>NC_132989.1:4792256-5417256 GCF_048564905.1 Vicugna pacos
CAGCCTCTCCGACTATCACCATGCCCCACCAAAAAGGTACATTTGTTATCATCCATGAGTCTGTGTTGGCACGTTGTTATCATCCAGAGTCCGTTAGGGCTCACTGTTTGTGATGTACAACCTATGGGTGTTGGCAAATATAGAATGATACGAATCTACTGTTATGGTATCAGAGAGAGTAGTTTTACTGCCCTAAAATCTTCTGTGCTCTGTCAAATCATCCCTAACCACTGGCAACCTCTGCTTTTTTTTTTTCTTTCAAAACCCTGTCCAGAGTTTTGCCTTTATCAGAATGTCACATAACTAGAGTCATATAGTATGTAGCCTCTTCAGATGGACTCATTTCTCTTAGGATATGCATTTAAGGGTCTTTTTACTCTAAAAATCTCTGGGCTGTCTATGCAGCTCTGGTGTTTCATCCTAAAGCTGTGTCTGAGGGCAACCACGGAATCAGAAGGACTTGCTCTTCCTGTTCACCGCGTTCGCAGGTGTCTGCGAAGTCCCAGGCTGTGGCTTGGTCTGGAAGCTGGACCGATCAAAGCTACCGGAAATGTAGGATTTTGTTTTTGTTTTTGACTTAAAAAAAATACTGTAGACATGTGCCAAGCAACACACCTTCCTAACCCACTCTAATTCAGCCTCCAGCACTGATATTTACTCTAAAGCAACAGTGGATTGCTTTTGTTTTTACTGGGATTTGGAAGTTTCTCCTTCTCAGAGCAAGTATGGAGTCAGCCTTGAACTCAAATTACAGCCCCGCCTCTGGCACATAGCCGGTCAGCTCCTCAGGCCCCTTCCTCCAGGGCTGTTTGATTTGTGGCCTTCAGTAGATACACAGTAGGGACTCAATAAAAGGTAGCTGCAATCACAACTGTATCTTCTTTGCAAATTCCCTTGGTCTTTTCGTAGGACCTGCACCTTAAAACGGGGTTAAACGGAACATAACATGTTTTTAGAGTAAAAACACAGTGGTCTCTCTGTATCCCCTCTGGCTGTTATGCCCTCTTCTCAGAGAAAACTCAGGCAGGGAGAACTCAGATACAGGGAGGAGTAAGGATGGAAAACAGAGCCTAGAGGAAGGGAGCCCAGGAGAAGTCTAAATGGCTGACTCCCTCCTGGACTGAGAGCAGAAGACTATGGGTGGTCTGAGCCTGTCCCTAGATTTCACCACCTGCCAACTGCTCAGGAAAACACTGGAGATTTGAGTTCCAGGTCCAGCTCTGGCTCTCACCTGTGACCTCAGGCTCACACCCACCTCCGGAGCCCCCGTTTCCTGTGGGACTAGGGAGGGGAGGGGATCTCCATGGCATTACCATTTGGTGTTCATAGTCCTGGGCCCCTTCTCCAGGCTTCTGTGTCAGGAGCAGACCCATTTCAGCTCTTGCAGGTAACTGAGAAGACCGGGGAGTTGGGGGGCGGTGGACAAAGGGGTTGTGATGTCCTTACTGTCTCTTTTGCATTCACAGAGACGAGCAAATTAGTGCTGAAAGGCTGTTCCAACATCAACGACGCCACCTGTCACATCCTGTCTACTAAAAAGCCAAAGCTTGGAGAACTCACTTTGCAGAAGTTAGTGTGTGCGGACAAATCCACCACTGCCTCAACGACCAAAAACCCAAAGACCATTGCCCCTCACCGTCCCACCAGTGGCACCGGCTCTAAAGTCTTCTTCACCCCCGTGGCCCTTGCCAGCCTTCTCCTGCTGGGGCTGCTGCTCTGAGATCGGCGCCTCTCCAACCCTCCCCTCCCCTGTTTGACTGCTCAGTGAACAGCAGTCACAGCCTTCCAGGTCATGCCCTGTGGTAGCCACATCATTCTTTATTATTAAAACATTGGTTCACTCGCTGCCCAAATCTGTCACGATACGTTCTGGGCTAGGCTTCCTTCAAGCTGCTATCCAGCACCACTTCTCAGTTCCTTGCCTTTGCAATCCTTGCAGCTTTGCGTGTGGGCTCCCAGGACCTCCTTGATCCCTGCCCAGTTTGCTTTTGAGAAGCATACTCTTCCTTCCACCTTGCTGGCATCTTTTACCTACCTCCTTGCACTTCTGGGGACTGACGTGCCACTGTCCCCATCCTCACACTCAGGAGGTGCCCCAGCTGCGCCTCGTGATGCTGTGTGTTGACCCTCAGCATCGCTGTTTGACTCTTTAGCGGTCGTACTGGCTCTGGTCCACTGTGGCCCACAGTGACGTTGCTAGGGCCGTCACCACGGGACCCAAAGGAGGGTGCAGAGGGCTTGCTGAAGGCTGGCAGACTCTTCTGCTTAACCTCTCAGGCAGGGACACGATGCGGTCAGCACCTCGAAGACCAGGTGTCTCGTAGCCTTGTAGGAAATGGAACACGGCTGGAGAGCCCCAGCCCCTCCTCTCAGAGAACTTACAATCCAATGCAGATTCCTCGACTCCAGACCAGCTAACCAGGGAACGAGAAAACCATTCAATTCCATACGGCCAGAAGCCCAGGCTTAGTAAATAAAGGGGGGCCTTGAGCTGGACTCGGAAGAATGGGGTTTTCTGTAATAAAAACTTTTAAAGGTATAAACCGCTTTGAGTCTTTATTGCCTGGGCTCACTGACAATGATTAAGAGCAGAACCGCCAGAAAGGCCATCTTGCAGAAACTCATCACCGCATTCGTTCTTATTTAAGGTTTTTAATTTTGAAATAATTCTAGACTTATCAAAAAGTTTCATAAGCGGTTCAGAGACTGCCAGTACCCCCACACCCATCTTCCTCTTTTGTTCACATTTTACATAACGACACTGCAATTACTGAAGCCAGGAAAGTAGTATTGAAACAATACTGTTGACTAATAGGTCTCATTCAGGTTTTCGCTAATGTCCTTTTTTTTCCTGGTCCAGGATCCAATCCTCTGCATTTGGTTGTTACGTCTCCTCAATCTTCCACAATCTGTGACAGTTCTGGAGTCTTTATTTTATTGGCTACTTGTTTTTGAGACATTTGAGCTTATCTGAAATTTTCTCACGATAAGATTTGAGGTTATGCATTTTCGGCAAGAATCCCACAGAAAGGAGGTGCCCTCCTCAGTGCATCTTATTGGGAGTTACGCGATCTTGGTACGTCTCATCAACTGGTGATGTTAACCTTGATCGCTTGGTTAAGGTGGATTTTCGGCCAGTTTTCTCCACTAGAAAGTCACTGCTTTTTCCTTTGCAATTAGTGATAGGCTAAGTTCTGCTGCTGTAACAGATAGACCTTAGCAAAAACAAAAAAAAACACACACACACAAAAAACTTAGGGGTTTAATACAAAGAAAGTTGATTTCTCAGTTACTTGAACCCAGGTAGATGTTTCTGACTGGGTAGCTGTCCTGGGCAGCTCCCCTCTGAGAGTGAGAAGGGGCCAGGCTCCTTCTATCCCATGGTTCTCCTGTCCCCTGGGTTCTTGGGCTCTTAGTTAATTGTCCTGCATCCAGCTGGCTGACAAGGAGAGAGAGCCCGGAGGCCATGCAGCACGCTCTAAGGGGCGAGCCTCAGTGACATGGCCTAGGAGGAGGTGTTTATCCATATGCACCTTGCAGGATCTGCCTCACAGGCAGTATGGCTCAGTGGTCAGGGGCATGGCCTCTAGATCCAGAATCATGGCTTTAATTTCTAGCCCTGGAACCTTGGGCAATAGATGTCATCTCTCCGTGCCTCGGTTTCCCTCCTGTACTACAGGGATAGTGATAATGCCTGCTGCATGGGGTTGTTAAGAGCTGCCAACATAGTTCTCCTTGGCAAAGAGTAAATACTAGCCATTAGCAGATGACTCCAGTTTGAAAGCACCCCCTCAACCCATGCTCTAGGGAGAGGGGTTGCCCACCAGAAAGAGGGATGTGGAAGGCACAGCCCTGGCCCACTTCCCTCAGACCATGCCAATCTCACTGAAATTATAGCTGTTTCTGTGTCCCAGGATCCCCTCTCCCTTTTCATCCCCTCCCCAGAATCTCCATGACCGCTGCCACCATGACCACACAGGCCACAGCAAAGCTTGTTAACATCTATCTTCACATGGCTGCTGACTCCAGGTCACCAGATCTGACCTGCTCTTGGGACCTCCTGGAAGTCACCCTGCTCAGGGCTGATGTGGGGAAGAAGTGGTCCTTTGGGGGAACTGCAGACAGGAGTGAAAATCAGGGTGCTGACAATTGGGAAGGCGACTGAAGGTGAGCAGGGCCAGATGCCAGGAGGTTCCACATGTTGGAAGGATGCGGGCTTTAGGCTGAGGGCTGAAGACAGAGGGCCACGGCAGAGATATGTGCACAAGAAGGAACACAGCGGGATTTCCGCTTTCTCTCCCAGACTGAAGGGTGCAGGTAGAAAGACAGTGGGAGAACAGTACAAGGAGGGAGTTTAAACGGAGAAGTAGTGGGGATGGAGGCTCTCCATCATCCTGCTGTAACTGAGAGCAACTCAGGCCGTAGAAATAAACTTCTATTTGCACTGCGGGCTCCTGCCTCCTCACCCAGAGCAGGGCAGAGGGCAATGCACCACTCCTGCTCAGTGTCTACGCTCCTTTCCTTGTCTGGCCACACTTTACTCCGGAGTCCTGCCCTCTGACCCGGATCTAGGGCCTCCTACCCCGATAAAGCTCTTGGCTGCCAATTCTTCCTTAGTCTCAGCCTGAGCTCCGGGATAAGGCCTATGTCTGAGGAGCTCCAAAGAATTCTATACTCATGTTGTACAGCTGGACCAATGACAAATCACCGTCTTCCCACCGCACTCTACAGTTTGTAAAGCTGTTTTGCCCAGGTAATTTTATTTTCTTTAGAATCGGCTTTATTCAGGTATGATGTACATATAATAAAACATGTGTGCCGACTAGTGAGTTTTGACAGAGGTGGCCGTGTAACAATTCCTCCAGTCCAGTCAAAGTCCTCTTTGAGTCCACCTCACTCTGGCCCCAGGCTCCCACATGCATCCTCACTGCCCCATCTTGGAAGTTACAGGCAGCTCTTCTGCTCACATTCCACTGAGCTGAGCTGTTTGTTACCTGGCACCACGTGGACACAAAGCTACGGGCAGCTGAGGCCCTGGGGGATATCAGCTCCACCCAGCAACAACTCTGCCCCATGGAAGGGGGAGGTCAAGGGACTGTTTCCACTGGACTCCAAGCCCTGCCAGCCCGCTCCCTTCTCCCCTACTTCCTGGGCCAGGAAGACAGAAGAATATAACACCTGCCCATTGGAAAAAAAAAAAAAAGCGCAACCTAAAAGGGGAGAATTATTTGGAAGACTACTGAGGACTTAAACCTGGGATACAGCTGCGCTGATAGCTCTGAGGGACTGTTCCAAAGACGTAAAGGAGGACCCAGGATATATCAGAGTTCTTGCTGAAATAAAACTATGTAGTTGGACATCAAAAGATTGCTGTTAATCACAAAAAAACAGGCATCTCAAGTTAATGGTTCCAGTGCTTTTCCATGTATGGGAAGATGCAAGAGTCTGGGTTCATTGAAATCATTCCTTTGATCTGCACCTTAACTGTCCAGGGCAGTATTCTGTTTTCCTCTTGTCCAAACCACCAGAGGGGATGGGCAGAATGGCGGGGGTGGGCTGGTGGAGTTATGGCCACAACATCCTTTGTTTACTCAAATGTCAGGTGACATTCTTTGTCCGCACACCTCTCGGTTGAATTATGATCTGAACTAAGCCTTCAAATAATTCTTGATCTGAAATATGAACTAAAAAAGCTAAAATCACTAATCACGTGAGTTTTTCCAATGTCTCTTTTTAATAGGGTGAGTGAATATGCCCTACGAGGCTGTGAGAGGGATTTTGGTCACGAGATGCTCTGCAGGGGGCCTTAAGTGTCCCAGTGTGACTTTAGATCTGAGCGTGGGAGTGTGGAGGGTTGAGAGAAGGGACAACCTGAGCAGGATGGGCGGTGGACTCAGGACATGGTTGTTCTCATGCTGGGGAGACCAGCTACTTGGGTCAAGTGATCCAGAAGTTCCAGTATTTCCAAACGTGCCCCCACCAGCCAAGTTACCAAGAGAAGTAAGTCTTCAAGTACAGCATCTCAGGAAGAGGGAAGAGTGACCATTGGAGCTCCGGTGCCAGGGTCTCACTGTGGGTCTTTCCCAGAAGATGAGGTGGGAGGCTTCCCTGAACATCAACCTTGAAGCAGGCAGAGGGTCCTTGGACTTCAGAGGTGGATACCACAAGCAGATTAACAGTAGTGGCAGGGTTTGTCCAACACAGAAACCAGGGTCCCCTGCTGCTCAAATATCTCCCTGGGGATCGTCATGAAGTCTCGAATTCCAGCCATTCTCTTGGTCCTAAGAGCTATCAATTTCCCATGAGCTAATTGTCATTATCCTCACCTTACACCTTCTGGAGATGCTACCCAGATGGAGGGCCCGGGAAGAAGCAAAACTAGAAGATGAGTGAGAAAACCGGGTAGAGTCTGTGAAGGAGGTAGATAAGACTAAGTCAGGGGGTCGAAGCACATCGACAAACCTTCATTCCCCAGCTGTCGGCCCAGGCCCCACTTCTCTGTGATTGACATCAACCCACCACCAGAAGGGACACCGGTGGTAACAGTGGCGATGATACACAAGTCAGAGCTCCCCCTGAACAGCTGGCTCAGTGCCACACTTAATCTTCAAGGAGGTAGGATACTGCTGTAGCCCTGTTGTCCAGGTGAGCAGACTGAGGCTTGCAGAGGCCGGATGCCTTGCATACAGCCAGCTAGGCAGGTCCTGGGGTGGGTGGGGTGTCCAGTGGAAATGGAAATCGTGGTCCATAGTGAGTGCTTGCTGCTCTGTCACTAACTTGCGCATTGCTGGTTGAGTCCCTCTTTGCTTCCTTGGCCTTGGGATGCCTCTGTTTTCTTCATCTCTGTGTCACTTTAGAATCTTGCAGCCATAGTGAGGACTTGGGCTCGAGCGTCACCTTTTTCAGGCTTCAAGGCAGGTGTGAAGGGGCAACACAGGACTTGGGAGAACTCAGGGTCTCAAGTGAGCGCAGTGGCCTGGGGGCCTGGAGATGGTCACACTTCCTCAACTGAGAAATGGGCTGGGGACCCAGTGCCCCTGCCCTTTTCCGTCCCCTCGGAACTGGACACAGAATAGAACGAAATTTTATCTTTTATTTCTTACATTGAGTAGTTTCTATGGCTTCTCTGTACTAGTCACTTCTTACCTGGATGAATCTCGCTTCCGTTTGTTCGTTTGCTTGTTTATTCATTTTCCTCCTGAGGGTCGGAGGTCTTCTTGGCCAAAGGATTCTCTGTTCCCCACCCCCTTTCCCTAACCCCTTTGAAACCCAAGCACCCCAGGGAGCTCAGAGAAAGTCTGAGTCGAGCTGCAGAGGGTTTGTGCTCTGCTTGAGGCCCCAGGGCACCCTTCCAGAAGAGTCCAGTCTGTACTTTGTAAGGGGGCACAGGCTTTTCCACTGAAGAATCACAGACCTCCATTGCTTCCTTTGGATTTTTTTTTTTTTTAGCTCCAACTGTGTGCTGGAAATTTCTCTGCTGGACTCCCAGACGTCCACAAAGGCACTCTTGTCTGTGGGTGATTGTCAAAATTAGTGTTCTTAAGGGGAAGACGTTAGAAAACTCTTGTTCTGCCATGGTGATGACGTCACTTCTCCTAAATTTGGATGTGACTTTAGAGAACGTATTGAGCCTTTTGGCTCAGAAATGCCTTGGCAGGTCTCACTACTTACAATGGACTAAGGCTGGGTGGTCACATAAGTAGCAGAAGCACAATGTTAATGGGTTCCCTTGCCATATTCTGTGTCTTGAGTCCAGAACAGATGGCTTGAAATACAGGAGTGTATTTTCTCACAATTCTGAAGGCTAGAAGTGTGAGATCAAAGTGTTGGTTTCTTCTGCGATCCCTTTCCTTGACTTGTAGGTAGCTGTGTTTTCCCTGTGTCTTCACACGGTCTTCCTTCAGCGTATGTCTGTGTCCTAATCTCCTCTTCTTATAAGGACACCAGTCTTACTGGGTTAGGACCCACTCTAATGACCTCATTTTAACTTAACTACCTCTTTCATGGCACTATCTCCAAATATAGTCACATTTTGAGTAATGGGTATCAAGTTTTCAACATATGAATTTTTAAGGGACATAACACAGCCTATAACAACCAGTAATGTTCAGGTTCCATGCTTCTATTTGTCTACCTTCATGTGTGAAAACTGGGCCTATGAGCTTTTGTATACACTCTGTCTGTATTGAACAATCAGGGAGGTTTGGAAGATTTGAAGGTTCAGAAAGTTCAAAGATTGAGGACACCAGTTGGTAAAAGTTCAGGTCAGAAACTGCAATTTTGAAAGGATGTTTTGTGTTGAACTGGGGGGCCATTGCTCGAGGAGAAGTTGTAGAGTGGGTGCCAATTACTTGACATCTGGAAATGTGGCAACAAATAAAGGTAGAGTCTGTGATCACTCGTCCAGATGTATTTTTGGAGGCAACAGAGGGTCCAGATTTTGTAGATATGAGATGTGTGGGCTGATTCTACATAACCTGTTCTCTCTTTGTGTCTTTATCTGAAATACAGACTTTATGTCTACTGTAAGACATTGCCTCATTAGTATTTGGGGACTGGCAGCTATGTAAATGTTGGCTGATTTCTAGTAAAGACTGGTGGGTGACAAAAGAGGAAATGCTAGAGGTTCAAAGCCCAGACATTTTAAAGAATTATTTCTTTGGGGGGGGGGGTTCAAATTTAATTTAAATCTGTCTTGTTTTGAGGGTCTGTTGAAATATTCTGAATATTATATTGACTAATGCACAGATGATTGTGAGCTACCAGTTGGATGAACTGTTGGTGGTTGTGGGCTAAATGGCGAGCTGACGGGCACGGATGAGAAGTCTGGTGGCTTTGCGGACCTGGCTGTTGGATTGTTGGGTTAGATGCGGGACAAAGAGTTCAGACCTCAGGCTGGAAAGGTAGACAGATTTCTTGAGGGTACGTAGGATTAAGCTGAGACACCAGCCAGAATGCTGCTCGTCTATACAGTTGTGTTAATAAAATCAAATTTACCTCCATACTGTTAATACAGATGGAGGGAAACCATCTATATGAAAATAAATTATGGCCAGTTAGGATATTTGTGGCTGAAGTTACTAAAATGGGATTGAATCTGGGAGTTTGTTGAGAAAGGCTAGAGTCTTTAGCTGCCTGAGTAAAATCCAAGATGTGGTGCTGAATTTGAAGCGCCAGGTAGACTGGACATTCCAAAACCCTTAATGCCTTGGGGAACTTGAGCTGCTGCTGTCTGTGGCTCCTGCTAAAATCATTCAGTAGGGGACTGACCACCTTGAAGTTGCCGATCAGTGATGTTGCACATTCAACATCTTAACCTGCTTCCATGTTTAAATTTCCTTCTTGCCCATGGTTGTCAGCATTCTGGGACTACAAGTCCACATGTAATTGTGTAGACCATACATTTCAGAGCCAAATGCAACATTTGAGTCTCCTCTGCAAACAGGCTAGTCAATCTCCCTGAAAGGGAAGCCAGGAGACTGTCACCTGTAACATGCTCCTGGCTACCACAACCCCAGATGCTTCAGAGCATTTTGCTGTAGGACCTGTAAGACCCAAAGATCAACTTGGTGGCTTTTTGGGCCACTTGAATATTGACTGATTGGACCTATTTGGACAGTGGGCAAGTCTAGGCCTTAATAGAAATAGTGCCTGTCTTTTCAGTCAAACATTTTCCAGGCACCTTGCTGGTCGTGTGGTCAAGGATGATGGCTGGGCAAGGCTGGTCCTCCTGATGCATTTTTCCCTCCCTCTGCCTCCATGCCGCATCTCATCCTCTTTCATATATATATATATATATATATATATATATATATATATATACATACACACACACACACATACATACATACATATATATACACGCATACATATATACCTTTATATATTTTTTAACATCTCACTTTTACATCTCATTATTCTTATTGGTTTTCTCTTATTTTGTGAAGTTTTCCTATTTCATAAGGTCTGTTTGCCCTGACTTCCTCACGTCCTTCCTTCCAATTCATCTCCTGAGTGTGTGAATGTGTGTGCATGTGTGTGAGTGCGTATGAGAGTGTGTATTGCTCTGCTTTCTGATATCTCTGTAGAGAGAACACCTCTTTCTAGAGGTCTTTCCATGCAGTACCCCAGTTCTTGTCGGTTCTGTCAGGGGTCAGGTGCCTGCCTGTTTAGACTTTCCAGACTCTGGTGAAAGGAGTGGGGAGATTTCAGATTTGCGTGTTTGCTTTGCCGGACAAGATACCGAGCTGTCAGGGCTGTGGGAGGATGTCTACTGAGGGAATTCAGGCTGGAGGTGGCCGTGGGGTAGAGTGCTTTGCCTGGAGCCGAACAGCTGTATGTTTGTAACGCCCTCAGTGTAGCTGGAGACCTGGCCACGTCTGTAGTGGATACAGCTGGCTTCTAATTACAAAGTCAGGACTGTTAGGAAAAACCTGATGATTGCAGGTAACAGTAGCCCCTTTCAGGAATTCAGAAACTGATCGTATTTGATACTTCTTTCAGAGAAATATCAAAGTATTATTAAAGGAAGAAAAGGCTAAACTCAGGAAATATGGCCTGTAAAGTTGCAATCTATCATCACATGATGAGTACATGTTTCAGGAGTTAACTAGGAAGCATAAAATAATAGAAAATTGGTGTTCTCAGATCAAGAATAACAGGGATATTCATTCACCAATATTACTGAGCGCTAACAGCACTGAAGATGCTGAGAACACAAGAGTAAACAAAGTGGATGGAAATGTTACTGAGTTACAAATGGAAACTCGTTCTGCTCCCTGCACAACAGGCCAATAAATTGGGAGATGAGGTGCTGGGGCAAGGAATAACGACTTTCTTCGGAAAGCCAGCAGACCAAGAAGGTGGCAGACTAATGTTTTGGAGAACCATCCTACCCAAGTCAGAATTCAGGCTCCTTTTATACTAAAAAGGGGAGGAGGTGTGGTTGGTTGTTGCAAACTTCTTGGTGTAGGAATCCTTGGTTCTTGCAGCCGTCCACGTGGGTCAGGTCATGGTGTCCCTGCAAAACCTCTAACAAAACAAAGGTTACTTTCTGTTCTGCAACTTGTCATCTTTATATAGGCACAAAAGTGTTCATATCCTTAAGGATGAGAGCCATGAGAACAGGCTCTCCTGTCTATTTCAGGCTGAAGGCAACACTGTTTCACAAAAGGTGCAGAGCCTGCAAGACTGAGCCTAGAAAACAGGGCACAGGGTTAAAGTCACAGGAACAGATCTAATATGCAGTCAGATTTGTTCTCTTGTTACAGAAATGCTACCTCATGGAGCTTGTAGAAAGGAAGTTACAAGACTTTATTCTAGATAACAAAGGCATTTTAATGGGAAAAATTCCCTAAATTGAAAGTTAAAAAACAGACTTTGAACCACGTAACTGTAATGTGACAAAAGATTAGTATCTTTATATATGACTTTTATACATGTGTATGTTTTATAGACTGTCATAAACTTTTAGGGAAGATGTCAAAGTGTTAATACATAAACGATCAAAGGGCTTGAACAAAAGTGAAACCTCTCAGAACTTGCTCTCTGCCTTGACCTGCATATGAGTTGCTGATATTTGGCTTTCGGTTTCTGAAGAGAATAAAATCATTATTCAGAACCCATGGGTGAAACCTCACATGCCTGGGCCATAAAAAGAGAGAGGCGAGAAAAGCCGAGGGGGGAGGATAGTGGAGGTGGGGTCCCCTGCAGAGCACACCCTCCCCAGGACGGCCCGGCTGGCACTAGCTTTCCCGCCTGCTCTCTCAGCTCCTGCATCTGGCCCCAAGGGACCCCAGCCAAGTGTCCCCATCCCAACAATTTCACCCAGCTGAGGAAGCCACAGATCCACATCCTGGGTGCTAAAGATGCGACCGTCCCTCCCTGGGTCAGCTCTGGTCTATCCCAGAGGTGGCCTGGAGCCCAGTGCTACTGGCAGTTCATCTGGAGCCCAGATATTCTTGGACCTGTGGGCAGTGAGTTCTCCGGGCACCCTCCTGCTTCCTTCCTGGAGGCAGGGGTCGGGGGGCTTTGTCAGGCCTCATGGGCCCCAGGAAAAACCCTCTGCTCCTCCTGCCTGTGGGAGGCTGGCAGAGCTTCTGATTCTGAGGCTGTGTTTCAAACCTGCACACGTGCTTTCCACTGGCCCTGCCCCTGGGACGTGGCAGCCGAGAACGTGAATCTGGCTTCCTTCACAGGACTCAACAGGCTTCGCCGTGTGTGGGCAGTGCCCAGGCCGGGTGAGCATCCTCCTTAGGGTGCCCCTTATCCGCAGGGAACAGCTTCACCTACTCCCTTGTCCTTCTCTCTTACTCTCCCTCTTTGAAGATAAGGTCTGTGTGCATTCACTCTTGCCTAGCATTTCAGACACAGCTGGTGCTCAATGATGATGATAAATAATAGTAGCTACTGTAATGGAGGAGAGCAGATCTGACTCCATATTGGATCTGCTCCTTTAGCTTTAACCACTGTGCCCTGCTTTTCTAGGTTTATTCTTACCGGCTCTGCACCTTCTGTAAATGAATGCTGCCTTTAGCCTGGCTGGTAAACAGGAGAGCCTTTTCTCAAGGCTCTGACCTCTAAGGATATTAACACTTCTGCACTTACATAAAGATAACAAGTTGCAGAATAGAAAACAAGCTTTGTTTTGTTGGAGGTTTTACAGGGGCACCATGACCTCGCCCACGTGGACAGCTGCAGGAACAGAGAATTCCTGCAGCAAGAATTTTGCAACAGCTAACCACACCTCCTCCCCTGTTTTTCTTTTGTTTTATTTTTAATAAAAGGGGCCTGTATTCTGACTGGAGAAGGATGGCTCTCCAAGACATTAGTCTGCTGTCCTTTCGGTCTGCCGGCTTTCCAAATAAAGTCACCATTCCTTGCCCCTTGTCCCCCGACTTATTGGCCTGTCGTGCAGCGAGCAGAACGAGTGTGGACTTGGTAACGCTACTTTCAGTGAATCAGGCGTTGTTTGCTCTGAGTGCTGTATATACGTTAATTCATGTAAGCCTCGCAACCGCCACGTAAGATCACTTCCATCTTATCCTTGTTTTATAATTGAGGAACCTGAGGCACAGAGAGGTTGAGTCACCAGACTAGGGTCACAGAGCAGAACCAGTATGCAAACCTAGGCTGTCTGACTCCGCGATCCCTAGGCCAGGGAGCAGGATGCTGTCTGAACTTTCTCAACACTATGGACCCAGGGAGTGGTGAGGGATGAGCAAGATTCACACTTGGGCCTGCCACTCTCATCCCACTCAGGACCAGCCTCATGGTCAGAAAATGGGCATTCTAACATCATAGCCAGCAGGTAGAGACAGGGTTTCTAAGGGCAAATCTCATGGCATCAGAATCAACCAAAGTGACAAAGTACCCTGGATGACTCTAGAAAGTATAATGTCAAGCAAGCCCCAGGTGGCAGCCCTGGAACTCCATCCATCTGTCCCCCACTCCTTGGATGGGGGGGTCTGCCACATTGAAACTCTGATATTTTTGCAGGTGACAGCTGCTCCACATGGCTGGCCTCCTCTCTGAGCTCTCAATGTGTTCACTGCAGCATTTTCCTCATCAAGGGAGCAGGTGACACTCTGGAGCTCCCCCGAGATTGGAGAAAGAAGCCAGAGAGCAAAGAATGAGAGCAAGGGCAGTAATGGGGAGGACGGGCAGGGTGGTGAGGAGCCGTCGGAGGGCTGAGACTGTGTTTATGTCTTGCTTGAACATGACAATGGCCTCGCATGCATGGGTGGTGGGTCAGACTTGGGTGCCATTTGTCCTGAGGCTCACAGGGAACTGGCTGATAAGCGATGAGGGCAGGGGCCATTTGTCTGCCATCCTGTGACGGTGCCACGCCCATGCTGCTTGACTGAACATGGCAGTCAGCGAGGGGCTTAGGGCTGGGCCCCAGGGGGTAATTCTTCACCGAGGGTCACACACTGGAGCAAATGAGTCTCTGACACACCACATACCGAAACAAGACCAGGAAAGAAAAAGCTGAGTTGAAACCCAGCGTCCCAGGCCTCCTGGTCACACCCAGCATCCTTGAGCAATGTGGCGCTAGAAACCAGGATGACAGACCGGATGTTTGCTCCTTCCTCCCAGAACAATGCCCACTCCCCCTGCCTGCACCTTTCATTGTCAGAAGACCCACCCTTCTGTCGTTTCTGTCTCTACCTGCTCAGAGCATTTCTGGCCCAAATCTTGAAGCCCTAACCAGGGGCTGGGTGCTGGCCTCTTGCTGAACCCGAAGGATAGAATCCAGCCCAAGTGAGAGCAGAGGGTCATTCCCTCTTGGTTGGTCACTCTGACTGGACTGGTCCCCATCGCTCTGCTCCTGCCTCCATCTCTCCTCAGCCCTCCTTTAGTGTCTCCTGTCTGTTAGGAATGGGGCTGCTCACTGTGCCTGTTCACTTCCTGAGTGCTCGGCCTTGTGGTGGAATCCAGGTCTCCCCTACAAACTACGAATGAGCATCAGCCCCCGTGGGGCTCCGCTCTGACATCTTCGTGTGTCAGGCGCCTCCTGGGATGGAGCACACCTTTCCCTTGACCCACTGAGGACTTGTGGCTCAAGTGTCCAGTTCCTCCCTCAGGGGAAATGTCTCAAGAAGAGGAGGATATTATCCGAGGAAGGGGCTTCTTGGGGTTCACCCTGGGCCAGAAGCTCTCCTCCAACCTCAGGCTTCCCCCAGGACACAGAGAGAGACCACAGCGTGTCTGGGTAAAGGGGCTGCCACCTTCTTGTGACCGGCCTTCTGAGAAAGGCAGTCCTGTAGCCCAGTGACCAGTTGGTCTGGTTTGGAGTCTTTGGCTGACCCTTGGAACAGTCCAGGGGTCTAGTCAGGAAGCAAGTGCATCATAATAAATACTGTCTGATTTTTAAGAGTAAAGAGAACAAACACGGAGTTGGTGCTGGTGCTGACAGCTGCTCCCAGAGGACAGTGGACAGCTGTCATCCTCAAGTTAAATTCTTTTACAAAAGGTGCAGAGCCGGCAAGACTAAGCCTAGAAAACAGGGCACAGGGTTAAAGCCAAAGGAACAGATCCCATATGGAGTCTGATTTGTTCTTTTCTGTTGCGAGGCCACACTGTGAGCCAGGTGGCCAGCAGGCAGTTGAATTTAACTAGTGAACTTCTTGACCAAGACCACACTGTTTGACCTCAGGCCTCACACCACCTCTGCCAGAAACTATCCTTATCTCCAGTCACCTCAGTTGGTCAAGAATTCATGGGCAAGAAGTATTAGCTTAATGAGAACGAATCTGACTCCGTATTAGATGTGTTCCTTTAGCTGTAACCCTGTGCTCTGGTTCCTGTGCTGAGTCATGCTGGTTCTGCACCTTTTGTAAAAAAAAAAAAAAAGAATGTTGCCTATAGCCTGAAACATACAGGAGAGCCCATTCTCAAGGCTCTGACCTTTAAAGGTATAAAATTTTCCCATTCACATAGAGATAAAAAGTTGCAGAACAGAGAAAAACATTTGTCTTCGGGGGTTTACAGGAACATCACGACCTGACCTAGATGGACAGCTGAAAGAACCAAGGATTCTGACATCAAGAAGTTTGCAACAACCAACCACACCCCCTCCCCTTTTTAGTACAAAAGGAGCCTGAATTCTGACTTGGGGAAGATGGTTCTCCAGGACGTTAGTCCCCCATTGTCTCTGTCTTATGGCTTTCTGAATAAAGTCATTATTCTTTGCCCCAGCACCTCGTCTCCTGATTTATTGGCCTGTCGTGCAGTGAACAGAATGAGTTTGGACTCAGCAACATTAGGAGAAAGGGAGAGGCTTAATGGGCTGAGGAAATAAGAGAATCATAAAATGTACAGCCTTGAACCACACCTTCCTCCTGGGCATCAGGGCCGAGGGCCGCTTTGGAAGGGAGATCCTGCTTTCGCTATTTCCGGAAGTGGGGGTGACCATGTGTGTGATAGGGGACCGGGGCAGGAACCTATGGACTCCTTCTCATGAAAACAATTAAACCACATAGTTTTATTATTATAGTCGACCTTTGAATAACATGAGGGTTAGGGACACTGACTCTAAGCTGCAGTCAAAAAAATCTGTCTACAATTTATAGTTGGCCTTCTGTAAACGTGGTCCCTCCCAATCCTTAGCTCCTCCATAGCCACAGTTCCCCATCCATGGATTCAGCCAACTACTGGTTGTGTAGTACTGTCGAAAACAATCCACTTATAAGTGGACCCATGCAGTCCGAATCCCTGTTGTTCAAGGGTCAATTTTATACTGAAATACAGTTATAAACCTCTACTAATGTAGAGAATAGTGACAGATACGACTCTTTATTAACATATCAGACACCAGGCTCCAGCAGGGGACTGATAAGGACATAATATGGAAGTAGATGATGAGGACAAACAATAGTTGCTCCAGATGACATGTAATAGGAAAACCTCGGTGATTTCTAACAGTGGGTGGTTTTGCTGTGGTTTGTGTACTCCATCCATGGGACGAAAGGCTAAATGCCAGTTAGAGGAGAGGAAAAAAAAAAAAAAGATACAACCCTTTTTTTATTGAAGTGTGGGAGGACCCTGTTGTACATCTCCTGGCTCCAGAATCCAAGCCTCTGGGTGCTTCTGGGCATCTGGTCACCTGTCAGCCAGCTCCTGGGTTGAGATGGCAGAAATCAAATCACAGTGAGCATTTATCTCATGATTTGGCTCTCAGATGTTCATCACACTGATGTGTGCACAGCCTTTCAACAAGTTGACAGGTACACTGGCCCTGTTCTGCCAAACAACTGTCCATTTTTTGCTCACATGTTGCTGGTGTGACAGGGGCAAAGCTTGCACCCTGATGGGCATTTCACACATGCCCTTAGCCTTCGCCTCCGCCTTGCAAAGCAGGCATCATTATTTCCCTGCACAGACCAGGACACTGAGGTTTCTGAATACTGGAACCTTGTGTCACCAGCACTCAGCCACAGAGCTGGGAAAGGCCTTGCCCCAAAGCCTGTTCCTGCTGCATTAAGCCATGCAAAGTAACTTTTTCCTCTATTTAAAGAAAGCAACCACATGATTTTTATGTATTATCTTGAGGTCATGTCAGAGACTGAGGAGGAGAAGCTTAGAATGGGGTTAGAAGTTATTCTTGGGCAGGTATCAAACTTTTTTTTTTGCCCCCAAGACTATTTGGGGTGTCTCATGGTGATTATGGAAGATGAGACATGAAATTCAGAGTGTGAAAAATATGTTTGTCGTTTTCTGAAGATGTACGAGTGGGGCCTTAGGTGGCCTTGGGGAGGAACTGTGGACTGAAGGGAGGGAGGCAGGCCTCCAGCCCAGCAGCCAACAGATTTCACAACAGGCTTCCTCGACTCTCAGGAAAGTTTGGCTACTGGAAACATTAACCGTGATTCTCGACAGTCTTCATTCCTAAGTGACTTTTTGAACAATTTTAATTTCTTTTCGTTGAGAGTTACAAGTGTGCAAGCTTTTTCCTTTGTACGTGCAGTGCTGACACGCAGACAAAATAAATTGCGAAGCCTCTCAAGGCTGAGTCAGCTTCCGGCAAGAATTGAGGACATCAGGTATCTGTGCCTGACCCCCGCCCACGCCGCCAGGCACGCAGGACAGATGAAGAAAATGCTTAGGGGGAAGGAGGTTGCTGTGTTTGGCAGCTCCGCACTTCCCTGTGTTACAGAGTCTAACCTTATACTGCATGACCGTCCAATAAATCGAGAGACTAGGTGTTGGGGCAAAGAATGGTGACTTCATTCAGAAAGCCAGCCCACCAACAAGGTGGTGGACTCGTGTCCTGAAAAACCATCTTACTGGAGTTAAAATTCAAGCTTCTTTTATACTAAATTGGGAGGTGGGGGCTGGCTTTTGCAAACTTCTTGGTGCCGGCCAGACCCTGGAGGTTTGTTCTTTTTACTGTCCGTGTAGAGCTGGTCATGATGTTCCTGTAAATCTCCAACAAATCACATTATTATTTTCTGTTCTGCAACTTTTTATCTCTAGATGCACAGAAAAATGTTTAAACCTTTAAAGGTCAAGCCTGGGCGGCAGATCCTTGAGAATGGGCTATAATGTATATGTCAAGCCATAGGCAACATTCTTTTACGACGTTGCAGAACCAGCACGACTTAGCACAGGCAACAGGCACAAAGGTTAGAGCTAAAGGAACCGCTTCAGCGTGGAGTCACTTTCGTTCTTCTCTGTTACACCTGTGCATCTTCTATTTTACCTTGTTTCCCTATGTAGTGTCCTACCAGGATGGGGCTGGGCGTGTAGGGTGATGGGAGGTGGCAGGGACGGAGGTTCCAGGAAAAAGGATAGACGATCCTAGGATCCTGATTCATCTTCAGCCTCACTGAGAAATGACACTCCCACTCTAACAAATGCTAGCAAACCATCCCTCCATTTGTCCGTTCCGTGGACCAAAGCAGAAAGACTCTTTTGAAGAAGTGGAAAGAGTGAAAACAAAGTGTTCGGAGGCACAGAATTCTTTAATAACTTGCTACCCATTTAGGCATCACTCTATGGCTCAGAGGGGAAAGTCCTTCTAGGATTTGATTCTTTGCAGGGCGGAGCTCACAATTTGTCGAGGAGAAGGGCTGTTCTTCAAGCCCGTGTGTCCCACCGGTCTTCTCAGCAACACTGGGGAGTCATCAGAGTTTGGGAACCAGCATCAATGCTGCCAAAATGAGATGTGTAACCAAAGGGAATGCCAAGGGAAGTGCCAACGCATCTCTGCTCTCGCTTCATTTCCAACCCGATTCCTAACCCATTGCCCTAAGTCTCTGTCTTCTAAGTACCTTCCCATGACCTATCTCTCTGCTTCTGAGCTGCCCACTGATTATGCCCTCTGATTGCCTTTCCTCCCTGCGCATGGATGCACACAAGTCCTCCTCCTGCACGGTGAATGACAGCTGGGTGGCTGAAACTAGCCTTGGGGATTTACTCTAAGTGTAAGTCTGTAGATTTAAATTATTTGCTTTCCCATTTGAGCTGAAAAGTTGTCATTCTTCACCTATTTAATTCCTTACTCTCTTAACAGTACACTTCACACCACAGATTATCTTCTCTCCATTATCTAAGCACCTTTCTCCAGCCAGGGCAGAGAGGAAAAGATAACATCAAATTACTATAAGATCCTTTTGGCTACATCTTCCCACTTAATACCTCCCCTGTACCCTCCATGCCATTCCAGTTGTAAATAAGTTTGATTTTTTTTGTTGTTGTTGTTGGCAGGAATCCTTGAATAATCATGATCTGGGTCGGGGGTGGCTAATGTTTTCAGCTCTTTGACTTATTCTTTAAGATAAAAATTTTTCTCTCTTCATTCAGCGCCTCAGAAGTCCTCACCTCCCAGTGGCGTTAAATGGCCCGCCTGCTACACTGTGAACGACATTTCCTGTGAGCCAGTATTCCTCACCTGCAGTGGCACAGAGACAAAATGTGTCATGGTTTTTGACACAGGCATGGGTGTATCCCCAGATATTCTGGCGTTCATCTTCTTAAAGCGCATATAGTATAAATTCACTATTTACCGCTGTGTAACAAATTAGTCCCAGACTTGGCAGGGTAAAACAAAACAATCATTTGAAAAAGAAAAAGAAGACAGAGAAGAAGAGGGGAAAGGAGGAGGAGGAGGGGAGGGAGGGCGGGCAAAACTGCAGTTTTTTAATGATCTAATCTCAGAAGTGACATGTCATCACTTCTGCTGTGTCCTGTTGGTTGCACAGACCACCTCTGATACAGCATTGGAGGGAACCACACAAGGGCATGAATACCAGGAAATAGCAATCAATGGGGGCCACCCCAGAGGCTAACCACCATGTATAGCAAAGGCTGGTCCAGAGTCCAGTGCTGGCTGTCCCTCCAAGGTTTGGAGGGAGCCATCTGTCAGGAGGGGAGAGGAGCTGAGGGGAGAATGGGCCGTGGCTCACTGGCAACGAAGTGAGTGACACGTCAAGTCTGGTTTTTCATCATCACTCCCGTCACTGCTGTTACCCCCATCCCATAATTAAACACTTAATTTTCGCATGGTGTCATTCTGAAATCTTCAGAAGGATGCGTAATTTTCCTGAGTGGTATAAAAGTATGTATTTGTGATAAAGAGTGACGGTACCATTCAGATAAAAATTGGGAAAATAACCATAATATTGGACTGTACAGCCAGAAGGGGCCCCATCAGTTCGTTTCCTATCAACTTGTAAAAGGGTTCATAAGATTCGTAGTATTTTAGGAGCTGATTCAATGCTAAGAGAGAGACTTCAGTGGGAATGGAGGAAAGTTATGCTTTTTCTTTTTTTGAGAAGATTCTGAAGGGGAGCTTAGGGCTCTCAGATGAGACACCCCTTGCCTAGGTAAGTTGGCGATGAGTTGGGGAGGAGCGAGGAAAATGGGATGGCACAAAGGATCCAGGGGAGGGCTGGGGCTGTGGGTGGAGGGGTCAGTCTCTCTACTCCAACTTGCCTTTCAAAGCACAGACCTGTAACGAGTTTCCACAATGCTAATCTGCCCTTAGTTTCATAGCCCCGGGGAGAAAGAACCTGATCTCAAGGTGGGGGGAGGTCTGCATTGCTTCCCTCTGGTTTCCTCAAGGAAGCAAAGCAAAGGAAGAGAACAGGTGCCACAGGAACATTTTAGCTGAATACATGAGTTCTGACCTCCAGCCCCCGTCCCCGTATCAGCCATCTCTCTCCAGGACACAGGGCACAGGGACCCCAGTCTCAGCTGTGTATCTGAGATTGTAGGGGACCTCTGGGGTCCCTCTGAAACTGAGGAGACAACGGGACCAGAGGGAAGCCAGGTTTGCTCCCTGGACGGAGCGGAGCGGGAGCTGTGTTTGTTGCTTCTCTTGCTAAAAATAGAAGCCAGAGATTCTGGGGCACTGAATACCCTTTTCTCCTCCAAGGGAGGCAGATAGAAAAGGATGTGGATTAGGACAGGAGACAGATGGGAGATAAGACCAACTTCTGGATTTTTCTCTTAGCAGATGGCCCTATATTTATGACTTTTGCCTTTGGCTATGCTACTGAAACCATCCAGCCACCCCGGTGACACCTATCACTTCATCGATGCTGACTGGTCTTTTTCTGCTCAAAGTTTTGCTTTGATTTTTCAGGCCCTGTCAAACCATAATCCTACAAACCTGAAAAAGCTGGAGTTCTCGGGTGGCTCCCCTTCCTAACATTTCCCAGACATGGCAGGATAATTAGAGTTGATACTCAAGTGTGTGTGTGTATAATTACTTGTTAGTGCTTCAAGGGAAAAATCCTATTCATTCTCCTCACCCAAAGCAGCACATTTCAGAGGAAGCCTGAGATGACTTCCTCACACCCCGCCCCGGAACACACCTCTTTCCTGAGAAAGATGTCTCAATTTCCACTCCTAATCCTTAGCTCCCCATCCCCAAAATGCTTTTGAGTGAACAATTCAGGGCCCCCCGAAAAGAGCCCTTCCCACACTTTGTAAAGTCCCACGTGTAACTGTGTCTTCTTCACCTGGGAAACGCGACACACACTCAGAGCAGAGGTGCCGGGATGAAAGCTCCAGGCAGAAGTGATCTGTGAAGTTTGGTCTAAATGCTGAGGACTAGGAAGGAGCACGTCCTGAGGGTCCAGAGGGCTGTGTCCTCAACACAGCAGGGTGCCTGACCACGGGGGGCCACAGCCACACTTCATAGGGTGCCTCTGAAGAAGCCGAGGGTCCAGGGAGAGCCTTTACAGGATCTAAACTCTGTGATGTCCTTTCGGTGCTGACTGCCTGACTGAGACATGCCTTAGCCTGCTCAGATGGACCCCCTGATTCTCCCAGTTCAGCTTCCTACAGGGGGTAGCTTATCATGTGAAGTTGTGTAACAGAAAAGAATGCCCCACTTGTAGTGACTACAATTCCGGAAGCAGCCTGTTGTGTGTTTCACCCTGGGGCATAGCGCCCCGTAAGGCTTGGGGCTTTGCCTTCTCTTTGAAGCCCTCCCCAGAGAGCAAGGCACAGGCTCCTTGAATCCTACGTGGGCTTTCTCTTCCCTGGGCTGAGGAGGCAAGGGGCGGGGCGATTTGCCCAGGACTCACTGACTAGGCTCATATTTTATGCACATTCCCATTGTGTGCCCAATACAGTGATGTGAACAGTGAAACATACGCCCTTCTCTCAAGGATGAGGAGCTAATGCACAGAGAACAATGACAGGGGTGTGTGTGATGGGGTGGATGGCTGAGCACAAATAATCGGGGGGGGGCAGGGGAGGCGGGGAGAGGAAGTAGTCAGTGCTGGTGCATAAGGGTGGCCAACCTCCACCATTCAAAAGTCCCCAAATGACAAATGCTGGAGAAGCTGTGGAGAAAGGGAAACCCTCCTACACTGCTGGTGGGAATGCAGTTTGGTGCAGCCACTGTGGGAAACAGTATGGAGATTCCTCAAAAGACTAGGACTAGACTTACCATATGATCCGGTAAGTCCTGCTCCTGGGCATAAATCCAGAAGGAACCCTACTTCAGGATGACACTTGCACCCCAATGTTCATAGCAGCATTATTTACGATAGCCAAGACATGGAAACAGCCTAAATGTCCATCAACGGATGGCTGGATAAAGAAGAGGTGGTATATTTATACAATGGAATACTACTCAGCCATAAAAACTGACAACATAATGCCATTTGTAGCAACATGGATGTTCCTGGAGATTTTCATTCTAAGTGAAGTAAGCCAGAAAGAGAAAGAAAAATACCATATGAGATCGCTCATATGTGGAATCTAAAAAAAAAAAAAGAAAAAAAGAACATAAATACAAAACAGAAACAGACTCATAGACATAGAATACAAACTTGTGGTTGCCAAGGGGCCAGGCGTGGGAAGGGACAGACTGGGATTTCAAAATGTAGAATAGATAAACAAGATTATACTGTATAGCACAGGGAAATATATACAAGATCTTGCAGTAGCTCACAGCAAAAAAAAAAATGTGATAATGAATGTATGTATGCTCATGTATAACTGAAAAATTGTGCTCTACACTGGAATTTGACACAACATTGTAAAATGACTATAACTCAATAAAAAAATGTAAAAAAAAAAAAAAAGGCAAAGCTAGCTAGGATTTGGGGGAGGGGTGAGTATGCAAGAGGAGCCCACATCTAGGTAAGGTGGGAAGTAAACACCTCAGTCCCCAGAAAGGCAGTAAGTAAGTTAAGGATGCCTTTTGTAAGAAAACCTTTGGGGTAATTGTGGGGACCCCTGGGCTGGTTTAACTCTTGAAGAGGGCACATCAGCTATAGTGGGCAAGGTGCACCGTTATCACCAGACACACTTTACAGACAGGAGAGGCAGCAGCAAGGCAGGGACTCCGACCCAGACCACCTGGCTGCACGGTCTGCGCCCACTGCCTGTCAATCAATCACCGCACCCCAGGATTACGAATCCACTGGGGCTGCCATAACCAAGCCGCACAGACGGCGTGCCTTAAGCAAGAGACGTTTATTTCCTCACGGTTCTGGAGGCTGGAAGTCCGAGATCAAGGTGCCATCGGGGTTGCTTTCTTCTGAGGCCTCTTTCTTTGGGCTCAGAGATGGCTGCTTTGTCCCTGCGTCTTCACATGGTTCTTCTTTTGTGTGTGTCTGTTACAGACTGAATATTTGTGTCAGCCCCAAATTCATATGCTGACTCCTAACTCCCAAGTCAATGGGATTGGGAGATGGGAAATTTGGGAGGTGATTAGGTCATAAGGATGGAGCCCTTCTCGATGGAAATAAAATGTGCAGTCTGTAAGCTGAGAGCTGTGTTTTATTCAGTGGACTTTCTGAGGACTCGAACCCGGAAGGCAGCTTCTCACATCACCCCAAAGTGGCAGGGGAGGAGCCAGGATATGTGAGTTCTGCCACAAAGACCAGGTCGTCAGAACATCGAAGGTTACCATTAATTAAAGAACATAAGACATCTCAAGTTAAGGAATTTAGCACTTTTTTATGTATCTGAAGGTGCAAAGTTCTGGGCTAATTGAAATCATTCCTTTGACAAGCACCTTAGCTCTCTAGGGCCAGTATCCCGTTCTTTCCCATCCTGAGTTCGCTCCGGGTGCCCCACTGGGGGTGGCAGCAGAGGCTGGGCTACCTGCTTGTCCGCATCCTTCCTGGGGGGGATGGGGCAGTAGCGGTTGATGACCTGATGGCCGCACATCCTTTGTTTACTGATATGACTAGCAATATTTTTCATTCACACCCTCATGGATGGGGTTAGGGCTCTCATAAAAGGGGCCCCAGAGAGCTCCCTCACTCTTCTGCTACATGAAGATGCTGAAAGGTGGTGGCTGTCTACCACCCAGGAAGCAAACCCTCACCCAGGAAGCAAACCCTCACTGGACGCTGAACCTGCCGGTGTCTTGATCTTGGACTTCCAAAGCCTCCAGAACTGTGAGAAGTAAATTTCTGTTGTTTATAAGCTCCCATTGTGTGGGGTATTTTGTTGTTACAGAGATGTAACTCACAGGCTTTCATCCCAGGTAAAATGTCCAATAGACTTGGACAGAAAAGGCAGCAGGTCCGTAGCAGGATGTGATGCTCAGTTGGTGGCAGGGAGGCAATGCCAGTGAGACGTGGGCTTGCCCGCGGCTGCCTGAGTGGGGAAGGGGGACGTTCTCCCCTAGGAGAGCCTTGGCTACCTCTGAAGAAGAAGCCACAAGACAAGACACTAGTTTTCTTCACAATAAAAAGGACATAATTAGATTTGAATTGTTATTTCATTCAGACCCACTGCCCTCGGAGATGGGGAGACACCCTATTCAGGGCACAGAAGCAAAAAAGCAAATGAATTTATGTTAACTTCATAAGAATAATTCATGAGGACAAAATGCAAATGTGTTATTTATTTAAAAATGAAAAAATCATTCATTTATTAAAGAAAGAAAGAAAGAAAAAAAAACCCAATAGGTTAAACAATGAGGTATTTATTTCAGTTCTAAGTTGTTCCATCCTGCAAATGGAGACTGTGTACAGAGAAAGCGTATACAAATCTACAAGAAATGACACAAAATCCAAAACAGAAGAAAAAATACACACAAAACACACTAGTGAGAAACCCAGGTAAAGGTCTGTAAATACAGAGGGGGAAAAAAAATGAAAAGAAACAGAAGGGACAAGTGGGGATAAACTTTTAATAAGGAACACCTCCATCTTGTGGCCGTGCTTGGTATAACTACTAATTAAGCCAAGTTCTGTTTTCATTTGTTCAGCCACCCATCCTCACACGAATTCAACCACAAACCCAACTGATATCTTTCAGTGCACGCTGTGTAGTAGGCACCGGACAAGTTATTCAAGATAGGGTAGTGAACAAAATTCCCTGCCTCCACGGAGGCTCCGTTCCAGGAGCTTACATGGGTGGAGTTAGACCATGTAATTAAATAAAGTTGGAGTAAGAATTTGGGAGCTGGTGCGGGAAGGAATAAACGTTTTCAGCAGGGTGACCAAGGAAGGCTTCATCGAGAAGGTGACTTTTGAGTAAAGGCCTCAAGAAAGGGTAGGGAGGGAGTCCCGCGGATGTGGGGGTGGGCGTGGAGAAGAGGGATCCAGGAAGAGGAAACAGCCAATGCAAGGGCCTTGAGGGGAGCCTGGATGCTCAGGAGCATGAGAGGACCAGTTGGGGCTGGAGTGTAGTGAGCACGGAGGTGAGCAAGGAGGAGATCCAGGAGGTGAGCAAGAAAGTGAGCAGATGGACAAAGAATAGCAGGTCCAGATTAAACAGGCTTTGACTTTTTTTCTGAGTGAGGTGGGGAAATGCTGGAGGATTTAATTGATTGATTGATTGAAGTATAGTTGACCTACAATGTTGTGTTAGTTTCTGGTGTACAGCATAGTGATTCAGTTATACGTATGTATATACTTTTTCATATTTTTTTTTATTATAGGCCATTACAAGGTATTGGATATAAGTTCCCTGTGCTATACTGAAGGACCTTATTGTCTGTTTATTTTATATATAGTAGTATGTGTCTGTTAATCTGCAAATTCCTAATTTATCCCTCTCCCACCCTTTCCCCTTTGGCAACTATAAGTTTGTTTTTCCATGTCTGTGAATCTTGTTTTATAAATAACTTCATTGTGTCATATCTTTAGATTCCACATATAAGTGATATCCTATAATATTTGTCTCTTTCTGACTTAATATGATAATCTCTAGGTCTATCCATGTTGCTGCAAATGACATTATTGCATCCTTTTTTATGGCTGAGCAATATTCCATTGCTGCTGATGAACATTTAGGTTGCTTTCATGTAAACAGTGATGCTATGAATACTGGGGTTCATGTACCTTTTCAAATTAGTTTTCTCCAGGTATATGCCCAGGAATGGGATTGCTGGATTATATTGTAGCTCTAGTTTTAGTTTTTAAAGGAATTTCCATACTATTTTCCATAGTATGTGTCTGCACCCAATTACATTCCCACCAACAGTGTAGGAGGGTTCCCTTTTCTCCACACTCTCTCTAGCATTTATCATTTGTGGACTTTTAAATGATGGTCATTCTGACCAGTGTGAGGCGATACCTCACTGTAGTTTTGATTTGCAGTTCTCTGATAATTAGAGACGCGAAGCATCTTTTCATTGCCCGTTGGTCAACTGTATGTCTTCATTGGAGAACTGTCTGTTTAGGTCTTCTGCCCATTTTTTGACTGGGTTGTTTGCTTTTTGTTATTGAGTTACATGAGCTATTTGTATATTTTGCAAATTATTCCTTGTCGGTTACATCATTTGCAAATGTTTTCTCCCAGAAGGTAGGTTGTTTTTTTACTTTGTTGATGGTTTCTTTGTTATGCAAAAGCTTGTAAGTTTGATTAGGTCCCATTTGTTTATTTTTGCTTTATTTCTTTTGCCTTGCCTGACCTAAGAAAACATTGGTATATTTTGTGTCAGAGACTGTTTTATCTATGCTCTCTTCTAGAGATTTATGGTGTCCTGTCTTATGTTTAAGCCTTTAAGCCATTTTGAGTGTATTTTTGTGTATGGTGTGAGGGAGTGTTCTAACTTCATTGATTTACATGCTGCTGTCCAGTTTTCCCAACACCACTTGCTGAAGAGACTGTCTTTTCTCCACTGCATATTCTTGCCTCCTTTGTTGAAGATTAGTTGAGCAGAGGTGTGTGGGTTTATTTCTGGGTTCTCCGTTCTGTTCCATTGATCCATGTGTCTGTCTTGTGCCAATACCACACTGTTTTGATTATTGTAGCTCTGTAGCATTGTCTGAAGTCTGGGAGGGTTAAGCCTCCAATGCTGGAGGATTTTGAAGACAAGAGGGATGTTATGTAAGATGACTGTCTGCTGAGTAGAGCAAGCTCAAGAGAACCAAGAGCATTTAGGGCTATTGTAATTCTGCAGGTGAGAGATAGAGATGCAGGCTTGCATCAGGATGGTAAAAGTGGGGATGGTAAAAATAGTAGGATTCTAGATATATTCTGAAAGTAGATTCAACAGATTATCTAATGGACTGAATATGCAATGGAGGAAAAGGGATAGTAAATGAAGATAGAATACTTCAATCCCATGCATTAAGTTAAGCATTTTTCATTTTTATCCCAAAACGTTTAAATTGTTTTGACTTGTACACGAAACAACAACAAAATCTCAAAAGTTAAAACTTAAGTTTGTATGGGAATAGTATAGCTCAGTTAAAAGTTGGGAAATATGTACTTAAAGTGATACATTTTGTTTCGGGTTTTAAAACATCATTCTGAAGTTCTTTTTTTGCAAATAACTAGCGGACATTAGTATCACGCAGATTACTAAAAGCAAATTAGAAGAAGTGTTTCCAGGATGCACTGCTGTTCACGCCTCTGCTCATTTGTAATCGCTCAGCCTGCACGGCTCACGTTAACACCGCGGCGAGCCCCTGCCTGACCGCTGCGACGTTCCCCCACTGGTCCCACCTCCTTCCGGGAGACTCTGAAGCAGAGGGAAGGCCGGTAAGGACTGACAGTGACCTAACACGGTTTTGGGAGGGTTTTCCCACAAGGCTGGGAAGAGTAGAGTGAGGATCTATGATGAAATAGCTGTATGAATCTCTTATCTCTTAGGGAACAGGCTGATCGCACTTGGGGGTAATTGATTAACAAACTATCCACTTAGTGAATAAATGCCTATCCTTCTAAAAGTTTGATAAGCTCTGCTCTAGGGGCTCTCAGCAGAGCTCATGACTACAGATTTAGTAAAGAAAAGACAGTTATTGTTATTATTATGAGAAGAGAGAAATTAGATTTATTTATTTTTCTAGTGCAGGTACTGGGGATTGAACCCAGGACCTCATGCCTGCTAAGCGTGCGCTCTACCACTGAGCTACACCCTCCCCCAACAGAAGCCAGTTATTAGGAGGCAGAGTGCTGTTCAGAGCAGCAGGGAAGCAACATTGGGGGTGAAGCATCTTCCTTGGGCGTTCATCCCTGGGATCTGTCCAGGGTATACCCCTTGGTCCAGAAGCCTGAAAGAAGGGGCTCTCTCTAGGCATCAGCTGAACTCTTCTACATCCTTGCTGAGAAAGCGCCCATCTTGGTTGAATAGGCTTTTCCTGAATTTTCTCATTGCTCAATCTCTCAGCCTGATCTGTTTCTTACCACGTCTGTTGTAATTCTTCTCCACCCACGGGAGGTGAGCAAGGAGGAGTTTATAATAAAAAAGAATTGTCATAATTATCTTGAAGTTTATAAAGATAATTTTAGAGATAAGTTCATAATCCAAGTTCAACTCTGATAAGTTCCTGGCAAGGCACTTCTGACTTTAATCAGATTTTATGACTACTGTTACCAGTTTGGGGAAGGTATTTTGGCTGTGCTGGTCAAGGAAGTTCCTGGGGATCAAAATCCCATGTGGGTGTTATGAGCAATGAAAACTTGTTTTTATGAGTTCCATATTGGTTTTATATATATATATTTATTGATGTATAGTTAATTTACAATATTGTGTCAGTTACTGTTTTTTTTATTGCTGCGTAACAAGTTATCACAACATAGTGGTATAAAGCAATATAATTTTGTTAGCTGGTAATTCTGTAGATGGATTCTGTCTGGGCTCAGCTGGGTTCTCTGCTTAGGGTCTCACAAGGCTGAGATCTAGGCGCTGGCCAGCTGGGCTTTTACTTGGAGAATCAGAGGGAGGATCTATTTCCAAGGTTGTTGGCAGAATTCAGTTCCTGTTATAGAACAGAAGTCCTCATTTCCCGGTTGTTGGCTGGCTTCCCTCCCATCTAGAGGCTGTCCTGTTTCTCCTTACATGACGCCCCTCCACCTGGAAAGCCAGCAATGGTGTGTCCAGCTTTTCTCAGGCTTGCAATCTCTTCAACTTTCTCTTCCATCACCAGTCAAAGGAAACTACGCTTTTAAAGGGGTTTGTGTGATTAGATTAGGCCCACTCTGATAATCTCTTTATCCTAAGCTCGGCTGTGTTTAATGCTATAATCAGAGTAGGGCTGTTTGGTCATATTCATAGGTCCTGGGAATTAAGGCTTGAAATCTTGGGGGCATTGAAAAAATTCTTTTTAGCTACCAGACGTTCTGGCTTCTGGCATAATGGAATAGGGAGGCTGACAAATCCTCTCTCCAAAAAGCCTCCATGAGAGCTGGGCAATGTAAAACACATACACACACACACCCCCACACACCCACACACACACACTCTTCCATGCCCTGGAATTTAATCAAAGGCACATGACAAATTGATAAAAGTCTACAGCTGAAAACTTCTGAACTCCGAATAAGAATGGTGAGACCAGGTGTCTCCATCCTTTCTTCTGTGCTGTTCCCCCTACTCCCACGGAAACATCAAGTTTTACTTTCCCTTTTTGGGGCTCACTTGACTTGGAGTGTAGTCAGGGTAAGTGGTGATCTTGGTGGCAGGCACACAGGGAGCTTCTGGGGCTGCTCGGGGCAAGCAGTGGCCTGGCAGGTGGGCTGGCACGTTTAACACGAAGATCTGGGAGGTGAAACGGTCACAGAGGGCCTGGTAAGTTCTCAGCGCTTCCTGGGGTCACTGGAGGCTGTGTGCACGTGCGGCGGACACCACAGGGACACCAGGCCGCCCATACACACCTGGCTGATGGCACCTGCACATATGAAAGTCAATGCGGGGACTGATTTGACAATAGCCTGAAACTGGAGCGTGCTCCCTGCTCACACTCAGATCCATCTGCAGGAAGTGGACACGACTTTTGCCCAGTCGTTGGCTGAACACTAAGCTAAATAGGCTATCCCTGGGGAATCAAGCTTAAAAATGAAAACAGGCAAAACAGAACGAGCAGAGACATCATTGAACACACATTGCAGGAAGATGCACTTCATGTATTCAGTCCATCTGTACAACCTGGGCGGAAGGCAAGGGGCAGCTGTTTGAAGACTTGAGAAATAAATAATAGCAGACAGATGGGGGAAGAAAACCAGAGTTTAAACTCAGAATTGATCAGGAGTTTGCCGCTTTTCCCCCTCTGGTGTCCCCTGGCAGCGGGCACCAAGGTGCAATATAAAAGGGCCCCAGAAGAAACCCTTTCATTCAGGCTCAAAGGCAGAGGGGAAATCCTCACATGCAGAGAGTGGACATTCCCCCTTTATTTCTCTGTTCTCGTGTGCACCCAGGCAGCACCACTGTGGCAGTGCAGTGGCCCCCGTAAAACCCTGCAGGAGCCAAAACTCTGGGGAAGGGAATCTGTTTTGTCCCCCACCCCAATCTCTAGCCCTTGTGGGAGGGGAGAGGGGCTGAAAATGGACTTGATCATTAATGGCCAATTATGCCTATGTAATAAAGCCTCCATAACATTCCTAACTGAGGGCGTCTGGAGAGCTTCCTGGCTGGTGAACACGTGATGTGGAAGGATGGCACAGCCCAGAGAGGGCATGGGAGCTCCGCATGCCTCCCCACATACCTCGTCCTGTGCACCTCTTCTATCTGGCTGTTTCTGAATTACATACTTTTATAACAAGCTGATAATCTAGTAAATTTTCAGACCCAAGGAGGGCTTTGTGGGAACCTCTGATCTATACAGCACAGGGGCAACTGGGGCTTGTGATTGGTTTGTGACATGAGGGGCAGTCTTGTGGTACCGAGCCCTTTAACCTGTGGGACCTGACACTAACTCCAGGTAGATAGGGTCAGACTTGAATGAAATTATAGGACATCCAGCTGGTGTCTTCAAAGAATGGGAACATTGCCTGGTTCAGAAAAAATAAAAACTCTACACATTTGGCGTCAGAAATGTTCTGAGTAGGGAGAAAACAGGAGAGTTTTCCCTTTCAAATGGATGTATATTTTTCACTGAAATCGGCTAGAATCCAACTGTCAAATATTAGCTTTTCGCAGCTGTGCAAAGGAGTGAGCTCCCATGTTTCCGTCATTCCAGAAAAGAGACTAAAATAGAGCAGCATATGTTGAAGTAGCCAAAAGAGGCAATTACCAAGACAGTGTTTGTCTCCATGCCAATTCGAAGAGATACCAGACCTCACCAGCCAGGCTAAGCTTTTTGAAGAGGAGGATAAGAGTTCGATGGAATAGGCATAGAACACAAACTTGTGGTTGCCGGGGGGCAGGGGGGTGGGAAGGGACAGACTGGACTTCGAAATGTGTAGATACTGATAGGCATATGCAGAATAGGTGAACAAGAATGTACTGTACAGCACAGGGAAATACATACAAGATCTTGTGGTAGCTCACGGTGAAAAAGAACGTGACAATGAATATACGTGTGTTCAGGTATAACTGAAAAATTGTGGTCCACACTGGAAATTGACACAACATTGTAAACTGACTATAACTCAATAAAAAAAAAAAGATGTGGTGTATATATGTATATATACACACACACAACGGAATACTATCCAGCCATAAAAATGAGATTTTGCCATTTATGAAAAAAAATGGATGGACTTGGAGGGCATTATGCTAAGTGAAGTAACTCAGACAGAAAAAGGCAAATACTGTATGACCTCACTTATTTGTGAGATCTTAAAATTTAACAAATTAGTCTGTGTAACAAAAAGGCAGCAGACTCACTGCAACAGAAAACAACCTAGTGGTTTCCGGCGGGGAGGGGGAGGGAGGCCAATATAAGGGTAGGGGATTAAGAGGGACAAACTATTAGGTAGAAAATAAGCTACAGGGATATATATATATTGAACAACACCGGGAGGATAGTGAATATTTTATAACTGTAAATGGAATATAACCTTTAAAATTGTGAATCACTATACTGTATACCTGCAACTTACATAATATTGTATATCAACTATACTATTGGAAATCACTGCTCCATCCAAGCAAGTAAAAAGCTAAACAAACTAAAAATTCAACAGCTCCTTAGATCTATAAAAGAAGAGAGTTCACAGGGCAAAACAGGAGAGACTGGGAGGTAATACAGATGTGAACGGAAAAATACTGCAAACCATATCAGTGAACAAAGAATGCTGAAGCCATCAAGTCCTCAGCGGCTGCCGCCACCCCACAGTGAGGACAGGCCTGCAGCCCGGCCCCCTGCAGCCACTCACAATGGTGCCCTCTGAGGGGACTCAGAATAAGAAAAGACAGGACACTGGCCCTAGATAGCTAGGTGCTTGTCAAAGGGATGAATTCAGTGAGCCCAAAAGTTTGCTTCCTCCCATACATAGAAAAGCCCTAAATTCTTTAACTTGAGATGCCTAGTTTTCTTTAGATAACAAGTAATCTTTTATTGTTCCAACTACCTGGCCTTTGTTATAAAACTTCTATATATCCTGCTCCTCCCCTACCTCTTCGGAGCAGTCCCTCAGAGCCATCTGAGGGGCTGTCATCCCGGCTCGAGTCCTCCGGCCAAATAAAACGTAACTCAACTAGTAGGCTGCGCATTTATTTCAGCAGACATAGAGAACCCCAACTTACTGCAGTGCCGACTGGTGCCTGCTGAGGCCGTGCGGCCCCCAAACTACCAGCCCTTGGGCATCTGCCTGCTCCTCTTCAGGAGGTAAACTCCTGATGGGTGTCTGCCTTAGCACAATTAACAGCCCTGGGAAATAGCTAGTCTCACCGCAGCTCCGGCTGACTTGTCACAGCCCACATCTCCCCCTTACCTGAGTCATGAATTTCACTGCCTTGCTTGTGTCAGCTCACGTCTCCATCTTAGTGGAGTCATAAATCCACTATCCTCCCATGTACCAAAGCCCCTTACCTCACTTAGAGCTGATCAGAAGGCTGTTCCCCTATCCCTTTGTGTTCCCAGCCCCTTCCCCAGTAGAAGACCCTGCACGTTCACACTTGGTGGACACGCGGGCTCCCCGCACCTGCGTGGCCCACTGTTGCCTATAGCAACATAACTATTAAACTTTGCTATGTTCTTAATCTTTCCCTTGCTTTTGGTACTCTTTCTACCAGCCTGCGTCACCGGCCCTGCCCAGTGTCCCCCAACACTTACCAGAGCAGAGATCCATGATCAGAAATGTCTACAAGAACCAGTGGTGGGGTGTGGAGACCTGAACTGTAATTGATGAATTGCTGCAGGCTCCATGTGGACAAGTCCGAGCGATAAAAACTTTAGAGGGACCGAGTTACCTGGGGCCCTACACACATAATTTTGTATTACCTCCTGGAACTCAACCAGGTTATCATAAAGAATTTCAGAGGAAAAAAAAAATCCCCCCCATGTTTCCAGCAGGGGGAAAGGAAAGGAAAGGGAACCATTTTGCAATATATCAGAGCATTCGGTTCTCCTTATCAAGGTCTGCTGTCAGGAGAAACTATTTAACCAGAGCCTCACCTGCTGGAACTTATCAGAGCCTAACTGACCCAGGGGAAGGGAAATAACCACGTCCAGCCTGCTCTAGCCATCCTGTCGCACCTAAAGGGGAGTGGGGAGTCGGGGCTTAGAAGCAGGAGTGAAATTCACAGGGCAGAAGCCCTAGCTCACCGTAACACTGAGACCTAATCATAGCACAGCAGAATGTGCCCACTCATTTTCAAAATGCCCTAACAAACTAATAGCCCCACGTAATGCTTAATCTCACAATAGCTCAGGCTGGCTTGCTTCAGCCCACCTTATCAGAGCCATAACCCCCACCGCCCTTCACAGACCCTAAACTTCTTACCTCACCTACAACCAATCAGAGACTTGTGCACATGCCGACCAGGCACCTTGTGACCTGACCTTATAAAACACCCCAACAACCGACCCTCGGGGCTCAAACAGGCAGCTTTCTTCAATGTGCCTACTGTTGTCTATGACGGTGTAACTTAATAAACCCCTTTCTATTTTCATCCTTTTACCGCCCAAGACACTGGCCCCACCTTGCCCCCCCAAAACCTGAAACAAGCCAGAGGCAAAAACACCGTACCTACAGAGGAGCAAAGATAAGAATTATATCCAACTTCTCAGAAACAGTGCAAGCAAGAGGGGCATGGAGTGAAAATACTGAAGGTATTAAGAGAAGGAAAAAAACCCCCACCAATCTAAAATTCTGTACCTGTAGCAGGACAAAGGGTCCATTCGCTTGGTAGCTAAAGCCAGTCATATAGGTACCAACCATGTGAGTTATGAATCTAGAAATTTTATTTCAGGCACACAAGCAAGGAGAACACTGGGAATAATCCCCAAAGCAGCATCTCCCTGAACACGGGAAAGTTGGTTCTTTTATTGGGACAGAGGATGAATACTTAAACAGGAAAGCCTTGCCATTACATGGAGGCAGAAGTCATCTCACATAGGTGTGGTTTGGAAACATGCCTTTACATATATCATATATTATGTTAATGAGGCTTAAGCTCCACCTACCAGGGGTGGGGACATTTTAGCATTTAAATGAAGCAAAGCTAACCTTTGGACACTTCTCAATTCATCTACACACAGTGACCTCGCAATCAGGCTCTGGTTAGGTCAAGCCGATTGGTGATTGTATCTCTTCCTGAAGCTGTCAGTAGTCTGACAAACACCAGGTGCCACTAACAGGATATTAAAGTTGCCTTGTCCTGGAAACTTTGGATCCTGAAAACTAGTGAGTCACCTGCCAGAATAGGGGTATTTGCACCCTTTCCAGTTGCTCCTTCTCTTATGGAGTACCTGAGGTACTGGTTGGTGACATACCCCGAGAAATTATCTTCAAAAGTGAAGGAAACTTTTAAAAATCAAATTTTAGAAAAGTACTAAAAGGCAAAAAAAAAAAAAAAAGTGAAGGAAAAATACTTTTTCAGACAAACAAAAAAATTGAAGGAGTTTGTTGCCATTAGATCTACCTTGCAAGAAATGTTAAAAGTTGAAGGTCTGGGGAAGATGGAGGAGTAGACTTGAAGCACCAGGAATCTTATCTCCCCACCTAGACAGCAAATGTAGTGTCAGAATTCATCTGATGCAACTATTTTGGAATGCTGGAGTGTGCAGAAGACTTGTGCTTCCGGGGGAAAATCTGGATGGTAAATTGTGGAAAATTTCAGGCAATTCTGGCTCTTTGTATACTAACCACTACGCATTCCCTGCCATCCCCCAACCACATGGCAGGCAGCTGTACACAAATCCCTGGAGCAGTTTTCACACAGCTTGTAGAAACTAGGGTGGGTGAAAAGGACCCTATTCTCCAAATATCAGGGATCTGTGGTCTGATTGCTGCTTCTAATCACAGAAGTGCAAGGAAGTGGGCTGCCATTGGCCTTGAATCTCACCCAACTGTTGCAAGCCTCTCCCCACGCCTGCTCAAGTGACTACCAGATTTAAAAGGGCCAGCACCCTTTTGTTATCCCCTTTTTTTTTTTTTTTTTGCTTTTCCCCTTTCAGGAGACAGACATTAAAGATTAGGGTATTAAAGAAAAAAAGATTAGGGTATTTAAAAACAACTGCACATTGGAGAAACTTAGAAAATGACTATGCAGACCCAAGAAAGGGCCCAGAAAAGTTATAAGAAAACATTAGGTTTATACCTCAGGCTAAAACTTAGTTCAGAGGCAGCCTACACAAATTAAATAAGTAAATAAATAAGTAAATAAATAAATAAATTGAAAATAATAATAAAACAGAAAACCTTGCATGGGATGGAGAGGAATTTTGTTTCCAAAGTTACCACATTATTAGATTCAAATGTCCAGTTTTCAACATAAAAACCACAAGGCAAACAAAGAAACAGGAAAGCATGGCCCATTCAAAGGAAAAAAATAAATTCAACAGAATCTATCCCTGAAAAAGACTTAGTGGCAGATATATTAGACAAAGACTTTAATAAACAACCGTCCTAAAGATGCTCAAAGAACTAAAGGAAGATGTATAGAAAGTCAAGCAAATGATGTGTGAACCAACTGGAAATACCAATAAAGACATAGGAAACCTAAAAAGAAATCTAAAAACTGGTGGAGCTGAAAAGTACAATAACTGAAATGAAAATTTCACTAGAGGGATTCAAAGGCAGATTTGAGTTGGCTGAAGAAAAAATCAGCAGTCCTTTAAGATAGGATGATGGAAATCATTGAGACTGAGGAACAGGAAAAGAAGATTAAAGAAATGCAATCCAAGTCTAAGAGATCTGTGGGGCAGCCTCAAAAAGACCAATTTGTGCATCATGGGAATCCCAGAAGAAGAGAGAGGAAAAAAGGGCATAGAGAACATTTGAAGAAATAATGACTGAAAACTTTCCAAATTTGAAGACATGAATATACTCATCCAAGGTGCTTAACAAACTCCTAGTGAGATGAACTCAGAGACCCACATCAAGACACATTGTAATCACACTTTCGAAAGGCAAAGACAAAGAACAAATCTTGAAAGCAGCGGGAGAAGCAATTTATTATATACAAGAGATCCTCAAGAAGATTGTCTGATTTCTCATCAGAAATTTTGGAGTCCAGAAGACAGCAGGCCAATATATTCAAAGTGCTAAAAAGAAAAAAAAAAAAGTCAACCATATCTGGCAAAACGTTCTTCAAAAATAGAGGGAGAAATGAAGACATAACCAGATAAACAGAAGCTGATAAATGATTAACTGTTAGGGTCTTGGATATCTGTTTATTTTTTCCTGCTTGATCCAGCAATTTCTAAGATTAACTCTCCAACAAGATTTGTCTGTGTATTCATTTCCTCCTGAAGTTCCATCTATTATTGTTTGATATATGTTGATATTGAATTAATCATTCTATTATGCCAGTAAGCCACATCTTTATTCATTATATTTTTGTCTTACATTCTATTTTGATCGTCTTTTTAATTGAAGTAGAGTTGGTTTACAATGTTGTTAGTTTCTAGTGTATAGTGCAGAGATTCTGTTGTACATAAATATATATTCTTTTTCATTATCAGTTATTACAATCTATTTAATATAGTTCCCTGTGCTATACAGTAGGACCTTCTTGTTTATCTATTTTGTATATAGTAGTTTGTATTTCCTAATCCCAAACTCCTAATTTATCCTTCCCCCAACCCTTTCCCATTTGGTAACCATAAGTTGGTTTTCTATGCCTCTGAATCTTTTTGTTTTATAAATAAATTTATTTATGTCCTTTTTTTAAAGACTCCACATATAAGTGATACCATGTAATATTCGTCTACAAATTCCCCTACCATGATAATTTCTAGGTTCATCCATGTTGCTAGAAATGGCATATTTTAATAGATATTAAGATTGACAGTCTATTCTGGTCATTATGCATCAGGTAGCACGTCCTGTCCACTTTGTTGTTGCTCTCTTAGTTATCAGATGTTTATTTCTTCTAACCTGTGAACTCACGTTACCCAGGAGTGTGAGCTCCTTTGTCTGGTAGTATGCAGAAAGAAAAGACCAAAGACTGGCGCTTGTCTTTGTCAATCTTCCCAAGTTTAAGTAGAGATTAGAGGGGAGTCAAAAAATCCCAAAGCACCACAAAAATCACTGTTGATCATGCTGGTCAACACACCAGCAACTCCTCTGGTCCAGCTCTACCTTTAAACCCCTTAGGAAGCAACAGCCCTGGGAGGAGTCCTCCTCCCTTGATAGAATCTACTATCCCTGTGATGTTGGAGAAGAAAGCCAAGGAGTGAATGCCCATATGTTGGCCTGTATTTGCCTCTTTTCATCAGGACTCTAGTACAAGCTGTTGACACCAGTGGCCAGGCTGCTGTGACTGATTTCTGTGGGCAAGGGAACAGCGATGGTCATGGCAATGTCACATACGCCAAAGGCCAGAGTAAGCTTGCACGCGATGCCTCTCCCAGATGCCACATAATAAGGCTAGCATTTTTGACGTCTTTGACACATTTAGTCCCACATCCTTTCAAAATAAAAACCAAAGGAAAGCTCTTCCATTAGTCCTTTATTCCTGAGGCTTTCCAAGGCATTCCCTCTCTCTCTGACCCATCGTCTGGGGGATTCCCTCTCATGCTCAGCATCTGCTCTTGCCTCTGACTCAAAATGTAAATCCATCAGCTTTCAGTCCCCCACTTATATGGTCACATACACCTATATTCTTGTTTATTTCCCTTAATCTCATAGGAAGATTTATCCTTCTTGCTGTTTTGAAGGAAGGAGGGAAGTTCAACTTATCTATTTACGAGATGCCTGCTGCATGCCAAAATCCATGTTCTATGGGTCCCTTGTGGATAGTAAATCTATTTTAATCTATCTGGATAAAGGAATTTAAATAAGAAATCACAACTGTCATGGGTATTAGAAGAGGAAACGCATGGGGTACAAAATAAAGAATGTAACATTTTCTCTTCTTCACCCCTGCTTCCTTCGTTGCTTCATCTCTAAGAATGGCTTAGGGTTTAGGCATTTGTTATCAAACCCAAGTTCGTGTGCCCAATGCAGAGTGAGGTCAAACAAACAAAAACATCAGAGTTTGGAGCAGGGAAAGGTTTACTGCCAGGGCCATGCAAGGGGAATGTGTGGCTTGTGCTCAAAAGACCTACATTCCCCAATGGTTTTGGGGGAAGAGTATTCATAGGCAAAATTTTGGGGGATGGCTGCAGGGCGTGTGACTGTCCTCTGATTGGTTGGTGGTGAGATGTTCAAGGAATCTCAATCACCAGCCTTATGGTTCTAAGCCAGTTCTAACAGGCTTGGGCTCTGCCTGAAGTTACCATCCTCCACCTGGGTGGGGGGCCTTAGTTCCTGTAGAAGAACTCAGGGATATATTGTTACGTATATTCCTTGAGGAGGAACCATCAATGCACTATTTACAGTTTCTTGAGTGCTGCTCCTTTGTTTGTCTGTTTCCTCTCTTTCCTAATTAGTAACTGTTGGAATCTGACCTTTGGAGCTCAGGGAAGGTCCTAGGAGGCCAAAGACTTTTTCTGAGAAACAAGAAACCAGGAACACAGAAAGGCTTTTGTACTCTGGAGTCCCCCCAGAGAGTGCTCTTTGGTTGCAATCTCCCCGACCCCTTTTTCTTTGATACTCTTCAGTCTTGAGGGGAACAGGTGTTGGACAAGAAAGAAAATAACGTTTTGGATGGAGAGGTTAATCATAAACTCAGCAGAAGAGAATTTGGTTTTAGGGGGACTTGGTTTCAGTTTAAGTTTTTTGAAAAATCAAGCATTATCATTAAAACAAAAAATCTCAGTCTTAATGAAAAAACACATACCTTTTGGGGGACAAATGTGGGAAAGTGGGAATAATGGAGGAAATATGTGGGGAGAATTCCGACTGTCAGCTGGGGCCAACCCTAGGCTTCCCACTTTCCACTAGCTGGCCAGACTTTGTGAGAGAATCTGTTTTGGAAGGGGTTCTACTCCAGTGAACCCCATTCTATTTCCAAGACAATGATATCCAGCATAGATAACCCAGGCACTGGGAATACACTAAGTGTGGTATATACAGCTTACATTAGAGTTGGGAATACTATAAAAACAGTAGACTTACCATATGATCCAGCAATCCCACTCATGGGCATATATCCAGAGGGAACTCTAATTCAAAATATACATGCACCTCAAATGTTCATAGCAGTACTATATACAGTAACCAAGACATGAAAGCAACCTAAATGTCCATCAACAGATGACTGGATAAAGAAGTAGTGGTATGTTTATACAATGGAATACTACTCAGCCATAAAAAAGAATAAAATAATGCCATTTGCAGCAACATGGATGGACCTAGAGATCATCATTCTAAGTGAAGTAAGCCAGAAAGAGAAAGAAAAATACCATATGATATCGCTCATATGTGGAATCTAAAAAAAAAAAAGAAAAAGGACACTAATGAATTCGTCGACAAAACAGAAACAGACTCACAGACATAGTAAACAATCTTATGGTTACTGGGGGAAAGGCGGGGGAAGGGATAAATTTGTGAGTTTGAGATTTCCAAATGTTAGCCACTATATAAAAAAACAGATTAAAAAAATAAATTTCTTCTGTATAACACAGGGAACTATATTCAATATCTTGTAATAACCTTTCATGAAAAAGAATATGAAAACAAATATATGAATGTACATGTATGACTGGGACATTGTGCTGTGCACCAGAAATTGACACATTTTAATTGACTGTATCTTAATTTAAAAAAAGTTAAAAACAGTATTGACAATAAAGAGTGAGAGATGTTGTAAGGCAATCAATAAGGATTTTGTGGCAGAGCATGGCAAGAACACTCAAACTACTCTGGGAGGGTGAGCAGAGAGAACTTCTCCAAGGAAGGAATATTCAGCTTATTTCTGATGGAAAATGGTGGCAGTGAGGTCAGATGCGTGGGAATAAGTGCTCAGGAAGAGAGAGCCACACGTGACTCCGTATCCAGTCCTCCTTCCAGAATACACGCTGAGGTATGCCTGTAACCTGAATTTACTATCACCGCAGTGGGTTAAAAAATTATTTTTAATAACATGTTTTGTTTAACCCAACATGTACAAATATCATTTCAATGTATGGGTGATATAAAAATATCAGTGAGGTATTTTACATTATTTTCTTTGCAGTCTTCAAAGTCCTATGTATATATATTTTCTACTTATTGCACATCTCAAAATTTCATCAAAAATACTTGATTTATATGTAGATTTCATAAAATTTAAAATAAAATTGAAAAAGTAGATTCACACAGGTGAATTGTTCCAAAAACACTTAAAAGTTTTCTAATAACCGAGTTAGTTATGAAAAAATAATTTTCTTTTAGTAGTCTCACTCACACTGACAAAACTGATTCATTTTAATTTTTTTATAAGAACAAATTTGACTTTGAAGAAAACACATTAATTTTGAAATTCAATCAGTCCAAATTGAGTAACTTCACTAACTCTCTGTACACTCAGTATTAAAATTAACATTATATTGAAAGGGCTATTGCACAAATAGAAAACAATTCTAAATTTATTCTTATCAAAAAAGTATTCTAATGCTCTTACGGTTTTTACAGATCTTACATAACACTGTTGACTACAATTAAAATCATCTCTATGTTGATTCATGTTAAAAATGTGGAAAATCACTATTGATTTGACTTACGAAAAATTTCATTTTCCATATAAATTCTCATATCTGCCTAGAAAGGTCATAAATTAACTTTTCCTTTTATTGGAGATTAAAATTTAGGTCATGCATGTACAGTATAATATCAATGAGAAAACATAAATTACCTTTCTGGTCTTTGATTATTAACTGTTTGGCAAATATTCCTTTTTGTTCCAAGGAAATCTTGAATTGGAGCAAATATGATACATTTTTAAAAAACTCATCTGTGATTCATTTAACAAGCACTGGCAAAGAACACAAGATCATTCAATTCACTGTATTCCATTCCATTTCATAGCTCCATAAAATGGTGATGATTCGTGGCGTTTTCACATATATACTCACAGTGATTTTAAAAACACAACATTGTAAATCAACTGTACTTCAATTTAAAAAAAAAACTGTGACACTTTTCACAGAGGCTGCTTAAAAAGCTGAGCAAAAATACTTTCATTGGAATGATGCAGTAAGTAAAATATGTCATTTTAAAATTCTAATAAACCCTGGTATCTGACCTAACAGAGTTGCAGCACCATATTCATCATGATAGAAATTAATTTAATTATGTTTAGTTGAAATCTTTCTTTAACAGATGTCTTATGCCAGGAGTTTGGTTTTGGGGGTCATGAATTGGTATTTCTTCAAAAATTTGGAAGTCCTTTGAAACAAAACGAATTTATTTGGTCAGTGCTTACAACACATGATTCAGCTAAAGCAGAGAACTTGCAATTTTCAAACTTTGTATCAATTGACACTTGATATTGTTAGAAATTGTGTTCTACACGCAATTGTTGGTTAGCTTAATTGAAAACTTTCATTTTGTGTAAAATAAGTATTTTTCTCTTTTCCTCACACCTCAGTGTTGTTTTTTTTTTAATAGTAGCTGAAAATTAGAATCACTGGGGTGGGGGGATTAAAACAAAACATGCAAAAGACCAAGCCTAATGCAGATCCAATGAATCCAACCCTCTGGCGGTGGGCCCAGGTAAGCTCTGTAATCTGAAGCTAGCAGGTGACTTTAGTGAGCAATCAGGAGTGAGAAGCACAGAGAGAGACCTCAGCCTTCAGATCACACCTCCAGTGGACGGAGGGCACTGCTTTCCGTCATGGACGGAAGAGGCCTGTGCTCAGCTCGGTGAATCCACCGTATCCACCCACTGGTGGCGCCTCCCATCACTCACAGGGAGGGGCTTCCAGCCGGGTCCATATACTTCCTGATATGTTCCTCTCCCCCACTTTCCCTACCCTTAACCTTCTTAGCTGCTGCAGTTTAGCCTCTGCCCACTTTCCTATCTCTGCGCCTCAATACACACTATTCCTTGATGGCAAACAGTACAGATCACCTCAAAGTTCATCTGAAATCTTAACCTTTCCCTGATCAAATCCATACTCTTCTGTGTCTAAAGCAATCAGCTTGGGCGACTCGAGCAGGGGTACCACTCTCCGTCTTGCTGTTTGCATTGCTTTACCCTAATTCTCTAAATGCCCTGGGATCTTCTTAAAGGCAGGGAGCCAACGCTGACTGACCTTGACCCCGACCCACTTTGTGTGAGGGTGGGCACCTGAGTAAACCCGCTGAATGAGTGAGTAAATGGACAACTGAATATACTTACAGAGAATTTAACAGGCATGAACGAATACAGAAACCAAAAAAAATACACATTTTTAATTCATAAATGGAGATGGCTGGGCCCTTGCAGGAGCTCAAGAAAGCAGCTTCTCCAGGAAGAGAATAAAGATGATGGGAGTTGGGGGTCTGACCCGGGACCCATTACTGGCGGCTGGTCTGCAGGTTTTACTCTGGTTAGCGACTGGGAAACCCATGTAAGTTACTGTCTCTTCACACAGGTCTGCTTGTACGCATCTCTTCACTTCAACAGCTATGTCTCTGAGACCTGCAAGGAACCATGAATGAGACTTCTGCTCTCTCCTTCCTTCGACTCCCCTCTTTCCCCACCCAGACTGGGCTAGGGTAAGACATAAGCCAGGCCACACTCAAGTGTGAGTCACTCAGTATGGGTCTCCTTAGTGGCGGCAGTGGGCTGGTGGCCTTCAAACAGCAGGGCCTCCTATCTCCTAAGCCCCCTCACAACCCATCTCAATCAAATAGTGGTAAATTTTATGAAGCTTCTTTAAATAAGTTTTTTTTTTCAATCCATATTATCACTTGGGGGTCTAGTGTTATGTCTTTTTATTATAATTTTCCAGTTTTATTAAGTAGAATTATTATAGTTCAACTGCACATACACATTATATTGCATGTGAATCCATATAAACAGTATACTGCACATTTTTTCAGTTTTCATATATGTACTCATTATTGTTTCTAAGAACAGATCAGGTCCTTAGCTTTTTAGCATTATGTCTTTAAAAGACATTTTACACAGATGATATTATGAACCGTTTCCTTCTGTTAGTCCTCCAAGGACTGTCAGGAGCATCCTGCATGCGACTGATCCACAAGGATTTGGGGCTTCATGATTTTAAGGACATAGATCTAATCTCCTCTTATTCTTGGAGTTTTTTTTTTTTTTAATAATAGCAATAGCTATAAAAAAAAAAAGCTATCACTTTGACTGTGTTCCCTGCCTTTCAAGGTGCATTCAGATACATTCTTTCATGGGGCAGCCACTCTAAGCTCTTGGTGATTTCATCTTGCCTCCTCTGGGCGCCACATCCAGTGACTGCTACTTGAAAACAATCACTCTGCTATGCAAAGTTACACAAACAGGAAATGTGAGACTCCAAGAGACCAACCAATATGATGAGCCCCTGCAATGACGCCACTGACGGGGAACTCCAGGAAGGCTGCGCGCCCCAGTCAGCGGGAGAAGATGAGAAGGGAAAGACGAGCCGTGAGAACAGCCCAGACTCGTGGGGCTCTGTGCACTGCTCTTCACACTACACGGTACCACTGCTCGTAATTCACTTCTAATGTGTGTCTTCAGTTGATTTTGAGTTTTGTATTGGATTTTCTCAAAGTAAGCATAGTCAGTCATGCTTTACAATCTCTGAGGAAAGTTTAAGTTTGGTCATTGCCTGTCTCCAAGGCTTTTACTTTGAAAATTAAAACACACACACACACACACACACACACTCTCACACACATACACACACAACAACTCAGGGTAGGGGGGAAAACACAAATTACCCCCGTGTTTAAAAAAAAAAACTAACCAAAGTTTGGAGAGAATGAAGGGTCATCTGATGTGTTGAAACAACGTTCTCAAAGCCAGCAGAGAGTTTGTTGATGTAAGTGTGCAAAAATTCAGACATGAACAAAGGAATGAATGTGAGAAAGCCAATCAGATGTAATTTTGGAATCAAGCCACGGTGGGTGTCCTTATTTCTTAAGTGCTTTGGACAAAAGCTTATTTCTCCTCAACCCTATCCTTAAGACACACGCCCTAGAAGCTTGTGAGAGAGTGCCACTGTGTCTACACAACGCTGCATCCTAGGAAAGCACCTGTGTTTATGATGCCAGAAAACTCAACACACTTCGGTTTATCTGCTCGGCACCACTTGAGGTCGTTTGTACACTTCCTTCCCATCACTGCAAAGCACGTTGGGCACTTGAGGCCATTGGAGTGAAGTTCGTCAACGTCCTTCTCCTCTAGGTCACTCATTTTGATCTCCCAGGAGACTGTTGAAAGAAAGAAAGGAAGGAAGGAAGGAAGGAAGGAAGAAACAAACCTGGCTGGCTATTTGCCACTGGCAGGCAAATGAACCCATGCTCATGAGCAGAATGAGCGATCTGCCTCATATGTGGAATCTAAAGACTCATGGACAGAGAATACAGACTTGTGGTTACCAGGGGGGTAGAGGGTGGGAAGGGATAGACTGGGATTTCAAAATTGTAGAATAGATAAACAAGATTACACTGTATAGCACAGGGAAATATACACAAAATGTTATGATAAATCACAGAGAAAAAAAAGTGACAATGAGTTTGTATATGTCCATGGATGACTGAAAAATTGTGCTGAACACTGGAATTTGACACAACACTGTAAAATGATTATGAATCAATAAAAAATGTAAAAAAAAAAACAGAACTACCATATGATCCAGTAATTCTACTTCTGGGAATATATCCAAAGGAAACACAAACACTAACTAGAAAAGATACCTGTACCCTCACGTTCATAGCAGCATTATTCCCAACAGCCAAGATATGGCAACAACTTTAAGTTTCCATCAATGAATGAACAGATAAAGAAGTTGTGAGATTATACAAATACATATATATATATAACCCATAAAAAAACCCAAAGCAAAACAAGGAAATTCTTCCATTTATGACAACATGGATGGACACTGAGGACATTATGCTAAATAAGTCAGAGAGAGAAAGACAAACACTGTGTGATCTTTCTTATGCGTGGAATCTAAAACAAACAAACTCTTTAAAAAATGATCAGACTGGTGGTTACCAGAGGTGGGGGGAAAGGGGAATTGGAGAACAGTGGTCAAAAGGTATGAACTTCCAGTTATAAGATAAAAAAGTACTACGGATGTACTACAACATGGTGACTGTAGTTAACATTGCTACACGTTATATGCGGAAGTTAAGAGAGTAACTCCTAAGCGTTCTCATCACAAGGGAAAAACTGAACTTACTGCAGTCATCATTTCACAATATACGTAAAACCAAACTATTACGCTATACACCTCCAACTTACACACTGATGTATGTCAATTATGTATCAATAAAACTGAGAAAAAGGCTTATTATACAAAATACGCAAGCCAACCTCACTGTATAACCACAAAGCGAGTTCTGACCGGAAGAGAAAGGCGGGTACTTTGAGGAAGCAAGTGGCCACCCGGCTAAGTGTGGGAGCATTATTTCCTCCTCGCCCTTTGAAGTTGCCCTCAAGCCTCTCTCTGTGCCCCTCTGATGCCCAAGGCAATGGTACCTAAAGTGGAAGGGAATTATTAAGAGTGTGTACCTTGTGCAGATCAACAGATCTCCCTGCCTTCTCAACTGAATCTCATAAACACTCTTAAGCCTGCCTTTGCTGCAAGAGGTTTTCTTTTCTTTTCTGTTTTAGCCTTGGGCTTCGGTTTCTATTAAAATGCAGAGCACCCTGGATAGGTTAAAAGCACTGCTCTCAGTTATTTAAAGTGAGACAAACACAACTTTACCCTGCCTTTTTTGACAATGAGCTTTGATGGAAAAATGAGCTCCAGGGGGAGGAAAGGTAGGATGGAGTGGGAAATTCACGAACTAGGGAAAGGAGAAGAGGACTTGAAGGCTGAAGGCTCAAGATACATTTCCACATTTTACCTAAGGCCTACCTCCAAAACAAATAAACCAAGTGGTTTACTGCCATTTTTTCTTAGGTGTGGAACGCATAGGAGGAGGAAAGACATCAACAAAGACCTGGAACTTTGTGTACAATTGCTGGCCTTTCTTATTTTATCAATAATCCTAACTTGCTTGTAATGAATTCTTACTAAGTGATAACTGCTTTTATTGTGATAGTTGGTGTATCAGTATGGAGCAGGAGGAAAGGGGCAACGGCAGAACGAATCTATTTTCAGTAAGCCCTTCTCCCTCCTATCAAAGGAAAGATGGGAAGTTGACAGGCTGAAGGAAGAAGGGAAGACATAATGGGGTGGGCATGACCTCAACAGATTTCCAGTCTGTGCCCTTTCCCTCTGATGTGGGCCATGACACCCAGGAAAGGTCCTTTTTAACATCAAGGGACAAAAGATCACTGAATCAGGAAAAAAAAGAAACCTGACTCTTGAACAGTGGTACTTTCAGAGAAAGACCTTGATCAAAAGTGAGAAATCAGAAAATTAATAAACAGAAACCTCACTTAAAATGGAGGCAGGAAGTGGGGAGGGTATAGCTTAGTGGTAAAGTGCGTGCTTAGCATGCATGAGGTCCTGGATTCAATCACCAGTACCTCCGTTATAAACAAACAAAAAAACAAATAAGCAAGCTTATTTACCCCACCCCCGATCAAGGAAAAAAAAAACCAAAACATAAAAAACAATAAAATAGTGTTTGGGGTAAAGGCCACAAAATAACAAAAAATAATAATAAAACGGAGACAGGATGACAGAATGGGGCGTTCTCCTGCCCTACACACCACATCAGTTGCAGACCTAACAGAAAGAGATACCTTGCATCTCCAATAGGAAAAAAATGTTACCAATTTACTACCCAACAGGAAGAAGGATTTCTCTCTGCTCAGCAACAGTCCAGCCAAGAAGAGACTGTCACAACTCAGCCAATGAAAAGTCATACACTTCCAACTCCTAGCTTCCCCCCATAAACATCTTGTTTATAACAGCCCCTCCCAATTTCCCCTTCTCCTCTATAAAAGAATTTGTTTCTGTCCTTTGTTCTCCGGAGTTGCCTGTAGTTCACCACAGACTCCATGTCCTGAATTACCATTCTTTGCTGTTTCAGAATAAACCCATTTTGCTGTGAAAGAACTGGCTGCTTTACTGCCTGAAGTCAACACCTTTAATGAAAGCTTATTAAGTGCCAACCTTCCTTATCTCCCATATTCCTCATAAGAGGCAGGAACCAGTATTCCCAGTTCTCCCTCCCAGATACAAGAGGCATGGATGGGCTCAGTTATTTGCCTGAGGCCTCGCAGTAAGGGGCTGATTCGGAAGTGACATTCAGGACCCTGTTCTCCACATTCGTTAACAACTAAGAGGGCAGGAACCATGTCTGTTAATTCACTGCAGGTGCCACTCTGAGCACACAGCACCCACAAGGGGAGTGTCAGGGAAGGTCTCGAAGTGCAGGCAGGAATGCAGAACAAGGGCAGGAATGAGGGAACGCAAGGAGGGATGCAGGAATACGGGGGCTAACTGGAGGGAACTTGGGCAGGGACCCCGTACGCCTACCGGTGAGGAAGGGTGCCAGTGCCAGGCTGCAGGCCAAGAGGAGGCTGCTCCGAGCTGCTGGGCGCATGGCCGATGCCCTGACGAGCTCTCTGTGAAAAACAGCAGCCAGTTAGCCGAGGTCCGCGGGCAGGGACGCCCAGTCAGCCCAGGCTTCTCCCCGCCCCCCTCCCAACCCCGCCACCGCCGCTCTGGCCCCCACCCCCTTAAACAGTCTTTCTCCTGCCTGCGCACCCCTCCCGGGCCCTCAGAGCTGGGGCTTTGGAGGCACCTTGGGTTCGGAAATGTGGCCTATCCCTGCAGGCCTGGGGCTGCTTCCGCCTTGTCCGCTACGTTCCTCAAGGCTCTGTGAGCGACCCGGCTGCGTCTGGTCCCCCTTGTGAGCCGTGTGGCCAGGCGGGTGGCCACGCGACCCGGCACCTGCACGCGGTGTTGCAATGCGGGCCACCGCTCTTCCTGGCGTGGGCCAGAGGGCACTGCGCAAGTGCAGGGGCGGGGGGGGGGGGGCTCCTGCTTCCCGGTTGGTCTATCTCCATTGGCCCCTCCTCCTGCTCTTCCCGCCCTCTCTGGGAGCCCTGGCCAATGAGATGCTGGTGCCTCAGCGTTCACGTGACTGGAGAGCGCCTGGTGGGCTGTTTCCACAGTTTAGATAACTGAGAGAATCCAGACGAGCTGGCCTGGGTGTTTTCGTGGTTCTGTAGTGCCCACCCACCTATCCCATTAAAGATGCCTTACTAGGGTTGATCGTCTTCCCCACCAACCTGGTACCTCTGAGGAGAAGGTAACTATATGCTTAATTCTTTGATCAGCCCTGCCACCCTCCCCTCCAAGTGGTCAATGCATCTATAGTGACTCTGGCACCTCAGAGAATTTTCCAACATATTCCACACCTCGTTGACAGTGAAACCAGGGACCGAGCACTTGGAGAGTCAGGGGAACCTTGTGCACAGACGGAATTTACCATTTGCCCAGTCCCTAGCACTGTGCCTGGGACATAGATGCACTGTCAATATGTGTTGAATGAATGAAAGTTCCTTTCTGCCTTTCAGCAGGAGAGTGTCAGAATGCTTCCTGTTCCCCTATTGCTGTTTTCAGACCTTGCTTCTGCAGCAGCTGCAAAAAACATTACTCTTTTTTTGAAAGCAACCAAAATGTTGATTAAGGATGAATGGATAAAATGTGGTTTATACATGGTGGAGTATTATTCAGCCTTAAAAAAGAGGGAAAGCCTGCCTTATGTATGGATGGCCCCTGAGGACATTTTCCTGAATGAAATAAGCTAGTCACAAGAAAGGCAAATGCTGCATGATTTCACTTACATGAGGCATTGAAAGTAGTTGAACTCGTCAAAAAAGAAAGTAGAATGATGGTTGCCAGGGGCTGGGGGAGTAGTGTGGAGAGGAGGAAAAGGGCAATTGCTCAATGGAACAGAGTTTGGGTTTTGAGATATGAAAAAGTTACAAGAATATATTGCACAATGAAGAGAATATAGTACACACTACTCTATTGTACACTTAAAAATGATTAAGATGGACAATTTTACTTTTTTTTTAAGCCACAGTTTAAAAACTCTACTCTGATATTTACTAGGTCATTTCTGACAACACATCAAGTGTTTTGATCCTTGGTTTATAACCTCTTTTTTTTTTTTTACAGCACTGTGCAAAAATAACTTACTCCAATGATGAAAATGATCTATGCCAGTGCTAATATAGTATTGTAATGGGTTGAGTGGTGGATCCCAAAGATATGTCCACATCCTAACCCACAGACCCTGGGAATATTATCTTATATGGCAACAGATTTGATTACGTAAAGGATATTGAGAAATGTATCCTAGATTATCTGGGTGGGCCCTAGATGCAATCACACGTATCCTTGCAAAAGAGAAGCAGGAGGAGTTTTGAGACAGACACAGAGAGGAGAAGACTCATAGAAGAGGACAGGGCCATGAGACTATAGAAACAAAGGTTGAAGTGATGCTGTCACGAGCAAAGGGATGCTGACCACCACCAGAAGCTGGAAGAGGCAGGGAACAAATTCTCCCCTAGAGCCTCTGGAGGGAGGGTGGCTCTGTCAACACGCTTGACTTCAGAACTGTGAGAGAGTATATTTCTGTTGTTGTGAGTCATGCAGTCAACAATAATTTGTTATAACAACCCTAGGAACTAATATAAGGAACCTACATTGCTCTTGAGATGACCACACATTTTAGAATGTGGCTATTTAGAGGGAAACTAAAATTTTAATTTAATTTAATTTAATTTATACTCAAATAGCCCAGACTTTGGAGCTATCAGGTTGAGTTGTTCTCCTCTGCATTTTGCCCGCGTTCCATTGCCACGCAGTCACAGAATAGAATTCCTAACTCCCAGACAACTGTCCCTGAATGGACTCTGCCATTCCTCATGTTCTAACTCCCACTTCAGGCCATTCCAACCTTCTCACTGCTGCTTCCGCTGCAGCTCATCCAAAATGGTGTCTCAGCTTCTTTTCATTTATTGTCCCTCCCGGGAGCCTCTTGTTTTTAGGCCTTTTTTCTTCCGAATTGGCTCCCCGCCCATGGAATTTTAATACCACTGGTATATTATTTATCTGTTTATGTGCTGTGACCCTTTGGAGGGCCACACACCATTGTAATATCTAAGATGTCTTCCACCTCCCTCAAAAAATGCTCCAATTAGAAAACTTAAAAAATTAAAAATCACCCTCTTCCTTCTAATAATGGCCTCCGTTGAGAATACATGTCCTAGCCCAGTGACTCTCAACTGGTGATGATTTATTGATTTATTCCCTAGGGGACATTTGGCAACATACCCAGAGACATTTCTGGCTGTCACAACTGGGGGTGCTATTGGAATCAAGTGAGTAGAGGTCGGGAATGTCGCTGAGCTTGCCAAACAATGCACAGGACAGCTTCCCTCACCCCCACAACAAAGAATTATCTGGTCCAGAATGTTAGTAGAACTGAGGTTGAGAAACCCTGTGCTAGACCAACCAACTAGACAACCGGGGACACACATATAGTCCCACATAATTAAGTTTCTCAGTTTGAGTAAGAACTCTGGGGCATCTCCCCAAACAGAGAATTATTACAGGATCTGGTGGAAGGATGACACTTGGGAGAAATTTATCTGAAGCTCAAAGTGAAGCATAGCTGTATGTAAACAGACTATGTCAGACCTGGACTGTGAGGCGGACCCCAAAATGACAAAGTTAGGATAGAAGTGAATACTTAGAAATCCCTTAGCTGCACCTTGGCTCCTAGGTTGGAGATCAGGGATGCTTGTCTGTCAAAGTGACTTAGATTTTCTAGGCAAGTTTCTCGGTAAGTTAAGAAAGCAAGAGTCACTTAGCTTTACAGCTGAAGGCTGCCCTGGAAGAAATAGTTTCCTGTTAACTTTGCAGCTGGCGTTTATTTACGTCTGCCCTCCCAGCTTGATCAATGGTGGGGAGGTTTTGAACTCTTTAAATTAGCTCTGTTTGAGCTGATGTTTAGTTTTGCAGGCCCCATTAAAACCTTGATGCTTTAAACTCACCTTCTTTTATTTTTCACTATTTATTTATTAATTTAATTTAATTTTTATATATTTTTATTGAAGTATAGTCAGTTTATAATGTTATGTCAATTTCTGGTGTACAGCACAATGCTTCAGTCACACAGGAACATACATCCATTCATTCTCATATTCTACTTCACCATAGGCTACTACAAGATGTTTGCTTTTGTGTGTGTGTGTGTGTGTGTGTCGTGTGTGTGTGTGTATTGCATGGGGGACCTAGGCTTGTTCTGATCTGTACACCCTCCCAGCTGTGGCGCACAGCACACTGCAGTCCCCTGAGGTTGCCTCTGCACAATTGGCCTGAGTCCTCTGCCCAGGCAGTCTGTCCTGTCCCACATCTGCCGCTTTGCCTCTAGGGCTGGGGGTCTCAGAGACCCTTTGTGCCCCTTTAACTTAGTTCGGTTGGTCAAGGGCTCTTCCATGCAGATCCCAGCCTTGGAGGCTCCCCCTCAGCCCTGCTGACCTCTGCATTGGAGAAGGGGAGACACAGTGATGAAGCGCTATTCCTCCTTTGCCGTTCTTTCCCCACGGGACGGGTCCTGCACTATTTTCCTTTTTCTTCTTCCTTTTTCCCTTTTCTCCTGCCAGATTTGTGGCGACTTTTGTCTTTTGAAGAAGATGGTGTTCTGTCAAAGTTCAGCAGGTGTTCTGTGGACGGATGGGTCCATGGATGTCAGTCTTGGTGTATTTGTGGGAGACAGTGAGCTACGAATATCCTTTTACTCTGCCATCTTGGATGCCTCCTTTATTTTTAAATTTAGAAGTGTACATAATAAAATTGTATAAGCCATATGTAAAAAGCATAAAAATGATATATAAGTACAAGTAGGAGACTGGAGAAAAGAAGGGTTATATACAAATAGTTCATTGAATAAGTGATCTTTCATCTTTCAGACGTGAAGAATGAGCCAGAGCCATTAAAAATGAATTGATGAATGAAAAGCAAAGACAGAAATGATAACTTTAAAAATAACACACATCAATCAAGGAATTATTCATAGGATGACAATTAGTTTTGGACTATGTGGCCCAATACACTGGTTGAAGGGTAGAGTTCATTTACACGGGAGGGGATAGCATGCTTGCATTGCTGGGTTAAATTCCCAGTACCTCTCTTACAAATTTAAATAGATAAATAAACATAATTACCTCCCCCACCAAAAAAGTTTAAAAAAACAGTGGAGACCATTTATTTCTGCATAGATGTTATAGTCAAAACTCATGTAATTTCCTCATAAGCTAAAGATAGGTGACACATTAAGGTTGTACTCAACTGAAGTCACATTATGGAGATAACAACTTTATCTCAACAGACAAATGTCAATATGCATGTGTCCTAAGATCTTGCTGCTCCTTTATGCTGTTACATTTCCAGGATGACAATCCAGTGACTATGACTTCTTTTAACATTGAGGTTGGGACATCCCCAAGAGTGACACTGTAGAACATGGCATCTTCTCAATTGCAACACCTTCCCATGCACCTCCTCAGAGCCCCCAACACTTCTTTGTTCCTAAGGCTGTAGATGAGTGGGTTGAGCATGGGGGTCACTATAGTGCCAAGAACAGCTACAAGCTGGTCTTGGTCAGGTGTGTGGGATGAGGTGGGCGTCATGTAGATGAAGATGGCCTGACCAAAGTAGAGACTTACCACTGTCAGGTGGGAGGAGCAGGTGGCCAGTGCTTTGTTCCTGCCTTTGCAAGAGTTCATCTGAGAACTGTGAGCAAGATGAGTGTGTAGGAGGTGAGGATGAGATTAAATGGGACCAGGAGAAATACAATGGTTGACACAAATATCACCATCTCATAGACTGATGTGTCAGTACAAGACATTCTCAAGATGGCAGGCATCTCACAAAAGTAATGATTAATCTCCCTGGAACCACAGATAGGGAAGTTCATTGGGTAGACAGTATGTACAAGGGCTGCAAGGGCTCCCCCAATCCAGGCTGCAGCAGCCATCTGGAGACAGACCTTGGGGTTCATGAGGACTGTGTATCTCAGGGGCTTACAGACGGCTACATAGCGATCACAAGCCATGAGTGTCAGCAAGATGCACTCAGCAAGGGCAAGGGTGAGCAAAGAGAAGAGCTGAGTGGCACAGGCCAAATAGGAAATGTTCTTCTTCCCGGTGAAATAGTTGATGACCATCTTGGGGACTGTGCTGGAGATGTAAGCCAGGTCAATGAGGGAGAGCTGACTGAGCAGGAAGTACATGGGGGTGTGGAGGCGGGAGTCCAGCCAGATGAGGAGGATCAGTAAGGAGTTCCCAGTCAGGGCAATGGCGTAGAAAAGGAGGATGATGAGCATGAGCAGGTGGGGGTGTCTGAACCAAGGAAAGAGGCCCAGGAGGATGAAGTCAGTTGAGCTTTCATTCTTCTGGCCCATGTTTTCATTCCAGTGCTGTATGCAAACTGAAAACTTGCAGAAGCAAAATAACATAAGAGAGGATGTGATGCTTTGCTAGAATAATCTCAGCTCCTGGTCAGGACCCTCTCCTCTGTACATGTATGGCTAGGACTAAACCAGTACCTTGTCATCAAAGAGGAACTGAAAAACAATTTCATCAAATTAAACACATCTGCCTGTAAGTCAGCAATGCAGTATCTTGGCTGGTTTGATGTGGGCCGATGAATATTTCTTCCCTTTGACTGATAATAATCACGAACTTGACCATTATTTTCCCCACAAGTTTAAATTGTTTAATATACTCTAGGCTGCTGACCTTCTTACTCCTTCATACTGCTTTTCTAAGTGTCCTATTCCATTCATGTCCACCCCAGAGGAGCTCCTGAACTTCCCCTGAGGCCGTCTTAGGGTGTTTTTCAAGACATTGTAATTGTCAGCTAAATGAGAAAAGCTGCTCAAAATACCGCCTGCTCACCATTTGGAACACCATGTGAGAGGGTTGAGCTAGCCCTGGGAGACCACATGGCCTGGTCTCACAGCCGCCATTTTCATGATGAACATGACTCTACAGTCACACTTGGGCAGGTGTGTAAGAACAGCCACCTCAGATGCTTTATGGGAGGAGCCAATCCCTACGAAGACATCAGTGACTTTTTTGCAAATCACCAATCTTCTTTGTGAGTGTCATAGGTTTCTGCTTTCTAAGTTTCAATAATAAGAATAAGGCTGAAGTCTAGGAGGATTATTCCTGCAGCTTCATTCTTTTTCTTCAGTATTGCTTTGGCAATTTTGGGCCTTTGTGATTCCATATAAATTTTAGGATTATTTGTTCTAGTTCTATGAACAGTGTCCTGGGTAATTCGATAGGGATCACATGAAATCTGTAGATTGCTTTGGGTAGTATGGCCATTTTAACAGTATTAATTCTTCCAATCCAGGAACATGGGATATCTTTCCATTTCCGTAAGTCACCTTTAATTTTCTTGATCAATATTTTGTTGTTCTCTCTATATAAGCCTTTTACCACTTTGGACAGATTTACTTTGAAGTTTTTTTTTTTTTGAATGTTTCTTCGGTCAAGGGCTCTTCTGTACAGATCTGAGCGTCACAGGGTCCCCCTCAGCCACGCTGACCTCTGCGTTGGAGATGAGGGGACCCAGTGAACGAGCGCTGTTCTTCCTTTGCCGCTCCCACCCCGTGGGACCGGTCCCACACTATTTTCCTTTTATTCTCTCTTTTTTTCCTTTTCTCCTAGCAGATTTGTGGCAATTTTTGTCTTTTGAAGAAGGCGCTGTTCTCTTAAAGTTCAGCAGGTGCTCTGATGGGCTGGGTGCGTCCGTGGATGTCAGTCTTGATATACTTGTGGGAGAGGGTGAGCCACGAGTGTCCTTCTACTCAGCCATCTCGGCCACCCCCTAAATTTTTTAATTTAGAGGTGTAAATAATAAAATTCCATAAGTTATATATAACAAAGCATAAAAATGATATATGAGTACAAGTAGGAGACTGGAGAAAAGAAGTGCTATATAGAAATAGTTCATTGAATACGTGATCTTTCATCTTTCAGACAGTGAGGATTCAATCAGAGCCATTAAGAATGAATTGATGAATGGAAAGCAAAGACAGAAGTCATAACTTAAAAATAATACACATCAATCAAGGAGCTATTCATAGGATGACAATCAGTTCTGGACTATGTGTTGAAGAGTGAAGTTCAATTAGATGGGAGGATATAGCACACCCATGTTCCTGCGATCAATCCTTGTACCTCTATTACAAACTTAAGGAAACATAATTACCAACCCCCCGCAAAAAACAGCTTTAAAAAACAGTGGAGATCATTTATTTCTGCACAGATATTATTGTCACAACTCATGTAATTTCCTCATAAGCTAAACATAGGTGGCACATTAAGATTGTACTCAACTGGAGTCGCACTATGGAGATAACAACTTTATCTCAACAGACAAATGTTAATATGGATGTGTCCTAAGATCTTCCTGCTCCTTTATGCTGTTACATTTCCAGGATGACAATCCAGTGACTATGACTTCTTTTAATATTGCGGATGGGACATCCCCAAGAGTGACACTGTAGAACATGGCATCTTCTCAATTGCAACACCTTCCCGTGAACCTCCTCAGAGCCCCCAACACTTCTTTGTTCCTAAGGCTGTAGATGAGTGGATTGAGCATGGGGGTCACTATAGTGCCAAGAACAGTGCCAATCTGGTCTTGGTCAGGTGTGTGGGATGAGGTGGGTGTCATGTAGATGAAGATGGCCTGACCAAAGTAGAGACTTACCACTGTCAGGTGGGAGGAGCATGTGGCCAGCGCTTTGTTCCTGCCTTTGCGAGAATTCATCTGGAGAACTGTGAGGAAGATGAGTGTGTAGGATGTGAGGATGAGACTAAATGGGACCAGGAGAAATACAATGGTTGACACAAATTTCACCATCTCATAGGCTGATATGTCCATGCAAGACAGTCTCAAGATGGCAGGCATCTCACAAAAGTAATGATTAATCTCCCTGGAACCACACATAGGGAAGCTCATTGGGTAGACGGTATGTACAAGGGCTGCAAGGGCTCCCCCAATCCAGGCTGCAGCAGCCATCTGGAGACAGACCTTGGGGTTCATGAGGACTGTGTATCTCAGGGGCTTACAGACGGCTACATAGCGATCACAGGCCATGAGTGTCAGCAAGATGCACTCAGCAAGGCCAAGGGTGAGGAAAGAGAAGAGCTGAGTGGCACAGGCCCAATAGGAAATGTTCTTCTTCCCGGTGAAATAGTTGATGACCATCTTGGGGACTGTGCTGGAGATGTAAGCCAGGTCAATGAGGGAGAGCTGACTGAGCAGGAAGTACATGGGCGTGTGGAGGCGGGAGTCCAGCCAGATGAGGAGGATCAGTAAGGAGTTCCCAGTCAGGGCAATGGCGTAGAAAAGGAGGATGATGAGCATGAGCAGGTGGGGGTGTCTGAACCAAGGAAAGAGGCCCAGGAGGATGAAGTCAGTTGAGCTTTCATTCTTCTGGCCCATGTTTTCATTCCAGTGCTGTACGCAAACTGAAAACTTGCAGAAGCAAAATAACATAAGAGAGGATGTGGTGCTTTGCTAGAATAATCTCAGCTCCTGGTCAGGACCCTCTCCTCTGTACATGTATGGCTAGGACTAAACCAGTACCTTGTCATCAAAGAGGAACTGAAAAACAATTTCATCAAATTAAACACATCTGCCTGTAAGTCAGCAATGCAGTATCTTGGCTGGTTTGATGTGGGCCGATGAATATTTCTTCCCTTTGACTGATAATAATCACGAACTTGACCATTATTTTCCCCACAAGTTTAAATTGTTTAATATACTCTAGGCTGCTGACCTTCTTACTCCTTCATACTGCTTTTCTACGTGTCCTATTCCATTCATGTCCACCCCAGAGGAGCTCGTGATCTTCCCCTGAGGCTGTCTCACAGCCTTACTCAAGACATTGTTAATTGTCAGCTAAATGAGAAAAGCTGTTGGCTCTATTTTACACACTAATCTCTGTAATTCTTCCTTTATTCAGTTTTCTCTCTTTATTCTTACTTTAAATCTTGATTTGTCTACTTTATATTTGCACTTGAATAATTTCCGTATTCAGCTTAGGACGTAGAGACAGCAGTCACATCCCCTTGTCTGTTAATCTTTCCATCCTTGTTCATTGCCCATAGAATTAAAAACTCATTCAAAATACTCTGAAGGTGCTGATGAAGGTCTTGCAGATGAATTTTAACTGCCATGTTTGAAGGAGTGCTGTCTTTCACCTGAAGACAAATGAAGACATATGCCCTCATTCATCTGATGACAAACATCTCATAAATATTTCATCCTTAGATCAGTGAATTGGTTTTCTTCTTTGAGTCATGATGATTCACATGCAATGTTTCTTCTGTTTTCTAGCAATAACAATCAGAAATTTAGCTTTCTTTATCAATGATATACTTGGAATTCTTTATGTTATATCAAATCTTCTATCCCTAATGCTTTCTTTTATTTGAGGTAATGAGAAAAGATCATTGTGTAACGTCTGATTGTGAATGAAAAGAGAGCAGAGTTCTGTGTGTCACACTTCCAAGGAGGAGTCACTGTAGGCTGTGGCCTCATTTCAGGCCTGTGGAATTTTGTTTCCTTAAGTTACTAGAGACCTGGGGCACCTCTGGATTCCTGGGGTACTTTTCTGGGGTGTCCTCCTTCGAGATGTTTCTCTGTCTTCCTACATTTTCTTGACATAAATTGTTCCCTAACATAGATATGCATTCTCTGTAGTGTGAAATGATGGGAGGAAATCTTTAAAATGATGTTCCACGTTCTTCCATCATCATATGTAAAATGTGACATACTGTTTAGTTGCTTAATGTATAGAAATTGTTATTAACCATGGTAGATTTGGTAAATTGTAGGCTGGAAATGGGAAAAAAAGCATAAAAACTGCAAAAGTACTTTGGTCTAGGAATGATAAATGATTGAGCAGTGTTCCTGGCATCTTAACTGATGGTCAGTTTTTGAAATCTCTGTGCTAATATGCGAGTCTCTTTCAAGTGTGATTTAATCATTTACCAGATGAGCAAATTAAGCGTATAGATGTGATATATTACATGTTGCGATTGTTATGTTTTACATTAATGACATAATATTACATTATCTTGTATTTAGGACGATAGAGTGAAAGTGATTCCTGTGATTTCTTTAGTAAGATCTTGGTCTGTCAGGATCTTTGTGAGCCTGGAATTCGATAAATAGCTGTAGGATTCTGTTATTTCATATGTAAATGAGACATTGGCTACTTTATTTATAAGGGCTGCTGTTGCCTTTTAAAAAATTGTAATTAGTCAGTAGATATTGATAAAACCAGTGGATACATTCTTAGTTACATTGAAATAATGATGCAACAAAAAAATATGCCTTAGCCAAATGGAAACTCCATTTTGACTAAATAATACTCAAGCAGTATGTTTTTAAAATTCTTGCAAAATATTTTTGTCAAAATATGTGTTTTTGCCTTCAGATGGTCCATGTGGATGACCACAGTGTAATCAAGAAATAAAAAAAAAAAAACAAGAAAGTTTAATTCTGTGGGTATTTCAGCTGGAAATAGTGGTATTCTCTTAGTTTCTTCTCAGGAAATTTAAATTTCCTATCAAATACTGAAGGGACTTGAATTTGTCCACTGCATAAAGTCTGAAACTGAGTGATCAACGGTCAAAGAAAGCACTCTGAAAATGTTTTGATGCCAATAGGGAAAGATAGACCCTATCACAAGGGCCTGTATAGATTGCTCCTGTTAACAACCCACTCTATTCGTTTAAGTGTCTTCAAACTCTTCTGGAAAACAATGTCCAAAAAAAGGTGCACAGTCTTTGCCAGGCAGGACCAAGCTCTTCCCAGCCTAGGGCGTGATAATTGGTAACGATGTGCTCCTGGGGGCAATGAATGTCTCATGTAATGACAGGATAGTGGAGGAAATACTGACAGTAGTAATTATAATAATAATGGCTAACACTGACACAGGACTTACTAAATGCTTTACACGCATTAATTCATTGACTGCTCATGTGGGACTTGCGTGCGGTCCTGGGGACCTGAGCAAGGGGTGAACGCAGCAGTGAGCTGTCAGGCTGTGCCCCGTCAGACAATGGCTGGGGAGCTCGGGACCCAGGCACTTTCCTGCAGGTCCTCCCTCCATCAAGACACTATTCTACCTCTCTAGTCATTTATACATTTACCTCAAATTGTGGAAGAGTTGCATTCCAAATATCACGACTCACTGTGAGAAGCAGGCTCCCTTTCCATGGAGTCCTAACTTACCTCTCTGGCTTGTCAAGGCTTTTTGCCCTGAGCCTTTGGTGTGGAGACGGAATGAAGAACCCGTTCACTTGCACGGAAGGCAATTGTTTCATTAATAGGTAAACATGTTCTCCCTCCCCTGGCTCCAGCCCCTCCTGGTTACTGCTGCCTGCTGAACTTCCGGTAGCGGCTGCCCTCCCCTTGTGCAGCGTGGCTCTTTTGTGTCACATTAGTAAATTATTATCTTCAGGAACTCGACCTGTCACATTTCAAGGTCCTTGAAAATGGAGGAATTACACATCTGACGCACACCTGCTTTAGGTCTGAGATGAATATGTGAGGATTCAGTGTTGTGTTATAAATTAGATCAAGTCTTTCTATAGCCTCTGTGTCCACACAAGTGAGGAAAGCTTGAAGGGTGTCTCATGGGAGTCTGTCCCCAGACTTCAATTAATTACAGGCCTAGAATAAGTGTAGGGCTCTTAGAAACGCACTATACAGTGTAAACAGTGCCTCATATTCTGTACGTTTTGTTTGAAAGTAACATAATTGGGTGTTGATTGTCTCTATGGGGATGGACATGTTAAAGAAATTGCAAGTTGACTATGTGATAGCAAAGTACTTGGATGAGCCTTGAAATAATGGAGAATAAAAAACGATTTTTAAAGAAGATTGTATCAGAACAAACATGAACCCTGAAGCAAAATCCCAGGCAAAAAAGCCAGTTAGTGTCATACACTTTATAATTTCAGTTTTATTCCAAATTATTGTGGGTTCTTGTATTAGTTTATCTTATTACAACCTAATTACACAGTAGAAAGCCAAGGAGAGAGTATGAATTGAGAAGCATCAACTTTGTTCTTTCAGTCAGAGAAATCACAAGCAATGTCATCTAAAAGAAGGAATTTCAATGAGTCAATTGCTGTGTGTGTTCTAGAAACAGTTATTATGGTTAGTAGTTTAATTGTGAGTAACTCTTTTGAGTTTCCAGATGGAACAAGTTCCTTCAGAGAAACATTTTGCTCAAAATACCGCCTGCTCACCATCTAGGAACACCGTGTGAGAGGGCTGAGCTAGCCCTGGGAGACCACATGGCCTGGTCTCACAGCCGCCATTTTCATGATGAACATGACTCTACAGTCACACTTGGGCAGGTGTGTAAGAACAGCCACCTCAGATGCTTTATGGGAGGAGCCAATCCCTGCGAAGACATCAGTGACTTTTTTGCAAATCACCAATCTTCTTTGTGAGTGTCATAGGTTTCTGCTTTCTAAGTTTCAATAATAAGAATAAGGCTGAAGTCTAGGAGGATTATTCCTGCAGCTTCATTCTTTTTCTTCAGTATTGCTTTGGCAATTTTGGGCCTTTGTGATTCCATATAAATTTTAGGATTATTTGTTCTAGTTCTATGAACAGTGTCCTGGGTAATTCGATAGGGATCACATGAAATCTGTAGATTGCTTTGGGTAGTATGGCCATTTTAACAGTATTAATTCTTCCAATCCAGGAACATGGGATATCTTTCCATTTCCGTAAGTCACCTTTAATTTTCTTGATCAATATTTTGTTGTTCTCTCTATATAAGCCTTTTACCACTTTGGACAGATTTACTTTGAAGTTTTTTTTTTTTTGAATGTTTCTTCGGTCAAGGGCTCTTCTGTACAGATCTGAGCGTCACAGGGTCCCCCTCAGCCACGCTGACCTCTGCGTTGGAGATGAGGGGACCCAGTGAACGAGCGCTGTTCTTCCTTTGCCGCTCCCACCCCGTGGGACCGGTCCCACACTATTTTCCTTTTATTCTCTCTTTTTTTCCTTTTCTCCTAGCAGATTTGTGGCAATTTTTGTCTTTTGAAGAAGGCGCTGTTCTCTTAAAGTTCAGCAGGTGCTCTGATGGGCTGGGTGCGTCCGTGGATGTCAGTCTTGATATACTTGTGGGAGAGGGTGAGCCACGAGTGTCCTTCTACTCAGCCATCTCGGCCACCCCCTAAATTTTTTAATTTAGAGGTGTAAATAATAAAATTCCATAAGTTATATATAACAAAGCATAAAAATGATATATGAGTACAAGTAGGAGACTGGAGAAAAGAAGCGCTATATAGAAATAGTTCATTGAATACGTGATCTTTCATCTTTCAGACAGTGAGGATTCAATCAGAGCCATTAAGAATGAATTGATGAATGGAAAGCAAAGACAGAAGTCATAACTTAAAAATAATACACATCAATCAAGGAGCTATTCATAGGATGACAATCAGTTTTGGATTATCTGGCTCGATACACTGAATTGTTGAAGAGTGAAATTCAATTAGAGGGGAGGATATAGCACACCCATGTTTGCGATCAATCCTTGTACCTCTATTACAAACTTAAGGAAACATAATTACCTACCCCCCCGAAAAAAAGCTTTAAAAAACAGTGAAGATCATTTATTTCTGCATAGATGTTATTGTCAAAATTCATGTAATTTCCTCATAAGCTAAAGATAGGTGACACATTAAGCTTGTACTGAACTGGAGTCACACTATGGAGATAAGAACAACTTTATGTCAACAGACAAATGTCAATATGCATGTATCCTAAGATCTTCCTGCTCCTTTATGCTGTTACATTTCCAGGATGACAATCCAGTGACTATGACTTCTTTTAACATTGAGGATGGGACATCCCCAAGAGTGACACTGTAGAACATGGCATCTTCTCAATTGCAACACCTTCCCGTGAACCTCCTCAGAGCCCCCAACACTTCTTTGTTCCTAAGGCTGTAGATGAGTGGGTTGAGCATGGGGGTCACTATAGTGCCAAGAACAGCTACAAGCTGGTCTTGGTCAGGTGTGTGGGATGAGGTGGGCGTCATGTAGATGAAGATGGCCTGACCAAAGTAGAGACTTACCACTGTCAGGTGGGAGGAGCATGTGGCCAGCGCTTTGTTCCTGCCTTTGCGAGAGTTCATCTTGAGAACAGTGAGGAAGATGACAATATAGGAGGTGAGGATGAGACTAAATGGGACCAGGAGATATGCAGTGCTTGTCAAAAATATCACCATCTCATAGACTGATGTGTCAGTACAAGACAGTCTCAAGATGGCAGGCATCTCACAAAAGTAGTGATTAATCTCCCTGGAACCACACATAGGGAAGCTCATTGGGTAGACGGTATGTACAAGGGCTGCAAGGGCTCCCCCAATCCAGGCTGCAGCAGCCATCTGGAGACAGACCTTGGGGTTCATGAGGACTGTGTATCTCAGGGGCTTACAGACGGCTACATAGCGATCACAGGCCATGAGTGTCAGCAAGATGCACTCAGCAAGGCCAAGGGTGAGGAAAGAGAAGAGCTGAGTGGCACAGGCCAAATAGGAAATGTTCTTCTTCCCGGTGAAATAGTTGATGACCATCTTGGGGACTGTGCTGGAGATGTAAGCCAGGTCAACGAGGGAGAGCTGACTGAGCAGGAAGTACATGGGCGTGTGGAGGCGGGAGTCCAGCCAGATGAGGAGGATCAGTAAGGAGTTCCCAGTCAGGGCAATGGTGTAGAAAAGGAGGATGATGAGCATGAGCAGGTGGGGGTGTCTGAACCAAGGAAAGAGGCCCAGGAGGATGAAGTCAGTTGAGCTTTCATTCTTCTGGCCCATGTTTTCATTCCAGTGCTGTATGCAAACTGAAAACTTGCAGAAGCAAAATAACATAAGAGAGGATGTGGTGCTTTGCTAGAATAATCTCAGCTCCTGGTCAGGACCCTCTCCTCTGTACATGTATGGCTAGGACTAAACCAGTACCTTGTCATCAAAGAGGAACTGAAAAACAATTTCATCAAATTAAACACATCTGCCTGTAAGTCAGCAATGCAGTATCTTGGCTGGTTTGATGTGGGCCGATGAATATTTCTTCCCTTTGACTGATAATAATCACGAACTTGACCATTATTTTCCCCACAAGTTTAAATTGTTTAATATACTCTAGGCTGCTGACCTTCTTACTCCTTCATACTGCTTTTCTACGTGTCCTATTCCATTCATGTCCACCCCAGAGGAGCTCGTGAACTTCCCCTGAGGCTGTCTCACAGCCTTACTCAAGACATTGTAATTGTCAGCTAAATGAGAAAAGCTGTTGGCTCTATTTTACACACTAATCTCTGTAATTCTTCCTTTATTCAGTTTTCTCTCTTTATTCTTACTTTAAATCTTGATTTGTCTACTTTATATTTGCACTTGAATAATTTCCGTATTCAGCTTAGGACGTAGAGACAGCAGTCACATCCCCTTGTCTGTTAATCTTTCCATCCTTGTTCATTGCCCATAGAATTAAAAACTCATTCAAAATACTCTGAAGGTGCTGATGAAGGTCTTGCAGATGAATTTTAACTGCCATGTTTGAAGGAGTGCTGTCTTTCACCTGAAGACAAATGAATACATATACCCTCATTCATCTGATGACAAACATCTCATAAATATTTCATCCTTAGATCAGTGAATTGGTTTTCTTCTTTGAGTCATGATGATTCACATGCAATGTTTCTTCCTGTTTCTAGCAATAACAATCAGAAATTTAGCTTTCTTTATCAATGATATACTTGGAATTCTTTATGTTATATCAAATCTTCTATCCCTAATGTTTTCTTTTATTTGAGGTAATGAGAAAAGATCATTGTGTAACGTCTGATTGTGAATGAAAAGAGAGCAGAGTTCTGTGTGTCACACTTCCAAGGAGGAGTCACTGTAGGCTGTGGCCTCATTTCAGGCCTGTGGAATTTTGTTTCCTTAAGTTACTAGAGACCAGGAGCACCCCTGGGTTCCTGGGGTACTTTTCTGGGGTGTCCTCCTTCGAAATGTTTCTCTGTCTTCCTACTTCTTTTTGACATAAATGCTTCCCTAACATAAATATGCATTCTCTGTAGTGTGAAATGATGGGAGGATATCTTTCACGTGATGTTCCATGGTTTTCAATCATCATATATAAATTATGACATTGTTTACTTGTTTAATGTACAGAAATTATTATTAACCATGGTAGATTTAGTAAGTTGTAGGCTAGAAATAGGAAAACAGACATAAAAACTGCAAAAGTAATATGCTCTAGGAATGATAAATGATTGAACACTGTTCCTGGCATCTAACTGATGATCAGTTTTTGAAATCTCTGTGCTAATATGTGAGTGTCTTTTAAGTGTGAGCTAATCACTTCCCAGATGAGCAAATTAGGTCTAGAGATGTGATATATTATTTCTTGCAATTGTTATGTTTTACACTTATGACATAATATTACATCATCTTGGAAATAGGACTGTAGAGTGAAGGCGATTCCTGTGATTTCTTTAGTAAGATCTTGGTCCGTCAGGGTCTTTGTGAGCCTGGAAGTCAATGAACAGCTCTAGGATTCCGTTATGTCATATGTAAATGAGACATTGGCTACTTTATTTATAAGGGCTGCTGTTGCCTTTTAAAAAATTATAATTAGTAGATATTGATAAAAGCATTGGATACATTTACTGAAATACATTGAAAGAATAATTCAACAATAAAGTGTGCCTTGGCCAAATGGAAACTCCATTTTGACTAAATAATACTCAAGCAGTATATTTTTAAAATTCTTGCAAAATTTTTTTTGTGAAAATACATATTTTCTTTGCCTTCAGATGGTCCATATGGATGACCACAATTTACTCAAGAAATGAAAAAAAAAAAAAGAAAGTTAAATTCTGTGGGCTATTTCAGCTGGAAATAGTGATATTCTCTTAGTTTCTTCTCAGGAAAATTAAATTTCCCGTCCAATACTGAAGGGACTTAAATTTGTCCACTGCATAAAGTCTGAAACTGAGTGATCAATGGTCCAAGAAAGCACTCTGAAAATCTTTTGATGCCAATAGGGAAAGGTAGACCCTATCACAAGGGCCTGTATAGATTACTGAGATTCACAACCCACTATGTTCTTTAAAGTGTCTTCAAACTGTTCTTCTGGAAAACAATGTCCAAAAAAAGGAGCACGTTCTTTGCCAGGCAGGACCAAGCTCTTCCCAGCCTAGGGCATGATAGATAATTCGTAAGATGTGCTTCTGGGGGCCATGAGTGTCTCCTGTAATGACAGGATAGTGGAGGAGATACTGACAGTAATAATTATAACAGTAGTGGTTAACACTGACACAGGACTTAGTAAGTGCTTTACACGCGTTAACTCATTGACTGCTCATGTGGGACTTGTGTGCGGTCCTGGGGACCTGAGCAAGGGGTGAACGCAGCAGTGAGCTGTCAGGCTGTGCCCCGTCAGACAATGGCTGGGGAGCTCGGGACCCAGGCACTTTCCTGCAGGTCCTCCCTCCATCAAGACACTATTCTACCTCTCTAGTCATTTATATATTCACTTCAAATTGTGGAAGAGATGCATTCCAAATATGATGCCTCACTGTGAGAAGCAGGCTCCCTTTCCATGGAGTCCTAACTTACCTGCTCTGGCTTGTCAAGGCTTTTTGCCCTGAGCCTTTGGTGTGGAGACGGAATGAAGAACCCGTTCACTTCTTGCACGGAAGGCAATTGTTTCATTAATAGGTAAACATGTTCTCCCTCCCCTGGCTCCAGCCCCTCCTGGATACTGCTGCCTGCTGAACTTCTGATAGCTGCTGCCCTCCCCTTGTGCAGCGTGGCTCTTTTGTGTCACGTTAGTAAATTATTATCTTCAGGAACTCGACCTGTGACATCTCAAGGTCCTTGAAAATGGAGGAATTACACATCTGACGCACACCTGCTTTAGGTCTGAGATGAGTATGAGAGGATTCAGTGTTGTGTTATAAATTAGATCAAGTCTTTCTATAGCCTCTGTGTCCACACAAGTGAGGAAAGCTTGAAGGGTGTCTCATGGGAGTCTGTCCCCAGACGTCAATTAATTACAGACCTAGAATAAGTGTAGGGCTCTTAGAAACGCACTGTACAGTGTAAACAGTGCCTTATATTCTGTACGTTTTGTTTGAAAGTAACATAATTGGGTGTTGATTGTCTCTATGGGGATGGACATGTTAAAGAAATCACATGTTGACTATGCGATAGCAAAGTACTTGGATGAGCCTTGAAATAATGGAGAATAAAAAACGATTTTAAAAGAAGATTGTATCAGAACAAACATGAACCCTGAAGCAAAATCCCAGGCAAAAAAGCCAGTTACTGTCATACACTTTACGCTGTCACTGATTTCAATTTCATTCCAAATTATTGTGAGTTCTCATTCGTTTGTCTTATTGTAACCGATTTACAATGTAGAAACTGAGGAAAGATGATTAATTGAGTGGTATCAACTCTGAGTGTTCTTTCAGTCAGGGAAATAACAAGCAATGTCATCTGAAAGAAGGAATTTCAATGAGTCAAATTGCTGTGTGTGTTCTAGAAACAGTTATTATGGTTAGTAGTTTAATTGTGAGTAACTCTTTGAGTTTCCAGATGGAACAAGTTCCTTCAGAGAACCATTTTGCTCAAAATACCGCCTGCTCACCTCTAGGAACACCGTGTGAGAGGGCTGAGCTAGCCCTGGGAGACCACATGGACTTGTCTCACAGGCGACATTTTCATGATGAACCTGAGTCTACGGTCATACTTGGCCAGGTGTGTAAGAACAGCCACCTCAGATGCCTTATGGGAGGAGGCAGTCCCTGCCAAGACATCAATGACTGTTTTGCAAATCACCAAGTCTTCTTGAGTGTCATAGGTTTCTGCTTTCTCAGGTTCAATAGTAGGAATAAAGGGAGTCGGGGATACCAACTAGCGCATCATTGGCTCCAAATACAGTTGGATTGCTTTCCATGCCTCCTGATATTTTTCTTGAAACAGTGAGTTACAAAATTGTCTAATACCTTTTACATCTTTATTTAACTGCTCAGAAAGGACAACACACAGCTTGCAGCAAAAGAGTTTTGTGCATTTTTTACGTTTAAAACAGACTCACCTCTTTTTATATACAGGTGATTTTCATTATTCATGACCATTTTACCTTTTCTTCACCCCCTTTTCTCAGCTTTATTGACATATAATTGACAAATAAAATTGCTTATATTTAAAGTGTGCAACATGATGATTTCATGCGTGTGTGCTTTGAGAAATGATTACCACAATTAATGTAACACATTTATCGCCTCTCATAAGTACCTTTTTTTGAGGGGGGTGTAAAAGCTTAAGATCTACTCTCTTAGCAAATTTCAAGTGTGTAATACATGATTATCAGTGATATTCACAGTATTGTATGTTAGACTCTTAGAACTTACTGATCTTACTACAGAGTTTATACTCTTTGACCAAAATTTCCCCATTTTCCCCACCACCCAGTCGATGACATACACTACTTTACTCTCTGTTTTTATGAATCAATTCTTTTAGATTTCACATATAAGTGAGGTTATCTAGTATTTGTCTTTCCTGTGTGATTATTTCACTTAGCATAATTTCCTCTAGGTTCATCCATGTTGTTGTAAATTGCAGATTTTTTTTATTTTAAAGATGAATAATAGTCCATAATAAATGGAACATATAAATATATGATGTAGTTATAAATAAGTATAAACACATGTCGTATATTTATATAACAATGTTACATGTCTATAGAACGTTCTCTTTATCTGTTCCTCCATTGGCTGACACTTAAGTTGTTTTCATATCTTGTCTACTGTGATTTAATGTTGCAGTAAACATGGAAATAGAGATATTTCTTTGAGATGATGATCTCATTTCCTTCAGACTTATTACCTATAAACTGAATTTCTTGATAATATGGTAGTTCTACTTTTAATTTTTTGAGAAACAGCCATACTGAGTTTGGTAATGATTGTTCCAAAATACATCCCCACCTGTAGTATACAAAGGATCACTTTCCTCCACATCCTAACACTTATCTCTTGTCTTTTTGAAAACAGCCATCCTGGAAAGTTTTAGGTAATATATCTCATTGTGAATTTGATTTACATTTACATTTTTGGATGATTAGGGATGTTGACTGAGCACTTTTATGTGTATGTGTTGGCCATTTGTTTGTGTTCTTTGGAAAAAAATGTCTATCCAGGTCATTTGGCTATTTTTACATTAGATTGCTTGTGTTTTCGCCCTTGAGCTGTATGACTTCATTTTATATTCTATATCTTAACCCCTTGTCAGATATAAGATTTGCAGATATGTTTTCCTATTTTATAGGTTGCCTTTTTGTTTCTAATGGTTTCCTTTGATATACACAAGCATTTTAGTTCGATGTAGTCTACTTACTTATTTTTGCTTTTGTTGCCTGTTCTTTTGATGTCATATCCAAAAAATAATGGTGAAGACCAATGTCAAGACCAGTTTTATCCCGTATACTTTCCCAGGCATTTTACAAGTTTTCGATCTTATATTTAAATCTTTTACCCCATTCAAGTTAATTTTTGTGAGTGGTGTAAGGTAAGGGTCCAGTTTCATTCTCTTACATGTGGGTATCCAATAGTCAAACACCATTTGTGAAGATGCAGCCTTCCCTACTGTGTGTTCTTTGTGCCTTTGTCTAATGTTAGATGACTTACATGTGTGACTTTATGTCTGTGCTCTCTATTCTGTTTTATTGGATTATGTTTCTATTTTTTATGCCAATATATACACTTCTAATATATTTTTGTAGTATAGCTTAATAATGTATCTTTGTAATATAGTTTGATATCAGAAAATGCAATGCTGTAATGCCCACAGTTTCATCATTGTGTCTCAAATATCTATGGCTGTTAGGATTATTTTTGGTGATAGCATATAAATTTAAAGAAAGCTTGTTATATTTTCTGTAGAAAATGCCTTTGGGTTCTTTTTGAAGTATAGTCAGCATACAATGTTGTGTCAATTTCCGGTGTACAGCTTTCAGTCATATGTTTCAATCATATTTATATATGCATATATGCATTTTTGTATTCTTTTTCATACTAGATAACTACACGATATTGAATATAGTTCCCAGTGCTATACAGAAGAAACTTGTTCTTTATCTATTTTATGTATAGTAGTATCTGCAAATTTTGAACACCCAATTTATCCCTTCTCATTCCCTCCATTCCCCACTTTGGGAACCATAAGTTTGCTTTGTATGTTTGTGAATCTGTTTTTGTTTTGTAAATAAGTTCATTTGTGTCTTCTTTTTTTTTTTTAGATTCCACATATGAATTATATCATATGGTATTTTTATTTCTCTCTCTGGTTTACTTTACTTAATATGACAATCCCCAGATCCATCCATATTGCTGCAAATGGCATTATTTTATTTTTTATGGCTGAGTAGTATTCTATTGTATAAATATACCATATCTTCTTTATCCAGTCATCTGTTGATGGACATTTGGGTTGTTTCCATGTCTTGGCTATTGTAAATAGTGCTGCTAGGAACATTGGGGTGCATGTATCTTTTCAAATTAGAGTTCACTCTGGATATAAGCACAAGAGTGAGATTGTTGGATCATAGGGTAAGTTTATTTTTAATTTTTTGAGGAATCTCCATAGTATCCTCCATAATGACTTTATCAAACTACATTCCCACCAACAGTGTAGAAAGGTTCCCTTTTTCTCACACTCTCTCAAGCATTTATCATTTGTGGACTTTTGAAAGGTTGCCATTCTCACTGGTGTGAGATGATACCTCACTGTAGTTTTGATTTGCATTTCTCTGATAATTAGTGATGTTGAGCATTTTTTCATGTGCCTATTGACTGTTTTCATTGGAGAAATGCTTGTTTAAGTCTTCTGCTCATTCTTGGATTGGGTTTTTGGTTATTAAATTGTATGAACTGTTTATATATTCTGAAAATTAAACCTTTGTCAGTTGCATCATTTGCAAATATTTTCTCCCATTCCATAGGTTGGCTGTTTATTTTGCTTATGATTTCCTTTTCTGTACAAAAAGCTTATTAAGTTTAATTAGGTGTCAGCTTTTTTGTTTTGCTTATGGTTTCCTTTTCTGTACAAAAAGCTTGGTAAGTTTAATTAGGTCTCATTTGTTAATTTTTGCTTTTATTTCTATTGCCTTGGTAGACTGCCCTAGGAGAACATTGCTAATATTTATGTCAGAAAATATTTTGCCTATGTTTTCTTCTAGGAGAGTTATAGTGTCTTAACTTAGTGTGTGGTGTGAGGGAGTATTCTGATTTCATTGATTTACATGTGGTTGTCCAGTTTTCCCAACACCACTTGCTGAAGAGACTGTCTTTTCTCCATTGTATATTCTTGCCACCTTTGTTGAAGATTAATTGACTGTAGGTATGTGGATTTATTTCTGGGCTCTCTATTCTGTTCCATTGATCCATATGTCTGTTTTTGTGCCAATACTACACTGTTTTGATGACTGTAGCTCTGTAGTATTGTCTGAAGTCTGGGAGGGTTATCCTTTAAGCTTTGTTTTTTCCCTTCAGTACTGTTTTGGCAATTCTGGGTCTTTTTTGATTCCGTATAAATTTTATGATTATTTGTTTTAGTTCTGTGAACAATATCCTGGGTAATTTGGTAGAGATCACATTAAATCTGTTGATAGCTTTGGGTAGTATGGCCATTTTAACAATATTAATTCTTCCAATTCGAGAGCATGGGATTTTTTTCTTCCTTTCCTTTGTCATCTTTAATTTTCTTAATGTTTTGTAGTTCTCCACATTATAAGTCTTTCACCTCCTTGGTCAGATTTATTCCTAAGTATTTTTTATTGTTTTGGATGTGACTTTAAAAGGAATTGTTTCTTTACTTTTCTTTTCTGATATTTCATTGTTAGTATAAAGAATGAAACAGATTTATATATGTTAATCTTGTACCCTGTTACCTTGCCAAATTCCCTTTTCAGCTTGGGTAATAGCTGTGTGGAACTTTTAGGGTTTCCGGTATATAGTATCATGTCTTTTGCATATAATTTCAATTTTATCCCTTCTCTTCCAATTTGGATCCCTTTTATTACATTCTTGTCTGATTGCTACGGATAGGACTTCCAATTCTATGTTGAGTGCAAGTGGTGAGAGTGGGTATCCTTGACTTTTCCAGGTTTTAGTGGAAAGACTTTCAACATTTCACTGTTCAGTGTTACGCTGGCTGTAGGTTTATCATAAATAGCTTTTATTATGTTGAGATACGTTCCCTCTGTACCCACTTTGGTAAGACCTTTTATCACAAATAGGTGTTAAATTTTATCAAATGCTTTTTCTGCATCTATTGACATAATCATGTGATTTTTCTACTTTTTTTTAATGTGTTGTATGACGTGAATTGATTTGCATACATAGAAGCATCCTTGTATCCCTGGGATGAATCCAAGTTGATCATAGTATGTGAACTTTTTTATATGTGTAGGATTTTGTTTGCTGATATTTTGTTGAAGATTTTTCCCATCTATGTTCATCAACTATATTGGCCTGTAATTTTCATTTTTGGTCATATCAATACTTCTCAAAGTCTTCCAAAAATTTGAATGGGAGAAAATGCACCCAAACTATTCTATGAAGCTACCATCACCCTGATATGAAAACCAGACAAAGTCATTGGATTTTAATAAACAGTTGCTCTGAATCTCTAGATTGTTTTGGGTAGTATGGACATTTTTAGCAATATTAATTGTTACAATTCAAAATGTGGTATATTTCTCCATCTATTTATGATTCTTAAATTTCTTTAATTAATGCTTTATATTTTCAGTATGCAAGTGTTTCACCTCCTTAGTTTAATTTTTTCCTAAATATTTGATTTTGATGCTTTGTGAATGTTTTTTAAAATTTCTCTACAGTATTGTTCATTGTTAGTGTATAGAAACCCAAATTATTTTTGTATGTTGATTTGAATCTTGAAACTTTTCTGCTTTTGTTTAGTTCTAAGAGCTTTTTGAGGGGAGCTTCTAGGATTTTCTCCGTATAAGATTATGTCATCCCCAAACGGACATAATTTTGTTTCTTCCTTCCCACTTTGAATGGTTTTTACTTTATTTTTCTTGCATAATTGCAATAACTGGGGATTCCACTACTATGTTGAATAGAATTGGTGAGAGTGGGTATATTTGTCTTGTTCTTGATCTTGGGGGAAAAATTTTATCTTATCACCATCGAGTAAAATGTTAGCTATGGGCTTGTCATTTAGGGCCTTATGTTGATGTACCTTCATTCTATACCCAAGTTGTTGAGAGTTTTTATCATCAAAAAATGTTAAAACTTTTTCTTTTTTTATTGAGATGTAGTCAGTTTACAATGTTGTGTCGGTTTCTGGTGTACAGCACAATTCTTCAGTCATACATGAACATACATGTATTCATTTTCATCATGAGCTACTACAAGATATTGAATATATTTCCCTGTGCTATACAGTATAAACTTGTTTATCTATTTTATATATACCAGTCAGTATCTGCACATCTTGAACTCCCAGTTTATTCTTTCCCACCCATCTCCCCACTGGCAACCACAAGTCTGTATTCTGTCTGTGAGTCTGTTTCAGTTTTATATATAAGTTCATTTGTCTTTTTTTTTTTTTGGATTCCATATATGAGTGATATCATATGGTATTTTTCTTTCTCTTTCTGGTTTACTTCACTTAGAATGATATTCCCCAGGGTCATCCATGTTGCTGCAAATGGCATTATTTTATCATTGTTTGTGGCTGAGTAGTATTCCATTGCATAAATATACCACAAATCCTTTATCCAGTCATCTGTCGATGGACATTTAAGTTGTTTCCATATCTTGTCTATTGTAAATAGTGCTGCTATGAATACTGGGGTGCAGGTGTCTTTTTGAGTTAGAGTTCCCTCTGGATATATGCCCAGGAGTAGGATTGCTGCGTCATATGGTAAGTCTATTTTCAGTCTTTTGAGGAATCTCCATACTGTTTTCCACAATGGCTGCACCAAACTGCATTCCCATCAACAGTGTAGGAGGTTCCCTTTTCTCCATACCCTCTTCTGCATCTATCATTTGTAGACTTTTGAATGATGACCATTCTGACTGGTGTGAGGTGATACCTCATTGTAGTTTTGGTTTGCAATTCTCTGCTTATTAGTGATACTGAGCATTAAAAATACTAAATTTTGTCAAGTGCCTTTTCTTCATTTAATGAAGTGATCATACTGTTTTTATCCTTTTCCAGCTAATGTCATAAATCACATTGATTGATTCATATATTTTGAATAAACCTTGCATCTCAGGGATAAATCCCACTTCACAATAATGAGTCATCCTTCTCTTGAATTTGCTTTGCTAGTATATTGTCAGTGACTTTGCATCTGTGTTTATCAGGTTTATTGGCATGTAAATTTGTTTTCTTATACTGTATTTTTCTGTCTTTTTTATCAGGGGTGATGCTGCCTTGTCAAATGTCTGAAAGCATTTCATTCTTTTCCATTTTTGTAGTAGATTTTGAGAGGAATTTATATTGATTCTTCTTTTTATTTTTTATTGAGTTATAATTGACATCTAACATTATGTTACTTTCAGGTGTACAATATAATGATTTGATAGTTGTGCTTATTGAGAAATGAGCCAAAATAATTGTAGTTAATATATGTCAACACATTTACTTCACAGTTTTTCCTTGTGATCAGAATGTTAAAAGCTACTCTCCTAGCATCTTTCAATTATGTAATAAAGTATTATTAATTACAGTCCCTGGGCTATATGACCTGTATATTTTATAAGTTTGTATGTTTTGACCCATTCACTCATTTTGCTCACCTCACACCCAGCCTCTGGAAACTACCATTTATGTTTTGTACGTGTGATCTTGGTTTTTTGTCTGTTTGTTTTAAATTTTACGTATAAGTACAATTGTATGGCAGTTGTTTTCTCCTGTCTAGCTTATTTCATTTATCGTAATACCCTCAAGATCCATCCATGTTGTCATAAACCGCAAGATATTCTTTTATATGGCTGAGTAATATTCCGTTGTATATAAACCATATTTGTTATTTGTCAATCTTTGGATGAACACTTAGTTGTTTCCATATGTTGGCTCGTGTAAATAATGCTGCAATAAACATGGAGATGCATGTATCTTTTTGTTAGTGTCTTTGTTTTCTTTAAATAAATACGAAGAAGTGGAAGTGATGGATCATATTGTAGTTTCCCTTTTAATATTTTGAAGAACACCAAACTATTTTTCATAGTGACTGCACCAATTTACATCCCCATCAACAGGCATTGTGGCTTAGGAAGTCTGCTGATGGGTGGGGCTGTGTTCCTACCCAGTATGTTGTTTGGCCTGAGGCTTCCTAACCCTTAAACCTACATGATGTTGTTTGGGGCTAGGTCTTGGTGCTGATGATCCAATCAAAATGTCAACCTCCAGGAAAGCTCATGTAGATGAACACTCCCAGAATGTCTGCCACCAGCTTTTATGTCCCCTTGGTGAGACACAGCCATCCCCTACCTCCTCAGGAGACCCTCCAAATCCAGCAGGCAGGTTTGGCCTAGGTTCCTATGAAATGACTGCCTCTGCACTTGGACCTGGCGCATGTGGGATTCTATGTACGCTTCCCAAGAGAATGAAGTCTCTGTTTACCCCAGTCCCATGGGACTCCTGAAGTTAAGCCCCACAGCACCACTGGCCTTCAAAACCAGATTTCCTGGGATCTCTTCCTCCTCCCAGTGCTAGGACCCTGGGCTGGGGAGCCTGGCATGAGGCTCAGAATTCTGACCCTTGTGGAAGGGCCTCCATTGGCCTATGTGTCTGGTTTTTGTGCAGTACCATGCTGTTTTGATTACTGTAGCTTTATAGTATAATTTGAATTTAGGGTGTGTGACATCACCAGCTTTTTTCATTATTCTCAAGATTACTTTGGCAACTTGAAGTCTTTTGTGGGTTCATATGTATTTTAAAATTATTTGTTCTAGTTATCTGAAAATTGTCATGGGTATTTTGATAGGTTTTGCATTAAAGCTGTACCTTGCTTTGGAAAGTACGACAATTTTAACTATATTAATCCTTCAATCAAAGGGCATGTGATATCATTCCATTTCTTCGAATCTCTTCAATTTCCTTTATCAGTGTTTTATTGTTTCAGACTATACGTCTTTCACCTCCTTGGTTAAGTTTATTTCCAGGTATTTTATACTTTTTGATGTGATTTTCAAATGGAAATTTTTTGCTTTCTCTTTCTGATACTTTACGATTAGTGAATAGAAAAGCAACATGTTTTCTGTGTGTGACTCTTTTTTGTTTTTGTTGGTGATGCAGGATTCTTTATTACCAAATCCGCAAGAAAGGAAAACAATAATTTGGTGGAAAATCATGAAAACATCACCCAGGGTCCTTGGTTTCTTTATTTTCCCAATAATTTTCTTGATTGATTGAAAGTACATTCTGGAAAGTAGAGGTCATGCCTTATGCTTTAGAATCACACCATTTTAAAATTGAAAAAGATCCAGCAAATTATCTCAGCTGCTAGAAATTCAGAAGCCTCAAGTTTTAAGCAGATTATATCAATGAATAAAAATGTTGGACAGGGGACATCATGACATGGAAAACAAACTATTTTTTTTTGGAGGGGAGGTAATTAGGTTTATTTGTTTATTATCTTTGGAGGAGGTCCTAGGGAATTAACCTGGGACCTCGTGCATGCTAAGGGTGTGGCTTACCACTTGAGCTATATCCTCCCCCTGTAAATTAAAATTGTATCCTTCAATTTCACTGAATTCATTTATTAGCTCTAATAGCCTTCTGTTGGGGAATTTAGGGTTTTCTGTGTGTAGTATCATATCATCTGCAAATAGTGACAGTTTTACTTCTTCCTTTCCAATTTGAATGCATTTTGATTCTTTTTATTGTCTGATTTCTGTGTCTAGGACATCCAATATTATGTTAAATAGAAGTGGTGAGAGTGGGCATTCTTGTCTTGTTCCTGAATTTAGAGAAAAGGCTTTCAGCTTTGAGTAGGATGTTAGCTGTGGATTTGTCACAAATGGACTTTATTTTGTTGAGGTATGTTTGCTCCATACCAAATTTGATGAGAGTTTTGATCATGAATAAATGTTGAATTTTGACGAATGCTTTTTCTGCATCTACTAAGATGATCATCTAATTTTTATCCTTTCTTTTAATTATGTAGTGCATCACATTGATTAATTTGCAAGTAATGAACCATACTTGTGAACCTGGAATAATTCTATTTGATCATGGTGCATCATTTTTTATATATTATTGGATTCTGTTTACTATTATATTGCTGATGATTTCTGCATACATATTAATCAAGGATATTGGCCTATAATTTTTTTTCTATGGTGTCTGCGGTTTTGGTATCAGAGTAATGGTGGCCTCACTGAATCTTTTTGCAGTAGTAACACCAGAAGTCAATAGTTACAGATCACCACAATCAATATAAAAATAATGAAAGTGTTTGAAATATTGTGAGAATTCCCAAAATATAACACTGAAACGTGGAGTCAGCAAGTGCTGTTGGAAAAAATGACACTGATAGACTTGCTTGACACAAGATTGCCACAAATCTTCAATTTGTAAAAAACCCCATATCTGCAAAGCTCAAGACAGCAAAGCACTATAAAATGAGGTATGTCTATACACAACATTTGAGTTCCTAGCCATGCATTAGAGGTTTGCATTTTCTGAACTCATTGTCAAACTTACATAGACACCATTAGGTTATAAAACAATAACCTTTGAGGGAAAACAGGTAACTAAAATTATGTTAAATGTGAATTCCAGTGTACCTAATTTTGTTTTATTTACTAGGCTTCATTTCCTGAGTCATCCCGAGAAAAATTATTTTGCTTCTCCTGTTTCTTCAAATTTTTGTAAACACTTAAAAAGTGAAATATTTGTGAAAGCAATGCAAAATCCTCGGCTTCTAACCTATGTTGGTTTACTCCTAAATTTGGTAAGAATTTGAATCATCATCCTTAATGCTCTTTGGAGGATGTAGAAACGTGAGGCTTATTGTTATGGGTATAAAGCCATTTGTTTGCTCAAAAGCTGGTGGCATCGTGAGCACAAATACATCAATACATTTTGAAGCTGGACAATTTTAACTACTTCAGTGCACAGCTACTTATGTGGCTTTGTGAGTAGGTGTACTTCAGAGACAGAAACTCTTGCTTCTTTCATTCTAGGTTTGAGAAATTTAGAATAGCAATTAGTAGTCCCTATTTAGGACTTCTGAGAATTATATACTATATGCATTTGACTAAGAATTTCCCATTTGCACAGTGATTGTAATTTCTTATTAGTAGAGACAATGGAAAGCTGAATTTTGACCATTTTATTTAAAAATGATTCATCATTCTTAAATCATTTTTATCCAAATCCTTTTTCCTTTTGAGATAGAAGAAAAGTCATCTTTGGAAAAAGATGTTTCCAAATCACATTTTGTTACATTTGGTCCATTTTCCCTGATATGTAGGGTGTTTTAAATGGATCTATTAAATATGTATATCATTATGGTCCAGCAAATTGAAGGGTGACACACACTCAACTCTTTTAAATGTTAAAGAGTGTACATATTTTTTTCATTCTGTTTGTGAAAAAAAATCGTAAATTGATTTTCCAACCTTGTTTCCCCAAATACTGCATGATCCTTATTTTATAGTCATGAGGTAACTGAGTATGTCAAGAGGAAAAGCAGATCTGTACTTTTCAAACCATCTGATAATGCACAAGTTGACACAGCCCAATGGAAATTGGTAGACATGCAAACAAGTTTGTGGTTTATGAAACAAATTCAGCAGCGCTCTGCTTACTCCCAAACACCCAGCCTAGTCCCTCTGATTGTTAGGGCATAGGACATTCCACTTAGATAGACACCACTCAGCTCACCATCCTCGCTGGTTTCTCTACTTCCAGTCTTGCCCTTCTCCAAATGATTGCCACCATTTTAACATTTCTGAAGTGCAAGTCAGAGAATTTCACTCCTATTATTAAAAGTATGGGCCATTAAAGGACAATAAATGAGGATATAAAGTGAATCAGGAACAGATACCATTGGCATATCTATCTCTCCTGCTTGGCCAACCGTTTGACCTTTACTCATGGTGTTACTTTTCCAAAATGGCATCCAATTCCTGTGCAAGTCCCCCCACACTAGCATTGTGTACTCATCTGAGGGCAGTATCTAGTCACCACTTAACACCTAGATCCAGGGTTCTCTCAACTCCCCTTTGTTTGGCTAAACTCACGTATCACAGGTGGAACTCATCTGTCCTTATTGCTTATCCTTTTCAGCAGGAGCATCAAAACAATCTATGTATTTTGTCACAACTATTTGTATAAATTAAACCTACAGTTCAAATTTGGGAGGGGCAGTAGGGATGTGTAATTTAGATTCTGAACCCACCTATTATTTTTAAAATTATAGTGTAAGAAATTTTTGTTGAGTAAAAAGGATTGGATGTGTGATGCTTTTCCTCTGCTTGCTTTGTAAGTTAAATACTTCAAATGAAATCTCAGCTTAGATACCACCTCATGGGGGGACTGTTCCCTCCGTGATGGAACATTGGGGTTTATGTAACTCCTTCCATTTGGAGTTAATATTTTTTTCACACAGTACCTTATGCAGTCTTGGATTTTCAGTCTACCACAAGTACTAAGGATTTCAGAGAGGCAGCATTCACTAGATGCCTTCAGGACTCTTCATGGGTTTACTGAGGAACAAAGTGGCCCTCAGTAAAGGTAGGCAGAGGACTGGGTTGTCTCAGAAGTGATCAACCACATTAACATGAACGTGATTTCTAAGTTATGCCACTCACACTGCCACCAAGCATAAACTGGGAGCTAAAAATGGGAAGAAATGTTGGATACTTTACTCTTTATTTTTAAGTAATTTCAAGTATACACTTGCACCACGAATAATAACAGCACAATTAACACGTACAACTTTCACCTAGATTCGTCTGTTAACATCATAGCTCCTTTTCTTTGTTACCTCTTTCTATCTCTCATCAGTTATGCACCTTATGAACTTTTCCCTCCAAATATTTTAATTATGTATTTTCTAAGAATATGAATATTCTCCCGCAGAATCACAGTGCAGTTATCAAATTCAGAAAAAAAATGTAACATGGATTCAATACCTTGTAAAAATATTTTGAATACAGAAAGAGTATACGGGGAAAAAAGCTTCCTCTAAAGAGTATGAATATGAGATAACACATCATGTCATGAGAATCTGAAGAATGGCATTGGTATAAGATCATAAATTTCTGATATGTAGATAGGGAAGAAAAACTATTAATGTAGAAAGATCTTACTTTTTTGAAAGACAGACACCTCATTCAACATCTTCTTTAAAGCCTCCGTGACATCCTTATTCCTAAGACTATAGATTAAAGGGTTTAGCACAGGAGTGAGTATGGTATAAAAGGCAGATATGACCATGTCCTTCTCAGGGCTGTGGTAGGAGCTAGGGAGCATGTAGTTGTAGGCAGCAGCCCCGTAGAAGAGGATGACCACAGCCATGTGGGAAGAGCATGTCGCAAAGGCCTTCTTCCGGCCCTCTGTTGAGTTCATCCTGTGGATGGTGAGGAGGATGAAAGAATAGGAGCTTGAAATGACTGTCACAGGGATGAGGAGCATGAGGACACAGCACAGGTACATGAGTGTCTCATAGAGGGAAGTGTCTGAGCAGGAAAGCTTCATGACAGCAGGGACCTCACAGAAGAAATGATGGATCTCCCTGGATCTGCAGAAAGGAAAGGTCATGGTGATGGGTGTGAGCATTAAGCCGTCCACCGATCCCAGGATCCAGCAGCCAGACACCAGGAGAAGCCATACCTTGTGGTTCATGAACATAGAATAATGGAGCGGATGACAGATGGCCACATAGCGGTCATAGGCCATGGCAGCCAGAAGGAAATATTCTGAACCTCCTATTGTCAAGTAGAGAAACATCTGCATCCCACATTCAGGGGCCGAGATCTTACTCACACCCGTTATCTGGTCCATGAGCATCTTGGGTGCGGTGACAGAAATGTACATCACATCCATGAGAGACAACTGGCTGATGAAAAAGTACATGGGGGTGTGGAGGTGGGTATCAGAGTATATCAGGAGGATCAGGATGCTGTTTCCAGACAAAGCCATCAGGAAGATCACAAAAATGACCACACAAAGGAGAGCTGGGTGCTTGGACTGACTGAAGAGCCCCATGAGGATGAAATCCAGCTGTCCAGTGTGGTTGGCCGCCCAGGTGGAGTTGGCCATGGGGTTTCACCTAGAGCACCAAGGAGAGTTTTGTCATTAACAGATCAATCATGGGATACGACCACCTTAAGTGAATATTTAGTGAGCTGTGGTGTATGTGTGTGTCTGTGTGCACACACTTGATGCACAACAACCCAATTGTGCTAATGGGAGGAAGTGCCATGGAACTGTAGATTCTGGGATCAAAAGTTGCCTGTAACTCAACAAACTTAGTGGAAAACTGAGAATTCACAGCTGTTGGTTAAAGAAATGTTTACTTATAGTAAAAAGGTAGTCATTGTTATACAAGTCAAATTGTACCAACCTTTCTGTTTAAGGATCCAATGGGATCTTAAAACCTCTTGGAATGTATTCCATGTGAGAAAGAATTAGAAAGTAACCGAAACATATTTTGGAGCGAAATCCATACCAAATGTTTGAACTTCATCTGCCTGTAGGTTCAGCCATGCTGTGAGGCTGTGTGGTTGTGTGGAGCGAGCCATGCATCCACAGAATCAGATTGAGGTCCTCACCGAAAACAAACCCTTTAAATATCCTAAGAGCAGCAAATGAGGAACCGAGATTCTGAGGCAGGACTATGGCTATGAGCCCATAGTACCTTCTACTCACCATTCCTCTGTCCATTCTGCATAAAAGGGATACTAATCTCAGATCTCAAATATGATTAGGATTAAATGAGATAAAATAATGAAATTGTTTAGAACATTACCAGTTACCGATGAATAAGCATGTGTATTGTTAGTTTGGAGTGTTAATATCTATCGTAATTATTGTACAGATTCTATGTAAGAGACGGCTGTTACCATTTAAAAAAATTATTTCAGATGCATTACTTCAGTTTGCTAGTTTTATTATTTTATTTATTATTATTATACATACATATACAAATTTGGATAGAATTATTTCTGTAATCCCAGAACATTACATATATATGAATATACATATATATAATTTAGATATATTTAATCAGACTTTCTATAAATAATACAAACTATGTAAGTATATATTATATAGATATGGATATATAAATAGAAGTAAATATATAGCATATTTCTTACTTTAACCCTGGTTAAGCTGAACTTTATGCAGAATCCCATCTCTGTTCTGTCCAGTACAGTCCTCTCCAACTTCATCTCCTTTAAGCCCCTACATTTGTTCTGAATCTCAGCCAGAAGAACCAGGATTTAGAAGGTCATTGCCATTTATAAGAGAATCAGTTATTTGGTTTATAAACATCATCTACTTTATTGTCTATAGCGATCAATTTTTCTGGAAACAGATGCAGAGGGAAAAACTGAAAAACACTGAGAAATCTCTGACTCCAAGTCAATATTACATCCTCTATCGTGCTGCTCATAGCATGTATCTGTTTTGGACACTGAAGACAAATTCAAGAAAAGTTAAACTTGGCTACATTCAAGGAGGTCACAGTCAGTCTGTTCATTCACAGGAGAAATATACAAATGTGATTTAAAGCAGAATTTTTAAAAGCTGCAAAGCAAGTAAGAAAGAACAATAGAAGAACAGATGTCTGGCCTTTCTGAAGAGAATCAGTAATAGCTTCTTCTACATTTTCTCTCGTAGAGATTAAGCCTTTGCAAATTTTTAATTTTTGACATGTGAAATGTTTAATTTTGTAAATCTTTACCAACAAGAAGGAAATATTGACCTCTCTTTCTCAGAAGAGTTTAGAAGTGTTCAGGATGCAGAAATATCTCAGGAAGAGGGTGTGAAGGGATAGACTGGGATTTCAAAATTGTAGAATAGATAAACAAGATTACACTGTATAGCACAGGGAAATATACACAAAATGTTATGATAAATCACAGAGAAAAAAATGTGACAATGAGTGTGTATATGTCCATGAATGACTGAAAAATTGTGCTGAACACTGGAATTTGACACAACATTGTAAAATGATTATAAATCAATAAAAAATGTTAAAAAAAATTTTATAGAAATAAATTTAACAAGAAATATGCAAACTCTGTACAAACAAGGAAAAAATACATTTCCTTAAACAAAAAAATTCAATATTATAAAGATGTCACCTCTTACTAATGTAAGTAATAAACTTAATTCTATATAATAAAAAAAAATTTCCAAGTTTCAAATGTTCTTGCAATAATTGCAAAGAACAATTAAAATATTCAACTTATTAACTGTCCCATGTTCTGGGGTGATAAAGCAGTAGACAACACTGAAAATGAATTTGATGCCTCAATATAAATATCTAACAAATTAACATATCTAACATGTTGCATTAAAAATATAGTATCTCTGTCAGAGTCTACCTAAACTGGTAGATGAAAGCTGAGCTCTGTGCAAAATTTTAAAACAATCCAGTAACCTGAAGACTCACCTGTGGCTGAGTTTCTGTTTGTGGTCAAAGTGAAGGAAGGACCAGTGCAATGACTGGCACACGTGAAGACCTCAGAGCTGTTTGCTGAATGATGAAGGGAGAGCGGGGAGGGAAAATGGGAGGCAGCAGGTAAATCTCTGTTGCACTTTGGCAAATGGGAATCTCTGTGATCAAGTCACAGTGAGCAGCCCGCCTGGCACACTGGACAGCCATGGGAATGTTGTCTGTGTCATGCAAAGGCAACTAGTCTCCCTGATCACTCTTACCCTTCTTTATCCAATTGCCAGAGTTTAATGTAATTGGAATAGTGCATATTTTTTTGGGCGGGCATTATTACCAGCAGTAATAGAACAATATCAAACCTTTTATGAGGCTGACAGCATCCCAATGATTGTTCTATTTCTTTACCGTATGTTTTCTCCCCAGGAACCTGTGAGGCACGTACTCATCGTACTTCCTCCTTTTGCAAGATAAATAATTCAGGTTTTTCTAGCATCTGCCTAGCATCCCACATGAGCCAACACCGGGTAGGTCTGCTAGGACCCAGTCTTCCCTCCGCAAAGTCTACAATTTGGGTATTAGCCACCCGCTGTCAGCTTCATCTGGGAAACACAAATGTGACTGAGACACTTATTTCAGTGTTTAACCACCATAAGTATCCACATTCAGTGTAAAACTAGTGGCCTTTCTTCTATAAAATCAGTCTCAAAAAAGCAACCTCATCATACAGTACATACATATAGACAATAAAGGAGGAATGTATTTACTTTTGTCCGTAAATGATTGGAAATCAAAACCCATATTTTAATACAATGCAGCGATAAATGTTATATAAAAGATTTAAGAAAAAACAAAAGCTTGCCTTTCTCCATAAAAATAGATAATAGGGGAAACATGAGGAAATATAGTCGAGAATTAATAGAGTCTGCCAGAAGCAGAACACGTCAAAACCAATAATTACCCTTTTGATTCAGTAGTTCTGTCTTCTTATTTGTTTTACCCCAACATCTGATGATGCCAAAGCCTCATCTAGAAGGGATAATGGAAAGTGGCTAGAGTTAATTGTATGAAGAGAGAAGGAGGGTGACGCCATCCCAGGTAATGCTATGCCCGTTAGGGGAGTGGATGAAGGTTTTCTGATGATAAATCCCTCAAGGACCTTCAAGAAGAATGCAATTAAGAGAGCTAAAAATGGTAACAGATATCTGTGTTGCACTTTTCTGGTTTCCTTCTTATGTCTTTAAAAATTTCCTTTTATTATTAAACTGGAAATCTTAAACAGTATTAACAATCATCTCAAATCTTACCATGACCAGTAAAATCTTATCAATGAAATAAATGTTCATTCATATATACCTTAGCTTTTTCACATTATAAAAAACTTGTATGTGTGTATACCCTCATTGATTCTTCAAGAATATCTTGTGAGGTACTGAAACATCCCTTGCCTTTCAGAGATACAGATTCTGAAACTCATAGTCTATTTGATGTGTCAAAGAAAAAATTAAGATCAAGTGTAAGGTACTCTCTCAGACAAAGGTTACATCATAGTAGTTATGTATTGACTTCAGACTACAAATATTTACAGAATTTATATCATGTACCAAGTAGTTGGGATAAACCAGGGACAAAGATAGAAGCAACCCTATCCTTAACAAAAATTGCAGTCAGATTATTCTGAATTTTTCCTGTATTTGTATTCTCAAATTATGTTGATTATTTTTTCCACGGCATCCTTTGTCCACTCGGTGATTTTTGTTTTTAAGTCCCGCCTTTGGGGGTTGAATCCCCCTGTGTCATCCAGGGTTTCTGCTTGCAGGTGGTTTGCCCTAACCCCTTCGTCACTTGGTTTCTCTTAAGATTCTGAGAGTGCAAGTCCTGGGAGGCACTGGACAGTGTAAGAAAGAAAGAAGTTGCATCTTTTTTCTTGCTTCTGGTGATGGACTCTGGCAGCTTCAGCAGCTGTATGCAACTGAGGACCATGTGGGCGCTGCAGTATTCAGCACCCTAAAGGCAGTTTCTGAACACTCTCAAGATGCAGGCCTCTGGGATGGGATCCCACCAGTGACCCAGGAATGCAGTGTCCCCATCAGCTCAGCAATGTGGGCACACGGGGCCCCATTGGTTGATGAGGTCTCTTGGTCCTTGGTTGAAGACACTTCCTCTCTTGCTTCTCCAACCTTCACTTCAGCCATTGGCCAACTTTGTAACTGATCTCCTGCATCAAATTCCTTCTGTTTGAAATGTGTAAAGTGTTTGCATATGACTAGACACTAAACAATGAGGTTAATGTCATATCAAATTAATTATATCTCAATTACAATCTCCTGAATATTGAATAACCATGTTGCATTCAAATTTCTAAATTATAACTTGTATTGAAATAAAAGTGCTTTTATAGAAGGCATTTTCTGATTTTTTCCTAAATTAATTTACCAGTGGGTATACAATGTTTCAAGGTTCTTTATACACAACACTAAATTGCTTTTCCAAAAACCTCCTTAAATTGTGTTATTGTTATTGAGTCAAAGCTCATTCCACTTGCCACATGACAGGCCAATAATTGGAAAGACGAGGTGTTTGATTAAGGAATAGCAACTTTATTCAGAAATCCAGCAGACCTAGAAGGTGGTGGACTAGTGTCCCAAAGAGCCATCTTACCAGAATTAGAATTCAGGCTTCTTTTGTACGTAAGTGAAGAGGTGTGGTGGGTTGTTGTAAACTTCTTGGTGCAGGAGTCCTTTGTTTCTGCACATGTTCAAGTAGATCTGTTCACAATATTCCTATAAACCTCCAACAAGACAATTTTTTTTTTCTATTCTGCAACTTTTTTTTTTTAATACTCCAAGGATTGGCTGTCTTCCTTGTGACCTGTCAGCTCTTTCTGGTTGCTGCTGTTTGTCCTCAGGTCCATGTTTGGCCATTATCATTCCAGTTTAGGAATAGTCAGGCTTGGAAACTGCCCAAGGCTGGTCTTAGGGGCTCCTGGGTGCACAGGGAGGGAGGTGCCTTCAGGAGGAAGGCAGTCATGCTTTTCTAAATCTCTATATGAATTGAAAAGTGTTATGCCTTAAAAATCAAGTCTTCCAGAACATTGAGATATTTCAGGCTATAGAAACCTTCGTTTACAAAGGTGCAGAGCCAGCGTGACCGAGCATAGGTGGCAGAGCACAAAGGTTAGAGCGAAAGGAACAGATCCAATGTAGTTTGTTCTTTTCTGTTATAATTCCCACTGTCAATGTCCATTCCACAACCTTGTGTGTAAAGGAGCGACAGCTGTTCTGGCTACTTCCTGATAAGTGGGGGCAATGAGAGGGTGATCATGGAGTGGAATTGGTCAACCTGGGACTGGAAGTATTTCTGAGTCCTAAGCTGCACTCCTGTTTTATGGTCCTGTTACAGTTCTTAGACAAGCATCTGAAACATACACATTAACTCAGCACTTGGGATGAGAATGTTCAGGATACTCTGCCTTATGCTACCTTTATATCCTGCCAACATTTTACAGAAAGAGGAGTTGTTTTCACCCTCGGTACTTTCCAACAAGTGGCTGTCACCGGTGTAGTGAAGCAAAGAGAAGAACCAAAGTCATTATTACTTATCTGCTGTAGGCTTGGCTGGAAACAGTGTCTTAAGATCTTCTAATGGCTCAAAGACCAAGTCTGATTTTCTTCATCCCACCCAGTTTCTGGATGAGCCAGTTTTAATCTACTATCTTATCTCAGCTGATTTAACAAAGACATTTGTGTTCAGCATCACCTTACATGGTCCTGTCTACTTAGGGGCACGTCGATGTTCAGGCCTTTCTTCTCTCCAGGTTTTGAGGAAGACTCAATGCCCTGGCTGAAGCGAGCGCAGGACCACCTCAGTTGAGTGGGCAGATCTGTTGGAAGCAAACTCGTGAACAGAAGTTAACAGTGCCTGAAGTCTTAATATTCTTGGTACCTGCTAAGTCCTTTAAGACATTCTCCTGCCTGGGAAGACACCTGGAATGGCCTACTATGTGCTATTTCAAAAAGGCTTGAACTTACTTCTGGGACCCACTGTAATCTGTAGCAGGGCAATTGGCACAGCCTTCTTCCATGTTAAATTATCCTCCTGACACATTTTAACAATTTTCCCTGTTGATTATGGTCTCCAGAATGAATGCAGTTTCCAGTCAACATGGTACCTGTTGGGTTGGGTTACACTGGAGACAAAAGTAAGTCCATTGTAATTCTGAGGGGTGTTAGGCAATCCAAACTGAGAAATAATTTCATTAAATCTGGCTTCAGCTGAAGCCACATTTTTTTTCCTGTCTTGGGGGATATGCTTCTACTCATCCTGAAAAAATGTCCACAAACACTAACAAATGTCTGAAGATTCCCAGCATCCTTGTTCAAGAGGACTTGTATTTGCCACATGCTTTTGGCCCTTCCTGGGTTACTGTCAGCCCACACTTCTGGTTTCATCTTTTTATAGCCCTCCGGATGAAGAGGTTCTGTCTGTTTGTCCAAGTTTTCCATGAGAGCCACCTGTAGGTTTAAAGCCTGTTCCTGTTTAAACCCAGGACACGGAGCGCTCTGAGATCAAGTTATCATTTAGTTTACAGAGAAGATCTCAGTTTGGAAGGGAGATAGGGCCTGTAGGCATGTTCAATGAACTATGTTGTCATGTCAAGGTTTCTAATTGACCCTCCAATCATTGTAAAAATGATTGTTTCTGTACTTCTGGGGTAAACTGGGCTGTTCTATGTGCTATTTTGGTGCTTAGCATGGAATAATTTGTCCCTGTGTCTACCAAAAAGATCAATCAGCTTGTTACCCACTGTCACCTTTCCCCAGGGCTCCTGTTGGGATATTTGAATTGGGTGTTGTAAATCCAAGGAGACCAGGCTCTTCGTTCATCATCTAAACATTCTCCCCTTTTTACCACCTGAAAGGTATCACTGCTTTTCTATTCCTCAGCCCTCCTTTTATTTAATTTGGGGCATCCCAATGTCCTTCTTCTTTACAATAAACACATCGTTCCTTACCTAATGATGGCTTATTTTTCTTAGGGCCTCTTGTCTTTTGGGAATCCAAAGAGGGTGGTCAAAGAAGTAGCATTTCACCTTGCCTCTTCCTTTTTCTGCTTCTGTTCTGTGATGTTGAATACCTTAAAAGCAGTATCTTCCAACTGATTCCATCTGATTCCAAATGCACCATCTAGTTTTTGCAATTTTCTTCTGATATCTGGGTTACTTTGCCCAATAAAGGTCATAGTCACCATCCTAGCATTTTCAGGGATCTTGGGATCTGCTGTAAGCCTGATAAATTCTTTCCAAAAATTCAGAGGGGACTTCATTTGCTTTTTTACTGAATTTCTTGAATTTCATTCAAATTCTTTTGTTGTCCATGAAAGGTGGTGGGTCATTCGTAGAAACTTAGCCAGCTGGACGTTTGCATTTAGGCCCCTTATGGGATAACAGCATAAGAAAAAATTACCCTGCCCCAGAAGTGGCTCCTGGTCCAAACTGAATGCCCTGCCAGGTCTTAGATGGCATCACTAGACCAAGTCCCTTTTTCCTGGAACTAACACAGGATTTTCAAATGATTCTTATAAGGAGGGGACATTAGTTTCACTACTTTCTGAGACACAGTGTCGAGAATTAGGGCTGGTGGCTTAGGAATGAGAGGCAGTAGAAGGAATTAGATATATTAGAAGAAACTCTCATTCTCTTCCTCTTTTTACTTTACTTGATGTAATAACACAAATACATGCACCTAGGGGATTTCATTATTCTTCAATGATTTTTCAAAAAATAGTCCTAGTTGTACAGAACCATTGAAAAGTCACTATTGCTCACCATTTTATTGTAAAATTGTAAATAGCAATTGATCCTCTCTAGCAATCAAAAGAATGACTCTTTTCCTTGGCATCAACCAACTGGACTACATTCTGGGCTGGAGCTTTTGATGATTTTTGGAACCAAGTGGAATCTCTTCTTCCTGGAAATGTCCCACTTTTGAACAAGAACAGACTCTGTGTTGTGTGTGTGTGTGTGTGTGTGTGTGTGTGTGTGTGTGTGTGTTTCTTTCCTCCATTTGAAATCAGTAAAAATTTTAAATATCACAAAACTGACTTGACTGTAAATGGAGAACTAGTACCAAAACAAAGTAAAACAGAAAACCCAAATGACAAACAGAAAACCTTAAATAAACCCTTCAGCACAAGAGCTGTCAACTCAACCCCCATGCAATGTGACACCTTGGAGAGCTGTTGGATCCACACCAACAATGTCTTTTGTTGTTAATTAACAAAGAGAGAGAGTGAGACTAGGTAATTTCTATTTTAGATATAGAACATGGTACCCAGGATCCCAAAATAATCCTGCAGAATTCCCCTGTGGAGATCCTAACAGGTACTGTGGACAAATATTGTTACAATGAAACATAACGAGACTACTTCTCCAAAATGCGCCCTAGAGGACTTTCTTTAGGGTTAAATGAAACCACTTCCATCTTTTAAAGACAGAAATAAAACGAAACAAAACAAAATCCAAATGGTGAACACAAATGAAACAAATGAAATTGTTCACAAATCATGTAAAAGTCCAGCAATTATTTCCTCTTTCCAACAGGGTACCCTACTCAGATACAAAACCAACTGGCTTATTGTGGAGAAAGAAAAAGCCAAATGAAGGAAAATGAGAATTTCTGGCTCTACACACTGGAGAGATGTAACCTCCTGTACTGCCTGTCAATGCCAGATATCCATTCCTTCCCCGATCTGTCAAGCCCTGGGGCAGCCGGTGCCACTTTGTAATAGAAAAGAACAAATCTGACTTCTTAGATCTGTCCTTTGGCTAACACTGCGCTGTTTCCTGTCCTTAGTCATGCTGGCTCAGCGCCTTTTGTAAAAGAAAGTTGCCTAGAGCCTGAAATACACAGGAGAGCCCATTCTCAAGGCTCTGACCTTTAAGAGTATAACACTTTCCCATTCATGCAAGTTAAAATGTTGCAGCATAGGAAATAACATTTGTCTTGTTGGAGGTTTAGAGAGAAACCATGACCTGATCTACATGGACAACTGGTAGAACAGAGAATTCCGACACCAAAGAAGTTTGCAACAAGCAACCACACCTCCTCCCCTTTTTAGTAGAAAAGGAGCCTGAATTCTGACTTGAGTCAGATGGTTTTCTAGGACATTAGTCTGCCATCTTCTTGGTCTGCTGGCTTTCCAGATAACGTCATTATTACTTGCTCCAACACCTTGTCTCCCAATTTATCGGCCTGTTGTATGGCAAGCAGTACGAGTTTGGACTTGGTAACAACTTCAGCGAATTTTGACAGGAAGACCCTTAGGAAAAGTGGCCCCAGCAGCTGCTCGGGACTTACTCCAAAATTCCCCAAGTAGGGCCTGCTGGCCAGGAGCAACTGGACACCTAGCGGTCTCACCAACATTTGTTATGAAGTCTATGCTCCCAATGCTTGCCACACAACTGGCCAATAAACTGAGAAATGAGGTGTAGGAGCAAGGAACTGTGGCTTTATTCAGAAAGCCAGCAGACTAAGAAGGTGGTGCACTGGTGTCCCAGAGAACTGGCTTCCCCAAGTTAGAATTCAGTCTCCTTTTATACTAAGAGGGGAGGGGATGTGACTGGTTATTGCAAACTTCTTGGTGCAGGAATCCTTTGTTTTTGCACCTGCTCAAGGAGGGCTGGTCACAATGTTCCTATAAGTGCTCAACAGGACAGTTATTATTTTTTGCTCTGCAACTTTTGATCTTTTTTTGAATGGAAAAAGGTCATAACTGTAAAGGTCAAGCATGGGAGGCAGAGCATTGAGATATTTCATAATTTTCTGCAAAGCGTGACTAAGCACAGGCAACCACACAATGGTTACAGCTAAAGGGATAGATCCAATATGGAGTTAGGTATGTTCTTCTCTTTTATGCTATGCTATCAAACTTCACTTGAACTAGCATTAAGGTATATGTGCTTTTCCATCTCAGTCGGTTTGAGAGGTTCATCATTGTTTAACCTGGCTTTGTTGATTACTTACATGTTTATATGATTTTTCATGTATTTATTCATGTAACCACTCCTTATTGGAACTGTCTATATCCTCTGTACCTTTTTATACTGAAAGCTTTTCTTTGAAAATATATGTGAATATATTAAAAATAGTAACTTGTTGTGAATAATATAATATTTTTACTTCAGTCGTGATTTTGATATTTTGCCTCCTAAGAATTTTTTAAAAGTATTTCATTTAACATATGAGTTTAACGATTTCCATTAGCAGTTTTGTGTTTAGAAAGTTCTCACACACTTCGGGAAACTAAAAAGATATTCACCATTGCATATTTTTAAGTATGAGCTTGAGAGTATTTTTGTACATTTAACTTCTAATACAGCAATAACTTACTGGGGGTATGGTATGGAATGGATTTCTAAAATGGTTGTTTTCAGGTAGAGACTAAGTTCAAGTGCTAAATGATTAATTTGCTTACTTATTCCAAAATATTTATATACTACCACTTATGTGCTTGCTCTATTCCAGGTTCCTGATATTAGAAACAATGATTCTGCCCTCATAATGCTCTTATTCTAGTGGAAAATAGAGACAATACACTACTGAATATGTAATGTTATGTCAGGTGTTAAAATTAGAGTGAATAAAATTAAGGTAGGATGAGAGAATGAGAATCACGAGGAAATCTGTTTTATACTGGCCGGTTAAGTCTCTTCATTCAGAATGGGAAATTTTAGCAGACCCAGGAAGGAAACAAGAATTTCAGACATTAAATATCTGGGCAACAATATTTTAAGTAGAAGGAACAGAAGGGGTAAAGACTGTGAGACAGAAACGCATTTGACATGTTTGATCATCCGCAAGAATATCTCTGTTCCCAGAGAAAGTTGCAAAAACACAGAAAACCAGGTTGTACGTAGACTCAAGGGGCCGGTCCTCCAGGACCGACAGGGACTTCAGAAGGACCAGCGATCACCAGGGTTTGTTTAAGGAAAGGTAAATCCTTTGATCTCTCCATCAACTCTGAATGAGAGCTTTGCTGGTTACATTAATCCTGACTGGAACTCTTTCCTTTTCATCATTTTAAGTATATCGTGCCAGTCCTGTGTGGCCTGCAGAGTTTCTGCTGAAAAGATAGCTGATGTGTTTATGGGAGTTCCTCATAGGTTATTGGTTGCTTTTCCCTTGCTGCTTTCAATTTCCACTCTTTATTGATTTTTTGCCATTTTAAATACAGCGTCTTCTTGGGCTGCACTTTGGCTTAATGCTGTGTGGGAGTCTCTGCACTTTCTGTATTTGGATGATTATTTTTTTCCCCCAAGGTAGGGAAGTTTTCAGCTATTATGTCTTCAAGTACTTTCTCAGCACCGTTTCCTCTCTCTCATCTCTGTCTTAGAGCCCTCTTAAACTGTTCTCATTTATTATCATTTTTTTCCTGTTTAGCATCAGCGATTTCCAATACTCTGTCTTCCAGCTCTGATCCTTTCCTCTGTATAATTTTGTCTACTGTTGACTCCTTATACTGTATTTTTTTTATTTCAATTATTGTATTTTTTTCAATCTCTGTTTGGATGTTTTTTCTGTTTTCTAACTCTTTGTTTAAAAACTTTTAGCTTCTTGTTCTTTGCATCCATTCTTCTCCCAAGTTCTTTGATCATCTTTACAATCACTACCCTGAACTCTTTCTCTGGTAAGTTACCTATCTCTATTTCACTTTGTTCTTCTTCTAAGGTGTTATGTTGTTCCTTTGTCTGGAACATGTTCCTCTGTGACCACATTTTACTTTTGCTGCTGTTTGCTTTTTTACGTATCTTGCAGGTTAGTTACATTTTCCAACTGTGGAGAAGTGGCCTTCCGTAGAAGACTTTCCATGCATCCTAGCCACACACTCCCCTCTCAGAACCCAAGCTGCCCACTTCAGATCTGTCCCCTATGAGGGCTGTGTGGACTCTTGTGTTGTGGCGGGCTGACTCTCAGGGTGGTCTAATAGTCTTGCTTGGCTCCCAGTTTGATTTGTCTCCAAGATGATCTGTGCAGGGGTTGCTGGCTGCTGGTTAACAGGACTGTAGATCCTAAGGGCAGTCCTAGGACTAGGCCTAGCACACTGGTGGGCGGAGTCTGGATCCAGAAGACTCTGGGGCTGTTGCCCACTCACTGACGGGTGAAGCCAGGTGCTGGGGTTAGTGCTGGACTGCTGGCAGGCAGCACCAGGACCCGAAGTCTGGTTGCAGGTTCCAGAGATCTCAGAGCTGGTGTGAGGTTGCTGGGGGGTGGGTATGTGTTTCCTAACACAGTTGGTACGGGTTTGGGATGTCCAGAAGCTTGTGTTGGCCTGCTCGTGGGCAAGGCTGGCATCCTGCTGGTCTTGGGTCAGGGTCTAACCTGCTGTAGTCAGGCTGGGTCTGTAGACTGTGGGATTGTAGTTGTCCTGCATCTAGTTTCTGTCCTCTGGTGGGTGAGACTTGTCCAGAGGCTAAAGGAGACTTCCTGGAGGGCAAGACCAGGGCCTAGAGGATTCTGGGTTGATGCCTGCTCACTGGTGGATGGAGCTGGGTCCTGGGCTCTCTGGTGGGCAGGGCCATGCGTAGAATTAATTGCAGACTCAGGACGCCTTTAAGCAACCTATCTGCTGATGGGTGGGACAGTGTCACCACTCACAAGTTCCTTGGCCTGAGGCACACCAGCACTGGTGTCTATAGGCTCTTGGTTGGAGCCAGATCTTGGCACTAATGAGTCAGAGGAAAGAGTCCACAATAGTAACTCATCACCAGTGTCCACATGGTAGAAGGAGCACGCAAGAAACGCTGCTGCCAGTTCCTAGGTCCCTAGGGTGAGATCCAGTTGTCTCCTGCCTCTCTAGGAGACTCTCCAAAACCAGCAGGTAGATCTAGCCCATGCTCCCATCAAATTACTGCTTTGCCACGAGTCTGGGAATGTGTGTGATTTTGCGTCCATCCTGTAAGAGTGAAGTCTCTATTTCCCCTGGTTTTGTGGGACCCCCAACATTAAACCCCACTGGCTCTAAAGCTAAATGCTTTGTGGGCTCATCTTCCAGATGGAAGACTCCCAGGCCAGTGAGCCCAACCGTGGGGCTCGGAATTCTCACTCCTGTGGGAGAACCTCTGCAGTGTGATTATTCTCCTGTTTGTTGGTTGCCCACCCCAAGGGTGTTGGACTTGACTCACCGGTGTCTAGCTCTCCTCCCCATCTAGTCATAGTTCCCTCTTTGTGTCTGCAGTTGTAGAACTCTTCTTAGTACGTTCCAGTCTTTCTCATTGAAGTTTGTTCCGAAAATAGTTATGGTTTTGATGTCCCCATGAGAGGAATTGAGCTCAGGGTCTTTCTACCCTGCCGTCTTGGTGATCTTGCATCTATCTTTTCTAATTAAAGTTTTTATTTTCTTTGGATAAATACCCAGGAATGGAATTCCCGAATCATATGGTAGTTTCGCTTTTAATTTTTTGAGGAATCTCCATACTTTTTTTCCATAATGGCTGCACCAAAGTACATTCCAAACAGCACTGCACGAAGGTTCCCTTTTCTCCACATCTTTGTCACCACTTGTTATTTCTTGCTTTTTTGATAATAGCCATCCTGACCGGTGTGAGGTGATGTCTCATTGTGGTTTTGGTTTGTATTTCCATGATAATTAGTTATGTTGAACATATTTTCAGATGCCTATGGCCATGTGTGGATCTTCCTTGGAAAAATATCTATTCAGACTCTCTACCCACTAAAGAGATACAAAGAAATAAAACAGCTGACAGGAACACCATATAAGTTGGAAGACAGAAAAGGAGTTTAGGTATCTTAAAGTCCTACCCACTCTTTACATGGTATAGAGGGAGTTAGAAATAAAAAATAAAGATAAGATATTTCATACAAAATATAACCTAAATAAAGCTGGTTCATCAGAAAAAATAGGAAAAAAGTCATCAATAAATACAGAGAAATATCACTTAAACATAACAAAATGTACAAAAATATTAAAAGCTAGTATACCATGACATTTAAATTTTATTTGGCTCAATATAATGCCCCTAGAACATATCAGACAAAAAAAGATAAAACTAAATAGGCAAAAATAGTAGACAATTATAACACATTCCCTTCTCTATAACTGACAGAAGAAATAGATGAAAATTACAATTTGAACAGCACAATCCATAATGGATTCATGAAAAACAGTACATTTAATAATAATGGACCATATGAAACATTCATAAAAACTGAACACACAACAGCCATAAAATAAGGTATAAAATAGTTCAGAGGATTAACTCTCTGACCACAGTGTTTGAATTCAAAATTCAATGAAAAGACACAAGAAACTGTCTCATGTGGTTGTCTACTGTAAGATTTTATTCTAAATAACATTAGAATAACAGTGGGCAAAATAAAAATTGACATATCAAACCTATGGAAAACTCTAAGACATCAGGTAAGAGGAAGTTTAGAAGCTTAAATACATACATTAAGAAATTTTAAATTTAAGATCAATGACTGAAACATTCTTTAAAAAATATAAAATAATGGCAAATGAAAACCAACGAGAGTAAAAGAAACAAAATATACAATTAGGAGGATTAACAAAGCTAGATGACTCTCCTTTGAAAAGGTGAGTAATATTGATAAACTTCTGCTGATAATGGACAAGGAATAAAAGATAAGACACAAGTTACTATTGTCAGCAATGAAAACAAAAACATGCCAGAGATGCCAGAAAATTATACGATAGTAATTGATTCTGTGATGTGTTTATTGATTATAGGATATAAAAAATTCATACCACCAGGACACATGTACAAAAATGTGCATAGCAGCATTATTTGTAAATGCTAAAAACTGAAGGCAACATAAGTATTCATCAACAATAGAGCACATAAATAAATTATAGTATAATCAGAGAATTAAGTCCTATACAAGAGAAAAATGTGACAAATGCTGGAGAGGCTGTGGAGACAGGGGAACCCTCCTACACTGCTGGTGGGAATGCAGTTTGGTGCAGCCACTGTGGAAAACAGTATGGGGATTCCTCAAAAGACTAGGAATAGACTTACCATATGACCCAGCATAAATCCAGAAGGAACCCTACTTCAGGATGACACCTGCACCCCAATGTTCATAGCAGCACTATTTACAATAGCCAAGACATGGAGACAGCCTAAATGTCCATCAACGGCTGACTGGATAAAGAAAAGGTGGTATATTTATACAATGGAATACTACTCAGCCATAAAAATGACAACATAATGCCATTTGCAGCAACATGGATGCTCCTGGAGAATGTCATTCTAAGTGAAGTAAGCCAGAGAGAGAAAGAAAAATGCTGTATGAGATCACTCATATGTGGAATCTACAAAACAAACAAGCAAACAAACAAACAAAACATCAATACAAAACAGAAACAGACTTATAGACATACAGTACAAACTTGTGGTTGCCAAGGGGGTGGGGGGTGGGAAGGGACAGACTGGGATTTCAAAATATAGAATAGATAGATAAATAAGATATAACTGTACTGCACAGGGAAGTATATACAAGATCTTGTGGTAGCTCACAGAGAAAAAAAGTGACAATGAATATATCTATGCTCATGTATAACTGAATAATTGTGCTCTGGAATTTGACACAACATTGTAAAATTATTATAAATCAATAAAAATGTTAAAAAAAGAAAAATTGGTAAATCCATGATGCAGCAACATGGGTGAATTTTAAAATATAATAATAATCAATTCTAAAACAAATCAGAAAAATTATGACCCATTCATATATGAATGAAATTAATTGGCACTGTTGAGTATACATAAACAGGCAAAAATCTATGAATAAAAATAAGAAAATAAATTTTAGGAGGAGGGTAATGGCTCAGTGGTAGAGGATGTGCTTAGCATGCATGAGGTCCTGGGTTCAATTCTCAGGACCTCCATTAAAAAAAAAATAATATATATATATATATGTATATATATATATATACACCTAATTACTAGCCCCCAATTTTTGTAAAATTCAGGACAGTGGCTACCTTGCAGGCAGAAGCTGGTGTTGAATAAACAGATTTAGGGCTTCCAGGCACTAGGGAATGTTTCTTCTATGTGTGGGGAATGGGCACTTGATGGTCCCTTTACAAACATTTCATAAACTATTCCTTTTAAAATAATACACATTTTTCAATGTTATTTTATTTTTGAACAAATGCAATAGATTTAAAGAATATAGAGGACTAAAGGTAAAATATTTTGCGCTAGTCTTTCAATAAAATATAGTACATCTCAAGGTGGCAGTTGGAAATCTTAAAAAGGAGAAAAATTTTTAGGATGACCATTCAGAAATTTTTCAAATTGTTGTTTATGAAAGTAGGGCATCCCCATACCTCTCCCATGAGATGTGCAACCACTTTTATTAGGTATGTTTGCCTTTATTCTTGCCCTATTCCAGTCTCCAATTACTCTAATCCTACAGTAAACATTGTAAAATTCATATTTATTCATGAGTATATTTAGTATACATTTAATTATATATGAATATAATTCATTGTATGCTATTTACTCTAGATTTATAGAAGTTGGAAATTGAATGACAAGATATTTTGAATATATATATTATATTTAATATATAAAACACATTTAATTTCTTTTAATATATTTAGTTTATTTTAATATATAAAATATGTATTCTCAATGCCTCCCTGTTCATTCTAGTGTACATACCTACTCAATTTGGTATTTACAGCTTCGGGGTATCTCCCCTGCTTCTTTTATCCTTATGTCTGTTCAGGTGCTGGTCCTCTCTTTGAAACATTCTTTTGTCTCTTTACATATATAATCTTTACTTTAGGATCACTGCTCAAGTCTGGGGTTCCCTTCTAGATGCTGTGGGGCTTTCTGGGTGGAGCCATCTCCTAGCTCTTATGACTGGGATCTCAAGTCTGTACAGCTCTCTCCTCCACTAGCAAATAAAACCCTTGAAGTAAGGGCTTGTGTCCCGGCCACTGCTGTGTCCCCTGTGAACTGCACAACATCTGTGGCATAGAAAATAATCCGTTAAGATGAATAAAAGATTGAATGATCCAACTGTCTATGGAGATTTTCTTTTTTCAAAGAGTTTGATAAGCAGAATGGTATTTATATTAAATTGAAGGATACTGGATAAATAATCAATTCATGACAAAAAGATAAAATAAGCTTTTTAAAATATGGTTTTATAGTTTAATTGAATACTTAAGTGGAACCGTCCAATTGGAAGATGAAAAAGACCAGGAATACTGTTCTTTAATTCAACAGACAATTGCTGAGCTCCTCCCATGTGACAAAGTCTACACTGGTGTCCTCATGTCCCTGATGGAGCAGAGCAGATACACAGAGGCAGAGTCTTGGGCAAAGCCACCTTCAAGGAGTCACACCTGAGAAAGGGAAGCAGTTTGGTTTCCCCTTCTCAAAAGTGATGTAAGGCAACTGCGAGAGCTTGAGCAAGCCCATAAATGTCACACAGTTCTTGAGAACTACAGAGGCATATCCTGAACTAAACTCAAGACCAATCCTTTTCAGTTTATTCCATCTAATCACAACAGACCCCTGATTTATGGGTAAATTCAAACTCAAGATTTTAGTTTTTCTTTGCACTCTATGCTCCTGAATGACAATCAGGTAAAACAGACACTCATTAAAAACAAAACTTATAGAAAGTTCATCAACGGATGACTGGATAAAGAAGAGGTGGTATATTTATACAATGGAATACTACTCAGCCATAAAAACTGACAACATAACGCCATTTGCAGCAACATGGATGTTCCTGGAGAATGTCATTCTAAGTGAAGTAAGCCAGAGAGAGAAAGAAAAATACCATATGAGATCACTCATATGTGGAATCTTAAAAAAAAATACAAAACAGAAACAGACTCATAGACATAGAATACAAACTTGTGGTTGCCAAGGGGGCGGAGGGTGGGAAGGGATAGACTGGATTTCAAAATTGTAGAACAGATAAACAAGATTATACTGTATAGCACGGGGAAATATACACAAGATCTTATGGTAGCTCACGGAGAAAAAAAATGTGACAATGAATATATATATGTTCATGGATGACTGAAAAATTGTGCTCTACACTGGAATTTGACACAACATTGTAAAATGATTATAAATCAATAAAAAATTTTAAAAAAGACTTATCAAATGATACCAATAAGCTAATAAAAAGGGTAACTACCTCTGTTTAATATGCTTTTTGTATAGTCTTGTTTTTCTTAATCACAGCAATTTCTAAAGCAAAAATTTTACCTACCTCTAGAAAAAATCTCTTATTTTTCACTGCATTTTGCCCCTAACTTCATGGAATTATTTCCAATTTCAGACAAATTATTTTCATGCACTAAAGGAATAATCATAAATGAGAATCAAAAGTATTCAGTTGGCATGCCATGTGAAGAAGGTAAATCCAATAGGGCAGTTTATTGAAATCCAGCAGGATAGGAACACCTGGTGTGTATCTCTTGATGGTAAGATCAAGGTTCTGTGCCAGTTGGTAGTTACTTAACAATTTAGAACCCCAAACTCCTCCTTGCATATTAATCAGAGTAAATGTATTTTTTCCTCTAGTTTCTCACATCCCAGAAACACTAGACACGTGAATTATTTTTATCATGAAAGCAACAGTGTCTTGATGCTACGTGTAGATTTATGGACATTCTATTTGTAGAATGATATACAGTAAAGGAGGTAATAACTGGTGAATATTCCAAACTCTTTCTGTTCATTCTCCCTGTTTCAGAAGGAAGCAGCTAAGAAGATTAGGATTCTCTAAATTCCCATCCTCCTCCAAGGCTGTTATACTTAGTCTAAATATGGTATAATTTATCCTACGATAAATTATAGCACAAAAAAACTAAATAAGAAATTTCTTTAAAAATTTTTTTACATGTTTTATGAGCTGTGAAGTTAGGTGAACTTCTCTGGATCTTTCATGCGGATTGGCATTTGGTCTAAGTAGTTTCGATGGTCAAATAATATTGAAACTATTGGTATTTAAACCATAGATCTCACATTCAATATTTGAAAAAAAAAAGTGTTCATTGTACTGAGATCTAATAGCACTCATTGGACCTCTGGTTGCCACATGTGAACTATGAGTTAAGGGGTTTTGCAAAGTAAGGGAAACCCCAATTTTCCCTCCAGGATTAAGCTGGGATCCGAATTCCTCTGAGCGGGCCACATTCAGGGTTAAGGTGTTCATGCTGAAGTCTCATACCAGAATGACCAAAACACTTTGGACGGGAGACCACTTAAAAGGGCCTATGTGCTGTTTTCTTTACGTCAGCGATTGGCTCGCAGATGCATACGGGTATGAGGACATTAAACCTAAGGAGATTAAGTTATGATGTGTACGCAGTATGGAGGAGATATGCCACATGCTTAAGAAAGAGGGAAGATAATAACCGGATTCATTGCTGGAGGCCCTGGAACCTGGGGACAAAGTCGAGGAGAAACAGGGAGGGGAGGAATAACATAAAAGGGACAGAGGCATCCCCAGGCTTTCCCATTTACAGCCTTCTTAGGCTCAGCCCTGATCGCGTCATACTCCGCAGAGCATCTGTGACATCTTTATTACGGAGGCTATAAATGAGGGGGTTCAGCACAGGGGTGATGATGGTGTAAAAGGCTGACCCCATCATGTCCTGCTCAGCCGTGTGGTAGGAACCAGGAAGCATGTAGGTGTAGATGGCAGCACCAAAGAAGAGCGACACTACAATTACGTGAGAGGAGCAGGTGGCAAAGGCCTTCCTGCGGCCCTCTGCTGAGGCGATTCTGCAGATGAGATGCAGGAGGAGGGCATAGGAGCTTGAGATGACGGCGATGGGGATGAGGAGCATGAGGACACAGCACAGGTACATGAGCAGCTTGTAGAGGGAGACGTCGGCGCAGGAGAGCTTCAGCAAGGTGGGAGCCTCACAGAAGAATTTTTCTGGACTGGCAGAAGGGGAAGCTCATGGTGATGGGGGTGAGCAGCAAACCGTCAACCACTCCTAGGAACCAGCAAGCAGATACCAGGCATTCACAGACCCTCTGATTCATCAGCAAGGGGTAATGGAGAGGTCTGCAAATAGCAGCATATCGGTCGTACGCCATAGCAGAAAGGAGAAAAAAAACTCAGCTCCAGCGAGAGTCAGATAGAAAAACATCTGGATCCCACAGCCTAAGGGAGAAATTGTACGATCTCCTGTGACCTGGCCCAGGAGCATCTTGGGCACAGTCGCAGATATGTACGTGAGGTCCATGAGGGAGAGCTGGCTGATGAAGAAGTACATGGGGGTGTGCAGGCGGGGCTCCTGGTGGATCACGATGATGAGGAGGGTGTTCCCAGCGAGGGCCATCACGAAGAAGATGAAGGTCACGGTGTAGAGGAGGACGGCGTGCTTGGTTTCACCAAAGAGGCCACCAAGATGAAATCAGCATCTGATGTTTGGTTCTGCGAATTTTGCTTCCCTGAGCACATGGTCTTGGTTAACAGTTCTCACTCGAGGGAGAAAATGAGAATCATCGTTTTTTAGAATTTTCATATGCACACGAATTCCTTAACCCTTTTCCAGTAGGAAAACTGCTTTAAGCTAATTTTTCAAATATGAGGTTGTATCAGTGTAGAATCAAAAGTTCAAATCTCTGAGAGGCCAGGATGCAGTTTGGCTCCAAGTCTAAAGTAGATTATGAAATCAGCCTGCAGAGGTGACCACTCATGAGCTGTATACATACAAAAGGTATTATATACTCTGTAAATCGTAATTTCTCCCCAAACTGATAAAATAAAAGAGCTCATCTCTTGGCATGGTTAGAATGCTGCAGTAGGAACCACTCGTTAAGTCTGTAACACAATGTGAGTGTTGAATGAAGTCATTCATTACTAAGTCCCTACTCCACTTTTGGACATAGCTGCTCATCCAGGACTCAGTGATCGTATTGAAAGCTGAAACTTATGTTAATATTAACATCGTTAATGAGTTGAAAATCACTGAAGTTTGCTGAAAACTTGAAAGCTTAAATATTTTCTGCCATCGTATATCTCCGTTAATCTGTGAACTCCCCTTCCCTTGCTAAACGATTCAGTGTATTCAACTTTTCCTTGAATGATGACGCCCCATTAAACGGGACCATGAGGGGCATCAGAGTGGAGAGGCTGGGTAGATCAGCTCAGGCGAAGGCCTGGTGGAAGACAGGGCATTCAGGGTGCCAAGCTGGTGCGGGGCAGGAGGGCAGGCGTGGTGCAGACCTTTACAGGGGAGGAGAGCACTTGGGTGCAAATACAGCACAGGACGGGAGTGCAGAAGGGGTGCAGATCTGGCACAGGACAGGAGGGCACTCAGGGTGCAGACCTTGTATAGGGTGAGGACGGCAGGAAGGTTGCAGGTCTAATGCAGGGAAGGACGGCGGGGAGTAGATCTCATACAGGGCAGAAAAATCACTCAGGATGCAGACCTGCTGCAGGACAGGAGAGGTGCCGATCTAGCACAGAGGAGGGCCCTTGGGGTGCGTACCTGATACAGAGCAGGATGTTAGGAGGTGTGCAGATCTGGTGCAGGGGAGGAAGACGGAGGAGAGTCTGTGTAGGACAGTAGGGCAGCCGTCTGATGGCTGATCCCCCTCACAACTTCAAAGTGAAATCTATTTTTTTTTCTTTTTTTAGGGGAAGAGGTAACTAGGTCTATTTGTCTACTTATTTCTTAAGTGGAGGTACTGGGGATTGAACCCTGGACCTTGTGCCTGCTAGGCAGGCACTCGTACCACTGAGCTATCCCTTCCTCCTCAAAGTGAAGTCTAAAGCATTTATTGTATTATGTTTCACACAGAGTTTATAAGGAAAAAACCCCCAAAAGCTACAGATGTCCTACATAGCAATTATTCAGTTGAAAAACATTTTAAATAATTATTTTTCCTTTTGCTGTTGCATTTTACCCCCAAGTTGTCTAGAACATTAGGTAGTCCATGCACAGTGAATGAATAAATGACTGAGTGAGTGAGTGAGTGAGTGAATGAATGAATAATAATAAATGAGTACACGGACCAGTTGCGTTAAACCAAACATAAAGCTACGTTCCTATAATCCAGCATAGTGATCCCCCCGGTACTGCATCTCAGTTTCCTCACAAAAGAAGTAAAATTCTCTCTTCTATAAATTAGCAGTTTTTGCTCAACAACTGCTTTGCCTGCATATTTCAATGTTTAAGTTCCCATTTGAACTGCTTGAATTATGCTTGACACAATTGTCCTAAAATGATTCTGTTAAGAAGAGACTTAAGTTCTATATTATGGCAAAGTCAGAAGCTCCATGTCTGACTGAGGTCTGGTCGGTCGCAGAGTTGCTGCACAGCAGGTGAGAGAAATTTGCAGAGGAAAAAAAAAATCACGTAGTCACTGAGACAAAAGGAAATGTGAAGCAAAGTATGGTGCAGTGTAACTAGGTCAAAAAAAAAAATCTAGGATTTCAGGAAATCTAAAGTCAGAATCAGACACTTTGCTCCTTATTTTTGGGGGGATTTTATAAATTTCTGAAGAGACATGTTAACAAGCCACATTCCGGCAAATAGACAAACACGGCAATTAGAGTACATACCATTGGTTCCACCTTTTCTGCTCTTCCAGAGAGTAAATCTGAGCCACATCAGCTGAATGAATCTGCTCTTACCATTCCAAGGCCAGGGAAGTTAGGTTTAAATCCTGGAGGCAGGGTGGGCAAGTTACATCATTGTGTTCTCTAGGGAGTTGATTTAAATGTCTCCTCTTGAATCCTTCATAGTATTGAACAAACATAGAAACTAATAGGACTTAGGAAAGTCAGGAGGAACTTTCATGTTTCTTATTTATTCATATTACCCCCATTTGGCATCAGTGCAACCCTGGAGTTCTCCTTTTTAAAAGACTCTCTCAGAATCTACCGGTTTGTTTTTTTGTTTTTTCATTTGTTTTGCCCCTTACATTGTAACTTTTCACTCATGGTACACGTGGGAATTGAACTGTCTGTCATTTAAGAGCTGCAGCTGCCAAAAACCAAATGTATCTACCTTTTTCATAAAGATACTGTACATTTTTAAAGTTCAAACTTGTATTTTTCAATTTATAATATTTTTCTGTTTTTTATTTATAACATTCTCCCTCCTCTCTTTGTAAAAACACATCTGAATTTCAGAAAGGCAGTATCATGTGGAATTTTAACACCAGATGAGTTAAAACATCTCTGAGATTACAAATACTTGGCAGTTCGAGATTTGTAGATACTGACAGGTAGATACAGAATAGATGAACAAGTTTATATTGTGTGGCGCAGGGGAATATAGTCAAGATCTTGTAATATCTCAACGTGAAGAAGAGCATGAGGGCGACTATATGTATATTCATGTCTGATTGAAAAACTGTGCTGTACACCAGAAGTTGACACAACATTGTAAACTGACTATAATAAAAATAATATAACTCAATAATAAAAAAAAACCCCAAATACTTAAGAGAAAGTAGGTTGGGATTATCTAAGCGGACTTCTCAGTTTTCATAGGCTGAAAATAATATATTGGCTCATAATCAGTTCAAACACAGGTTGTGAGCCGGTCAATTTCAAGGGCAGTGTCAGGATCCTGTATTTTTCCCTTGTGATCGCTTCCACCACTCCTATCTAAGGGTTCTATACTACGTTTCCCAGAAGCACTATCCTTTCATTATTCTAGGTTAGAGTTTTACAAGGACAGGAGTCTCATTCAAATGAGGAAAATGGAAGTGAAATGGGGAACATAATTTCTTGTGGTCTGAGATGTGGCTTCTGCAGAAAGCGGAGATTTTCCTGATGTGGAAGTCTCACCGACATTTCTGTGAGTCTTAAGATTTAGTCCCATTTTGGGTATCCAATGCAAGTAGTTTCTCAGACAATGCCATGATTCCAATTTCCCCACCCATGCCAGTTTCTCAAAGTCAAGTGGGACTTAGTATTTTTCCAAACTTCCATGTGACGGCTGCCAGATCTTCCTATGTGACTGAAATATTGTGCTGTACATCAGAAACTGACACAGCATTACAAACTGACTTTACTTCAATAAAAATATATTTTAAAAAAAGAATAAAAGAAGAAGGCTAACTGTTCCATCAGATGTTTACAAGTATCATAATTAACATCAATTAAACAAGATAGTTTTTAAAACTTAGTGATAGATAATTGGAACAGAGGAGATAGGATGGAAACTTAACCTTAATCTGCTTTGGCTCCTGGTGTAAGAATTCTATCCTGCCTTCTTGTGCAATCCCATTCCTTCCCACATGCATTGATCATCACCTAGCCCATGACTTCAGGACTCTTCTCCCTGCTGAAAGCCTGATTCAGGTACCCAGGGTTCCTGCATTGTCTCTATTTCCCTGTCTATTGGGAGACTTGAGTCCCAGACTTCAGTTCTAAGTTTCCTCTCCAACATGCCCTGCCCCAGTACCCTGAATGCATCCACAGAACTCTACTGTTAACACCTCTGTCATCACGCCTTCGCTCGGTCACTCACTACATGTCTCACCAACACTCATCAAACCCTGCTCTGCATTCTTGCTTCCCGGATTCATTCTCCATCAAACCTCCAATGGTGATGCTGATAGCCCCAAGCCTGTCATGTCTTTCCTCTCTCTCCATCTTCTAATGACACTTCAGAGTAGGATTTATCGGGAGCTAAGAGAGCCAAAGCTCTGGAGCCTCACACCCTGTGTGCCTCTAAGTGCTGACAGCTGCTGGAAGTCATGGGGTGTTGGAGTGGGAAGAGGAAGAGAGGCTTCAAGTCAGGACACAAGATGATGTGAGCATGTCTGGTAAGCTGTTCAAAGAGATGTTAAAAATGGGGACCGTTTGTTGTTATGACTGCCTTTCTTTTTCTAAATTCATGTTCACTCCTGTGAGTTTCGTGTGTGTATTTTAAAAGACCATTTCCTTAAACACACCTTGATCAACCCTGGTCCTTCTGAAGCCACTGTCCTGCAGACCTGCCACTTGGGTCCATGTGTAACATCACTTTTTATGTTTCTCTGACTTCCTCACGCTTGGGGACATGGAAGTTCTTACTGCTGATCACACATTGTGAAAGAAAGGGGGTGCTGTCACCCAAGTACCAAGAGTCCTCACCAAACACTGGGGCCCGTGGGTCCCTCACTGCTGAGCTGCTGGAGCTGCTACATTCTGGGGCTATTAATGGGGACCCTTCCCTGCTGTGACCCAGAGGCCTGCATCCCACCAATGCCGATGAAACTGCCTTTGGGGTCCTGGATCCTGCAGTTCCTGCGTTGGTCCTCAGGTGACAAAGGGGTTAGGACAAATCATCTGCAGCCTGAAACGGTGGAGGACACAGGGGGGCTCCAGTCCCAAATGTGAGCCTTACAAACAGAAGACATTGTCTGTACAAGGATGCCATGGACAAAAAACAGCATGGGAAAATGTTCAACATTTTGAGAACACACGTATAGAAAAAGGCACAGAAGGGTTTGGCTGCAAGTTCCATGAAGGTGGGGCTTCTTCTGTCTTGTTCACTTGTCAATTCCAGCTGCCTGGTGTATGGTATACACTTTATCAATATTTGTAGTCTCAAAGCAGAATATAAGTATTAAGGCAGGATTTTAGTCTGAGAATAGCTTATGGTTCATTTTTGAGGCTTCTTTGTAATGGTTTCTGTTTTTTATCTTTTCCTTTGAGGATCATGTTGACATTCAAATGCAGTGCAACATTAAAGCAGCACAGACTGCAACTGAATTTCAGAAGAAAGAGTAAGATCAGTAACTTAATGAAGAGTGATCCAGATGAAGATGTAAGGAGATCACGTCAGCTTTAGTGTCAACCACAGCACTGAATAGCGAGCTGGCTTTGACATATCAGTTGGACTAGGAGTTCCAGAGTCTGTATCTGTGAAATGTTAAAAAACGCATCAGTACCTCACAAAATATTCTTGAAGATTAAATGAGGAGATATATACATACACACAGACACATACATATAATAAGATATGTTTTAATATGAAAGGGCTAAGGCCATATATAACTAACATACATAAACTAACATTTATTTCATAGAGAAGAAATTGCTGATAATGGTAAGACTTGAGATTACTGTTAATGTTGGTCAAGATTTCTAGTTTAATGATAAAAGGAGATTTTAAAAGACATGAGAAGAAAAGTGCCACAGAAATACATATGATTTTTCCTAGCACTCTTAATTGCAGTCTAGTTGAGGGTCCCAGAGGGAATTCATCAGCAGAAAATTGTTACCCATTTGCTAACGGGCGCAGGGATGACGTCACGCTCCTGTTTCTCCTTATACAGTAGACTGTGGCCACTTTCCATTGTCCCGACTTGATGAGGCTTTTGGCATCATCTGATGTTGGGGCCAATCAGATAGGAAGACAGGGCGACAGGACCAAAGGGTAACTATGGGCTTTGACGTGTTCCACTTGTGTCACATGTGATTAATTCTAGACCATATTTCCTCATGTTTTCTCTATCATCTGTTTCTGTGGAAAGAAGCAAATGTGTTTTTTTCCCTCGAATATTGTATATAACATTTACTTACTGCAGCGTATTATGACATGGGGTTGGATTTCTAGTTCTATGCAGACTGAGGAATATACCTTCCTCCTTTATTATTGTATGATGAGTTTGAGACGGACATTGTACAGAAGAGAAGGCACTAATCTGACACTGAATGTGGACTATTTCTGGTAGTGATAACGCTGACACAAATGTCTCAATATCATGTATGTTTTGCAGAAGAACGTGACAGTGGCTGGCTAATACCCAAACTGTAGGCCCTGGAGGGAAGGCTGGGTCCTGGCAAGCAGGCACTGTGTGTCGCCACAGCTGAGCTGAGACGTGAGTGCCCCTGCAGGGGACACTGTGTGACGTAGGCAGTCGCCCCAGGAATAGGAATTATTGAACCTATAAAAGGAGAGAATAAAATGAGTAAGTGCCTCACAGTCCGCTGGGGAGAAAAACATGGTAAAGAAATAGAGCACTTGCTGGGATGCTGTCAGCTTCAAATAAAGACTTGATCTTATTCTCCCAGAATTATTAGTACTTTCTCTCTTGTACACACTACTTTGTTAATTTTGAGCTCAGGCACTCTTTTGTTCATGTTGAGCTCAGTCAGTGGGATAGAGGAAAGTAAGAGTGAACAGGGAAGCCGACTGTCCTGTGTGGTACGGACAGAATTCCCTCGACTGTTCGGCTTCCCAGGTGGGCTGCTCAGTGTGACTTGATCACGGAGAATCCCATTTACCAAAGTGCAACAGAGCTTTACCCAGTGCCTCCTACTTGCCCTCCGGCTCTCCCTTCATTCATTCAGCCAACAGCTCTGAGGTCTTCACATGTGCTGGTCACGGCGTTAGTTCTTACTTCAATTTGACCACAAATAGACTCAACCACCGGTGTGTCTTCAGGTGATCAGGCTGTTTTTAAATTTTGCACAGAGCTCCATTTTCATCTACCAGTGTAGGCGGAACTTGACAGAAATAATATATTTGAATGCAACGTGTCCAGGATTTGTTAGATATTCATATTAAAGCATCAGAATAATTTTTAGTGTTGCCTACTGCTTCAGCACTCCAGAATATGGGACTGTTAATAAGTTGAATATTTAACTCATCTTTGGAATTATTGTAAGAGTGTGAAATATATTTGAAACTCGGAAATTCTTCCTGCAATAGCCCTGCATCAGAAAGATTGTAAACTCTTCTAAGAGGGGCCAATATTTTCTTCTTGTTTGTAAGGGCTTGTAAAGTTTAACACTTTACATGTCATACATTAAAGAGTTGCAAAGGTCTAATCTCCATAAAAGAAATTGTAGGAAAAGCTATTCCTGGTTCTGTTAAGATGCATTGTGCTTCTTTTGTTCTAATTTATTTTGTACCTTTTAAAATTCTACTTAAATCATGTTTATATAACATGCGTCCTTGAACAGAATGAGTGTGAAGTCCTTAGGGGTAACCAAGTATTATTTTTCTTTCATTTGTCTTCAGCATCCAACACATAGGCTGTGAGCTGCAAAATAGAGGAAGAACGTTGAATTAGAGTCGTAGACTTTTCAGCACTTTTTGGTTTTCCTCTCTGCATCTCTGTTTCCATAAATAATTGATTGCTACAGATAATAAAGCAGATGATGTTCACAGAACAACGAAAGCCTTGTCTTGTAAATGGCAGTGATCATCCCATGCTGGTTCTTCACCCTGAAATTTAGAAATAATAGTATGAGTTTTAAGAAGATGAAGTTAGAGAAGCATGTAGTAGATGGAACAGGGATAAGGTTCTCCATAAAATTCTGCTTAACCACAGTTAAATAATAAACATATGTTATTTATTTATTTATATTCATATATTTGTATTTATATATTCATATTTATATAACTGCATATTTATGTAGGTTGTATGTATTTACATAAATTTTAAGATTATATGTATTGTAGTCTTGGGCTACAAAAATAATCAAATTCAAGTTTTTATCTGCCATCACTCATATGTGGAATCTAAAAAAAAAAAAGAACATAAATACACAACAGAAACAGACTCATAGACATAGAATACAAACTTGTGGTTGCCAGTGGGAAAGGGGATGGGGAGGGACAGACTGGGAGTTCAAAATTTTCAGATACTGACAGGCACATGTACAATAGATAAACAAGATTATACTGTACAGCACAGGGAAATGTATACAAGATCTTGTGGTAGCTCACGGTGACAAAGAATGTGACAATGAATATGCGTATGTTCATGTATGACTGAAAAATTGTGCTCTACCCTGGAAGTTGACACAACACTGTAAACTGACTATAACTCAATAAAATAAAATAAAATAAAAAATTTTTATCTGCCAGATAAAACTGGCAAACTGAAGTAATGCATCTCGTATCGTAAAGCAGTCATGGTAACAGCCATCTCTCACATAGATTCTGCATAATAATTACTGTGCATATTAACCTGTTAACAATATATGTGCTTATTCACTTGTAACTGGTAATGATACAAGCATTCTCATAATTTAAACTTACTCCTAACCATGTCTGAGATCACATTATTATCCCCTTTTTTATGTAGCGTGGACAAAGCAATGGTGGGTAGAGAACAATCCGGACCCAGAGCCACAGTGCATCCTCAGAGTCTGGCCTCCTCACTCGGGGTCCTTAAGGTATCTGAGGGCTTGGTCACCGGTGAAGACCCAGCCTGCTTCTGTGGACGCATGACTGGCCCCACACAACCACAGAGCCTCAGAGCACGGCCTCAACCTGCAGGCAAAGGGAGCTCAAGGTCCTGTAATGGATTTCCTCAAATTATGTTTCCGTTACTTGCTAATTCATTTTATATGGAATGCAGCCCTAAGATTTTTTTATTTTTAAAATCCACTTGGGTCCTGAAACCAGAGAGGTTTATTCAATTCTGATTTTTATAACAACAACAACAACAACAAAAACTGTAGAAACAGGGGGTTGATTTATTTATTTCAATAATTTACTTTTTGTGTTTGCATAGGGCAGTGATTCCGAAAATTTCTTCACATGTTGATAAATGACACTGTTGATTATCAGGAAAACTCATGACCTTGAACTTTGGCAAACTGATTATCAGTAACCAATTCTTTTGACCCATAGGTGTGAATTCCTTGTCTTTCAGTAAATTTGTTGAATTACAAGTATTTTACAATCCCCAAAGTTACACTCTCACGGCACATCTTCTGTTGGTACAACTGGCTTACTGTGCATGCATACACACACACACCCCCCCACACGCACACACACGTGCACACACACAGACACACCCACAAGCTAACCAGACATTCAGTTCAGGTGGTCGTATCCCGTGAGTGATCCATTAATCACAACTCTGTCCTTGGTGCTCTAGGTGAAACCCCATGGCCAGCTCCACCTGGGCGGCCAACCACACTGGACAGCTGGATTTCATCCTCACGGGGCTCTTCAGTCAGTCCAAGCACCCAGCTCTCCTTTGTGTGGTCGTTTTTGTGATCTTCCTGATGGCTTTGTCTGGAAACAGCATCCTGATCCTCCTGCTATACTCTGATACCCACCTCCACACCCCCATGTACTTTTTCATCAGCCAGTTGTCTCTCATAGATGTGATGTACATTTCTGTCACTGCACCTAAGATGCTCATGGACCAGATAATGGGTGTGAGTAAGATCTCGGCCCCTGAATGTGGGATGCAGATGTTTCTCTACTTGACTCTAGTAGGTTCAGAATTCTTCCTTCTCGCTTCCACGGCCTATGACCGCTATGTAGCCATCTGCCATCCGCTCTGTTACTCTATTCTCATGAGCCATCGGGTGTGTCTCCTCTTGGTGTCGGGCTGCTGGATCCTGGGATCGGTGGATGGCTTTATGCTCACACCCATCACCATGACCTTTCCTTTCTGCAGATCCAGGGAGATCCATCATTTCTTCTGTGAGGTCCCTGCTGTCATGAAGTGTATGGTCCCTGCTCAGACACATCCCTTGAAGAGACACTCATATACCTGTGCTGTGTCCTCATGCTCCTCATCCCTGTGACAGTCATTTCAAGCTCCTATTCTTTCATCCTCCTCACCATCCACAGGATGAACTCAGCAGAGGGCCGGAAGAAGGCCTTTGCCACGTGCTCTTCCCACATGACTGTGGTCATCCTCTTCTACGGGGCTGCTGCCTACAACTACATGCTCCCTAGCTCCTACCACAGCCCTGAGAAGGACATGGTCGTATCTGCCTTTTATACCATACTCACTCCTGTGCTAAACCCTTTAATTTATAGTCTGAGGAATAAGGATGTCACGGGGGCTCTAAAGAAGTTGTTGAATGAGGTGTCTGTCTTTCAGAAAACTGTAAAGTAAGACTTTTCATAGTATTGGTTTTTCTTCACTCCACACATCAGAAATTTATGTCTTATGCCAGTGTTATTCCTCAGACTCTAATACCATGATGTGTCATCTCATATTCATCCATTTTAGAGGAATTATTTCCCTGTGCTGGAAACTCCCCATTCTTATACTCCTTCTATACAGAAATGATTTTTGCTATTGTGGTGAATCTACATTACACTTTTTCTGAAGTTGAAAACTGCACTGTGATTATATGGAGGAATATTCATGTTCTTAGGTCACACATAATTAAAATAAGGAGGAAAATATCATAAGATGTGCAGCTGAACTGAGAGAGGAGACAAAAAGGTGATGAAGCAAAAGAGGTGCAATGTTATCAAGAGAACTGAGGAAAAGTTTATATGTGTTAATTGCACTGTTTTATTCATAGTACTGGTTTGTGTATTTGAAATTATGTAAAAATAAAGAGTAAAGTAACAGACTTTTCTCCTTTTTTTTTTTTAAGTTCCTGCTGTCTGCTTGGTGGCAGTGAAAGTGACATATCTTAGAAATCATGCTCGTATTAACATGGCTGATCATTGCTGTGACAGAGCAGTCCTGCGCCTGCCTTTATCGAGGGCGACGTGGTTCCTCGTGATCCAACTCTGCAAGCATCTAGGGAGGGTTCCCTCTCCGAAATGCTTAGTACCTTGCGGTAGATTGGAAATCCAAGGCCACATAAAGTACCTTGAAAAATACATTAACTTCAAGTGGAAGGAGGGCTTAGGGAATATTCCCTGCATGAGACGATATTGGGCTGAGATTTGAAGTATGGGACTTGATATACAATCGAGCCGAAGGAGAACATTAACATTCAGTCCTTCATCTATTAAATATCATTTCTGTTTCCTTTTTTTAATAGTATTCTGCATTTCTATTGATAGTTTCTCTTATTTCTTTCAGTATTTTTATCATCACCGTTTTGAAGTCAGGATCTAGTAGACTGTCGAGGTCTATTTCATTGTTGGATGTTTCAGGGGATTTCTCTTGTTCTCTTATTTGGGAGTGGTCCCTCTGCTTCCGCATTTTGCTTATTTCTCTGAGTCTCTGAAATTAGAAGTAACAGCCTTCTATTGTGATCTTCAAGGTTTTTTTGTTAAGTTGGCCGATCCCTGTGTAGACCATGTGAGCCTAACATTTTTGTCGAAAGGGCTGTTTTAGTTGCCATGTCTTCCCCACGTGTGCTGGCCATTATCACCTTGATTGGCAGTGCAGTCGGTGTATGGTGACCAGAGACTGCCCTGGTTGTTGAGCGGGGCCTCCTCTTTGCTCTGTGGTTGGCACGCCCCTGACAGGGGCCATGTCTGCCCCCCAGTTTTTGGAATAGAGGCTTTCAGACCCATTTCTGAGGTGTGGTGTGTGGTGGGCAGGGCTGGAGTGCTTCTGCTGGATGGGGAGCCACTGAGTACTCCTCCACAGGAGATACCCACCAGAAAGTGCCATCTGTTGGCACTGCCCTTGTCCCCACCTCAGCTGCAGGAATGTTAGCAATCCACCTTGGTGACCCTCAGATTCTGCACCCACAGAGCCACCACTGCAGATCTGCCAGTGTCAGGCACTAGGACCCACAGCAGTGCATGTGCAGTCACACTCTTGGATCCACCGTGAGCCACCATGTCAGTCCAGAACCCAGCCCTCGGTCCATGTATGGTACGCAGGCTCACTGTTAATGCCAGACCCACTCCTGCTGTGCACCAGAACTTTGCTTGGTTGTCTTAAAGGCATGGGTCCTCAAAGGTACCAGTGGCGCAAATCTTCCACCACTGCCTGAGGCTCAAATCAAATCTCAGTCCCACCCAAAGTCGCGGGATCCCTGGCTACAGATTCAAGTTTCAGCCCCATCTCCAACAGGGAACTGTGCAACAGCAATTGTTTCCCTACCAGAGCAAGCTGAGAACATGGCTGTGTCTGAATCCCACCCCTCTGCTCTTGAGAAAACGCACCAACAATGGTGCTGAGAAGTGCCCTCTGGGCTAGTGGAGGTGGCTGCTACGGCAGGGCTGCATTCAACCCCTCTCCCCACCATGAACCAGCAGTGGTGCTTTCCGTGGGGGGATCCAGGATGTTTTGCACACTCTCCTAGCCTCAGCCCGCACCCAAATCCAGTCCCCTGAGGCTGCCTCTGCCCAGCCAGCCCCAGTCCTCTCCCTGGGCTTGTCTGTGGAAGCCCCTGCCCCAGCAGCCTGGCCCAGCCCACTTCCACTGGCTTCTGTCTTGGTCTAGGGATGGCAAGGACACTCTATGCTGGTTTCCCTTAGTTCTGTCTGCGGAGCGACTGCCGCTTTCCCCTCCAAGCCTCTGAAGCTCGCTCTCTGTCCCCATTCACCTCCCCATGGAGAGGAGAAGGGGCTTCCCAGAGTGAGGGAGCTTTTCCTCCTTTACCCACCACCCCCTCCCCAAGGGATGTCTCCTGCACTGATAGCCTTTGCCTTTTTCTTCTTTTCTTTCCTGCCCAATTTTGTGAGGATTTTCTTATACTTATGACTATAAGAGATATTCTACCAAACTGTAGTACGTATTCTGTGCGATTTGTTCCATATGCAGGTGTAGATTTTGCTGGAAGCGGGTGAGCATCACATCCTTCTACCCTGCCATCTTGCAAAGTGAGTTTTTATTGAGCAATAGAACACTTACAAGGGGCAAGCAGGCAGACTCAGGTGTGTAGCTGCTCAGAGTTTCTTTGGTAAGATGGTTATATAGGGTATAAAAATGAACAGATGAAATATTCTTTGGGGAGGAAGAAGTTTGGGGTCATTTCCTCTAATTTTTATCCCAGTTTCACCTTCCCGGGGGAAGGAGGGATTTTTATCCTTATTTAGCCTGGAACAGAAGTGTCATGGCGTCAGTGCATGATGGGTTCTTCTTATCTGGAAGGCTAATTTTATTATAATAAAGGCACAATGAGCAAAAAGTTACATTTGGATGCCGGAGAGTCCCATCTTTTCCACTTTTCTTTGTCTGCCTACAGGACCCCTGTCATCTCAAGATCCATGGCTTTGTGAGTCTAGAAGCTCCTGATTTTCCTTGTCTGCCCGAGGACCCCTGTTGTTCACAAGATGTATGGTTTCCTGCCACATGACCCGTGCCTCCCTTTCTCTGCTCATGTCTAGATATCTGCCTTCTCTAACAAATAGGCTGTAGTTTCTGTTCCTTTGCATTTTTCAGATGTGTTTTTTGGTTGACAACTGGGTATTTTGAATATTACAATATGGCAGGTTTTGAAATCAGATTCTTCTCTCTTCTCAGAATGTGTTGTTGTTGTTACTTTTGGGGGTTTATGATTATTTTTTGTTTAGTGTTTTTTCTGAACTATCGTTTATAAAATAAAGACTACGTGTTTTGTTAAGTGCGGTCACTGAAGTCTCAAATTCTTTAGTTAATGGTCACATACAGATTCAACAGATATTCCCTTCAACATCTGGAGCCTCCCCCAAATAATAGTAGCAACAAGAACAACAAATAACATACCCTAGAAATAGTCTGGTGATTTTTTTCCAGTTTAGCAATGTGATGTGGCACCATTGAAACATGCCTTTACAACTCGGCTTCAGTCTTTGTTTCCTGCTGGAAGAAACGCTAGAGTTTAGCCAGATGCAAAGCAGATGGTCTTCTCCATTCCTTTCTGGGTCATGCATCTTGATGTGAACTTATATTGTGGATTTCTGTTGTTCTTCTATATCCCCTGGTGTGTGTGAGAACTTTTCAAAGTTATTATTTCCCTAAACAACTTCCCTAGTCTCTTTCTTTCCTGGCTTCTCCATCTCTCTTCTGGTTTCCCTATGTGTACCTCTTGTCCTAGACAGCCATGGAATTTATATGAACTCTCCACCTCCAGTAATGAGGAATAAAACAAACATCATAAAGTTAGCAGAAGGAAGGTAAAAATCAGCAGAAAAAAAATGTGAGACTAGACAAAAGAAAAGATCAACAAAACCAAGGTAATTCTTTGAAGATAAAATTGGTAAATGTTTGGCAAAACTAAGAAAACAGAGAAAATTTAAATAAAATTATAAATGGAAAAGGAATTTTTGAACGGATAGAGCAGAGGTAAAAAGGATCATTAAAAACTAATATAAACAAGTATAGGTTGTGAAATTATATAACTTAAAAAAGATGAATAAATTTTGAAAAATATATATCCTGCCAAGATTGAACAATGAAGAAATAGAAAATCTGAACAGACTAATCACAATTAATGAGGTCTCAGTAGTAATCAAACCCTTCCAGCAAAGAAAACCCAGTAACTAACGGCTTCACTGGTAAATTCTACAAATATTTAGAGAATCATTAATGTCAGTTCTACTCAAACTATTCTAAGAAACTGAAGAAGAGGGAACACTTTGAAATTCACATTACGAGGTCAGCATTACTTCGATACCAATGTCGAAAAAGATCACTATAAGAAAAACCGCTGGCCAACACGCATGATGAACAAAGGTGCAAAAAATCCTGTACAAAATACCAGCAAACAAAACTCAACAACACATCACAATGTTATACAGCAGGATCAAGTGGGATTTCTCTCTGCATTACAAGGATGTGTCAACAAAAGCAAATCAACAAATATAATACATCCCACTAGCAGAATGGCAAATAGCTGTTTGTGATAAATTCAATAGACGGAGGGAAAAAAAAAATTAGACAATACTCATCATGAGTTCATGATAAAAACTCTTGACATATTAGGTGTGTAAGGAATCTACCTTGACATAGTAAAGGCCATATATGACAAATCCATAGTTAACATTATATTAAACAATTGAAGGGCTAAATCTTAATATTAGAAAAAAAAGAGACAAGGAGGTCCACATTAGCCGTTCCTATTTAACAAAGTGCTAGAAATCCTAGCCAGAGCAATTAGGCAAGGAAAAGAAATAAATGACAGCTAAATTTGAAAGAATAAATTAAAATTAAGTATTTGCAGATTATATGATCTTGTGTATGGAAAACCTTAATAACCCACCAAAAGCTGTTAGCCGTGGTAAACAAATCCACGAAATTCGTTGAATACTGTATCAACATACAAAAATCAGTTGTTTTTGTACACTCAAAACAAACTATTAGAAAAAGGAATTATGAAATAGATATCTTAAACAATACCATCAAACCTATAAAATACTTAGAAATAAATTTAACCAAAGAGGTGAGAGATCTGTACACTAGGAACTGCAAAACATTGATGAGAGGAGGGACCAAGATGGTGGGGTAGGAGACATAGATCATTCCCCACACGCACCAAAAACAAAACAAAAACAAAACCAAAAAACATAAAAATTACATCTACACTTGGGGAAATTCTTATGGAAATTAACTGGAAACTGGTAGAAGAAATCGTTTATACCAAAAGCTACAAGAAAGATTTCCATGTAACTGATTGAGATGGAAAAAAATAAGTGTAGGATGGGGACTCCCCCCAGCCAGCAAGAGAAATGTGAAAGAAAGAGAAAGTCTGCATGGATGGACTGTTGCACCCAGACTGAGTCACAGACTGGGTATCCTAGTCCTGGGATACCGCATGGAGGAGACAAGCCATCTTGGCTGCTGGGAGAACCAATGGGACAGATAGAAGAGCTAGAGAGACGTAGATTCTACTGGAGAGTGCATGAATGTTGGCTTACCAAGAATCAAGGTGAAGAGAGCTTCATACTGGCGGCTGCTGCCTCTCATGCTCTTGCAATTCAAATGGGTCAAATGCTCTAGTCCTGCTCACTCTTCACCACGCTTGGTGCAAGGTCTGGCCAACTGACTCCTGGGAAAAGGCTCAGTCTAGCTATGCACAAACTGGGGAGGCCTGGCATGTGATCCAGGTGCCGCGGAGGTGGCCATTGTCAGTGCACACTTAGGTGGGATCACGAGAACATGCCATTGTTTGTCTCCCAGCTGAACCAAAGCTCTGACACCCCCACACCACCATGAAGCTTATCACTGGATCTGGGGCAGATGGGTCTTGGGAGAAGACTGCCACAGAGGTGACCCAGAATGCCCCCTCAATTCGTGCAACCACAACACTGACCCACAGCCCTAGCTAAACAAATGCCACACCTCTACACACTCCACAACACAGATGTGCACTAGATTTAGGATGAACAAAACAGGGAAAGGGACACAACTTTGGGCTGCATCTAAACAGAGCCACAGATGCCTACAAAGGCAGTGAATCGGTCCTATGTGAGTGCCCAGGCTTCCCTTGCTTCAGAATCCCCTCCTTTTGGGACAAGGAAGGCACTCATGGGGAATAGGCCCTAATCAAGCTCCAACCTCAGGGCTTCTACTTGAACAACTGAGGAGCAGACGACGCCCCTGATAGGCCAGCAGCAGCCACAGTGCAGGGAAGAAGTCTCACCTCACACCCTACACAGCTTTAGAACACCCAACAAAAACCACACTTCCTCTCAAGGTGATAACGACCAGTATAACCTGAGGAAATTTGTGATTAGTGTTCATAACAAAAACAATCCTTGTACCAAAGATATTGGACATGCAGTCTACACAGGGATGCACCCACATGAAAAATCCTGAAAAATACCATAATAGATAATGATTTCTCCTAATTTCATAGATAAAGAATATGCAAATATTTCTTATAACCCTGCATTTCTTATTGAGTTTATCTGGGGCCTCTTTCTTTTCTTCTCAGTGAGCCTGCTTAGAGATTTGTCAAATTTGTTTATCTTATCAAAAAAAAAAAAAACTCTTGGTTTTATTGATCTTTTCTATTATTTTTAATATATATTTTATTTCCTCTCTGATTTTCATCATTTCCTTCCTTCTTCTGACTTTGGGTTTTGATTGTTCTTTTTCTAATTCTTTTAAGTGGGAAGATGGGATGTTTATTTGAAACTTTTTTTTTAACTTTTTTTAATTGAGTTATAGTCATTTTACAATGTTGTGTCAAATTCCAGTGTAGAGCACAATTTTTCAGTTATACATGAACGTATATATATATATATATATATATATATATATATATTCATTGTCACATTTTTCTTCACTGTGAGCTACCATAAGATCTTGTATATATTTCCCTGTGCTGTACAGTATAATCTTGTTTATCTATTCTACATTTTGAAATCTCAGTCTGTCCCTTCCCACCCCCAACCCTCTTGGCAACCACAAGTTTGTGTTCTATGTCTATGAGTCTGTTTCTGTTTTGTACTTATGTTTTGTTTTGTTTTTTTTTAGATTACACATATGAGAAATCTCATATGGTATTTTTCTTTCTCTTTCTGGCTTACTTCACTTAGAATGACATTCTCCAGGAGCATCCATGTTGCTGCAAAAGGCATTATGCTGTCTTTTTTATGGCTGAATAGTATTCCATTGTATAAATATACCACATCTTCTTCATCCAGTCATCTGTTGATGGACATTTAAGCTGTTTCCATGTCTTGGCTATTGTAAATAGTGCTGCTATGAATATTGGGGTGCAGGTGTCATTGTGAAGTAGGGTTCCTTCTGGATATGTGCCCATATCAAATTACCCAGGGCATATTTCACAGAACTGAAATTTTTGTTTCTTGTGGAATGCCTTTATCAGTATGAACTTCTCTCTTATAAGTAATTTTGTTGCATTCCATGGATTTTTGTAAGGATGTGCTTTGATTTTTATTTGTGTGGAGATATGTTCTGATTTCCTCTTTGATTTCATTATTGACTTACTGGTTTTTTTAGTAGAATGTTGTTTAGTCTTCATATGTTTGTTCTTTTTCACTTTTTCTTTCTGTGGTTAATTTCTAGTTTCATACTGCAGTGGTTAGGTGATGCTTAAAATGCTTTTTATCCTCTTAAATTTGTTGAAGCTTGTTTTGTGACCTACTGTGTGATCCACCCTAGAGAATGTCCCATGTGTGCTTGAAAATAATGTGTATTCTGTGTGTGCGCGCGTGCGTGCTTCTTTTTGGATGTCCTGTAGTGTCCTGTAGATATCAATGCAATCCAACTGATCTGTGGTGTTATTTAGGACCTCTGTTGCTTTACTGATTTTCTGTCTATATTGTTTGTTGATGTCAGTTAAATTAATTATATTCTCCTACTAGTTTTGTAGTATTGTCAATTTCCCCCTTTACTTGTGTTAGGGTTAAGTTTGTGAATATAGGTGCGCCTTCATTGGGTGCATATATACTTACAAGTGTAACAGCCTCTTGGACTGATCTCTTAATCATTGTAGAGTGCCCTTCTTGGTCTGTCTTTATTAGACAAAGTCTGTTTTGTCTAATATGTGTAGAGCTACTCTCACTGTCTTGTCATTTCCACTTGCATGAAATATCGCTTTCCATTCCCTCGCTTTCAGGGCAAAGACTTAGTCTAGCTATTCAGAGACAGGCTGAGGCACCTGAGGTGTGATCTGGGCAGCACGGTGGAAACTATTGTTCTTGCAGGTGTCAGAGCAGCAAGTTGAACAGGGCAGACATTGTCAGCACATGCACCAGGCAACGCCACAAGAATGTACAGTGGCTAAGCACAAAATCTCAAGCCTACAGGCCCAGGGACAGGACCTGATATTGAAGTGCAAAGACAATCTTCAGGGCCTGGGGTATGATCTTGGGGGAGCCACCTAGCCCACTGTCAGCAGTCACATGGTGGTAATGGGTCAAACCACAGCAGACATTGTCAATGTGTACACGGGGAGGCTCCATAAGAATGCACAGCGGATAAACACAGAAACTTGGGCAAACAGGCCCTCGGTAAGAGTTTTTTTTTTTTTTTGAAAAGATAAACAAAATCAACAAAATTCTAGCCAGATTCACCTGAAGAAAAAAGAGAGTACCCAAATAAACTAAATAAGAAAGGAAAGGGGGTAAATGACAACTGATACAGATACCACAGAAATACAAACAGTCATAAGAAAATATTATGAACAGGTATTTGCAATTGCAATTGCAACAAATTGGGCAACCTAGAAGAGGTGGAAAAATTTCCAGAAACATGCAGACTGCTAAGACTTAGTCAAGAAGAAATAGACCGTTTGAATAGACTGATCACTAGGAGAGAAATAGAATCTGTAATTAAAAAAAAAACCTCCTTCCAGCAGAAGACCAGGACCAGGCAACTTCACTGGGAAATTTTACCAAACATATAGAAAGAATTCATATCTATCCTTCTCAGACTATTCCAAAATATTGAAAAGGAAGGAACAACCCCAAATTTATTCCATGAAGCCAACATCACTTTGACACCAAAACCAGACAAAGACCCTACACAAAATGAAAATTACAGGCTAATATCTTTGATAAATATAGATGCAAAAATTCTCAACTAATATTAGCAAACCAAATTCAACAATACATAAAAACTGTTATACACCCTGATAAAGCTGGAATAATACAGAGACACAAGGATGGTTCAACATATGACATCAAACAATGTGATACACCACATTAACAAAAGGAAAGAAAAAAAATTACACAATCATCTCAGTAGAGGCAAAAAAAATTTGGCAAAATTCAACATCCATGTATGATAAAAACTTTCATCAAAGTAGGTATAGAAATAGCATACCTCAACATATTAAAAGTCACTGACAACCAACTCATGGGTAACAAAATCTTCAACATTGAAAATCTGAGAGCCTTCTTACTAGATTCAGAAACAAGATAAGGATGTCCACTCTCATCACTTCTATTCAACATGGTATTGAAAATCTTGGCCAGGAATCAGACAGGGGAAATACATAAAATGGGCCCAAATTAAAAGAGAAGATGTAAAACTTACACTATTTGCAGATTACATGATACTCTATATCAAGAACCCTAAATTCTCCTCCCTAAAACCATAAGAAGTAATAAATGACTTCAGCAAGATAGCAGGATACAAGATTAATACACAGAAATCTGTTACATTTCTTTACACTAATAACAAAATATCAGGAAAAAAGAATGTAAAAATTCCATTTAAAGCAACATCAAAAAAAAACAACTATCAATAAACTTAATGAAGCATTTAAAAACCTATACACTGAAAACTATAGAACACTGATAAAGGAAATTGAGGCTAATTGAAGAAATGGAAAAATCTAGTGCTCTGAGATAGGAATAATCAATATTGCTAAAATGGCCTTACCACCCCCCAAAACCTACAGACTTAATCTGTAGATTAATCTATAGAATTACCTTTGACTTTTTTCATAGAACTGAAAGTAATAATCCTAAGATTTATATGGAACCACAGAAGACCTTGAATTGCCAAAGCAATTCTGAAGAAAAAGAAGAAAGCTGGAGGTGTAATCCTTCAAGACTTCAGACTATACCTAAATGCTACAGTAATCAAAACAGCATGGTACTGGCAGAAAATCAGGCACACAGATCAACGGAACAGAACAGAGATCCCAGAAATCATCCCACACTTTTATGGGCAATTCATCTACAACAAAGGATTCAAGGATATAGCACAGAAAAAAAAGACAATCTCTTCAACAAGCAGTGTTGGGAAACCTGCACAACTACCTGTGAAAAAATGAAATCAGAACACCCCTTCAGATCATATACAAAATTAAACTCAACAGAGTTTAAAGACCAAACTGTAAGATAGAACAAAAGAGAAACATGCTTTGGTATACATTGTAGCAAAATTTTCTTAAATTAGTCTCTCAAGACAAAAGAAATTAAAGCAAAAATAACAAATAAGACCTCCAAAAATAAGCTGGATATATGCCCAGGACTGGTCTTGCTGGATCACATGGTAAGTCTATTTTTAGTCTTTTGAGGAATCTCCATACTGTTTTCCCCAATGACTGCACCAAACTATATTCCCACCAACAGTGTAGGAGGGTTCCCTTTTCTCCCCAGCTCCTCCAACATTTATTGTTTGTGGACTTTTGAATGATGACCGTTCTGACTGGTGTGAGGTGATACCTCATTGCAGTTTTGATTTGCATTTCTCTGATAATTAGTGATATTGAGCATGTTTTCATGTGCCTATTGGCCATTTGTATATCTTCATTAGAGAATTGCTTGTTTAGGTCTTCTGTTCATTTTTTGAATTGGATTGTTCGTTTTTATTATTAAGTTGTATGAGCTGTTTATATATTCTGGAAATTAAGCCCTTGTGTATCGCCTCATTTGCAAATATTTTCTCCTGGTTCTGTAGGTTGTCTTTTTGTTTTGTTTATGGTTTCCTTTGCTGTGCAAAAGTTTGTAAGTTTAATTAGGTCCCATGATTATTTTTGCTTTTATTTCTTTTGGCTGGATAGACTGCCCTAGGAGAACATTGCTGAGATTTATGCCAGAGAATGTTTTGCCTGTGTTTTCTTTTAAGAGATTTATAATATCTTGTCTTAAGTCTTTTAGCCATTTTGAGTTTATTTTTGTATATAGTATGAGGGAGTATTTTAACTTCATTGATTTACATGCAGCTGTCCAGTTTTCCCAACACCATTTGCTGAAGAAACTGTACTCCACTGTATGTTCTTGCTTAATTTGTGAAAGATTAATTGACCATAAGTTTGTGGATTTATTTCTGGGTTCTCTATTCTCTTCCTTTGACCCGTATGTCTGTTTTTATGCCAATAGCATGCTGCTTTGATTACTGTAGCTCTGTAATACTGTCTGAAGTCTGGGAGGGTTATTCCTCCAGCTTCATTCTTTTTCCTTCAATATTGCTTTGACAGTTCTGGGTCTTTTGTGATTCCATATAAATCTTAGGATCATTTGTTCCAGTTCTGTAAAAAATGTCCTGGGTAATTTGATAGGGATTGCATTAAATCTGTAGATTGCCTTGAGCAGTTCAATCCATGTGTATTCTTTAAACAAATGTTTCTGTTGTAAATAATTGTTGTATTTTTTTTTCTTTTTAATCCATTCAGCCATTCTGTGCCTTCTGATTGGATAATTTAATCCATTAATATTTAAAGTAATTGTTGATAGGCAAAGATTTACTTTTGCCATTTTGTTCATTTTTATGACTATTTTCTTGTCCCTTGCTTCATGTCTGGCTGTCTTCCTTTGTGATTTGATGATTTTTTGTAGCATATGCTTTAAATCCTTTCTATTTATGTTTGTGTATTTACTGAAATATTTGACCTTGTGGGAACAGTGAAACTTACATAAAACATATTTATTATAGTCTGTTTGAAGTTGAAAACAATATCTATCACTTAGAAAAAACTCTGCTCTTTACCCTTTCAAAATTTTTGTTATTGATATTGCAGTGTCCATATTTTATAGTGTATCCCTTTACAAATTCTTGTGGCTATAATTGTTTTAAATACATTTATCTTATAACTATCATACTAGAGTAAAAAGCAATTTATGCACCACCATTAAAATACTACAGCAATCAAAAATTTGACTATTTACTTACCTTTACTATTAAATTTTATAATTTCAGAGGTGTTGTGCTACTAGTGTCTTTTCAACTTGAAGAGCTCCTTTTCAACATTTTTGCAAAGCAGTTCTAGTGGTGATAAACTCCTTTAACTTTTGTTTGTTTGGGATGGTATTTAATTATTCTTTATTTCTGAAGAACAGCTTTGCTCAATTTGGTATTTTTGCTTAGCTTTTTCTTTTCTTTCAGAACTTGGAATATATTATTCCACTCTCTTAAGGGTCAGCCTTTAAGGATTTTGATGAGAAATATGCTGATAGCTTTATGAGGGTTCCCTTGTCACTTTTTTCTCAATGAATTAAAATTTTCCTCTTTGTATTTGACTGACTAATTTTGGTTATAATGTGTCAGTACAATTTTCTTTGGACTGATCCTATTTGTAAATATCTTTATAATCCTCTTTGTGAATATCTTGAACTTGGATATCCATGTTTCTTCCAAAATTAAAAAAAAATTTTAGTCATTTAAAAAAAAAAGTCTTCTTCCCTTTTTTTTTCCCCCTCCTAGGATTATCATAGTGTATATTTTGATTTACAGAATGGTATCTCAAAATCTTGCAGGATTTTTTCAATCTTTTCCATTTTTTTCTCTGACTATAATTTCAAATGGCTTGTGTTCAAGCTCACAGAATTTTTTTTCTGTTTGATAAAGGATGCTGTTGGTGATTTCGATTGGATTTTTCATTTCATCCTTTGTGTTTTTAACTGCAAAATTTCTATTTGTTTTTTTATGATTTTATATATTTATTGAACTCTCATTTTGTTCATATATTGTTGCCCTGATTTCATTGAACTGTCTATCTGTGTTCTTGCTCAGATTCTTTAAAACAATTAGTTAAATTATTTTTCAGGAAATTCATAGTTTTCTATTTCTTTGATGTAAGTTAATGGAAAATTATTTTTCTTCTTTGCTGGTGTCATGCTTTACTGATTTTTTTTGGATGTCTTGCATTGATGTCTTTGCATTTGAAGGAGTAATCTGCTGTCTTTACTGACTGGCTTCCAGAGACAAAGATCTTCACCAGTCAACCAGGCTATGGGTTCTGGAAGTCTCTAAGATCTCTTTCATGGACACACCAGCTTCATTCCCTCTTCAGAGTAAGTTAGAAGATTGTATGCCTTTTTCAAAACCCTCAGAACCAGGATGAGTGCTAACAACTCCCTGTTTCTTTTTTCTTTCAGGCACTGATCATGGAGCATTCAAGATTATTCACAGTCTCCCAATCTAGCTGAGCCAAGCCAGCTGTCTAAACATTCTTGTGCATGACCTGCAGAGGTTTTAGCCCACTATCTTCATGGGCATGTGGGGCAATGGCCACAAGGTCTGCTGGGCACATGGCTTGCTGAGGGCACATGTGCACTGGCTGAGGGGCCCACAGATGATTCAGCCTATGAAGTTCATGAGTGACCCTATTGGTGGAAACCACAAGGTGTTCAGTAGAAATCATTGTCATCCGTTCAGTTGTGCACCCAGTTGCTATGAACCCCTGACTCCTTCCCTGCTCCTAGCCGCCTCAGACTATTCAATGATGCAGATCCTCTCAGTGTTTTGGGTAAGTGAGAAAGAAATGGGACTATTGGGCAGTATCCTGAATGACTGTGGAAGCTAGGCACTAATGAACCTCTTGTTTCTCCCCGTGAGAGAAGTCATGGGGTTAGAGGCTCTCTCTCGGCACTGAGCTGTGCTGCCTTAGGGAAGGGATGACACAGGTAATGAAAATATTCTTTGATTCTCTTATGCAGCTCTTCTTACCTTCTTTGCTTCAACAGGGTGCCAGTACCCCTCGGCTGGACTCCAGAATTTCCACAGTGATATTCTCATTCATGGGAGATTGTCAGAATTATCGTTTCTGTGGGGGGAATAAATGTTGGAAACCTCTGTTCTGCCATATTGAGCAGAGAACTGAAGGAAGGGAAGTAGCTGGCTCTACAGACACCTCTGGAGGAGGCACTTGGGCAAAGAGATCAGTCAGACAAAGGCCTGAGGGTGAGACATCCCCAGTCTGTTTAAGACCGGCAAGGCAATCAGTATAAAAGTTGTGGACTGATAAAGAGCAAGAACACTGGAAGTTCAGATCTATAAAGAAATAAGCAGGTTAGACTCAATTTATCAGGATTTTGTACATCCCTGTGAGTACTAGGGGGTCTCTGGAGAGTTATGAGCAGAGGAAAAGTTTCTTGTCTAGGTTTGAGTAGATTACACTGGCTTCATTGTTGGCAATAGAGGTAAGGGAGTAACCGTTTAGTCCGAAAAGAAGAAATTCCCATCTTTTGGAACACTTGGTAGGTAGATGAGAGGTAAGGATTCCAATCTTGGAATATTGAGATTTTATTAGACACCCAAATGGATTTCTTTCTAAACACAAAGTTGCATTTAGAAGGAATACCTAAGATAGGAAGTTGAATTTGGAAGTCAATTCTACAGAGAGGCAAAAGATTTAGAGAAACCATATAAAATATACCAGACTATCAAAATTAGTCTCAGTATTCAGGAGAGAAAATATTGAACTCAGGAAAATGCAGAGTTAAAAAATTGAGGCGAAGGAGAACGATTTTCAAGGGAAAAAAGGAGCTACATATAAGGGTAAAGAAAAACACAATAAATTAATGATTATTTAAGCCAAATGATACACTACATCAAAGTTTGGGGAGTTATGTTTGTCAATGTCATTGGTAGCATGAAATAGACTGAGAATTGATGTCAGTTTATAAAATGGTAGATGACCTTGGTAGCCTTAACAGGAATGGTTTTGGCATATGTGGTTGGAAAAATTACTAAGTGAATTGGGTTTAATACTGAATGGAAGCAAAAAAAAAAAAAAAAAAGGAAATAGTGAGTACCACAATATTTTAATACTTTTTTTCTGGATATGTAACTGATAAATCTGATTATAGAGATACAGTAAAATGGAATCAAATAATACTTTTAAGTTGAAATACAAAGTATATACTTTGTATTCTGAGGGAAATGGTCCAGTAAAGAAGAGAGAAAATTATGATACAAGAAAGAAGGGAGGGCAGTTTTAAAAATATCCTCGTGTAGGTGATAGAGGTGGGAATCTGCTTTATATGGCGAAAGGTTGGTGTTACTTTGCAGTGTGCACAAGGTCTCCTCATTGACAGATGAGAATATTGAGGAAATGTGGAAATTTGCAGATGAATGGGTAACAATAACACAGACATAAAACTTTTCTTCTGCATCTTTTAATACCTGCATTGAGCTAGTAAACAAGTCATCTACAACAAGAAAGTGTTGTAGAAACAGGAAACATTCAGGATTAAGAAAAACTAAAATGATATGAAATCGACAGCAAGAAAGAGGGACAATGAATGAATTGCAAATGAACTGCCATCCTTGGAGGTTTAAAAGTCCGCTAGAGATGACAAATTTGAAGTGACGATGTTTAGCATATCTTTCCAGTCACATTCAGCAGGATGTGGTCAGAACCAAGGAAGCTATATTTAGATAGATATGGCGCTGCAAGACTCTAGTGTGGCTAGAGAGATGTGTGCAAGCTATCATTGTAAATATGGACCATGGAATTTAAGCTGGAAAAGGAAAGTGTTTCCTTAAATCTTAGATCTAAAAAGGATAGGCAATTTTTTAAAAGTAGAAAAGAAAATAGTGGTTACACAGCTGGTTGAATATTTGTGGTTTTATTGAGCAAGGAAAAGTCTTTCTGATCAGGTAAATTAAAAATTCAAATAAAAATGATATTAAGTAACAGTGCTTTACAGGTCATTTGTGGGAACTGTGTATTAGCTAGTGAAAACAGAAACTGGTAATGTCATGCATTGTTGAGAAGAATATAAATTAGTTCAATAACATATGTACACATTTTCCATCAAGCCCGTCCATGAATTTATGGCAAAGAAAAGCTTACATGTATGCGGATTGAAATACATACAATGTTATTCATCAGTAAGAAGGTCAAATATCAATCAAAAGAGGATGGGGAAAATATTCTTGTTTATTTTATGACGTTTCCATGCAGATTGAAAGAAGGAATCATGATTATATTTAGACATTAACATTTAAGCTAAAACAGAAAATAAAAGTGTGAAAGGACAATTTAATAAAACCATTATTTGTAGTAAATTGCACAAATCATAAATACACAGAAAAAATGCATAGATAGCGACAGCTCAATTAATTTTCATAAGTAAACATACTTGAGTAATTTGTTCACACATTCTCTATGGCAGTGCTTGCTATGTATATTTGATTTGTTGGAAACCAATGAAGATTTGTTTCTTTATATTGATACGTTGTCACTGAGCCTGTTTGTGACAATAAAGTATATTGTCTTGAACATGAGATATTTACCAACTGGATACATTAATAATTTATCCCTGGGCAAAATCAGTTTTAACTGGATGCCATTCTTTTAAATATGGAATGAGTTTAGCTTCTTTGTTTAGGGCCTGCTTTAATTTATCCCTCCTGCAATGATGCAATTGTCCATGAAGCTATCATGGCAGTTATGTACCCTACTGTGTCTCTTACATGAAACAATATTTCCACAATGGCATTATTTATGTTGTGGTAAAAAACTGGCTCTGTTTAATGCCTTTATCTTAGGGCCTTTAGAACCTTATTTTCCCACGTGGTAGTTGTATCTCTCTACTGGTCTTTCTGCAGGACAAGAGACGTTCATATACCTGCAGTCACCAGAGACTTACACCCAACATCATGGGAAATGCCTCTTCCTCTAAACGGAATTCTCACTCCAACAATTAATCTTTCCTTTGATGCCCAGAAGACAAAGACATAAAGACAGGTAGATAGGTTAATTGGGAGAATGTTCCCAAAGATACCGGGCAGAGAATAAAGTTGGAGGAATGATACAACTTTCTGTAATTTAATGTATGGAAAAGGTAACACATCACCATGAAGAAGTTAGTAAATAATTTTAATTTCAATTAACATAAAACTTATAATACTTGTATTAATTATGAAGTATACTGGTGGCTTATTATATAATTATATGATACCAATACCATAGAAAGGTTTAAGTATCAAAGAAACCAGTGTCTCTATTTCTCTCTCTCTCACACACAGATAGCAAGATGCATTTTGTCACTTTGCTGCTAACAATTTTATTTCTAATATTTCTTGCATTCCAATAGAGAAACTTATTATGGATTCCCAAAACTTTGTAATATTTTACTTAGGCGTGTGATATATGGCATTAACTTTGATTATGTTCCAAAACTCTGGGAGAATTATCAGTCTACCTCCATTATTTTCAAGCTAAGTTTTGACTTATTAGTCAATATATGTGAAAAGGAGTAATGTGTATTTATTTCCAAGTAGAAACATTAACAGCTATTATGTGACTCCCAACCAGGTGTATTTTCCCATTACTGTACATTTGGCAAAGTCTCAAAGAGCAGCTGCCTCTTTCATCTGGAATTCTGGAATGAAGTAGGTACAGAGCAGAATCACCACTGAGCCAAGGCATAATGTGAATTCTTTTTTCTAGGCTATTCTTATATATACTAAGGTATTCTGTTACTGAAACTTAACATAATCCAAATTGACTGGTACAGTGGCTATAAAGTAATCGTACAATTGCAATCTTCCATAGCAATCTTAAATACCTATTCCATCATGAACATTTCTTCACACCAGATACTGTGCTAGGTGTACCTGTTATTAATTACTATAGCTTTATGCATCCTTTTGAAATGAATCAAAATTATATTAGTAAGCTATGTGCTTATTCAACTAATGTGAATTAATTCATTACAATGGCAAGTCCATGAAGTTAGGTTCTCTTATGTTGTTGACCGCTCACTCCCTCTGTACTTGACAGTCAAAAAAACTTAGCTGATTACATTGGTATTTGGAAACTACCACTGGAAAATATTTAATATTTATCATTTACTATTACTGGTCATTTTACACATTAGTTATCACTCAAGTCCTTCCTCACGTGAACATTTTTGTCACATCTATACCGCACATTAGTGTGATGTTCTGTTTGCTAATTGTCTCCCTATCTTTTTAAGCCTTTATAACCGAGACAGAAGAATTTGTACTAAGTGTAGACGCTGGTGCGCTCTGTGTTGTGAGCTATCATTTTTTATTTTTTTGGAGGAAACTTAAGAGTTTATTGAATGAAATATATGTTGGCATTGGAAGACTTTTGTTTTCTTTTATTTGTTGTTGTCTTTTTTCTTTCAGTTTTATTGAGATACAATTGACATACCACACTCCAACATAAGTTGAAGATGAACAGCATAAGCTGACTTACATACATCATGATAAATTTAGTGAACATCTGTCATCTCATATAGATATAAAATTAAAGTATTAGAAAAAAACTCCTTTTGATGGTAACTTTTAAGTATTACACTCTTAACGATTTGCATATGTTGTTTACAGCAGTGTTAATTACATCTATCATGTACATTCCATCCCTAGTATCTATTTATATTATAACTGGAAGTTTGTACCTTTTGACTGTCTTCATCCAATTCCCACTTCCCACACCTCCACCTCTGGTGACTACAATTCTGATTTCCTTTCTTATGAGCTTATTAGTTAGTTTGTTTTAAAGTATAATTGGCCTACAGTGCTATGTTAGTTCCTATTACAAAACATAGTGATTTGGTATTTCTATAAATTTCAAAAATGATCCCCAGAACTCTAGTTGCAAATTGTCATCATGCAAAGATGTAACATTGCTATTGACTATATTCCCCACATTTCATATTTTATTTATTTTGCAACAAGAAATTGATACCTCTTAATCTCTCTCACCTATCTTTCCCCTCTGCTCTGGCAACAACCTGTTTGTTCTCTGTATCTATCACTCAGTTTCTATTTTATTAAGTTTGTTAATTTGTATTTTTAGATTCCACATATAAGTGAAATAATAAAGTATTTGTTTTTCTCTGACTTATTTTACTTGGCATAATACATTCTAGGTCCATCCATATTGTCACAAATGGCAAGATTTCATTCCTTTTTATGGCAGAGTAATATTCCTATATATGTATTATCTATCTATCTATCACATCTTCACTCTATCTATCTATCTATTATCTATCTATCTACCTATCACACCTTCTTTATCCATGTATCTATTAGTGGACATTTAGGTTGCTTCCATATCTTGTCTAAATATTCCTGCAATAAATGTAGAGGACATAAATCTTCTTAAATTAGAGCTTTTGTTTCTGCAGATAAATACTCAGGATGGAATTGCTGGATCACATGGTAGTTCTATTTTTAGTTTTTTGAGAAAACTCCTTACTGGCTGCATCAATTTATATTCCCACCAACAGTACATGAGTTTACTCTTTTTTTCCCCCACATCCTCCCCAACACTTGTTATTTGTTGTCTTTTTGATAATAGCAATTCTGACAGGTGTTAGATTATATTTCATTTGGTTTTGATTTGCATTTCCTGAAATTACTGATATTGAGAATCTTTTCATTTGCCTGTTGGCCATCTGCTCATCTTCTTTAGAAAAATATCAGGTCAGGTTCCCTGCCCATTAATTAATCAATTAGTTGTTTTCATTTGTCTGTTTGTTGCTGCATAGTATGAGTTCCTTGTATACTTTGCATAGTACCCCAGATCAGATCTATCTTTTGAGAATGTCTTCATTCACTCATCAGGTAGCCTTTTATTTTGCTTACAGTTTCCCTCACTGTGCAAAAGCCTTTTAGTTTACTATAGCCTCATTTGTTTATTTTTGCTCTTGTTTCCATTGCTTGAGGAGACATCTAAAAAAGTAATATGAAGACCAATATCAAAGAGCATACTGCCTATGTTTTCCTCCAGAAATTATATAGCTTCAGGTCTTAGATTTAAGTATTTAGCCCACTTTGAGTTATTTTTGTGCATGGTGTGAAAGAGTAGTCTAGTTTGATTCTTTTGCATGTAGCTGTCCAGTTTTCCCAACACCATTTATTACAGAGGCTATCCTTTCCCTGTTCTGTATTTTTGCCTTTTTTTTTTTGTAAAAGAAAGACTTCATATATTTGATTATTTTTTCTTATTTAGAATGTTCACAGAAAGCATACCTATTCTAGGCATATAGTTAATCTATAAAGATATATTAATTCTGCACTTTAAAAAAATCTTCTAAATATATTTCATCTACTTAGAGAAAATAATCAAATATTATCGAAGATGAAATACCATTTAAAATCTTGACTAAGTATGATTTTTAATTTTTTGGAATATATTTTCTTCATCTGAACTCTTCTGACTTGCTTCCAAATGTCAATTTTCTTATATTTTGTTATCTTCATTTGTTCAACAAAATATCAATTTTAATTTCCCATTTAAAAAGTTTTGTTGGAATGATTAATAGATGCAGTGATTATTTTTATTAAACATTAAAAAGTAATCCCAGATACATTAATTTTATGTATTCTGTCCATGGGAATTGCATTGTGGGTATTAGGTCAATTGAACGGTAAGACTTTTTTCCCAGAAGTGATCTCAGAACCATAAATTCCCCCTTGAATCTTTCCAAGTTTAATTGGTGAATTGAGATTATAGTCCCTGCGGTAATACCATTATAAACTAGCCATATCCTAAATCTAGGTACTTTATGCCAAAGGGGAGAAACTGTTCTCCTCCATTTCCTTTCCGACTTACTCCTTGTTTTAGATTCAAAATGTAGAACTTACTGTCGTTCTGTGGCTTTACTCTCCTGAATCCCAAACAGGCAACGAGTCAGGAAGAGCAGAGCAAGAATCCAAACTCTCGCATCCGCTACTTTTCTTCCTTAGTTGGCACTTTTACATCATCTTCCCAGGAAATTAGTATCTTTTTTTCTACCTGGATTGGCCAGCATTTATAACTGGAATCACACAAAAATACTAAACTGAAACGAGACCATCCAAGAAGAGGCTGGGATCATCCACAATATCAGGTATTACAAAATAGCTGCTGAAAGAAAGTAAACCACAGATTCTTCTATGTAGCAATGTCCACATAATTTTAAGATGCAAGAACAAAGACTTATGGCATCCTAGAATTCTTCCATCCACCCTTAGTACATGATAACCCCTCTGCAGGGCTGTGCACTGAGCTCTTGATAAAGCATATTAAGCGTAAGGATGAAGCAGTCCTTGGATGGTGGGAAGAGATGGAGGGCTTAAAAAATTGGGAAGTAGAAAGAAAATATTGTAATTTCAAGTGTGATTATTAAAATTTGCCATGTGCAAATAACATGAGCTTGACATCACACAAAATATAAAATATGTATAAATCAGAATGGCTATTTTTTTTAGGAATTCTTTTTAAATGAAAACTGAATTCTTCTGAAACGAAAAACTCATATTTAAGACAGACAAAAGAATATGCAGCCGTGATGTGAAGTAACACTTCACTTACCTGAACAAAGACACAGGCATAAAGTAAGACTGACATAGAGACATACATCCATGTATTCGAAAGACATTACATAGAACTTCATGCAAGCTATTTTAAAAAATAATTTTATAAGTGTTAAGGCTTGCAAAAATAAATTTATAATTTGAGTCTTAATTTTACTTTTCTTAGTATTGAGAAACATTGGTGTGTCTGTATGTGTGTTTGAGAGAGAGAAAGACAGAGACAAACAGAAGTACTGGCAGAGAGATGCTGGGTGATTGGAATCCGGGATATTTCTACTAAAAGCTACTACTCTGTAATGACAAGAGGTAACAAGAAAGAAAAAGAAAAAATGGCTGAGGGCATTTTAACGTTATCCATGGTCATAATTTCTTAATATAAAATGGAGGAATTATTTTACATCACATTTTAAAATAATATACAGAAATGCATACTATGTATGCTTCAGAATGTTTATTTGAAACTTTAAGAAAATTTAACACATAAGCTTCAGTTCCTTGAGAAATGAATTTACCTAGAAATTTAAATTTCTGGCCAATATTGAGTAATGTGTTGCTATCATAACTCTTCAAGTAGAACTTACAGATATTTCCTATCTTGATACTTTTATTGTAAATGTACCACTAAAATCACACCCTCCTTCAGTTATCATTCCAGCAGTAATAAATATTTTGAGTTTTTAACACCCTTGTTAAACCCATTGTTCTCTTCCTTAATAACTTTCCTCTAAAAACTGCTTTTGCTGCATCCTGTAAATGTTGGTATGTTGTGTTCCCATTTTTTTTTCCTTTGGAATCAAGATTTTGTGATTTCTCTTTTTTTTTTTGTTGTTGTTGTTGTTTGACTTTGTCACTCCTTTTGCTCTAGAATGTATTACTTTCTACAGATTCATAATTTTTTTTTAAATGTACCTTTGCTTTGTTTTCTCACATTTTAGTTTTATTGTGTCTCAGTTCTTCGTCAGGTCTTCTCTGGGTTGAGTCTGTTTGGGGATGTTTGAGCTTTGTGTAGCTGGATGTCCATAACCCCACTCAGAATTGAGAGTTTTCAGTCATTCTTTCTTTAAATAGACTTTCTCTCTTTTATTTATTTTAAAAAAATTTTTATTTTATTGAGTTATAGTCAGTTTACAATGTTGTATCGATTTCCAGTATAGAGCACAACTTTTCAGTCATACATGAATATACATATATTCATTTTCATATTCTTTTTCACCATGAGCTACCACAAGATCTTGTATACATTTCCTTGTGCTGTACAGTATAATCTTGTTTATTTATTCTATATATAGCTGTCAGTATCCACAAATTTCGAACTTCCAGTCTATTCTCTCTTCTATTTCTGAAGCTCCTGTAATTGTCTACCTTCATATTGTGTATCTTGATGGTGTCCCAGAACTCCCATAGGATTTTTTTTCACACTTTTTTTCTTTTTACTCCTCTGAATGGATAGTTTCAAGTGACTTGTTTTCAGCCTCACTGGTTCACTCTTTATCAAGTCTTCTGTTGAAGTTTGCTATTGAAATTTTTAGTCAATCACTGTATTCTTCAGTTATCAAATGTTTTTGTTCTTTCTATAGTTTATTTTCCATTGTTGAAGATTTCATTTTGTTCACATATTACGTTTGTTTTCTAATTTTATGTAGTCATCTGGGTTTTCTTGCAGTTCACCCAACACTTAAAATAATTATTCTGAATTATTTGTCAGTCACTTCCTAGATCCCCCTTTCTGTTGGGTTGGGCACTGCAGTATTTATTTGTTTTTAGTGGAGGTGTCATGTCTCCCATTGTCCTCACGATCCTTGAATCCTTATGTTGCTATATGGAATTTGAGAAAGTGGTCATCTCTTCCATTCTTTACAGATCCATCCTGGCAGATACCCAAAGACTTTTGCAGTCATCAAAACGGTGTTCTAGCCAAGCTAGCTTGTAATACACACGAAGAGGTGGGGAATCCTGCTAAACAGACATACATTCACTTTCATATTCTTTTTCACTGTAAGTTACTACAAGGTATTGAATACAGTTCCCCGTGCTATACAGTATAAACTTGTTTATCTATTTTATATATACCAGTCAGTATCTGCGAATCTCTAACTCCCAGCTTATCTCTTCCCACCCCCTTCCCCCACTGGTAACCATTTCTCATATTTCTGTTGTCTGACATTGCCTCTTCCTTCAACTGGTCATCAAATCTCTGAATTCTTGTTTATCTGCTTCATGATATCCTCTCGTTGATGAAAGTGCTTTATTAAGATATTTTTTAAGTTATAAATTAAGTTTGAACATTATATCATGATTTAGACCTGCTTTTTGGCAACCGTTTTCAGGTTAATTTACTTAATCTGCGAAGAAGTTTGTTAATTATTGTTGTTTGCTTTTTGGTCAGGACACTGCATTTTTATGTGTTATTATTTAATGATTTAATTTGCTTTTCCTGTTACTACCACATTGAATTCCACAGGCTTGCAGCCACTGGGGAATCATTCCTTCTTTCTCTGGCTCTATTGCTCTGTTAACTGTGTACCTACACTTTTTTTCTCTAAGTCCCACTTTTTGTCACTTCCTCACCATTGACCATGACGGATGACGATGTCATTTTGTTAGCTCTATCCCCTTCTCCCAAGGCTCTTTCAAACATTTCTCTTCATCTTTTCTCTGATTGCTCCCTGCCTCCTTGTCTGTAAGACTCATGTACAGCTCTTTACACTAATGGTAAGCACTTCTCCCCAGAGGGAAGCTCTTTTTGATATTTTGGGGCTGTTACCACCATTAGTGACCCTGAGTGCCCTTCTTGTTTTCTTCAAGGCCTCCTGGCCCCATTCTGGGTTTTCTGCAACAATTGTGATGAATCTCAGAAAGGTATTTTGATGAATACCTTTCTTCTCCTTTACATGTAATTTGGTGAGCTTTTGTTTGTTTGTTTGTCTGTCTTTTAACTATGATGAAGCTACCATGTGTGCTTTATTTTGCTATTCATTGTCCTGGATGTTTGGTATATATTTTTGGAATAAAAGTAAAAATATTAAGATTAGAAGACTATCTATTGTAAATAGTGCTGCTATGAACATTGGGGTGCAGGTGTCTTTTTGAAGTAGGGATCCTTCTGGATATATGCTCAGGAGTGGGATTCCTGGGTCCTATGGTAAGTCTATTCCTAGTCTTTTGAGGAATCTCCAGACTGTTTTCCACAATGGCTGCACTAAACTGCATTCCCACCAAAAGTGTGAGAGGGTTCCCTGTTCTCCACAGCCTCTCCAGCATTTGTCATTGGTGGACTTTTGAATGATGGCCATTCTGGCTGATGTGAGATGATACCTCATTGTAGTTTTGATTTGCATTTCTCTGATAATTAGTGATATTGAGCATTTTTTTTCATGTGCCTATTGATCATTCATATTTCTTCCTTAGAGAATTGCTTGTTTAGGTCTTCTGTCCATTTTTGGATTGGGTTGTTTTTTTTTTCTTATTAAGCTCCTATGAGCTGCTTATATATTCTGGAGATCAAGCCTTTATCAGTTTCATCTTTTGCAAAAATTTTCTCCCATTCCGTAGGTTGTCTTGTTTTACGTATGGTTTCCTTTGCTGTGCAGAAGCTTGTAAATTTCATTAGGTCCCATTTGTTTATTCTTGCTATTATTTCTATTGCTTGGGTAGACTGCCCTATGAGAACATTTTTGAGATGTATGTCAGATAATGTTTGGCCTATGTTTTCTTCTGGGAGGTTTATTGTATCTTGTCTTATGTTTAAGTCTTTGATCCATTTTGAGTTGATTTTTGTGTATGGTGTAAGGGAGTGTTCTAGCTTCACTGATTTGCATGCTGCTGTCTAGTTTTCCCAAGACCATTTGCTGAAGACACTGTCTTTATTCCATTGTATATTCTTGCCTCCTTTGTTGAAGATTAGTTGACCAAAAGCTTGTGGGTTCATTTCTGGGCTCTCTATGCTGTTCCATTGGTCCATATGTGTTTTTGTACCAATACCATGCTGTTTTGATTACTGTAGCTCTGTATGCAACAATGAATGTATGTATGTTCCCGTATAACTGGAAAATTGTGCTCTACACTGGAAATTGACACAACATTGTAAACTGACTATAATCCAATAAAAAAAAAGATTAGAAGACTATCTAATAACACCCAGAACTTCCTTATTTATGTTTGAAAATTTTTGCATTATTTGCCTGTGTGTAGAAGGAGATAATTAGGGTAAGGGTGCAAAGGATTTTCAGTTAGTGGTCCAGGTAGTAGAAACAGATTTGGAAGAGGGAAGTTGTTGAAAAGTTGGTGAGGGGATGCTGACACACAGACAGACAGAAGCCCCTTACATATAGATGTGCATATATATTTCAGGAAATTTTTTCTCAGTTCATGATTAGCTAGCATGCACATCCATCATTTGGCTTGCAAATTCTAATTCTTTTCTACTATTCTTTTATTGGCAGAATTAATAACTAATACCATAAACAAAGTGCTTGTAGTGCTAAAATTTTCTTCCTTCTTTCTTCTACAGTATTCTAGTTCAAATAAAAACTCTGTTTTTCATGTTATCTTGATTATAGAGGGATTTTGTACAAGTTTGTTTCTTTCTTACATTAAGGAAAGAAAGTCTTAACTACCACAGATTCTAAACTCAGAGAAATGTATGTATTGTTTTGATAAAACAGTATCCTATGTACATTTATATGTATGTACATATATATGACATGTTTACATTTATATAAAAATGTGATTTTATAAATTATATATAAATGATATAAACATATAATAGATCCTGTTTTATATATGTTTAAAATAACACATGTATATATAATTTTCAATAGCACTACGAGCTACAAAGAATCAATTGTAATTTGAATGAGATGACTTAAATGTTTTAACATTTCATCATCTTCATCTTTAATTAATGGAGATGTATACAATCAAAACATTTGTTTTTATCTCTTCTGTTGGAAGTGCTGAAGCGAGGGTAGATTTCACTTTGCGCTCCATGCCTTGAGCCTTTGCATGAGAATCTGCATTTTTGCTATCAATGAGGACATGTATCAAATGTTTACCCCCTGATGTCCATGGACCAGGTATGGCGAAGTATTCGTAAGTCTTCTGTTTCCTTATTTTTCTCTTTTATTGCAACTTGAATTCTGATGTGATTTTAAATACAGATACAATTATAAATATGGTATAATTTATACATACGTTTCATTTTGTACATTCTGCATCTTATTTCAGTTTGACATTGGACGATAGTACTTAAAGTAGTTTTTAAATATTGACCAAAATATCTGGTAATATTTTGAAATAAAATATTTGCATAAAATGAAAGGAGGAGGTCAGTTGCTTTGCTGTATAAATAGATAATTTTAATAATCAAATATATCAATTTTAAAATGGACAAATATAAGAAGAGCAAAATTGAATAAATATAAACAAATAACATCAACTTAAAATAAATGTTAAAACAATGATTTTCACAAATTACATAAGGGGCAAAAACTAATAAAATTTCATTTAGCCGTGATGAATTGACATGAGTAGCTTTCAAACACCTGGAAAGGAGTATTTATTGTACTACGTCTGCAAGATTTAAAAACTATATTGACTTTCCTATATTTTGGCAACTAATTCTATTTCTGGGGCTCTTTAAACAAATCAAAGTATAAGTAAATGTATGGATTTTTTTCAAAAATATTATAGTAATAAACTTTAACCAACTATAATGACAAATAATAAAGCAATAACATTTGCTACATGATGAAAGTGGATGCAGTCTTTGAAAATAAGTTTTTTTGGTGTGTTTTTTAAGCCTTTGGCTATAAGATAATCCAAAAAACTCAGGATTTGGTCATATAGTAAGTATATACAGTATAAAGTATCAAAAATTTTTAAAAATAGATTTAATTTACATTTTTTGGGGGGCGAAGAGGTAATTTGGTTTATTTATTTCTTTATTTAATAGAAGTACTAGGGATTGAACCCAGGCCCTCATGCATGCTAGTCACGCACTCCTCACCTTAGTTATACCCTGCCCTCCAGATTTATTTTAATAAATTATTGTAGTATAATTTGATGACCAACGATTTAATATTTATACCCATTATATAATAAGTATGGGTATATTGTTGTTAAGGTACAGATGATGAGCGAGGAGCATGGGTATGAAAGTAGGTTTTTTAGTATCACTAAGGTGAGTATAAAAAGCAGTTAACAGTGATCATACTTGAATGAAAATATTTCAAGTAAACGTTATCTTTTAAATTTATATATTTTTATTTTTCAAATATTATATACTAAAATATAATGTGTTCCAAGTACATCTTCAAACAAAATAGTACATAATTTGGTGACTATAAGCAGCATTAATTTCAAAATTTAATTTGAAATTAATTCGCAACATTTGGACTTGAAAAGGATATATAAAGCTTTCAAAAATTTCAAAATTATTTTGCAACATTTGGACTTGAAAAGGAAAATATATAAAGCTTTTGTTTCAGGTGGAAGTACCTACCAAGGAGAGAGCTAAGGTAAACTAGTTCTCTGACTCATCTCCAAACACTTGTAAGTTAAAGCTACAGTAATTGAGGAATGTTAAAAGTAAGTGGAAAGGAGATACGTGAAGAGAAGAAGATGGGAAGTGAAGGAGGAACCATGGAATGATGTGTGTGCGTGTGAGATTGCTGTCTGGGTATTTCATTAAAAATGTCAGCAGCTCAAACTCTACTGTCACTGTCCAAACCCATGAGTGGGCATCTGGTTGATGCTAATCTGATTCTCATCTCCTCTCTGTCCTCTCTCCTCAAGACTATGTCTTCAAGAGCTCCTTTCTCCATCACTCGTCACATCACTTCAAACTCCTCATGATGCCTGGGATATACTATCACTACCTACATCTAACTTACGTTCTTTGCAACATCTGTGTTAATTTTTCCTAGTGTCTCCCCCGTAACTGTCTGCTGTTGTCTAATTTAAAAATGCACAATAGCAGATTCTTCTAGGAAGACCCAACCAAAATTGATAGAGTATAGAGTCTCACAGATGAATATCACTAATTTATCGAGCTGTCTCTTCTAGAGGAAGACTGAAGAGTGGATGTTAGATTATGAGAGGGAAAAAGAGGGCATCGTGATGGTGTTTGCATTAGAGTTTCTCCCATTAGAAAAAAATGAAATATGCTTCAAGGAAACAAAGGGAGTAGCATTTTCTGTCAAAGGATATACAGTGAGGAAAGTGCTATCATATTTTACAGCCTGGCTGAATGTTACAAATGAAAGAAAATCATATCTGAAGCCATTACAGTTTACCAATGTTCACCTCATCAATTTCTGCCTCCAGAATATAAATTCTGTTCTAAATTGAAGTCTGCAGGATAATGGAGGAAAGCAGCAACAGTTCTGAAAAGGGATTTCTTCTCCTGGGATTTTCTGACCAGCCCCAGCTAGAGAGAATCCTTTTTGTTATCATTTTGTTTGTCTACATCCTGAGCCTTCTGGGGAACACCGCCATCATTTTGGTGTCTTGCCTGGACCCCAAACTCCACACTCCCATGTACTTTTTCCTCTGCAACCTCTCTTGTGTAGACATCTGCTTTACCACAAGTGTTGCCCCGCAGTTGCTGGTTACCATGAGTAGGAAGGACAAGAACATGAGCTATGGCGCATGCGTGACACAGCTCTATGTGGCCATGGGGTTGGGCTCCTCCGAGTGTGTTGTTCTCTTGGCGGTCATGGCTTATGATCGCTATGCTGCCGTCTGCCGGCCTCTGTGCTACACAACCATTATGCATCCTCAGCTCTGTTTGTCCCTGGCCAGCACAGCATGGCTCGGTGGCCTCATCACCTCCCTGATTCAGTGCTCCCTGAATCTGCAGCTGCCCCTCTGTGGTCATCGCAAACTGGACCACATTTTTTGCGAGGTGCCAGTGCTCATCAGACTGGCCTGTGTGGACACCACATTCAATGAGGTAGAACTCTTTGTGGCCAGTGTAATCTTTCTAATTGTCCCTGTGTCACTCATCTTAGTCTCCTACGGCTGTATCACGCAAGCTGTGTTGAGGATGAAATCAGCAGCGGGGCGCCGGAAGGCCTTTGGGACTTGCTCCTCCCACCTGGCTGTGGTCATCATTTTCTACGGGACCATCATTTTCATGTACCTTCAGCCAGCGAAAAGTAGCTCCAGAATCCGGGGGAAGTTTGTCTCTCTTTCCTACACCATAGTCACACCACTCTTAAACCCCATTATCTACACTCTGAGAAACAAAGATGTGAAAGGCGCTGTGAGGACACTAGTAATGGGAAATGCTTTGGGTTCAGAAAGGGGATGAGCTGTAAGTATAAATTTAGCGTGTTGTTTTTAGCTTGTGGATGACTTGTTCTGAGTACTGTTTTCCTGTTCAACGCCATAAGCAGTCGTAAAAGATGGAGAACTCTACAAGAGGCTGACACACTCAAGCCACAATAAGTTTCATTCTTTCCAAACATCGTTCTCATGGAGTCCAAGATTCTATGCTCCGTCTACAGTAAACTCTTTGGTCCTCCTCGACCATGCCATCAACTTTCATGCACTAATTATTTCACCCTGTAATACTGGTCTATCTGGTAAACCTCGACTTCGCCCTAAAATCTCAGATAAAATGTTACCTGTACTCTCCAGGTTTCTTGAAACATGAAACATGATTCATCTCACCTTCTGGGTAAAACTGTTTCATAATAAATGTTGAGAACATAAAACATACCCTATTTTATTTATACATTTCACACCATTATATATATATACACACACACACACACACGCATACATATATATACACACACACATATATACACATATATAAATATCTATATTTAGAAAAAATATATTACCACTTTTCCACAATATCAGCTTAAACCAGAGAAGAAACTAGCCTTGCTATATTGACTCATTTATGTTAGGAAACCAGAAATATAAAATAGAATTGTGATGCAAATGTTTGCTTCATTATTTTATTAAAGTAATCAAAGGTGCAAAATTTTATTAAACAGATTAATCCACATATAATTCGATTCATTCCTCTTTTGTTTAAAGGGGTTAGAGGTTGAGTAAAAGTGAGAGAAAGTGTGTGTCATTCTCTTTGTCTCTGTCTCTCTGGCTCTCTCTCCCAAAGAGAGTGAAATTCATCAATTTGTCAGTCTCAAGTATTTTAAGAGAAAATTGTGGAAGTGAAAAAAATGGATTTAATCTACAATCTTAATTTTATTTTCATCTTTCATTATAATACCCACAAGGGAAAAAAGAACATGAAAAGAAAAAGTAAAATTCATACGTGACTTAGACTTAAGATAACAGAAAACTGAAGCTCATGTAAATACAGTTTATAACAGAATGTTGCTGTCAGTGTATAAATGTTAAAGTGTGGACATGTCTCTACTGCCAAAGACTAGATTGAAGGCGAAATGGCTGCACATTTAAGGATAAAAAGCATCAGAAGAATTTTCTGAATGAATCAGGGGTGCTGCTCCAAAAGCATCAGTCCAATTTACACCTATTAAACATCTTCATAACAAATAAAGTGATGAGTATTTAATTTAACAGAAAGAAGAGGCATAAAAGCCTGGTTGAATTTGTCTTCTAGATTTTTCTTATGTGGGTCCCCTACTCAGTAATGGAAGGAAGAGTGGGGAAGCTATTTGAACACGTTCAGGAATGCACACTTTCATTTATAACATCCAAAGAGAGAAGTTCTACAGGGAACCTCACGTTTCTAAAAACATCATTTCTGTATGCCCCGAAAAATACAACACAGGAAAGAACACATGTATGTCAGACTCTAAATCAATTTAATTAAATAAGGCCTCTAAGACACAAGATATCACAGTTGAAACACAAACACAAAAACAAAACACAGCTAAATACCCAAATGCCTTTAGCTTTTCTGTAAAGGAAAGCAAATGTTTAGTAAGTAATGTTTTAATATCTTACTTTATTTGGGAATAACCTGGTTATTTCATGAAATCCCATCATTTAACTCAATTTAACATAATTCTAAAATTTAAGTTACCAAATATTTGGAAAGATCATGTTTAAGTAGATATTTCTAAACAATAGGTAATTCTGAAGAGTCTACCCAAAAGTTCTTATCTTATTGGTGTTTAACTTACTTATAAGAATTTTGTCACACCAAATGATTATTTTTTGACAAATATGCAACAGATATAACAAGATCTTATTTGACTTTAATTAAACCTGGGTACAGTGAAAGTATTATACTTAATATTGATGACTCTAAAGACATGCCTATATTAATCAGATTAACAAAGTTAAGCTAACCTTAACACCAGGTATTAACTTAATATTGAATGTTTCCCAGTTTGATGAGAAGGTTAATAAGAGACCAAGAGGGAGGCACCCCTTTGTTTTCAGAGCCTTAGGACCTTGTGGTGGCCAGTGGGAAGAAAAAGAATTAGAGGTTGAAGGAGGGTGTTTTTCTAGAGAACCCAAATTAGAGGTCAGAAAGCAGAAGCCAGTATTCCCAGTAAAAAAACAGACATGAGTTTATAAGATGCACATAGCCTTGAGATTGGGCACGGCCAGGGCGAGTGTTGTTTCTTGAAGTGTTGTCTTAGATAGAGGACCCAAACATATATGAAAAGTTCCATAGCAAATCTTCATTGATAGTTTTGGCATTTAAAAAGTGGCAGAGGAATAATTTTAAGAAACAAGAGAATAATTGCAAGGAAACTAGAAGAAGACAGATGATAATAAAATATAAAAATATGAATAGAATAAACAAAGACAAATGTGTCTTTAAAAATAAATTTAATGATTATAGCAAGAGTGATCAGAAAAAGCGAACCATATAATAATTAAAAATAAAATTATAATAAATAAAAATAAATAAAAGCAAATTATATAATAAAAATAAATAAGATTTTAAAAATTAAGTAATAAATAAATAAAACAGAGTTAGATGTAATAAACTAGGAATCATAGAGTAGATTGAACAGATGTAGCATGATGAGTTGAGAAATAACGGAAATTGCATAGAGTTGGATAAGTTAGATGATGAAGAATTCATGGGACGCAGGAGAAAGAGCGTGGTTATGGAGAGTGCACAATGAAGGCAAGTCGTCTAGCATGTTTACAGAGGTGATGGCTTTATTGCTGCTCTGGCATAACCTTGCTTAGCTCCGCTTGGAGGCAGGCAGGGCTGGCGGGGTGGAGCTAGCTCACTCTCCTGGCATACCGCAGACCCTCTGGTGAGGCAGACAGGTGTGCCACATGGGCCGACCCGTGCACTTAGCTGGGTGCAGGGGAGGCGGCATTGTGGCCTCCATACTCCTGTCCAGGGTCCTGGCTTGGTTGTCTGCTGGGCTGTCCTGCACCACTTGGAGCAGCCACGTGTGCCACGGTCTGCACCTGGTCCCTGCCCAGCCCAGCTGCTGCTCACTTATCATGCCCTGTATCCTCACTCCAGCTGCAGAAGCCGGCCCCAGGGGCTGGCGCTCCACTGGCCTTGGGGAGGGCACATATCTGTGTCATGGCACTAGAGAAATTCTCACGGGAAGAGGGGAATAAAAGTTACCTTGATTCTTAGTCACCTGAAAAAAAAAAAGAATTTTTAATGAAAGACAGAAAGCGTGCTATAAACGGAAGGTTTCTTTAGTAAAGTAAAAAGATAGTAAAATATAGTACACCCTTAAGAATTGGAGGTGGGCCGACCCAAGAGGGGGAAAAGGATGCTACTCTTTTGTTTCTCCCGTCTTACAGCCTGGCTTAGGGGGCATTTTTGTGACTGATTGATTGACAGCTCACAGTCTTTGAGTGCTCAGGTTGACTGATTGACAGCTCATGTTCCTTGTGTTCAGGCTGATTGACAGCTCACGTTCCTGGTGCTCAGGCACGCCCATCTCTTTTGCACATGCACACAGAGAAACTTACAGGAAGGGACTCAAACTGAGCACCTTATCCTGAATGCAGGTGTACTGTTATTTTCTGGGTTGCTCCTTCCCCCTTCCTCTCCCCTTTGCTTGATGCTTATTTCTGTCTAACTGCCCAGCAGTTCAATATCACTAATCAACAGGGAAATGCAAATTAAAACCACAATGAGAGATCACCTCACACTTGTTAGGATGGGTGTTAAAAAAAGAAAAGAAGAGAGATAACAATTGGTGACAAAGATGTCAGGTAAAAGGGACACTTGCACATTGTAGGTAGAAATGTAACTTGGTACAGCCATTATGGAAGACAGTATGAAGTTTCCTCAAAAAACCCCAAAATTTTACCATCATATTATCCAGCAAAATAAATGTACATAGTCTCTCAAAGATGTGGAAAGGGAACAACTGAGGTGTCCAGAGAGACAGATGGATTAATAAAAAAAATTGTCAATGTATATATACGTATTTACATATGATACACCTCATTTAGCCTAAAAAAGAAAGAGAACATGCCATTTGCAACAACATGGTAAACCTTGAAGTACATTACGCTCGGTAAAATAAGCCAGACACAGAAGAAAGTATCTACATGATTTCACATATACATGAAGTCTAAAAATGTCTAGTACATGAAAGTAGAGGGTGTAACAGTGGTTACCAGGGGCACAGAAGTGGAAAAACTGGAAAAGTGCTGGTCAAAATGTACAAAATTTTAGTTATGTAGGATGAATAAGACTAGATACCCAATGTACAGAAAGATCACTATAGGTAATAATTCTCTATTGAATACTGGCTATTTGCTACCAGACTAGATGTCAGGTGCTCTCACCACACACATAAAAACAACTAAGTGAGACAAACAATCCAATAAAAAATGGGCAGAAAAACTAAATAGACATTTTTTTCAAGGAATACATACAAATGGCCCCAGGTACATGATCAGATCCTCAACATCACTAGTTATAATGGAAATGCAAATAAGCTATCACCTCACACCCATCAGAGTGGCTGTCATCAAGAAGACAAGAAAAGAGGAGTGTTGGCAAAGATGTGGCAATCTGGGAACACTTGTGCACGGTTGGTGGGAATTTAAATTGGTCTAGTCTCTGGAAAACAGTCTGGAGGTTCCTCAAAAAATTGATAAGATAATGCCATATGATCTATCAGTTCCACTCTGGGGTGTATATTCAAAGAAAATAAAAACAGGAGAAGAGATATGTACTCCATGTTTATTAATTATTCACAATAGCCCAGATATGGATTATACACAAAATACTTACAATTATACACAAAATACTTACAATTGAGATAGCATTGGAATTTTTAGTAGTAATACTCAATGTTAAAAGACAAAGGAGGGAGGGATACCCTTATAATCACGAGGGAATATGATTTTCAGCCTAGAAGACTACACTTAGCCAAACTTCTAAGTGGGAAGGTAAAATAATGCCATTTTCAGACATGCAAGTTCTCAACAAAATTTTCTCCTATGTACCTTGTTTGGGAATCTACTGAAGGATATGCTCCACTAAAATGAAAGAGTAAATTAAAAAAGTAGGGAGGCTTATAGTATAGACATCAAGGGATCCAGGGAAGAGGGTTAATGGTGAAGGATCCTCCCAGGAGGATCTCTGTGAAGGTAACCCTCAGGCAGGCAGGCTGGGAGGGCAGCCGGAGCATAGAGGCTACAGGAAGGGTGGTCTAGGAAGCAGCAACTGAGAGAACTTTGAAGTACTCACAGGGCCCAGCACAGACAGACAGCAACGTTGAGGGGCAGAGTCCAGAGCGCTGCCTGCTTCTTACACTTACAATTAAGCTGAATTCATTTCTAGACTAGTTTCTTCAGTCTTTTATTCCAGGAACAAAATATTTAAAAATATATCTTTGAATAAAATGAAGTGTTTAACAGGGGAGGGTGGAGCTAACGTGTGAGAGACATGCTTGGAACGCACAAGGTCCTGGGTTCAATCCCCAGTACTTCCATCGAAAAACAAAATAAATTAACAAATAATCCTAATTACCTACCCCCTGAAAAAACAAAACAAACAAACAAAAAAACTAGAGCCTTTTAAAAGGAAATTTCAAAGGGAAATCCACATCCTACAAATTTCTGGGAATACAGTTGTATTTTTTTAACACTAATTAGAAATAGTAACTTTTTAAATGTTTGAGTTTCTAATTGTCTATAGATAATATAGAGAGATAAAACAGAAATTCATGTTAATTTTATATCCAGTGAATTTGGTAAAGTCACTTAAAAATTCTAGCAGTTTATATGTAAGTATTTTAGTACTGAATATTCTACATACACGGGCAATTTGAGAATGATGGTTCTGTTCCTATGTTTGCAACCGACTTATCTTCTATTTACTTTTCTTCCCTTATTGGACTACCGGCTAGGACCTCCAGTGCAGTGCCACAGAGTTGTTCACAATATACATTAATTATCTTTTTAACATCCATTGGTTCAGTGGAAATAGCCCCCTTTCATTTCTACTATTTCTGCTTTCTCCCTTTTTCCTTAGTTGGTGTGGCTAGAGATAATCAATTTTATTCATTTTCTCAAAGAGTCAAATTTTGGTTTCACTGCTTCTCTGTTTCCTTGTCTTTAATTTCATTCATTTGTGCTCTGACTTTTATTATGTATTTTCTTCTTGCTTTAGGTTAAATGGCTCTTCTTTCTCTAGTTTCTTAAGGTGGAATTTTAGACTCCTGCTTTCGGATTGGTCTTCTTGTCTGATATATGAATTCAATCATACACATTTCTCTCTAAATACCGTTTTCTGCATCTCACAAATTTTGACAAGTGATATTTTCCATTTCTTTTAGTTCAAATTATTTTTCACCTTCTCTTGAGATTTCTTCTTTGTCTCACGTGTCATTTAGAAGTGTATGGCTCCATCTCCAAATGTTTTGGAGTTTTCCAGTATCTCCTAGAAACAGATTTGTACTTTAATTCCATTCTGGTGTGAGAATATAGTTTATATGATCTCGGTTCTTTTAAATTTGTCAAGCTGTGTTTTACGGCCCACAGTGTGGTCTACCTTGGTAGACGTCCCACGTGAACTTGAAACGTAGCGTGTTCTGCTGCTGCTGGATGAAGTCGTCTAAGGTGTCAGTTACCTCCAGGTGACTGAGGATGCTGCTCAGTTCAGCTGTCTACAGATTTTCACCCGACTGGATCTACCAATTACCAACAGACAGGCACTGAAGTCTCCAACTGTGTAGTGGATTCATCTATTTCTCCACGCAGATCCATCAGTTTTGGCTTCCTGTTGCTGAGTGTATACATAGAGAAGATTATTGTGCCTTCTTGGGGAATTGACTCATTTTTCATTACGTGATGTCCCTCTTCATCCTTGGTAATTGCCCCTGATCTGAAGCTTGCTCTGTCTGAAATTAAGATAGCGACTTGAGTTTTCAACAGTGCTAGCATGGTATTTATTTCTACTCCCTTTTATTTTTAATGTATCTGCATCTTTACAATTAAACTGCATTGCTTACAGAAAATCTTGTTGGGTCTTGTTTTTCAGCCACTTGGTCAGTTCTGTTCTTTAATTGGTATATTTAGAGCATTCACATTAAAGGTAATTTCTGATATAATCAGATTAGTATCTACTGTATGTATGACTGCTTTCTATTCATGGCTCTTTGTTTTTTACCTCTTCCTCTCTTCTTCTGTCTCTTTTATGAGAAACCTGAAGTTTCCACAATCCTGTGTCAGCAAAGGGGAACACTCAGTGGTGCCAGGCTCCCAGGATGCAAGTGTGGCCAGTGGGGAGGGGCAGGGCTGAGGGACGTCTCTGTGACAGGCCTTCTGTGTTGAGGTTGTGTCTAAAGAGCTGGTCACTGATAAGATGGCCTGCAGGCTAATCCAATGCAGACGGCAAACTGAGGCCCACGGTGGGGAGTCTGTCCATGGTCCCTGGGCAGTTGGGACAGAGCTGGGACCCAGTCTCTGAGCAGGGAACACCTGGACAGCAGGCAGGCACTCACCTTGGTCCCAGCCGTGAGCACCAGCCCCACAGCAGCCATGCAGGTACTCCCAGTGATCTTTATCTTCTCCAGGACCTGGTAAGCTTTTCTCCATGAGGTTTGTTTAAAACACAAAACCGTTAAACATCACATAACATAGTAGACAAGTCACTGCAGTGTACGGCCACCAGAAGCAACTGTGGAATGGACAGACACGTGCTGGAAAGCAGTGTGTCTTCTTCATCTGGCTACGAGGCAAGTTCTGGGACTGAACTGGGAAACACAGGGGCCCCTGCAAAGGCTTTTAAAACAGGAGCTGGCGGAAGCATGCAGAACACACCATCTTTCAGCAGCTGAGCTCACAACCACCCAGAAGGACGACGCGGTCCCCAGTGAGGGAAGAAGACCGGGCACAGACATGGGACCCGGAGTAGAGGGTGCAGAGATGCCCGCCTGTCCATCCTGCAGAGGCAAGGCCGCCCACCTAAGCCCAGCATTTACAAGGCAGGGTACAAGAGCCATCACCCCACCTCCCAGCCCAGCGCCCACCCTCCTCAACCTAAGGCAAAGCCCCGTCCTCAACTGTCAAGGTTGGTCGGGATTCCCAAGGAGACAAAGTGTATGTGCTCCCCCCCCACCATCCGCAGAGAACACGCTACAGTGGAGGACACAATTTCGAATTGCTGGAGGCTGGGCACCCGGGTGCCCTCGGCCCCAGGGAGTCAGGGCAGTGGGGTGGCCCTTACCTCATATCCAAGTCAGCGATGGTCTCATTCAGGGGGCGCAGACACTCCATCCCCATGTTGCTGTCATCCAGCTGGATGTAGAAGTCACTGAAGTCGGGGATGGAGGTGAGCATGACCCCCACCTGAGAGCAGGACTGGCAGTAGAGGTCCTGGGGGTCCAGGACAGGCAGCCCACTTGGACGGGGCAGAGGGGCCCCACTCAGAGCACACTGAACCCCCTCATCCCCAGCCTTCTCCGGCCTCCTGCCCGAGCCACTCCCCAAGGGCCACCAGCCGGGCCTCGGACACTCCTGCCTGCTCACGGCCCTTCAAGGCTCCTCACTACCAGTAGCGGTGCCCCAGGATGCGGGATGGGGGACACAAGACCCCTACCATCCTCCTACACCCCTCAGCTCCATCCTGTTCCCCCCCACCACTTCTCCTTCCTGTCTCTCCGCCCAGCTTCTGTAACCCACACACCATGAAAGGCTGGGTCTCCCATTACCAGGAGATCACATTTCCTCCGTTGGATGATGTCCTCCTATCCCTGGATTCCTGGGGCACCCCAGGCCCACCTCTGACCCCTGTTCCCCTCCCAATCCTAGAGACCGACCCTCCAGTGCAGCTCCTGCAGGTGCCCCTCATCCCTGCACCTCAGGGCTCCCGCCAGGCCCAGCCCTTGCAGACATGCTCACCACACATCCTGGGGCCACGGAGTAGATTAAGACAACTATGAAGTTGCACAAGACAGCACGGATCTGGATGATCGTCAGGCGCCCTGGAAAACGCTGAGCAATAAAATACTTTTAAAAACACAGAATCTTTTACACACTTGTTTGTGGCCACAATACACAATTCATAATACAGAACGTCCAGAACCATCTGAATGCAGCTAGATCCTCACCCACAATTCATCCTCCACACACATTTCCTGGCTGTTTTCATATAATTCATCTCCCCAAATTAAAAAACTGGAAACTGACATCTTTACATTTAAAACAGTAGGAGTTCCCACCATCTGCCCGGCCCTGTGACACTGACTGGCCCTGAAGTTCACTGAACAGATTAACTTGACATTTTTATACTATTGCATCCTTCTATGTGAGAAAAGGTAAGAATTTCCCTTTATTTGTTTTTCCTTTATATGCTTTAAGTTTTATCATTTTCCTCACACAGGCTGTATACAATTGTTACTGAAGTATTAGAAATTTTATTTGAAGCCCATTTAAATACATTTTTGAAAAATTCAATAAATGATTTCACGGAGGTCTTCTTTGACTCACATTTCTGAAATTAGAAATTAAAACAACAACAGAGACCACGGGACCTGAGAGAAAGCACGGGCCAAAGCGCCCTGGGCCGCGCAAGCCGCTAGCCCTCTACCCCCCCGCCCTGTGAGGTCGGGGTCATTACGGTCCCTGCTCCACAGGTGAGGAACCGGGGCGCAGACACCACCAGCCAACCACACTCCCTCTGCAGACCAGGACACAGAGCGGGTTGCTCAGCTCACTGAGCTGAGACAGGTACACACACAGACCAAACGGCAGCACGAGAACTAACTTCTCATGACACCGAAAAGAGACAACTGGTCGGACGTGAACAATGGAAAATGCCCCTAGAACAGGAACCACAGTTACGTAAAGGCGGCCCAGGGGGTGTTAGCTGTTGGAACGTCCTCAGAGCTCACTGTCACTGCCTCAGACAGCGACTCTGCAGCCATGGCCAGGCTGGGCGTCCCGGACCCCACGGCAAGTGGCAGTTCACAGCCAGAGCTGAATTTCACAAAGGACCCCAACAGTGGGACGAGGCCACAAGGCAGGGGGACGCAGGGCAAATCTGGAGAGACAGCCTGTGCTCTACGGGGGAGAAGCTGTGGAGTGTGCCATGCCCGGGACACGACACAGGAGCACCGCAGCTGCACCAAACAGTTCGTGGAAGGCAGGGTAGCCGCTAAGTGACAACCTCCCTGATGTGCCTCAGCTCGGTGGCTGTGGAGTTTAAACAGTCCAGACAAACATGACAACTGCACAACCACATCCTTCTCCTCTCAGCATTCCAACCTGTGCTCAGGGCTCCTGCCCTGTGTGTTGGGCCAGGAGGAGGCGTGGCCCGGCTCCCTGGACCACGTGCTCCCGTGCAGGGGGTGGGGCACTCAAAGGCTTCCAACCAAATGACAATTAGGGAACCATGTAAATCACAGCTGCACAACCACACACCTCTGAAATAAATGTCCAGGTAACCCTGATGACAACTAAGAGAGTGACGTTTTCATTCATTCTGACCCCCTTCCTTTCATACACAGCTCACACACACACAGAAAAAAAAAAATTTCACAGCTCTCAGTGAGTTGAAATTTAAAGTTTAAAAAATACAGACAATCTACACTAAATAAATGAACACAGTCCCACACAGATACACTGTGGGAACCACTGGGTCGGAGGAAGGACGTGATGCAACACAAGAACAGGGACTAGATGGGAAACAGAAGAGTGATGGCAGGGCACCTGCAGGGGCTGGCAGGAGCTCTTGGGTTTCACACCAGGGTCACTGACCTCTGCTGAGGCTCCCTCTCCCTCCCCAAACGGAAAACCCAGAGGTTTTCCAACTTTGCAGTCACTGTCCATTCATCAGCCATGACTAGTTTATCTCACCAGCCAGCCAAACCCCCTCCCTGCCTTCCTCACCCCCTGCATGTGGCTCTCGGGGGCTGGGGGGGGCGCCCTTCCTCCCTGAGGCCAGCCCTGCTGGGGCAGCAGGTGTAATAGGAAAGAACAAACCTGACTGCATATTAGATCTGCTCTTTTTCCTTTAACCCTGTGCTGTTTTCCAGGCTGTCTTACCAGCTCTGCCCCTTTTGTAAAACAATGTTGCCTTCAGCCTGAAATTGACAGGAGAGCATATTCTCAAGGCTCTCCTCCTTAAGGATATGAACTCTTTTGCTCTCCTTTACACACAACAAGTTGCAGAATAGAAACTAACATTTGTTTGCAAGAGGTTTTACAGGGGCCCCATTACCTGACCCAAAGATGCACGAACAAAGAATTCCTGCACCAAGAAGTTTGCACCAACCACCCTCAACCCCTCTCCTTTTTAGTGTAAAAGAAGCCTGAATTCTCACTCTGAGAAGGTGGCTCTCGAGGACATTACCCTGCCATCTTCTCGGTCAGCTGTCTTTCCAAATAAAGTCACTATTCTTTACCCCAAAAAAGTGTGTCCCGATTCTTAGGCCTCTCGTGCATCTAGGGGAATTCAGTGTGCACTTGGAAACACAGGGAAGGAAGGCCAAGTCAGGACTCTCACCCTCCTGAAGGATCCCCTCTGCCATTGCTCAGAATACCACCAGGGGTTACTGGACAGTGGACGGGAAAATAGGGCTGCAACACGACCATGAGCACTGGGCCTGGGTGGGAGAGATGGGGGGTGCTGTCCGAAGCGCACCCGTACTCCTTCTGAGTCACATCACACCCACGTCCCCAGGACCCAGGGAGGCCTGGAGCCCCACACAGCAGAGCGCATCCAAACCTGCAGATGCCCAGTGACTGGTTCACTGTGCACCCCTCTGGCGCCCTCCTCCCCGCTCCTCCTCCCTCTGCCCCACTGGCTCAGCGCTGGTCCCACCACATCCCCACCTAGGGCCAGCACTGCTGCAGGAACACCCTCGGCAGGCCGCCCAGCCTCATGCCCTCAGGTCCGCACGCCTGGTTGGTGCAGCTCTGCCCCTTTCCAGCCCTCACCACTGACTCTCCAGCGTCCCGCTCTCCCGCCTTCCGCCCCCAGCCCTGCAGAGAGCCTCCTCTAGCCACAGCATCCTGGCCTCCAGGACCGACAGGGATCCCACCCCTTTGCTTCACCAGCTTCTCCTCTTGTTCTAAGAATGTTCAGTTGTGCCTATGGTGTCCCAGGCCCTGCTTCTAGTACATGAGGAGTATCAGCTCCAATTCCCATCTCTTTCACAGAGACACGAAGGCCCTGAAGCTGGCAGCCCCTAGTGACGAGGGAGCCAGCTGGGTTGGGGAAGGTCCCAGGTGGTCCCAGAGCTGCCACACCGGCCTTGATGCCCTGGCTGTGGCCACTTCCACGTAACAGAGGAAAGCCCTCTGTTGACTTCCAGCCTTTCTCAGGGATACACGGCTGCAGTGGACCCCAACCCAGCCACGTGCACAGCCGGGCCCTGTCACCCCTCCCTTCCTCGGTATGTACTGGGCTTCTGCTGGGCAGCTCTGTCCCACCTGCCAGTCCCATCCTCCCCAGCGAGATCCTGCCATCCATGCCTGGCCCCACAGTCACCTCCTGTCACTTGGCCCCAGTCTTCAGCACAAGCCCCGTGAACTCAGAGCCCAGCTATCATGTCCAGGGCCTGAGGAGGGCAGCGTGTGAGCACATGGGTCAGTCCCTGAACAGGGACACGCTGGCCGGGTGAACTGCAGCCGCCTGCGGTCCAGACCATGCGCTCCACCCCAGCTGCTTCCTGCCCGGCAGCCAGGAGCGGGACCCGCTGCAGCGCTGGGTCAAAACCCCACACAGAAAAATGCTCGGGCCGAGGGAGGGCGAGGAGGGGAGAGCGGGCATTCAGAAGAAAGGGACTGGCGGAGCCCGGGACCCCTCCACCGGGGGATCCGTTTGTCCACCAGGCACACGAGTTCCCAGCACTGGGGACGAGGGTGACAGGACTTAGAAACCAGAATCTATTGGAAATGCTTTCACCTGGAAGTAGGCGAGTAAAGCCATCTTACCTGAAGTGGGAAACTGCAGCTGACCGAGCCAGAAGCCACCCCGTCTGAGAAATCAAAGAGCTGGACTGTGGCTGTTTATTTCAAGAGCATTTTTTCCTCAACTTCAATCAAGAGAGTACCTATGAATAACAAACAATTTAAATAAATAAACCTAGATTCAACCTTTCGAAGAAGTAGTTTCTTTCAACAGCAGCACAAAGATAACACTGCGTTTGTCAGACGTGACAAACGGGGGTTTAGTGGGGAAATGGGACGTTTGAAAATGAAGGTTCAGGACGTGTGGACGGTGTGCAGGACAAGGACAGAGTACTCTCCCAGGAGCCCCGGGCATCATGGGGCCACGAGCTCAACCCTGGCTCCTAAACCAAGGAAGAGTCCTGGAGAGTGTGAAGGCCACCGTCTATGACATGAACACCCGACAGGGCACAGGACCCTCCTTCTGGGGAGAACGGCATCACCCCTTGCGCTCATTCATTCAGTCATCATCCACATCCACCCGTCGGGGCGCGCTCCCAGAACTCCAAACAGCACCCCACACAGGATGGGGCCTTAGGAGCTTGTGCCCCATGGATGACTCTTTCCACCTGCCTGGAAGGTGAGGGACATACTGCCTCCACCTGTCCTGCCAAGAGGGCAGGCAGAGGCCACGCACCTACCTGTCCAGGTGATAGGCAGGTGCAAGACACATACACACATGCACCTAGACCAGGTGATGAGCAGGTACAGGACACACACACACACACACACACACACACACATGTACCTGGACCAGCTGACGTGCAGGTACAGACACAGGACACCAGGAAGCAGACGTAGAACTCCAGGAGGAGCAGGATGGTCACACCCCTAGGACAGATGACACACAGTCCCTGCAGGCTGGGCCAGGTGAGGTGTGCCCAGAGGATGCCAGGGGCCCCGCCCTTCCTCCCCTGCCCCACCCGGGTCCCAGCCCCAGGGAAGCAGCAGGGGTGTCTGGGGAGCTGCCCGTGCTGGTCCTCTTCTAGGAGAGGAGCCCCTCCTGTGTCCGCCCTCACTTCCCCGCCACCCCAGGGTCCCTCTAGCCCTGGGAGTGCCTGAGAGACACTCTCCTCATGCAGGAAGGCCGAGGGCTGCACAGACCTGGCTGCCGCGCACTGCCGTCTTCCTGGGCCTCATCTGGAGAGGTTTTTTCTAGAAAAAGCTGGATGCCCAGGTAGGGCCATCCAGGTGGCCACAGTGTGTGCAGTGTCTGGGGGTGGGGGTGGCTTCCATGTGTTTTGAATTGACTCCACTTGGGAGGTTCATTAACAAAGTGGTAGAATCTTTTCACGGCCTTTTGGCTGAGATCAAGTGTGAAGAAGTTGGGACATCTGGAAGAAATGCAGAGTTTTTCTAGCGTTTTTCTTTCTAAAGAACAAAAATGCCAAACTCATTTTGACTTATACTGGTTAAATGTTACTAAAGATATTGTATGTGTGTTCCTGTCCAGAGCCGACTTTTTCTCATTTTAATGCATCTGAAAATGTGTCGAAAAGCACCTGGAAACCAGGGTGCCCGTTTGGTCTGTTCCCTCTCACAGAGGCTGTCATGACTCCAGAGGTGCATGTGCTCTGGACTTAGAGGTTGCAGAACTGAGTACATTTAAAAGTAACACCTGAGAAGGAGCAGCCCCGCCCCAGCCAGCAGGCTTGCGCGGCCAACTCCTCTGGGAAATGGGCAACTGCTGTGCGGCTCAGGCTGCCCCTGAGGCGGGGGCACCATGGGACTGTGACTGTGGTAATGCTGATGGTCCCTCCTTCTGGATCCTCGCCCACTGCAGAGTCTGGGGGGCCTGGTGTGGGGATCTGAGATGCAACTGTGGCTCCACCACCTGCTGGCAGTGAGATCCCAGCTGAGTTACCTCATCGTCAGTATTGGGGCCCTCGTGTTTGTAAGTGGGGTCTCACAGCACCTGAGTGCTGGCACAGTGTGGAGGGTTTCTGGGCCCCACATGTGAGCAGTGGACGGTGCCCAGCCCACAGCAATGAACCTGGTTCTTTGAAAATATTCATAAAATCAATAAATCCCTAGCAAGTGTGACAAAGAAAAGGAGAGAAAGACACTGAAACACCACGAACAACAGCACACATGGAAATATGACAGTTCAGATCAGTGACCTACCCCTTGAAACACACAAACTATCGCAACTCACCCAACAGGACAGATCATTACAATAGCCCTATAAATGCTAAAGACATTTAATTCATAATTTTAAAATCCATAAAAAGTAATCTCCTTGCTGAGATGATTTCAGCAGAGAATTCTGCTGAACACTTAAAGAAAAACTAACGAATGAAACTACAACACTCCCTTACACCATATGCAAAAATAAACTCAAAATGGATCAAAGACTCAAACATAAGACAACATACAATAAACCTCCTAGAAGAAAATCTAGGCAAAGCATTATCTCACATACATCACAAAACTCTTCTCCTAGGCCAGTCTACCCAAGCAAAAGAAATAACAGCAAGAATAAACAAATGGGATCTGATGAAACTTGCAAGCTTCTGCACAGCAAAGGAAACCATGAACAAAACAAAATGACAACCTACAGGATGGGAGAACATTTTTGCAAAAGATGAAACCGACAAAGGCTTAAACTCCAGAATAGATAAGCAGCTCATATGACTTAATAAGAAAAACACACACAACCCAATCCAAAAACGGGCAGAAGACCTAAACAAGCAATTCTCCAAGGAAGAAATACAGATGATCAATAGGTACATGAGAAAATGCTTGACATCACTAATTATCAGAGAAATTCAAATCAAAACTACTATGAGAGACCTCAACAGACCAGGAATCAACTTACCATATGACCCAGGAATCTCGCTCCTGGGCATATATCCAGAAGTAACCCTACTTCAAAAAGACACCTGCACCCCAATGTTCATAGCAGCACTATTTACAATAGCCAAGACATGGAAACAGCCTAAATATCCATCAACAGATGACTGGATAAACAAGTTGTGCTACATTTATACAATGGAATACTATTCGGCCATGAAAAAGGTAACACCATTTATAGCAACATGGATGGATCTGGAGATGGACATACTAAGTGAAGTAAGCCAGAAAGAGAAAAAATACACCATATTATCACTTATCTGTGGAATCTTTAAAAAAATGACACTAATGAACTTTTTATAAAACAGATTCACAGACATCAAAAACCACCATACCTTTACCAGAGGGGCAAGGGGGTGGAATGAGATAAATTGGGAGTCTAAATACTAAATACTAATACTGAAACTACTAGTACAGATACTAAATAATAAACATAAAATAGGTAAACCGCAAGGTCCTACTGTACAGCTCAGGGAACTGTACTCAGTATCTTGTAGTAACCGGTAAACGAAGAGAATACAAAAAGAAATACATGCATGTTCATGGAGGATTGAAACACTATGCTGTACACTAGGAACTGACACAGCAGTGTAAATTGACTACACTTGAATTTAAAACAAATATCAATGGGTTCCCACAACATGACCAAGAGGAAAAATGGCAAAACACATATCCATAATAGCCAACAAATTCATCATCATGATAATAGACAAAACAAAGGTTCTTGGTCACCTTTGTAAGTACCAGGGCACCAGTTCATCATTCTGAAAACTGGGAACTCAAGCAAGCAAGCAAACAAAAAATAGCCATCTCTTCTGCCTTTCCTTTATGAACTACATTATAGTGACCAGACTTCTTAAGAAAGTTTTCTTTAAAGAACACAGCTCCAGCTAATAAATCTGGGAGGGGTGGCAAAATTTTTGACAGCTCTAGAAGGTGACATGAACAACACTGACAAACAGATGGTGATGACCAGCGACACTGTGTGCTGGTTTCTATGACACATTGCTGCTCAGGGGCAGCCTGAGCCCGACCACCCTGCAGCCCTCACTCCGACTGTGTAGGAGACGCAGAGGAGAGGGAGGAAAGCTGTGGGCTGATGTAGTTTAGTACAAGTGAATGGCATGAAAAGGAACTAAGGAGAGGGGAACTGTTCTAGGTTAAAAAACACTTCAGGGGCCTATCACCCAAATGTAAAGTCTATGATATTGTGAGTACTGAAATTTAAAAGAATTCCTGTAAAAAGCCACTTTTGAGAAAACTCGGAAAATCTGAGCAAGCATTAGCTAGGGGACAATAGTAAGGACTAACTGTTTACTTTGTCAGGCAGTGTTAGGTAACTGAAAGGTCATTATGTTAAAAATAAAATCCTTATCTATACAGGATACTTATTGACATTTACAGGTAAAATGAGATGATTTATGGGATTTTCTCTGAGGTGTACTAACTCGAACAAAAGAATTAAAGCAGGAGAAGGAAGGATTGAAGGTTGAAAAAAAAAGTTTTTAAATTAGATGGCAGTAAGAATGATTTTTTTTTTTTTTTTACAAAAAGGAAGGAGTGTATAACTCAGTGCTAGAGTGTGTGTTTAGCAGGCACAAGGCCCTGGGTTCAATCCCAGTGTCTCCATTAAATAAAATGAATAAATAAACCTAACTACCTCTGTCTCCCCTCAAAAGCAAAAATAGGCTTTGACAGTGTCCAAAAGGGGTATAACCAAGAAGCACAGGACCCTGTGCCACGTCACTGCGGACAAGCCCCCCGTCATTCTGTGACCCTGGCCCCCCCTCGCTCATCTGCTGCTCCTCTGTCCTTTCTCCAGTCACAGAGGCCTCCCTGCTGGCTGCTATGCCCTCCCCTGCCAGGGTTGGCTTTTGGAGACATGCACACTTTTGTTGAACGAAAACCTAAGCATGGCTCCAGCCTGAGGCAAGTACTCACCTGAATAGCGTGTCTCACATACACCGAATAATCATCGTTAGTCAGGACAGCAGCTTGTTTTCTGTAAGTCTGGCTCTGGGTTTGGACAGCAGCAGCAGACTATAAAAGATAAACACGTTCTTTAAAATGGTGACCCAGATAAACCTACTTAAAAAGAAAGAAGTATGTAAAGTCTCTAATATTAAAAAAGAAACTGTGAAATATTACGCTATGTTTTCACTGTAAAATTCTTTGTTTTCAAAGGTTAATGGCAACAGCACAGGAAGCAGAATTAACCTCAAAACCTTAAAAGGATAGAAAATTTCTGAGGCATTTCTGAATGAAGCCTATGAAACAACTTACTGAAATCAGAAGTCAATGTGTCATATAAATATTGATTTTTTTAAGGGGGAGGGTATAGCTCAGAGGTAGAGTGCGCGCTTAGCTTCCTCGAGGTCCTGGGTTCAAGCCCCAGTATCTCTATTTAAAAAAAAAAAAGATTTTTTAATAACATCTCCTGTCATGCCTACCCAACATCATTCGATATTGGAACAAGGGCCTGTTTTAAAGCTAAAATAGTAAAGGCACAGAAAACCAAGGTAGCACTTAGGAGCCCCCCTCCCCATGTGCCTCGCAGAAGCAGGAAGGCCCCATGGAGTGGCGTGGAGGAAACCAGAGCTTGGGACAGATGGCACGAGGGAGGCACTGACCACAGTGTAGGCCATGTCGTCCACATCCTCCACCACCTCGTCTGAACACTCCTCAGACCCCGTGTCTGCGTCCGAGAGCTCCGTGACCTGCACGTCAGCGTGGCCCAGCGGCCCCCCAGCCCCGGCCTCCACGCCCAGGAGCAGGCGCAGACGGCAGCGGGCAGCGAGGACCGCACGCCCAGCTGCGCACGGGGCCCCTGACGGCCGCATTTCCCAGGAGGCCTACGAACAAACAGGTGGGCACGTGAAGTCCAACATCCCCGAGGAAAACACCGTACCTTGGAAGCCCAAAGCGTTCGCAGGGGCACCCGTGGGGAACTCGAGTGTAAATTCCATGTTCCTTCTAGGTGATCCGTCTTCCATGAGCTGGACCACAACGGGCAGAGCAGGACCCGGCGACGGCTGGTGCATTACTTCTCTGATGGGGCGGACGTGCGGCACGGGGTCAGGCGTCATGGAGCTGCAGGCTTCACACACAGGGCTCGCTGGGCGCATGGACCCCCCAGCCAAACACTGATACACAGCCAGCGTGGCGGCCTGGGCCAGTGAGAGCGGAGCCGGGGCCATCAGTCGGGGGGAGCAGGGAGTCTAGGAAAATGGAAATTGCAGACAACCACTGCCAACTGCAGTGCAGAATTGTACTTGTATACCCAGGCCTACTGGGTATTTTTAGATGAATGGATAAAGGAAGTTAACAAGGACAGAGACAACCTTCATAGTTTAATGCAGAGGAAAACCATGATGGTTGAACAGCTTCTTTGGCACACACAGAACCTACCTAGTGAATTAGCCAAATATCGATGTCCGTTAAGGAAATTTCACAGCCCTGAACTGTGAGCTCTGAGTGGCAACAAGCAGAGTGAGGGGCTCGAGGAGACAAGAGAAAGGGACCCCTCCCTTCCCCGTGACCAGGGTGTGCCCACAGTTCCAGGCATGGCTGGGGAGACCGTTGCTCAGTGGTACAGCACGTGCATGAGGTACTGGGTTCAATCACCAGTACCTCCATTAAATAACGAATACATTATATTTTAAAAGAATCCCAGGTCTGAAGTAAAGCTTTAGATGAACTGGAGGAGAAACAGTCTTTTCTTCAGCCTGGCAGTGTCCCTGTGAGGCCCCAGAACGGGAAGGGGTGGCATCTGTACTGTAAACCCTGTAACTGCTGAATCTGCTAAAGGTTTGAACACATTCTACAGTAAGAAAAAAGGAGCATCTTTTTTTCAGTGGCCTTGTATTTTGTGGCTATTTATGTGAATGTTTACATAAAAATCAATGTAAGTTATGTGCTTACCATTTCTTATACGAAAGAGAAACCACTCTGATGAAGGAATATGACAAATACAGATATGTATTCACTGGACACAATTCCCTGGCTTTCTACAGCCAGTAGGTGGGTTGGAATTTAAACTCGAGTGCGACTAGCAGAAAAAGCCCCCATAATTAATGATGTGTGCTACGATTTCTGGATGACGTGTGCAATGACTTTTGCATGATGGCCATTCTAACTGGTGTGAGATGGTACCTCATCTAGTTTTCACTTGTATTTCCTTGATACATGATCTGTTAAACATGTTTAAGATGCATGAGCTGTTAAGCTTAAAGGCTAATTGAACTTACAGGCTTTTGCACAGAAAAGGAAACCATAAGCAAAACGACAACCTATGGAATGGGAGAAAATATCTGTAAATGATGCGACTGACAAAGACTTAACTCCCAGAATATATAAAGTTCATAAAATTTAATAGCAAAAAACAAACAACCCAATCCAACAATGGGCAGAAGACCTAAAGAAGCAATTCTCCAGTGAAGACTACAAATGGCCAATAGGCACATGTAAAAATGCTCAGTATCACTAATTATCAGAGAAATGGAAATCAAAACTACAAAACACCAGTCAGAATGGCCGTCACTTCAAAGTTCACGTATGATCAATGCTGGAGAGGGTGTGGAGAAAAGGGAACCCTCTTAGCCCGCTGGTGGGAATGTAGTTTGGTGTAGCCATTATGGAAAACAGTATGGAATGTCCTCAAAAAGCTAAAAAAAGACTTAGCCTATGATCCAGCAATCCCACTTCTGTGTATATATTCAGAGGAAACTCCAATGCAAAAAGGTACCTGCACCCCAGTATTCATAGCACCACTATATATAACAGCTAAAATGTGGAAGCAACCTAAATGAAGAAATAGGTGACTGGATGAAGATGAAGCAGTAGTATTTATACAATGGAATACTACTATGCCGTTAAAAAGGTTAAAAGAATGCTATTTGCAGCAATATGGAGATCATCATTCTTAGCGAAGTGAGCCACAAAGAGAAAAATACCAAATGATATGATTCACACATATAATCTAAAAAAAAGATGACACTATGAACTCATCTAGAAAACAGAAACAGGTTTGCAGACTTGGTTAATAATCATGGTTACCAGGGAAAGGGGGTGGGAAGGGATAAATTTGGGAGTTTGAGATTTACAAATATTAGCCACTAAATATACAGTAGACTTTTTAAAAAAAGTTTCTTCTGTATAGCACAGAAACCTATGTTCAAAATCTGGTAATAACTTATACTGGAAAAGCCGCTACAGCCACCCACTGAGGAAGCAAGAGCAGAAAGGAGAGTGAATTACCCTGGGCTAGAGCCCGGTCCTCCTAAAGTCCTTTTCTGCTGCTGACACTGCCTCCTGACCACACTGCGCCCTCCTCCCAGGAGCAGGCTGACATGAACACATATTTCCTGTAAACCTGGGGCAGCAGAGACCGCCCCCAGGACAGGCCATGGGGTAGATGGGAGCAACTGGACAGCTCCCAGGAGCAGACCCCTCTCCCTGCTGCTGCCGTGGATGCCACAGCCCCCACACCCTGGCAGCCCCGCACCCGCCTCCCGCAGGCAGGCCATGACCTGAGGGCCAGCGGAAAGTGCTCCAGGGCCGTTCGGCGCCCTCCCACCTCCCGGGGCTGCACCCGCCTACCCAAACCCGGGTACAAGTAGCAGCAAAGAAACGGGGTTCAGGGGCTACTAACCGGGGGAAGGCACCACGAACCATGACATTGGCCCCGCACCCGCCTCAGGGTCATAACGGGACATGCGGCCTGGACCTCACCCTGGACCTCACCCCACGCCCCCCTCTCTGTGCGCCTCCCCAGCTGTGCAGCCCAGGCCTCACCCGGCTCCCCGACCTGTGCGCTCCTACCAGCACCCCCTTACCTGCCCTGCGACGGCAGCAGAGGCGACGGCAAGCGGCGGCCCAGACCCCAAGCCGCGTTCCTCCTCGGGAACAGGTCCAGGGGCGCCTGGCTCCCGTCCAGCTTCCACACGCGCCAGGCAGGGTCCAGCGTCTGTGTGGACTCTTGGGGTGGGGCTCCCGCTGTCCGGTTCTCTTTCAGCCAGGCCGGGCAGGCTGGGTGGTAGGATAGTAGAGCGGGCCCAGGGTACAGGACTGATCAAATGGCCACAGGGGTATCCCTTCCCCAGCAGTGCTGGTCCTTAGATTTGACCTCACCAAAGTGCTTGCACAACTTTCAAAGATGTTTTTTTCTTCAGTAACATGAATTTAAAACAATCAGTATGTCATCAAGGCATTTTCAGAAGTGACCTGCCCTGGGGCTAAATATACACACATAAATACACACATATACACATAAATATATACAGACATACATACAGGAAAGAGACAGGTGGACTGATACACAGAGAGACAGAGAGAGAGATAGAAGACAGACAGACAGACAGAGAGGCACTGAGAGACAGAGAGAGAGAGAGAATGAACACTGGAGATGGCAATGAGTGGAAGTTATGCACATTTTCACAAGTCAGTCTACATGTCAGAACCCGGTCCCAGTATCCATCCATCCTGCAGGGGAGTGTGTGGGAATCACACAAGGATGTGTGACCAGAAGGCAAAAAAAAAAAGCAGGGAGCCACTGTGGGGCAGCGCACCCGAGGCCGAGATGGGGCACTGGGCCTGAATCTGACACGACAGAATGACCTAGGAGGTCGCATGCCAGAATGGATGATATCAGAGTTGTGTTTAATTTCAACCCACCTACAGGGAGCTGGGAAGCAGGCGGCAAGGAGGGTGACTTTCCCCAGATCCCAGGGCAGACTCTGGCCTGTGTGGGTTGTGCCCTGCTCCCCACCAGCCCTCTGTGGGGCCTTTCCTTTGCTGAGTCTCTGCATGAACTCCCTGTGATGCCAGCCCGCAGAGGTGACAGGTGCTGTAGGTGTTTGTGGTTCTAGAGACAGGATGGCTTTCCTAGGAAGCAGGGTCTAGAATGATCCCCACTGGGCCGATGGGGGATTGGGGAGACCCTGAGAAGCAGGTGGCTTGTCCAGGGTGACAGCACTGCTGGCGGGAGAGCCGGGTCTGAACCCAGCTGTGTCCTCAGAGCTGTGGCCCTGGCTGTATCCAGGCCTCCCTAGGGCTATAGGAGGGGCCGAGTTGGTGTCACTGTGTGGACATGGCATGGGGTGGGAAGTGAGCCATCAGCTGCCCAGAGAGGCCCTTGGGGAGCTTTGTGTAAGGAGGAAGCTTGGGGAAGGGGACCCCAGGAAGTGACCTCACTTCCCTGGCAACATAGCCCAACAGAACTTGGAACCCAGGTCACCAGGCACCTGCTCTGTAGAGAAGAACACTTCTCAAGTGACTTGGCTGGTGAACTCAGCTCAGCTCAGAAATGTTTTGTTGCGTCCCAAGATCCCGAGGTCGCGGCCCCCGGAAAGCCCGCAGCAACGGTCTTTGCCAACAGTGCCGGCAGTGGGCCGAGTCTCACCCCAGGCGCCTCTGGCCTTTTGGCCACAGGGACCGAAAGGTAACACAGGGAGGCCCAGGGCAGGCCCGCCCAGGCCGGGCCACCCCTCAGAGCCCCCCGGGTGGCCCCACGGCCCCTTCCTGACTGGTGGAGGTGGGGCAGTCATGTTGGGGGGCTCCTGCCTCAAGCAAGAGCAGGCTGAGGAAGGGTCAGAGGCCTGGGGGGCCGATCACGTCCACAACCTGGGTCCAAGTGGGCTGGATGGGATGTGGAGAACTGGGGCAGGGCCCTGCTGCCCGAGGTGGCGCCCATGCCCTCTGGGAGTGTCTCTTGCCTCCCGGGTGACTGAGATGACCAAGGTGCCAGTCTGATTTGGCAGGAGAGGGTCGAGTGGGGCAGAAGCAGGAGTGGTCCTGGCCGGGCAGGGCTCTGAGACCTCCGGGCTGGGCCGGCTGCCGGTCACTGTCATTGCAGAGGCAGACACCGCAGGATCCGGGGAACCAGGACCCTCATGCCACCTCCCCAAGTGAGGGGCTGGTGTGCCACACTGTGGAAGGCCAGCACAGGCTCCGGAAGAGTCTAGGTATGAAGGGCTCCCCACCACCAAGGCCTACTGCCCAGACACCGACCAGGTCTCTCCCCAAGATCTTGCCCAGGGCTGAGGGGCAGCTCAGCACCCCCGGCTCTGACCTGGAGCACCATGCCCACTTCCCGGGGATTCAGGTAGAGGACCAGGAGCCCCCCAAAGCAGAGCCCAAAGGTGAGAAGGGCGGGGCTGGTGCGGGTGTGTAGGTGAGGGAGGGCGGAGCGCTGGGACACACAAGGAGGCATCCCCAACGGCTGCTGTTGGGACCAGAGCAAAGACTGGCCTCAGACCACCTGTCTGGAAGAATTTAGAAACAGAACACAGCCTGTGGGCACTTGCTCAGTGGGAGCTGTCTGCAAAGCTCTGGGAAGATTTCTGTCCTTGAAAGGCACATGGAAAGGGAGGCATATGGGTACCTTTTTCCTCTGTCAAGCCTGAGCACAACCACTAGACTTAAAGCTCTCTCCACGTCCAACAGTTACAGGTCCAGAGCAGGCAGAGGCAGGGGAAGACGGCACAGAACAGAAACAGGACCACCAGGATCCAGCAGGAGACAGCAAGCTCCCTCCTGCTGCTCCTGCTGGACTTGCTGCTCCTGAAGATCCTGCAGCTCCTGCTCATCTTGCTGCTCGTGAGGAGCCTGCCACTCCTAAAGAACCTGCCGCTCCTGAAGAGCCTGCCGCTCCTGAAGAGCCTGCTGCTCCTGAAGAGCCTGACAGTCTTGAACAGCCTGCTGCACCTGAAGAGCCTGCCGCTCCTGAAGAGCCTACCCTTCCTGAAGAGCCTGACGCCACTGCTGATCAAGCCGCTCCTGAAGAGCTTGCTGATCTTGCCGCTGCTGAAGAGCCTGCCGCTCTTGAAGAGCCTGCTGCTCCTAATGACCTAGCCGCTCCTGAAAAGCCTGCTGATTTTGCCGCTACTGAAGAGCCTGCAGCTCCTGCTGATGTTGCCACTCCTGTTGAGCCTGCCGCTCCTGAAGAGCCTGCCGCACCTGAAGAGCCTGCTGCTCCTGAAGAGCCTGCTGCTCCTGAACAGCATGCTATTCCTGCTGATTTAGCCTCTCCTGAACAGCCTGACGCTCCTGAAGATCCTGCAGCTCCTGCTCATCTTGCTGCTCGTGAGGAGCCTGCCACTCCTGAAGAGCCTGCTGCTCCTACTGATCTAGCCGCTCCTAAAGAACCTGCCGCTCCTGAAGAGCCTGCCGCTCCTAAAGAACCTGCCGCTCCTGAAGAGCCTGCTGCTCCTGAAGAGCCTGCCGCTCCTGAAGAGCCTGCCCTTCCTGAAGAGCCTGACGCTCCTGCTGATCAAGCCGCTCCTGAAGAGCCTGCCGCTCCGGAAGAGCCTCCTGATCTTGCCGCTGCTGAAGAGCCTGCCACTCCTGAAGAGCCTGCTGCTCCTGAAGAGCCTGACAGTCTTGAAGAGCCTGCTGCACCTGAAGAGCCTGCCGCTCCTGAAGAGCCTGCCGCTCCTGAAGAGCCTGCCCTTCCTGAAGAGCCTGACGCTCCTGCTGATCAAGCCGCTCCTGAAGAGCCTGCCGCTCCGGAAGAGCCTCCTGATCTTGCCGCTGCTGAAGAGCCTGCCACTCCTGAAGAGCCTGCTGCTCCTGCTGATCTAGCCACTCCTCAAGAGCCTGCCGCTCTTGAAGAGCCTGCTGCTCCTAATGACCTAGCCGCTCCTGAAAAGCCTGCTGATTTTGCCGCTACTGAAGAGCCTGCAGCTCCTGCTGATGTTGCCACTCCTGTTAAGCCTGCTGCTCCTGAAGAGCCTGCCGCTCCTGAAGAGCGTGCTGCTCCTGCTGATCTAGCCGCTCCTGAAGAGCCTGCTGATCTCGCCGCTCCTGAAGAGCCTGCCGCTCCTGAAGAGCCTGCCACTCCTGCTGATCCAGCCGCTCCTGAAGAGCCTGCCGCTCCTGAAGAGCCTGCCACTCCTGAAGAGCCTGCTGATCTAGCCGCTCCTGAACAGCCTGACGCTCCTGAAGAGCCTGATGCTCCTGCTGATCTAGCCGCTCCTGAAGAGCCTGTCGCTCCTGCTGATCTAGCCGCTCCTGAAGAGCCTGCCGATCCTGAAGAGCCTGCTGGTCCTGCTGATCTAGACGCTCCTGAAGAGCCTGCCACTCCTGCTGATCTAGACGCTCCTGAAGAGCCTGCCACTCCTGCTGATCTAGCCGCTCCTGAAGAGCCTGCTGCTCCTAATGATCTGGCCACTCCTGAAGAGCGTGCAGGTCCTGCTGATCTAGCCGCTCCTGAAGAGCCTGCCACTCCTGAACAGCCTGCTGCTCCTGCTGATCTAGCTGCTCCTGAAGCGCCTGCCGCTCCTGCACCTGCACCTGCACCGCTGGGCACTGGAGAATCTGTTCAGGCATCATCACCCCCTAGGGCTGAGCCCCCTCTGCCCCCTCCTACACCTTCTCCAAAATCCCACTATGAATCCCTTCCCCCACCTGAAGTTGACTTCACTACCCCTGAAGTTGTTTTTGTTTTGCTTTCCTTTATTTTACTTTGTTTGTTTCACCCCATGGTTGGCATCCTTTATTTTTCCGCTTCCTATTTCCTTAAATAAATTACAGATTTTTTCCCTTTTAAATTGTGCAATTCAGGAACATTATTGCATTCACATGCTGTGCGACCATCACTACCATCTAGTTTTACGCTATTTCTTTCCTGAAAATAATACCCTGGATCCAAAGTGCGCACTCCCCTTCCTTCCTCCCCCAGCCCCTGGTGGTCAGACCCCCGAGCCATGAGGCAAAGGCCAGGCTGCGGCAAAGCTGTGGATGCATGACGACAGTGTAGTGGAGTGGCCTGCAGATGGCAGCGTAGCGATCGTAAGACATGACTGCCAGGAGGATACATTCAGTCGCCCCCAACCAGTGGGAGATATAGAACTGGGCCACACAGCCTCCATAGCGGATGGTCTTCTGTGGACCCCAGAGGTTGACCAGGAGTTGTGGGACGATGCTCGTGGTGAAGCTAATGTCCAAGAAGGAAAGGTTGACAAGAAAGAAGTACACAGGGGTGTGGAGGTGCACATCCATACAGGAAAGCAGAATGATGGTGCTGTTGCCCAAGACGGACACCACATAAATCCCTGAGACAATGACAAAAAGGACAGGTTCTAGCGAGGGTCGTTCAGAGAAGCCCAGAAGCACAAAGACTTCTGGAGAACTCCCACTGGCTACTTCCACCATCACGCAGAGCTAGAGGTGGGCACAAAGCCCACCTGCAGGTGAGTGGGGGGCACAGGGTATCAAGCACTAGGGGTTGTATCAGCGAGCAAACTTTAAACGTAAATGTATAGCCACTGTATTTGAAAGCACCCATCCAACTGCTCCATGGATGATCTTGTGCCATCTTCCTGAAGGCCAACTTGGAATGCGTGCTAGAAGACATGGAAATAAGCATAGCCTGGGGAAAAAATGGACATTCATGCAAAACTCTTGGACAGTTATGCGCTATTTCTTTTTTATTGAAATATTACTTACAGTAGCAACATCTGGAGTCAACCTAAATTTTTAGTGATGAGGTTTTCAATGGGTGGAGGATGGCATTTCATCTGGTGAAACACTGCACTGCCTTTAAAACTGAGCCTGTGCTGCCTCCCTACTCAGTTAATAGTCACACGGAGTCCATTCTGACGTTTCTCTTTCTCTCAAATCCCACAACTATCAGCAAATTTTTGCTTTATTAAATATAACCAGAGTCTCATCACCTCTCACCACTTACGCTGCTACTCCCCTGGCCCTGTTATCGTTTACTGCCTGAACAACTGACCTCACATTCTGACTGGTCTTCCTGCTTCCCTGTTACTTGCCTTCAAAGCATACTCAACACAGCAGCCTGAAGATTACATTAAGAGACAATATGAGAATACGAAAGTGAATATATGTATATTCATGTATGACTGAAGCATTGTGCTGCACACCAGAAACTGACACAACACTGTAAGCTGACTATACTTCAATTAAAAAAAAAAGAATTACCCTGTGTACACAGCATTAGACTACAAGCTTAGAAGTGTACTAGCTGAGGAATACTTGCTGTAAGAAGTTTTAATCCAAGAAAGAAAAGTAAAACAGATTAAAATTTACACACAAAGGTACAAGCATGTATCATATTTCTACGTACTAAAGCCTCAAACAGAATTCTATTTTTATTGTACATAAATATAACCATGCAACAAAGTTATAAAAATAAATGTTATACTGAGATACAAAAGTGCTCAGTATTTTAAAGGGATAAGGAAAAAATAAAGCACGGAATGCCAAAAAAAAAAAAAGAGAGAGAGAGAGATGATAAGATCACACTGCTTTACTGCTCACTACCCCCATTATTGTGGAACAAGGCTTTTCCTCCAAAACAGTCACATGCTTGCCTTCTCACCTCCATCAGGTTGGTCTTCAAAAGTCATCTTTCATTGTCTTATTTAATACTGAAAACCCACCCAGCTCCCTTCTCTCCTTTTCCTGTTTTATTTTTATTTATAGTACTTATCACTATAGAATAAACACGCTATTCTAATTTATTATGTTCATTATCTGTCCCTTTCCATTACAGTATAAATTCCATGGAGCCATGCCTTCCTGTTATTTTGCTTATTGCATTTAGACACTAACCCAGTGTCTAATACACAGAAGTCCTTTAATCAATAGCCACTGAATGGGTAAACTGTAAGACAGATTGTTAGGATGGTATGTGGTCATGGTGGAGGCAGAACTAAAGAAATGGAAAGGTATAGCTGATTCTCACTCACTCACAGGGCAATCTCACAGCAGTATTGTCAAGAAAGAACTCTTGGAACTGTCAGAGTCATGCACAGGTGACTCCAGTGATCTCTTCATTTTACACACGGGGAGTAAAACAAATGATGAGCCAGCAGGGATGATGTGTGAAGCCAGAAGCCCCCATAGAAGCAAATCGATAATCTCAATCTGCTTCCATTGTCCCTGAACATTTCTGGAGCCCTTATTTACAAAAACGTGAATTTTTTCTTCCCTTTCTTTTAAAAGGAAGAGTAAATTCATTAAAATTAGAGCCCACTGAGATGTGAGGAACAGAGCAGCTGTAAACTCAACTGTCAATCCTTTTAAAGTCCCAGAGAGTGAAACTTACTTATCTCTATAACTGGCATTTTATGAAGCAAAATAAACTTGAAGACATGTACATTCACAGTGTTTTAAAATACATGGAGAGTTTCCCAGTGCATTTTGTAGAAACGGAGCTCAGAGAGCCTCAGGCATTTGCCAAAATTCACACATAGAAGTTATACTGGTGTGGACTTAACTGAGTTAGAATGCAGAGAAAATCCTCTGCCTTGCGTAGAGAAGACCTGAGCAGCACTGAAAGTCTGAGAAAGCACCCGGGAGACGGATTCTGACCCCCTCCAAATTCAGGAAGCATGGAGAGCTGTCAGAACACGGGTGGTTTCATAGTGTGGATGTGGGAGAGGAGAAGTGAGCGAGGATAGTCATGTGTAACTGAGTCATGGCACAATAAAGTAATTGCCCTGTACAGACAGTCACCTCAGACAAACTGATGAGGACATCAAAAAGTAGAACAGTAAACCGAAAACTGCATTGTCCCCCTGGGTGTTAACTATCTCCTCTGGAGATATGAAAATTTTGTTGACCCACATATGAAGAAAATGTTTGAATGTCACCAAGAGAGGGGGACCAAGAGATCAGTCATGGTCATGAAGTAATATAATAGTTTGGTAGAATTTTTGAGGACATAGAGATCTTTGTGACAATCAGTGGCTTACTCAAAGGCCAAGAGCTCCTCAGAGCTCCTTGGAGCACACTCAAGACAACAAGATTCTTAGTACAAAAATAACATTCCTGGTAAAGGAAGAGTTTTGTTCATTCAGTGAGTAACCAAAATTGTTACAGTGAAAAAAAAATCACTCTTGAAAATGTGGCCCCCACCCCAAGTCCTGTGACATTATGACAAAGAAAGGTAGCATGGTGACAGTTACGGGGATGAGTCCAAATTTTGTGAGTCAATTATGCAGTCACAAACTCTACCCATGAATGCGGGCAACCTGCTAAAATACCAAAGACTACAAGAAGAGAGAATTAGATTACTGAAATGGATCAGTGCTCATCAATCTTAATTGAAACTGCCAGAAACTCCGTGTTCTGTTTTATCTTAAATACCATGAAAAACAAATAGACCCCAGAATGTCACTTACTGATGGTGAGACAGCAGCAGCATCTTTCTGCATTCAGGTGCAAACATTGTATAATGAGCTGTATTTTATTTCAAGAATCGATAAGATCCACAAACTCAGGGCATGTGACATTAAAAAGCAGGAAAGCAGCCAACAGATTTAGAAGCCATAAAAATACTGGAAATCTCCAAGCCATTAGTGGCAAGTGTGCTAGACTGTCTTCAAATGCATGTGTAAGGACAGAGCCTTAAGTTTTAAAATCAGAATAGGTTTAAATTAGAAGAAGCACTTTTTTTCCCCTAAGAAAACTGTCAGCAAAAGTAGTGAGGATGATTCATAGTGTTTTCAGAATAAGAAATATATGCCAACCCCAAAGGACCAAGTGTGTCATAAAACCCTTAAAATCACAAGACATTCATTTTATCCCTTGGAGCAATCAGGAGGCAGACAGACGGTAATGATGTCAGGAAGATGAAATTGGAAGGAACGAAGCTTTGGTTTTTTTTTTCCCTATTGACTTATTGCAATTTTATTATAATTTCTGTACACACAGAATTGATTCTTTTCATGAATAAAATGTTATTTTAGGTTTTTATACTGCCTAACATTGATTCAGAACATAAGAATCAGTTATGTCTACACAAAATTTATCATGTAGTGGAGGGGAGAGTCTGAAATATTTGCCTATACCATAATTTTGGTACAGGTTTTAAAGATTTTTTTGAAATCCAATTATTCTATTATTGGTGTACAATACAATGACGAACTAATTTTTTTTGCTAGATCGTTTATATTTACTATGGTAAAACACATATAACACATACATTTACCACTGTAACCAAGTTAAAGTGTACAAATCAGTGGAATTAAGTGCAATTACAAAATAGTGCAACCATCATTAGTATCTGGTTCCAAAACTTTTGTCACCCCCCACATGCTCTCTTTAAGCAATCACTTTCTATTTGCTTTCCCTTCTCCAGTCTTTAGCAACAATTAAATCTACTTTGTCTCTACGGATTTGACTATTTTGGATATTCCATACAAATAAAAACATACAGTATGCGGTATTTTATGTTTGACGTCTTTCACTTAGTATAATGTTTTCAAGGTTCTTGGATACTGTAGCATGTATCAGTATTTTATTTACTTTTATAGCTGAGTAATATTCCATTGTGTGACTTCACTGCATTATGGTTCTCTATTCATCTGTTGATTTAAAAAACAGAAATTCATTTTGAACTGTTTCCCTCTGTACTCTTTGATTTGTATAATAAAAAGAGCCTCAGTAGAGGACTGTTACTAAGAATTTGACCAGTGAAATTATTCAGGACTGGGTTTGTATATTGCACTGGCACTAATTAGTCTGGACTGTTAGTCAAGTCTCTAAGTTAACTGTTCCAGTTTTTTGATATGTATTTTAAAGGGTTTTCAGAGCATTATTCTAATTTGTAAGGTAAGATCTGCGCCTGTCATAGTTACTAATACATTCCCCACTGTCCCATATATTTGCCTGATATCTCGCATGTTGACAATGCCTAATATATATTTATTATTATTATTATTATTATTAGTCAATGAATGAATGATTCTGGAGGTAGTCTGTTAATCAGAGTATAAAATGATCTGTTTTTTTCTTAGCTTTATTAAGATATAATTGACATATAACCTTGTGTAAGTTTTAAGATGTTCCAACATGTGTTTTCTCTCCAAAGCACCAAATGACTCTCTCCCATCAGCTGGATGTCAATCCAACTAATTCTGACACTATATAATGCAAATTACTTCTGAGTGACCCTGCAAGGGGCTATCATGAACCCCACTTTAAAGATGAGGCAACTGAGGCTTTGCGTGGGCAAATGACTTGCTGAAGGCTATGTGGTTATTAAGTAGTAGAGCAAGGAGTGCACATGGGTTTGCACCTTAAATAATATATTTCTTATCCCCTCACTCCCTTAGTTATCTAATGCAGTCTAATGGGTTCAAATACTAACTATATCATGAAGATTCTCCAAATTATATCCCTGGCCAGCACACCCACACCCAACTTCATAGTATCTCATACAGTTCATTGTCTATGTTATAACTTCATTTGGAAGATGGAATGGACTAAACTGCATTCCTCCAAAATTTATATGTTGATGCTCTTAACCCTACTGTGACTATGTTTGGAGATGGCGCCTTTAGGGATAATTAAGTTTATCTGAGTGAGGTCATAAGAGTACTACCCTAATCCCATAGGACTGGTGTCCTTATAAGAAGTTGAAAAACACGAATCTGCTTCTCCTTCCTTCCTCTCTCTCTCTCTCCCCATCTCCCTCTCCCACCCTGAGCATGCACAGAGGAAAGGCATGTGAACACACAGTAACAGGAAGGCTATCTATAAGTCAGGAAGAGAGACCTCACCGGAAACCAACCTTGATGACACCTTGATCTAGGATTTTCAACTTTCAGTACGTGAGAAAATAAATTCCTGTTGTTCAAGCCACCCAATGTGTGATTTTCTTTGGCAGGCTAGCACCAATTCCAAATTTAATGCTTCAGAAAATGAGCCCTGTTCCCTACCAGATCTGCTCTAGCTTCACCCTCCCCATCCCAGTTGATAATAACTCTATTCTACTAGGTTCTCAAGTCAGAAATCACATAGTCAACTTTCATCACTCACTTTTCCACTCCCTACCCTCACTCAGCACATGAAATCTCTCTGAAAGTCCTACTGGCTCTATCTTTAAAATATTCAGATTACAATTACTTCTCACAACTTGTCTCCCTGTGTCAACCATAATCACTGTATTAAAATGTAAGTCACATAGAATGTATCTTATTCGAAAGCATTCACTCCCATTCACCTGACTCTGAATAAAGACGCAACATTGCCGTAACAACCCACGAAGCCCTATACTAGCTGCCCCTTCACCTTCCATATCCATTACTTCTCTGACCCGATGGCCCACCACTTCCCCCATTCCTCCCCTGGCTGTACCCACAGGAGTCTCTGTTGTTCCTGACGCATGACAGGCACTCATCTGACATTACTTTTGTCCCTGCTGAGGACTCTGCCTAGAACCACCACCCTCTCCTCATGTCTGTCCTCAAGTTTCACCTGGGGAGTGACTTTCGCTGTTGCACTACTCACAATGGCAGACCCGCCCTTTCTCCATTCCTGCTCCACTCCTCTCAAGAGTACTTTCCATCACCTCACATTCCAGATGCGTATTTCCTCATTCCCACGTCTGTGCCTCCTTCTTTCAGAATGGAAGCTCATGAAGGCAATGGTTTGTTCATTTCCTTCTGCATCGCCAGCTCCCAGAGCATGGTCACACAGATGCTGCTTAATGCTCGTGTGTATAAATATGCTGAACTGCACAGTGTGAGACCGTGGCCGCCTGGAGAATGCAAACAGCCCTAGGGAAGAAGGAATTCTCTCTCTGTTGAAAACAAGTAGTCTTTTCTTCAACTTGCCCATTCCAGAGCTGAACACGCTGTTAGAAGAGATAATTAGCTTGACTGTGGTGAGTGCTTCACAGTATATACCAAAATATCATGTCATACATCTTAAATAGATGCTATTTTTATTTACCATACCTCAATAAAGTTAGACAAATAAAACAAGAGACACTGGGTTTTGCAGCTTCCTTTTTTTTTCTTTTCTATTTATCTGCAACTTTACAATTATTGTGCTACTTCACGTATCTTGTAAGCTGCCATCACAGATTACTCAAAGACCTGTGTAGTCTTAGTTTGTCTTAAAACATTTTTTTTACAACTATAATAGTGGAGTTTTTTGGTCAAAATTTTCTTCAATTCAAAGTTTTTTTTCCATATTGAAGATAATAAAACAAAAACAAATACACTTCATTACTTAGAACAATATATTCCATATGCACAGCCATTGAGCTTCTCAGAATTTGAGTTTCCCCATGCATCACTGAGCAAAGCAATGGCATGGACTCCCGTCATGTGGGTCACATGGGGAGATGTTAGCCCAAGGGTACAAACTTGCCCTTGGAAGACAAGTAAGTTTTGGGACCTGATGCACAGACAGCATCGTGATTATAGCTAACAATACTATACTATGTAGTTGAAAGTTACTAAGAGACTAGATCTTATGTGGCATTTAACCATATAAACCAGCTGATTGTCTTCTGAATGGTGTGCCTTTCAACTGAAAACAGATTATAAGAACAAAATGTCCAAAGTTATTACTGAGCATGGGTCAAAGAGCATTTGAATAATACAGATTTTTATTTTATATTTTATTTATGTTTAATTTTATAGATTCCAGAAAGAATGCTGATATTGATTACTAAACTATGTATGTTTAACTCTCTACGTATAATAAATCTAAGTCATCTGCTTCTACGCCCACTATCAATTCATAACGACATCAGTTTTCTGCAACTTAACCTCTAACCTTAGCAGGATGTAAACATCAGAACCATTAAGATTTGCCAATTCTTAGTGTCAATGACTGCCAGTTCATTCAAGGAAGTTGAGCTTATTAACTGCTAGTAAAGGACCAAATGCCAGAGGGAAATGCAGCATGAAGTTTGGCTTAGGGGAAAGTTCCTAGGAGGTGATAGAAAGGATGTTCTGTTGAGTATGCTAATTAAAGGTTGAGTATTTGCATTTTGATTAGGGAGAATGAGGCCACAGATCTATACATAGTTTGTTAAACCAAGCTGAACCTTTCATTGTTCAGAATACGTTTTTTAGTTAGGTCGTGGTCTTAAAAGGGATGGTAAACAAGACCTCAAATTCTTCAAAACTATTAACTTTGGTTTTTTTAATCCTTCAAAGTTTCTGGTCATTTCTGGAAGGAATGAGGAAATAACTCAAGGAAATAGCTTTCATTGTGATATACTTCCGCAAGTGGTGTCATAAAAGGAAATTTCCCTTCTACATTTGAAAATGTGTTGTGGCAACAAGGACACATCCCTCACAAGTTCCAGATAAGGATCAGTCGAGCTAATTATAACATTGTTGAGCATGAACTCCTCATTCTCATCATCATCACCAACTAGGCAATTGTAGATGACTGTTCTCTGACTATCAGAATAAATGGAAAGCATTTTGTGTCCTTTTCCAAACAAATGAAAGCTGAACTTGTTGGTATCCAGGAGACCAAGTAGAGTGAAAAAGCAAGTAGAGAATACTGACAGGGGGGACTCTTGCAGAGGATAGAAATGACCTGCATCTGTGGGGAAGTTGAGGCACTGGCTTTGAAATGACTGGCATCTCTTACTCTTCTGCACAGCACTGAGAGTGCTAAATGAAGCTCCTATGACGTGCACATCAGTTGTGCTCGGTCAACTCTCACCGCCACCATCATTGCGGAATACCTTACAGTTCACTAAAACTCACTTTCACTTATACACTATCCATTCTACAGATGAAGAATGCAAGTCCCAGGAGGTTCACTGGTTAGCCTTCGGTAGTAGAATTAAAGTCTTGTCCTTCCAGATGGACTCATGCTAGTGTGAGCAGAGAGGAAGTTAAAGAGGCTGAAGAAACTAGAGGCCTTTGGTGTTACCACATCGCCATCATTTAGTGTCTGAGGTCCAACAGGGGCCTGCTTAATTGAGCATGTAGGGGATGATGAGTTTATCTGTGAGTAATAAACGGTTTATTACACTGGCTCTCAAATCTTAGCAGGCAGTAGAATAGCACATGCCCAGAGTTTCTAATTCAGCAGGTGTGAGTTGGGACCTGAAATCTGTATTTCTAACAAGTTTTCAGATGACACTGGTGCCGCTGGTCTTGGGACCATGCTTTGAGAATCCCCAGCCTAGTACCTTCCTCCTTAAAGGACCAGCAGGAATGGCATCAGTAGGGAGCTTGATGGAAAGACAAAGCATTAACCCCAGTTGGAAAGAATCAGAACCCACACTTACAAGGTCCTCAGATCACTGTGAAAGTTTGGGAAACAAGGCTTTGGTACATAGGTTCTTAAATATGAATTAAGTAAACCATAAACCCAGAATGGTGTGTGAGACAATCCTGCCTCAAATATATTTCTCTCACTCTGGTGATTGAAACATAACTAGTAATACAAAATTTAGAAATGATTATAAGGCACTTGAGACCCATGAGCTCTGTCGATGGGGAGCAGTAACTTAAACATCTTCAGCCATGGTATTTTTATTTGGGAAAAAAGAAGGAATCGGAACAGACGAACATGCAGTTTCTGAATTCAGCAGATCAATTTCATGCTGGATACAAACTGAAGAAAATCAGTTACCTGTTCTGCTCTCCACTTGGGGGGAAACGTAATGAATAAGCCATTTCACCCCCCCAACAGCAGTGGCTCAGAGTCAGCAGTCAGCTAATCGCCTGCTTTGAAATTATCACCATGGCCCGCTTGTACTTTGTGGCTCTGATGGGTGGTGTAGGGGAGGGAGTGGGGGACCAGATGGTGGAGATGAGTATGTTAGGCCCTGTCTCCTTCCCGCTTGTAATACTAGCCTTAGAACAACAGGAAGAACAATTGCTCTACCTCGAATAACGTTCAGATCTTTCTATTTTCATACTCTTTCTCTGCAGTCTAGTCTTCTGAAGCATCAGACTGCTGAAGAAAGATATTTACACTTGATTTGATTTTTATGAATAGAAGAACAGACATTTTATTTTTAATTATCATTCTTTTTCCTTACAAGAGTTTCTTTTTGTGTGTTTGGAAGAGGACAAAATATTGGGAGTCTTGAAATCTCAGATTTCTGAGAAATAGGATGGCCCCTGCCATGTCTGAGCCTGAAATCCTGGAATTTCCTTGGAAGCAAAGTAAACCCAGAGTGTTAGATTTATTCTCTCTCGCTTCAGCTTGATTCTCCCTCTACATTACACACACACACACACACACACACACACCCCGCCCCTTCCTGTCCCCCTCCCCTTCAGATCCGCCCCTGTCTACTTTACCATGCCTATGCCCATCCCCAGGCAGCTTGTGATTGGTGAAAGCACAGGCCAGTGGTCCGATGCAACATCCTGCCCTGTATTGTGGCTGTTGTTACTTTGGTCAAGGCACCCAGGATCTGAGAAACAGAGTCACTGTGAAGGATGGGAAATTATCTCCTGAGAGAATTCAGGTGAGTCCTGACTCCGGGCACAGCCCTTCTTGGAGAAAGAGAGCAGGGAGAAGGAAGCTAGGTGTATGCATTTGGAATAGGGGGGCAGTGTGACTTGAAGAAGGCTGAACTTGAAGACAGCACCCTCTAAGAGCACACAGAGACCTCCCAGTTCACCTTCTCTTGGCTTACTTTGCAATCATGGTAGGTTGCCAGATTTAGAAAGTAAAAATACAAGATGCCAGTCTGATTTGAATTTCAGATAAACAGATACATTTTAAAGTATAAATATCCCCATGCAATATTTGGAGCATTATTGCATGGGTCACACTTACACTAAAAAATTGTGTTGTTTACCTGCAATTCAAATTTAACTCTGCATCCTGTATTTTATCTGGCAGCCTTGGCCTGTGGTCACTTGAATCTGTACACTTCTCTTTCCTCATCTGGGTAAAAGGCTTCCCTCTTCATTCGTTAGCTTCATGGGATCAGTATGAGACTAAACTGTCAGGTTCTTGAAAATTACAGAAGCAAAATAGTTCACTGAAATGCTTTTAATTTAAGTAGTACTTTTTTGAGTTTTTTTTTTATCCCTATCCCCATCAAATGCTTTTGAAGTTGTAGAACAGATACGGATAATAAGTATCATTCTTTTTACACCTTGCTTAATATTAAAGACTGTCTCTGCAGCACCCCATTCACCCATCCACTCTCCCGAACTCCTCCCATACAGTCTTATTATATTATATTAAAATACTAGGCTTAAAAGATGGCATGTAATTGGCATATAACATTAAGTATAAGCTGTACATAGTGTTGATCTGGTGCATTTGTATACCGCAATCTAATTACCACCATAGACTTAGCTAATAACACTATCACCTCTATCATGTCAGATGACTTCACGTAATAGCATTTCTTTTTCTGTGCTACAAACAATTAACATCTAGTCTCAACAGCTGTGAAGTTTATAATACAGTACTGTTGACTATAATTGCTATGTTGTGCATTAGATCTCTAGGACTTATTTATTTCCTAGTTGCGAGTATGTATCCTTAAACAACATCTCTTCAATTCCACCACTCCTCAGCCAGGTAACCACCATTCTACTCTGTCTCTATGAATTTAGCTTTTTAAGATTCTACCTATAAGTGAGATTATACAGTATTTGACTTTCTCTGTCTGACTTACTTCACTTAGCATAATGCCCTCAAGGTCCATCCGTGTTGTCACAAGTGGCAGGATTTCCTTCTTTTTCATGGCTGAATAATATTCCCCCTCTCTATATATAGACTCTTGAACAATGCAGGGTTTAGGGGCACTGACCACTCCACACAGTCAAAAATCCACATTTATCTTTACAGTCAGCCCTCCACATCCGCAGTTCTGTGTCTGTAGATCATGCAGTACTGCAGTAGTATTTACTGAAAAAATATCTGCTTGTAGTTGGACCTATATGGTTCAAACTCTGTTGTTCAAGGTTCAGCTGTATATACATATGTACATGACAATATTATATTCAAGGGTAAACTGTGTGTATATATGTATACATATTTACATCACATCTTCTTTATCATTCATCTGTTGACAGATATTTATACTGTTTCCGTATCTTGGCTATTGTGGATAATGCTACAGTAAATATGAGAGTTCAAATATCTCTTGGCTATCCTGTTTTCATTTCTTTTGTATATATACCCAGAAACAGGATTGCTGGATCCTAGGATAATTCTATTTTTAATTTTAAAATAATTTTTGTAGTGGCTGAACCAACAGTGTACAAGTGTTCCTTCTTCTCTACATCCTTGCCAACCCTTATTATCTCTTGCCTCCTTTTTTTTCTCTTTCATTCTTGATAGTAGCCATACTAACAGGTGTGAGGTGATATCTTACTGTGATTTTGATAATTTGCATTTCCCTGATATTCAGTGATGTTGAACATTTTTTCTGTACCTATTGTTCATTTGGATGTGTTTTTTAATACAACTAGGTTGATTTGGTGACACAATGCTCTAATCACATTACTCCTGTGTTTCAATGAGCAAATCCATTCCCACCAGCTAGCAGTTGAAATGTAGACCACTCATTCTGGAGTTTAAAGTCCTATATATTCTGTTTTAATCACTCCCTCCTTGTTTTCTTCTCACTTTGGGCGTTGCCTCCACTGTCTTATGTAGCAGCTGACCTCTAATGAAGTTACTAAGGAGCCTCTCAAAGGCAATTGTTACTTTGAATATATCTTTGCAGTCTCTGTGACTCCCTAGAACTTAGAGCAAAACAGGGATTTAAAGAATGTGTACTTAGTTTAGTTAAAAAATTTTTTCTTCCCTTTGTGTCATAAATGTGTTGTATGGACTTTATACCCTTGTCAATCTGACCACTTGTTAATTTTTTGAGTTCAACCCTGCCTGCCTTGGCTGTCAGAACTCTTGCTCCAAAGTTCACTTTCAATCAGTTTTACTTATCATATTCATTCTGCAGTGCTCTGGCCAAATGCTCCATCTTCCTGATCTCTGCCAGAAATTATTATTTATTTATTTATTTATTTTTACTATTCTATGCCTTGTAAACAGTTATGCACACTGATGACACTAAACACATCCTGCCTAGTGTCATGACTACATGGGTGTAATTCTTGTAGATAGTGGATTCTTTGACTACAAGGGCAGTGTCTTTAAACTCTTTGAGAAAGCCTTGAAATTCTTGCTCATACTCTGAAGAAGGAAGGCTCTCAATAAATGTTTTCTGGCTGATATGAAAAAGCACATGTGATTCTCATTCAAGAAAAGCAGAAGGTAAACTTATCTGCTTCAGAATACTGAGACCCAAAGGAGTTTTCCTTTCTTTTTTTTTTGTCTCCCTCTTTATGTTGATTTTCAAAATTTCTGACATATACCTATTACTGTGTTGTGATAGGGTTGGTGATCTCTTTTGGAACAACCCTGAACTTCTCTTACTATATTAACATTAAAGCAGCAAGAGGATGCTGATTCAATTAGACCATGTTGTAAATGAAGCCAGTTAAGACTCAGAAAGATGGGAGTGACTTGGTTTGCTCACCTTTGTGGTTGGAAAGACCCTTTCTCATTCTGCTCTTCAGCCATTCCTGTTTAGGATCTTATACCCAACTCCTGGAGAAGGCTATTGGCTGGATCTCAGTTCTATTTTAAAAATCCAGGCTGATGTGAAGAGCAAAGGGGTGGAGGTACCCTCTGGAGTTCTCATGATTGGCATCTATGAATGATGCCTCTGCAGTCCAGGGACTTTTCTAGGTCCAGCATGCCGCTACACTCAGGGCAGCTAGATTCAGCAGTACTCAAGGAACTCACAAGGCTGAGTGAAGTACTCAACTTACATTGATTGTAACAACTGATAATTATCTCAGGCTTTATCTCTGCCCTGCACACTTTTAGGAAATTTATTAGATTATCCCATTATTTTTCCGTATCTACTATCCAAAGTGGTGGTTATTATCCTCACATACTGTGATCTTGGGAAAATGCAATATTAAATATGAAAATGTGTCACATAGTTGGATACGCTGATTAATTGGTGATGGGAGATATTTTATTCTCAGTGAGTAAAATATAGGTAATTCCTGTCTAGAGCACTCTTTATTGGTGAACTTGGTAAGGCAGGTTAGCAGCATTTCTTGAAGGTCATACAATCAGGTAAAAGAGAAATGGATAGTTTCTGATAAATAATTCACTGGGAAATCACGAAGCTGGATTAAACTTATATTTGATAATAGTCCTTCTTTACTTGTAATCCTGGACAAATTCCTTGGTTTCTGGGATTCCATGTCCTTATGTCCACAATGGGGATAATAATGTTGCCAGATCCTAGCTTCAGTTGTGAAGATAAATGAAACAATGCATGTATGTTAACAGGGACATCGTAGGCTATTAATCACTGATGGCGATTATTTAACTACTTTCGTACTCTGAAGTCAGATTTTTTTTCAGGTTCTTGAGCCATAGTCTATTTCGCTTTAGTGAATTACTCATAGAAATTATTTGGTTCACAAGGAACCAAATTCCATGCACTGCAGATACGACTGACAACAAAATGGAAACATTCCACCTCATAGAACTTGTTTTATTAACAGAAAGGAGTTACAATTATATAAATTATACAGTTCAGGTAGTTAAAAGTACTATGAATTACATACAGCAGAGGAAGGAGTGTGATGTTATGAACATCTAATCTCTGAGGAGAGACCTGGATATTTGAGAATAACCAGATTAGGCAAAAATCTGTGGGATTCACTACCAGACAGAGAGACTATATATATATATAGTCTTTATATATACTATATAAAGGCCCTGAGGAGGGTCTGAGTATGGTGTGCACTGGGATTAGGCGCACAGGACATGTGGTTACTAAGGTGAGCTGAATTACTACTTGCCAGCTCCGTATTTTATAGCTGGTTGTCCTGTGCTCCTTTCTTTCTCTTTGTATTGAGATATAATTGGTATGTAAAAATTTGCATATTTAAAGTATACATTTTGTTAAGTTGTTACATATGTAAACTCCTGTGATATTATCACCCTGATCAATGTGCTAAATATATTCACCTCCAATTTCCTTGTATTTTCTTCTCTGTGTTTTTTTCTTAACTTTTTTGTTGAGTTATAAGCATTTTACAATGTTGTGTCAAATTCCAGTGTAAAGCACAATTTTTCAGTTATACATGAACATACATATATTCATTGTCACATTTTTTTCTCTGTGAGCTACCATAAGATCTTGTATATATTTCCCTGTGCTACACACTATAATCTTGTTTATCTATTCTACATTTTGAAATCCCAGTTTGTCTCTTCCCACCCCCCACCCCCTTGGCAACCACAAGTTTCTATTCTATGTCTATGAGTCTGCTTCTGTTTTGAACTTACTTTTATTTTATTTGTTTTAGATTACACATATGAGTGATCTCATATGGTATTTTTCTTTCTCTTTCTGGCTTACTTCACTTAGAATGACATTCTCCAGGGACATCCATGTTGCTGCAAATGGTGTGATGATGTTGGTTTTTATGGCTGAATAGTATTCCATTGTGTACATATACCACATCTTCTTTATCCAGTCATCTGTTGATGGACATTTAGGCTGATTCCATGTCTTGGTTATTGTAAATAGTGCTGTTATGAACACTGGGGTGCAGGTGTCATTTTGAAGTAGGGTTCCTTCTGGATATATGCCCAGGAGCAGGATTCCTGGGTCATATGGTAAGTCTATTCCTGGTCTGTTGAGGAATACCCATACTGTTTTCCACAGTGGCTGCACCAAACTGCATTCCCACCTGCAGTGTAGGAGGGTTCCCTTTTCTCCATAGCCTCTCCAGCATTTGTCATTTGTGGACTTTTGAATGATGGCCATTCTGACTGGTGTGAGGTGATACCTCATTGTAGTTTTGATTTGAATTTCTCTGATAATCAGTGATATTGAGCATTTTTTCATGTGCCTATTGACCAGTTAGTATGTCTTCCTTGGAGAATTGCTTGTTTAGGTCTTTTGCTCATTTTTGAATTTGGTTGTTTGTTTTTCTCTTATTAAGTCATATGAGCCGCTTATATATTCTGGAGATCGAGCCTTTGTCAGTTTCACTTGCAAGAATTTTCTCCCATTCTATAGGCTGTCATTTTGTTTTTCTTATGGTTTCCTTTGCTGTGTAGAAGTTTATAAGTTTCATTAGGTCCCATTTGTTTATTCTTGCTTTTATTTCTATTGCTTGAGTAGACTGCCCTAGGAGAGGATTTTTGGGATGTATGTCAGATAATGTCTTGCCTACTTTTTCTTCTAGGAGGTTTATTGTATCTTAACATATTTTAAAGTGCACAATACCTTATTATTGACTATAGGTGCTATGTTTACTGCAGATCTCTGAAACTTACTTATGTAGCATAACCAAACTTTATATCCATTGAACAATGCCCCATTTCCTCCTCTCCCCCAGCTCTTCGCAGCAACCACTCTACTTTCTGTGTCTATGAGTTTGTCTATTTTCAATTTCACATGTAAATTGAAATTATGCATTATTTGTCCTTCTGTGACTGGCTAATTTCACCTAAGCATAATAGCCTCAAGGTTCACCCATGTTGTTGTAAATGGTAGAGTACTTTCTTTTTTATGGATGAATAATATTCAACTGTATGCATATGCCAGGTTTTCTTTATCCATTCATCTATGAGTAGACATTTGTGTTGCTTCTATATTTTGGCTATTGTGAATGACACTACAATAAACTTAAGAGTGAAAATACCTCTTTGAGATCCTGATTTTGATTTCTTGATGTATATCCAGAAGCAGGGTATATACTGGATCATATGGTTATTATGTTTTTAATGTTTTGAAGAGTCTTTATACAATTTTCCATAGTACCTGCACCATTTGGCTACCTACCAACGATGCACAAGGGTTCCAATTTCTCCACACCATTACCACCACCTGCCGTGTGTGTGTGTGTATATAGATAGATTTATTTATATATATATGTTTTTGATAACAGTCATTCTAACAGGTGTGAGGTGATAACTCAATGTGATTTTGATATACACTTCCCTGATAAGTAGTGATGTTGAGTACCTTTTCATGTACCATCTGTATGTCTTCTTTGGCAATGGAGGGAAAAATGATACAACTGTTCTTAAAGAGTTTAATTTAAATCTGTTCTGCAATGAAAAATGCTTCCTTCTTTTCAAGGTAAATCAGTATTTATGGAAAGCCTATATGTGACAGCACTCTTGACCTCAAGAAAAAATTAACACAGAGGACAGATTACAGTCCTCTAATGCCGATGAAAAAATTGCTAAGCCACTTCAAGAAGCACTGCAGTTAATCACCATTCTGTAACTTTAAGAAATTAGAGATTATATAGCTGAGAAAGCATAAAAACTTTTCAAGTTGACTTCTGCTATAAAGTGAAGTTTTTAAGAGTGTATAGAATGATGATTTGATACATGTATATGTTGCAAAATGATTACCAGGGTGTGATTCCTGGTGTCAAGTCATGGGTAATTTCCACTACATCACAACAGCCTCTTTTCAAGATAGGGCAGACGTTAATGTGTTCTAGGTAGAAGCATAAATATTGTGCTGTAGAAACAAGAGGAAAGAATGAATGTAATTCTGGATTAGAAAGACAGGAAGGAAGGACATGTTTAAGGAACTGCTGTTTGGATTGTGCTGCAAATGTTAGGATTGTTGACCAAACTGGAAAAGACTTTCTAAAGTGTAGAGACAGTGTGGGAAAAGGTATGAGTTTGAAGTATATAGTGGTTCAGGAAATACAATTAATTAATTGTCTGGTAATTATAACAAATTGTTCATGAATAGATCCAATTGGAGAAGGACTTGAAAATGAGATTCAGCATTTGATGATAAAGTCTTCTACAGATATTAACTACTATATATAAAATAAACAAGTTTCTTCTCTAAGGGATTATATTCAATATCTTGTAGTAACCTATAAGGAAAAAATATGAAAAGGAATATATGTATGTGTATGTATGACTGAAACATTACGCTGTACACCAGAAATTGACACATTGCAAACTGACTATACTTCAATAAAAAACAAACACGATAAAACGTAGCTCACAAAAATTAAAAAAAATAGAAACATTCTTGTGTACAAAATACATTTCATTAGACAACAAAAAAAAGTCTTCAAAAGCACTTGGGAAGTGATAATGTAGTGAAAATTTATGAGTTGGAGAAAGATGTAACGTGGCTTATATTTTAAAGAGAATTGTATGAACTCAGTGTGTAAGGTGAAATGAAAGAGAAAAAATGGACAAAGTTAAGAAACTCTTAAAATACACCAGTCAACAGATGGTGAAGAGCTAAAATTCAGCAGGAAAAACCAAAATGAAAAAAGACGTTTGGTGAAAGTAACTGCATTTCCAATGTTTGGCAGTCATTTAGGTCACAGATGTGATGTGAGAGAAGGATAAAATTATTCCCCGAAATGAAATTTAAGATTATTCCTGGCATTTCCAGGGGACCTTTCTGTAATTAGAGAATCTTGGCAGATGCTGTATATATTTGGAGATGAAGGAAACACAGAAACAGAGAGGCAGTGATAGATCTTAGGTGAGACGGAACTGGAGAGTCCCAGCTTCCTCTTACAGCTGTCAAACAAATCCCTATCAAATCTGCCAGATGGAGGAAACAGAAACGCTAAGAATCAGACTCAACCCACTCCCTTTCCTTTTCCTATGATAACGTTCTTTACTTTCTCCAGATGCAACCGTTACCCCATGCCTCTGTGTGGTCATTCACCCAATGAAAGAGCTATGAGTCTTGCACCAAGGGTTTTCCAGATCTATTCTCAGTCACTCTACTCCAATGGTACTGAGGGGAAAAGGAAATGATATTTATCAAGCAGCTGAAGGGTGCCAAACATATTGTACAGTTGGGTTAAATCCTCCTAATAATACAATGAAGAAGACATTGTTATCCCCATTCGTACAAGTTTTGAAATTTAGGGCACAAAGGTTTCAGACTCACAGTTAGAAGAGGCAGTTTAAGTCATTAGACACGAAGTCAGCAAGACGCCAAAGCTTGCAAGCCTTGTCTGCTTACTTGAGAGAGAACTTAAATAGACTTCTTTTCAAGAAGAAGGTATATCCAGGCTGTGCTCTAGGCCTTCTGGAACATGGGAGGGTGTGAAGCCTGATGATGGTTCTCTGAGGGGACCGAGGGGATGCAGGGTTAGCCTTCTGCCTGCTGCTCATCTAAAGAATTCAATATTAAATGGATAATCAGGAATGTTTCCTTCTTCTGGAAATCTGTACCTGACACACACATTATGTTTAGAATGTATGAATCTTCTCTCCATCTACTCAGTGATGGAGTTCACGATGTCCTACCTCCAAATGCAGCATCTTGGTATACAGACTATTTTAAGCTGAAGGAGTTTGAGGAAACAGCAGAAGCAGGACAGTTATTCTGACCTCCTCACCCTTTCCGCTCTTCCCTGAAAGCATGAGCTAAATTGCTCACTTGAAAGATGCTCTCCTGTACCAGGAGGAAGGGAGAAATTCTTATCACCAGAGACAAGGAACTGAGGACCAAGAAAGCTATATAAACAAACTGTGTTACATCTTCACCATTTATTTCCCTTAGCCTAAACCCCTCTGCCTTGTCAATTCTTCACAGATGTTTTGTTTCTTTGTCTAAAAGGTATAAAAGCTTCCTGTTCTGCTTGTTTCTTCTGGTCTTCATTCTCTTGTGAAGGCTCCCATGTATATGCAAAAATCAAATAAAATTTGTATGCTTTTCTCCTGTTAATCTGTCTTATGTCAATTTAATTTTAGGCCCAGCCAGAGGCCTAAAGAAAGCAGAGGATAAGTTTTCCTCCTCTACATCATCTACCTATCTATCTGAAGTTTGTGTGTACCTATGAACACATCACACGAACAGGCCCTAATTGATGAAAAATAATAGGACAATTTCTTAATAATGGCATAAAAAACTTCAGAACTATAGATTGATAGTTTTATTGTTCTTGATCATCTTGAGTATCTTATGATCTCTCTATGACCCAGACTTTCAAAGGTGATAGTTTAAAGGAAGATTCAATAACAGAAAATCTATACTGCCTCTGGTGGAATTAGACACAGTCTTAATTTCTTCAGACAAGATGGATTTAGAACTTGTAGAAGGTTTTTGGAGAAATCTTCATAACTGAATCTCTATAACTGTTCATAAAGAAGCCATGCATTCCTGCTCAGGACTAAAATAATCAAATTAAAACCTTGGATATTTCCCAGAGAATAAAGCTTTAGTGTGCCCCTGACTTTAGAAAGGAGAGATAGTAAACAAAATATAGGAAAATCGGCCTTAAGACAAACTTGATTCATTGTCTCAACATTCTGCCATTACTTTTTAAAAAATTAATTTATTTTTTACTTGAAGTATAGTCAGTTTATAAATGAAGATGAATTCTGCCATTACATTTTAAATGTATCAAGTGCTTGGCCAGACATCAGAGACTGGAGCATCTGAGGCAAAGTCCCAAGGCTGAAGCAGGTGAATTTTCCTCATGTAGGTGATCACATAGACTTTCCCTCTTTATTCTTATTAGCTAATATTTAAGCAAAGGTAGAATCTAACAAATTTCGGTGATGCTGTTACGTTTTCCAAAAAAATAAAGAAAGAATGGGCTAGAGATTTTCAAAACTAACTCTTCTTTGAGACCACTGAGAAGTATTTTGCATTGCCATTTTCATTCAATTTTTAATAAAGTTGCAGGTGCTTTAAAAGTGGAGAAAAGAATAAGGAAATCACCACGAAGAGAGAAACTGAGGAGTGCTAAAAAGTGGTAGCAAGTGTTAAGATGGCCTTGGTTTAAGCCCCTGTCATGAGATTCTTTTGTCTATTTTTAAAATTAACCATACTCCCAAGTTCTTATTTATTTATTTTATTAATCATTGTATATTTATATTTTATATATTTTATAATATATATTATATGTTGTATTATTTATTATATTATTATTTGTTATTGTTTATTATTTTCCCCAGTTTTATTGAGATGTCATTGACATATAATATTGTATTAGTTTCAGGTGTACAGCATAATAATTTAACATTTGTTTATACTGCAAAATAATTGCTACAGTAAGTTTAGTTAACATTGATCACCTCACACAGTTGCAGTTTTTTGCGTGTGATGAGAACTTCTAAGATCTTCTCTATTAGCAACTTTCAAATCTATAATGTGTTATTAACTGTAGCCACTGTGCTGTACGTTACATCCCCAAGACTTATTTATTTTATAACTGGAATTTTGTGCCTTTTGACCACCTTCACATATTTCTCTCACTCCCTGCCACCCCTCACTTCTGGCAACCATCAATCTCTTCTCTGTATCTATGTGCTGGTGACTTTAAGGTACCACATATAAGTGAGATCACATATATAGTATTTGTCTTTCTCTGTCTGATTTTTTTATTTAGCATAATGCCCTCAAGGTCCATTCCATACTCCCCAGTTCTTAACCTATTATCAACTTTCACCTATGCAAGACCATTCTCTCTATTTTTTCTCCTTCCTCCCTGATTCTCAATATCACTCCTGTTCCCCTAAGAATCAATTTTAGCATATTTCACCTGTAACCTTAGAGAGAATGGATCTATTTATCTAAAATTTGAATAGATACAAATGATAATATGATGTCAAATGAGTCTATTATTTACTTTCTTTACTAATCAATATCTCTGAGATCTGTAATTGTTAGAGTAAGTGCATCTGCTATGTAGCTGCTTCTGCGTGTTCATTATCTGCACTCACTTCATACCATTCATTCACTGCCAACCCTCGCACCAAACTCCTTCTGTGGACATTGAGAACACACCTCTTACATCCCTTTGGAAGGAGTGACCTGGAATGCACCCTGTTTCTTTTCTAAGAAGAGGCTGCACCTTCTACTCCCCCTTTCTGGATAGCTTCTGCATCTCCACATCCATTCCTACAATTGGAACATGCATGTTTCCTAATTCTGCCATTCATTCATTTTAATATAAATTTGTATCCAAGTGCTATTTTAATTTTCATTTTTCTGGTTGTTTGTTGGTGATTTTCTGTATTTATTCATATGCTCGTTAGGCACCAAAGCTTCTTTCAAATGTTTACTGTTCAAATCCTTTACTCATCTTTCTTTTTTTAATTTGGTTTCTTGCATTCTTGTGGATTAGCAAGCACCTTTTGAATACTGCAGACTCACCTCTTGAGTGTTAGCCAAGTTAAAATAAAAAATACTCAATGACACATGTGAAAGATGGCAAAGAAGACCTGATTTTACAGTCTAGGAGAGAGATGGGGCTCAACTCCAAGTATGGCATGGGCAAGTGGGGATTTATAACTATGGAAGAGAGTTGGGGGGGTGGTCAGTGGGTGAAAAATTGCTAAGAAGAAATAGGGATAAAGGTGGTTCGGCTAAACCAACCTGAGTGAATTCTTGCTGAAGACAGGCCGGGATGATCAGATATTACTTGGGGGATGGTGGAGGATGAAGAATTTGAGCTATCAGGGGCGAGGTTTCTAGTAAAAGTTTCATAGCAAGATTCTTGTTAAAACTGGATTTTACAAGGAAGTGCATAGATGGGACTAGGAGGAGGTTCAGGAGACTGACTAATGTTGGCTCACACAAAGAACCTCTGTTAGCTATTACAAATACCTGTTCTTACTGAGCATCTATATGCTAGTTACATTTTTTATTTACTGGAAATCCTAAATGTTGATATAAAATTTGTTATCTTTTTGCCTCATGGTTTGTGATTTGGTGCTTTCAAAATAATTAACTTTCCTTTCATCGATTTCTATATTAAAGCAAAATTTGCATATAGTGAAATGAGCAAATGTTAAGTGTAAGACTTGAGTTTTACCAATGTGGATACCCATATAACTGGTACCCAAATCATGATATATATGTAATTTTTTCATTATCTCAGAAAGTTTCCATGCCTCTTGTCAGTCAGTCACCTCCAAACACTGTTCTGGTTTCTATTCCCATGTTTGCCATTTTGTAAATGGTCCCGTACAAAAGAACATACTCTTGCATTTATCTTTTACTTAACATTAATGAAGAGATTCATCCACATTGCATGTACCAAAGTTCATTCTTTTTTTATTGTTTAATGTTCCAGAGTTTATTCAGGTGCAAATATACAAGATTATGATTATACATTCTTCTATTCATAGTATTTGAGTTGCTTCTGATTTTTAGCTATAATGAATCAAGCTACTAAAAATACTCACGTACAAATGCTTTTGTGGATATGTGTTTTGAGTAATTTCCTAGGAGTGGAACTGAAGAAGTTTTTCCCCATTCTCATATGACAAAGCTATTATTCTGACATTTCTTTGACTTTGTTATTTACATCATCAATCCCTGTTAGTATATAGCTTAAATTAGGAATTTTGCTTTTTTCTCTCTCTAAAACTAAGCCACATTTTGCGATTTCATCTACTAGAAGAGCCACTCTTTTCTCTTTGAACGGTAGTTCCTTCTTTATTATATCCAAGTTTCTACATATTAATGGCTCTGTTTCTTTGTACTCAATTTTTAAAAAATATTGGCCTGTATCTTTACTGGCAGCACACAGTTTTTATTATTATGACTTTGTAGTATGACTTGGTATCTGGTGTGATGCTATCCTCAATGACATCATAGAGGTTTGACATAAGAAGTATAAGGCAGAGCAGATTTTTCCCCCCAGTAAGATGGGTTTTAATATAAAGAATTTGGTGCTTACAAAAATCATTGGAATGACTGAAGTTGTAGGTTTGAGGCTGGGCCTCTTATAAAGATACTCTCACCCTACAGAACTGACTGAGAGGAGCCCCTCCTGCTCAGGAGGCTTTTAGAAGGACTGTCCATTTAAGAATTCTGCACCCGCTACCAACAATGTCCATGACGCTGGAGAATGGACACCAGAATGTTTATGTGGAGAAAATTCCTCTTTGTGAGCCTGATTTTCAGAGGAAGAGCCATAAAAAGGCCTCTTCTCACTTTGGGCAGCACCTAATTTGCAGCTTGAATATTGGTGGCAAATGAGTCAGAGGAAGATGGTAACTGCTTTCCTTTCTCTGAAAAGAAGGTAGAATAGATGTTGACGTTGCCCATCAACTGTGTCCAGAACATGCTCTCTTCATCACTCTTTGTTTCAAAATTGATTTAGCTCTTTGAGGACTTTTCCCTCCCATACTCATTAAAAATTTAATTTGTTAATTTTATCAGAAGTGCCAGCTTGAATTCTGATTGAGATAACATTGACTACCTAGAGGGCAAAAAATGCGATGTTAATGCAAATACACTATTCCAATCAAAAATTGTTTGTAACTGTATTTATTCAACTCTTTAATGTGTTTTAATAGAGTTGTAATTTTTGTTTTTTTTCTTGCATTCTCTTGTTAGGTTTATTTCCAGATACCATTTAAAATAGCAAATCTATGAAGTACATTATTCTCTAGCCTGGTATTGTTGAAATGCTACTGACTTTTGTAAGGTCATTTTGTGTCCACCAGCCTTGCTGACTTTCTCATTTATTTTAATGGTTTGTTAATGTTACTGGGTTTTCTACATAGTTAATACATCAGCTATAAAGTTAAACATTTTTCTCTTCCTTTTCATTTCTTGCAAAGCCTACTTGTTTCTTGTTTCATTTTTATTAACCTTGCTGTATGTTTTTGATATATTGCTTTTATCAAAATAAGGAAGTTCCAACTTACATTTTATGAGGATTTTTATTGTTAATGGGGCTCAATATTATCAAATGAATTTTTTGAAACTATTGAGAAAATCTTGTAATTTTTTTCTTAGATTCTAAGGTGGTAAATTATGTTAATAGACTTTGTATTGATGGCCTACCCTGTTTGGTATAATACCTTATTGATTGTCATGTGCTTTTTGCTGTTGTTTTGATTTACTTTTTATTGAAGTATAGTTGATTTACAATATTATATTAGTTTCAAGTGTACAGGATAGTGAGTCAGTATTTTTATAGATCATGCTCCATTCAAAGTTACTACAAGAAAATATCTATAATTTCCTGTGCTATCTCCTTGTTGCTTATCTGTTTTATACATAGTAGTTTCTCTCTCTTAATCCCATACACTTAACATATCCCTCCCCCTTTTCTCTCCCTTTTGGTAACCACTAGAATGTTTTCTGTATATGTGAATTGGTTTCTGTTTTGTGTATATATTCATTTGTATTATTTTTTAGATTTCATATATAAGTGATATCAAACAGTATGACTCTTTCTCTGTCTGACATTTCACTAAACATAATTTTCTCTAGGTCCATCCATCGTGTTGCAAATGGTAGAAATTCATTCTTTTTTATGACTGAGTAATATTCCATTTTATCTAGATGATAGATAGATAGATAGATAGAGTAGATATAGTATAAATACATATATCTCACAGCTTCTATATCCTTTCATCTGTTGAGGGCACTTAGGCTGTTTCTATTTCTTGGCTATTGTGAATAGCGATGTTGTATAAACACTGCAATATGTGTGTCTTTTTGAATTAGTGTTTGTGTTTTTGTTTTTTTCCAAATATATACCTAGGAGTGGAATTTCTGGATCATATGTAGTTCTATTCTCAGCTTTTTGAGGAATCTCCACACTGGTTTTCATGGTGGCTGCACCAATTTATGTTTCCACCAACAGTGTATGTATAATGGTTTCCTTTTCTCCACATCCTCTCCAACATTTGTTATTTGTAGTTTTTTTGATGCTAGCCATTCTGACAGGTGTGAGGTGATATTTCATTGCTGCTTTGATTGGCATTTCTCTACTAATTAGTGATGTCAAGCAACTTTTCATGTGTCTGTTAGCCCCCTGTATGTTTTCTTTGAAAAAAATCTATTCAGAACTTCTGCCCATTTCTTGATGGGTTGTTTGTTTGGTATTGAATTGTATGAGCTTTTTATATAGTTTGTGTATTAACCACTTGTCAGCCACATCATTTGGAAATATTTTCTCCCATTCTGTAGGTTGTCTTTCCATTTTGTCAGTGATTTCCTTTGCTGTGCAAAATGTTTAGGTTTAATAAGGTCCATTTTGTTTGTTTTTGCTTTTATTGCTTTTGCCTTTGGAAACTGATTCAAAAATATTACTACAATTTATATCAAAGAGTTTTCTACCTATAGTCCCTTCTAGGGATTTTTTGGTTATGGATCTTACATGTAGGTCTTAAAATATGGAAAAATCAGCCATTATCTCAGTACTCTGGCAAACATACATTTCTAGGCTTAATTTAGTATCTGATATTTTAATGATAGAATATTGATAATTTATTAATTCAGTCAACAAATCTTTGTATATCACCAATGTCTGATGTTACCTGAATTCTTCTTGATTTTAAAAAATCTTTTACTTCATGTACAGCAGCATTTAACATCCAGTTATATTCAGTAATATTAATGACATCAAACTCTAACTAGGTTCGTACTAAGTTAAGAAGTTTATGCTCCTATTTTTTTTAACTTTAAAATACAAACATCCCTTAGAAGGTTAAATCTGTGAATCATTAATAACCTCAAGGACAACTACTTTAGTAGATTCTTTCTTCATTGACCAATTTAGGAAAGTGAAATCATGAGAAAACTGGACTCTAGGAAGGCAGAAAAAGAACAGAAGACAGGGATGCTGAAATTAAATTTTACAATCTATCCTACTAATAATCATTATATCAAAATCTGACCGCTTTTGAATATTATCCAGAAAGCTCTATAACAGAATATATTCTGTAAAAGAAAAGGCTCCCTTCCTCTACAAATCTGATTTACTTTGTATTTAACAAGTTCTATTCTCTGCTTAGTGGTCCTATATGTCAATATCTAACAATGTTTCTTTAACTGTAAACACCAACACTGAGGAAATGACTTCTCTGAATAAAGCCAGTAAACAAGTGTGGAGCTCATAGTCTGAGATATTTTATATGCAGCCCTATGTAGAAACAGGACAACAGACCAATGTTGGGGATTTGATGACAGCGGAAAAAGACCAAAGTACTGCTATGCTTGTTGTACAACAGGTGCAGTGAAAGATTTGATTAACTGAATTATGAGCCTGGCTCTGTTGCTAACTATTGCATAACCACAGTGTAATCACACTGTCACTCTGGTCACAACTTCATCATTCAGTCTGTGTTTGATTCTCATAAGAATGATTTTTAATTTATGGGAAAACCCTAAGAGTAATATGTACAACAAAAATTTCTTTCTATCTAAAAAAAAATTTCTTTCTTTCTTTTTCTTTAAATTTTTCTTTTTTTATTTATTTTGTTGAGGGAAGGTAATTAGGTTTATTCATTTACTTTTATTTTTGGAGGAGGTACTGGGGATTGAAACCAGGACCTTGCGCATGCTAAGCAAGTGCTCTATCACTTGAGCTATCCCCTCCCCCCCAAATTTCTTGAATAGTGGTGAAGATTACATTGCCCTATATGTACATGGATGGCAAGACAGCAGGGTTTGGAGGACCTTGCTCTGGCTCAGAGGACCAGGGTCGATAGTCCTAGTACTGCACATGGATGTTCATAAGCTGCTGATGCTACTTGGGCTCACTGGAGAGTCTGCACCTTCCCATTATTAAGGTCTTTCTACCTTTTTGTCCCCTCCTACCTCTTCTGGTGACTCAGGAAACTTGCATTCCCAATTTTGATCAATTACAGCCTTGGAACTTTCCTGATTATTAAAAATGACACACTGAGATCAAAGATCACACTACAGACATTTTGCCCCATCATCAGCCTGGCCCCTGTGGTCAATTTCCAAATTGCATTCTGTAACTACGACTGCCAATTTCAAAGGAAAAGAGAAGTTTGACAAAATGGAAAGGCAGGCTTGGTTTTCATGGCAAGGAAAGCTAGAAATGGAGATGAAAATATTTGGAGGGAGGTAACAGTCTCTTTCTTTGTGTTTTCCTATAGTTGCCTGAAAGACAATCAAAAGCAGCTCGGGAAGGAGAACCCAGATGTGAAAAGTAAACGGTAAGAACACAGCATATCAGAGCATTTTCCTCTCCCAAAGATTAACTTCCAGAATCTCTGTCCCAAGAGAGCTAACACCTTATCTTAGACCTCTTAGAACCACAATGATCCAATTCTTTGGTGATTGCTTCTAAGACCTTCGCAGAATGTTGGATGGGGACTCTATCTAAACATGAAAGATGAGGTATTAGTGGGTGTACATATTTTGTTTTTAATAGCTATATAAAGCAAATGCATGAATGTATAGCTGAAATGAAAGATGTTTGGCTTTGGTTGGCTATTTGCAATGACCACACTTTTAACATATTCTTTATGCTTAGCCAGAATAGTCTTTGGGAAATACACGTCTAATTATGACTTTCCCTTAAGACACTTTAATGGTTCTCTCTTACATCCAGAATAAAATCCAAATTCTTCACCTGGGGCTTCAATGAGGATTGACTCCTGTGTACCTCTCCAATGTCCTATCTCACCCTGCACACTCACCCATTATCTCCCAGGGAGTCACACTCTTCAAGCCACCAATCATTTTCACCTCAGGACCCTGGTACATACAGCTCTGTCAGGGATCATGGTTTTTGTTTTCCTTGCTTGTGCTTGATGTCATCTCTTCTGGAGATGCTGGCTCTGAAAAATCTCCCTGACTAGACTATGCGGTAATGCTTTTTCCACACCTGGTAGATTTCCTTCACTGCCCACCCCACCTCCCCCACTTATATTTGCCATGCCTTTATCTTAACTTGTAACTTTACATACACACACACACACACACACACACACACACACACACATATACATACATATAATTTATTTATTAATAGACTTTATTTTTTGAGCAGTTTCAGGTTCACAGCAGAATTGAGCAGAAAATAGAGTGGCACCTTGCCCTCCCCACCCACACACATATACTCCCCTACCCTCAGCATCCCTCATCAGTGTGGCATATTTGGTACAACTGATGAACCAACACGGGCACATTATTATCAACCAAAGTCCATAGTTTACATTAAGGTTCACTCTTGATGTTGTACATTCTATGGATTTTGACAAATGCATGACATGTAGCCACCACTATAGTATCATATAGAATACTTTCATTGCCCTAAAAATCTCTTCTGCTCCATCTATTTACTCCTCCCTCGTAACTTTATATTCGTTAATTTAGCTTTTTATAGTCCATCTTCCTCTACAGGCCATGTGTTTGTCAAAGCACTAACCACTGTTTGACTCATAAGTGCCTATCTGTTGCCCAACCCTCACAAGACACTCAATGGAAAAAAAGGAAAAAAAAAAAAAGAAGCAGTGAAAAGACAATCTATATTTGGACACTGGTATCTTGCCTTGGCTTAGATGAACAGAAAAACACCCTGACTTGTTTATCGGTCATGGGCTTTTCATATCTTTGCACTCAACCTCTTTCCTAATCATTTCATTTCAAGGTCTGGGTTTCTACCTCTGAGATGGCCCCTCCTGCAGCTACAAAGCATAAAATGATGAGGGATTGAGAGGAAGGCCTAGGTGTTTGCTGGTGATGTGAAACAATGTTTGCAGGAATCAGTAATTTCCTACATCTTTCATATCTGCTTTCTCTGCACAAAGGAAAAAGTAGAAACAGTAGAGTGACTATGACTGCCCTGTGACTCTTTGCAACTCTCCTTTACATTTTGTGGTTGGAAAGGAGATAGCAAGTATCTGGTGATGTTATAGAACCAACTTTCTGATTCTTATCTGCAGTGTTTTCCCCACGGATGTTCTGGGATTCATTATTTATTCTTGAAGTTCAGAAGGCATTACATAACAATGTTCCATAGGATTTGTGCATTTTTCCCTATAAAATCAATATTCAGCTTCAAGTCTTTAAGTTTTATTTTTATATCTTTGAACACTTTTGTTTTATTTGGTTCTTACCTCCAGAAATAACAACTATGTTTATATTAGGCCTTCTTTTTTCATAATTAACGACTTGACCTCCTCATTTTATACCATTTAATTTTCCAGTGTGCTTTACATGCTACTGCTTTGTTTCTAGAGGAACTGATTTTACTTTTCCATGTTTTTAATGCTGTTTTAATTTCTCTAAAATGTTGTCATTTCTTTCAGTTGTTTTCCTGATTTATGCTGGCCCACTTTCCCTCTCCATGTCTTATTATTCTTAATATTTAATAGCAGATAATCACTCTTTATCTGCCTTTAATACACTGTTTGTGCTATTTCTGTGTTATGTTTGTTATGCAGGTCATTTTTGAGATAAAGTGATATGTATGTGTACATCTGGGCATTTGCTTGGGGAGGGTGCAGAGGAGAAGTAACTTAAGATTCAGGCTTTGATTTTAGTATGAGTCTCAGACTGCCTCCTCACCAAACATTCTCCCTCTGCCCTGGGCACATCTCTGTTCTGTGTGTATTATCTTCTTTGCAGTGGACAGGTCATTTGAGGTTGTATCCTTTGCCATCTCCATTTTTCCTCTCAAGTTTAGCAGTCCGGGAAGCAAACAAAAGGTGATGTGTTGGCAACCCCAGCCCCTTTGTCTCTTCTCTTGTTTGGTAAAGAATTGTGTCCCTATGGAAATAATCTCTATTTCTCTCATCATTAGCCCACATAATGTCTGTCACTGTAAGTTGGCAGTTAGAATTTCTAAGACTTCTCATTTGTCTTTGAAGATACATACTCTCTCATGAAGAACAGCAGAGAAACAAATTGTGTTTTAATATTCTTCATTGACTCATTCCTGATTTCACCATACTGCACATATGTTCTCTGTACATATGATAATATACAATATACATGGTCTAAGAATTTAGTAATTCCTAAAGTTTCATAAATTATGGAGTCTGTTCTTCACATTTTTCATTCTTATCCTAGATTTTTGTGGTCTTTCTTTTTTCAGCTTTACTGAAGTACCTTGTTATATAAAATTTTAAGATATTTAGAGTATTTGATGATTTGATATATGTACACATTTGGAAAGTATTTTTCCACTGAAGTAATTCACACACCCATCACTTCACACATTTGCCTTGTTTTATGTGAGAGCGTTTAAGGTCTACTCTCTAGCCATTTCAATTATATAATATGGTGTTATTAACTATATTTCATACTTTTTCAGAAAGAGACAAAGTAAGCAGGCTTTTAATTTTACTTAACTTTGAAATGTAATCTAGCAATGACCTTAGGTTAAGAGCAAAGAAACATTCCTTTCAAGTGCAATTTTAGCTTTGAGAACTGGAGTGTCTCATGTTATTATTTCTTTTCTTTGTAGGCAGGAAATGACTACACTTGAGAGAGAAAATCAAGGTCAAGATAAGAAAAGTAAGTCATTGCTTCAGAATATTTCTCATACTAGGGATGCTGTAAATCACTCTATTTCTAGCACTTACAAATGTTGCTCAACATCTCCCTCTTGAAATTCTTCCTTCCTCCATTTGTTTTGACACCACATTCCACTGTTTGGGTTCTCAATTGCTGGCCACTTCTCTACGATCCAGTGCTACCCTTTCTTGGGTACATCTAAGATGCCAGTGCTTCTTAGGTGACCCAGATTTAGAATCTTTCTATGCTCTTGAGGAATTTGTGTATGAATGATTTTACTTCTTCTACCCTTTGGTAGAATTTTCTTGGAAAAATCATCTAGGGGAGGTCATATTTATTGTGAATAATTTTTTAACATATAGGTGTAAATGCTTTTGTAGTTATAGACTATCTCCATTTTCTAATTCATCTTGTCAGATTTGAAAGTTACATTTCTCATCAAATTTGTCCTTTTCAACTAAAATCCAGAAGCCCTTAGCTTAAAATTGTTAATCATATCCTTGTATGTATTTAATGTTTGCAGGATCTATAATGATGCCCTCTGATTTCTAACATTGTTTCTGTGTGTGTGTGCGTGTGTGCACGTGTGCACATGCAGATTTTCTATTATTTGATTAAGCAGTTTTACTAGAGTTCCTTTATTTCATTAATATTTTTATGGAATCAAATTTTGTAACTAATTAATCATTTATCACAAGAGATGCTCTCTTTCTGGGCCTAATTCCAACTGGTATATAGCTTACCCAAATTCTAAGAGGCTCATCAAATATTGTGCTATTTTGATTAATAGGAAGAGGAGATGCAAGTTGAATCCAATGTGGTTATCCTGAAATAATTCAGGCTACTAACCCCCCACAAACTTCAGTGAGGTGCAGATTCCTTAATTTTCCTTTGGCAACCTATGTGTTTAAAGTGGCCTGAGGTACCTGCTCCTTTCTGTTCACTAGGACCTATCAGCCTTATGTTCTCCATGTAGTAGAACATTAGTATGTCTTGTGGATATATGAAATGATCAATGTTAGTGCAAGTCAGATTCTGACAGACAGGAACTGATGAAGCTCTGAGACACACCAATGAAGCAGCACTGGTGTCCCTCCACATGAAAGCAAATGTATCTAGATATCTGTCATTCTGTTGCTTTAGTGAAGTAAACAGACCTTATCCAAACAGTAAATGCAATCAAAGTTGCCACCTAATTAAATCTGAGAAACTGTCCAAGACCTAGCCATCCTTTACTAAGGCCAAAATATAAAAAAGATTCTTTCAGGGCAGTCCCCTTGGTCCCTTAATCAGTTCTTGAACCACAAATTTAAACACACTGATTAAAGAATTTGAACATGACACAAACAGATGGAAAAATATACCAGTGTTCTTGGGTTGGAAGAAATAATGTTAAAATGATGATACTACCCAAGGCAATCTACAAATTGAAAGCAACCCCTATTAAAATACTAATTTTGGTATTTTTCACAGAACTAAAACAAATAAAAATTTGTATGGAAACACAAAAGACCCCAAATAGCCACAGCAATCTTGAGAAGAACAGAGCAGGAGGAATCATGCACCTTGACTTCAGACAATAAGCTACAATAATCAAAACAGCATAGTACTGACACAAAAACAGACATAGATCAAGGAACAGAATAGAGATCCCAGAAGTAAACCTATACACTTATGATCAAGTAATCTATGACAAAGGAGGTAAGAAAGCACAAAGGAGAAAAGATAGTCTCTTCAACGAGTGGTGCTGGAAAAACTGGGCAGCTTCATGTAAAAAAACGAAATCAGAGCATTCTCTAACACTACATACGAAAATAAACTCAAAATGGATGAGAGACCTAAATGTAAGACCAGAAACTATAAATCTTCTAGGGGAAAATGTGGGCAAAACACTCTTTGACATAAACTGCAGCAATGTACTTTTTGAATCTATCTCTTAAAGCAAAGGAAATAAAAGCAAAAATAAACAAATAGGACTGAATTAAACTTAAAAGCTTTTACACAGCAAAGGAAACCACTGACAAAACAAAAAACAACCTACTGGATGGGAGAAGATGTTTGCCAATCATATGGCTGACAAGAGGTTAATATTCAAACTATATAAACAGCTCATATAATTCAACATCAAAGAAACAAACAACCCAATTTAAAAATGGGCAGAAGAACTGAATAGATATTTTTCCAAAGAGGACATACAGATAGCAAACAAGCACATGAAAATATGCTCAATGTTGCTAAACATCAGGGAAATGCAAATCAAAACTACAATGACAATTATGGGTCTTCTGTGATTCCATATAAATTTTTGGATGATTTGTTCTAGTTCTGTGAAAAATGTCCTGGGTAATCTGATAGGGATTGCATTAAATCTGTTGATTGCTTTGGGTAGTATGGCCATTTTAACAATATTAATTCTTTCAATCCAAGAACATGGAATATCATTCCATATCTTTAAGTCATCTTTAATCTCCTTAGTCAGCATTTTGTAGTTCTCCACATATAAATATTTCACTTCCTTGGTCAGATTTATTCCTAAGTATTTTATTTTTTTGGATACAATTTTAAAAGGGATTATTTCTTTACTATCCTTTTCTGATATTTCACTATTAGTGTAAAGAAGTCCCACTGATTTCTGTATGTTGATCTTGTTGTATTCTACCTTGCCAAATTCTTTTTTCAGCTCTAGTAGTTTTTGTGTACAGCTTTTAGAATATAGTACCATGTCACCCCCATATAATGACAATTTTACAAATCACCCTAAAATTTATATGGAATCACAAAAGAACTAGAATTGCCAAAGCAATATTGAAGAAAAAGAATTAACCTGCAGGAATAATCCTCCCAGACTTCAGACAATACTACAGAGGTACAGGAATTCAAACAGCATGGTATTGGCACAAAAACAGACATGGATCAATGGAAGAGAATAGAGAGCCTAGAAATAAACCAGAGACCTATGGTCAATTAATCTTCAACAAAGGAGCCAAGAATATACAGTGGAGAAAAGACAGTCTCTTCAGCAAATGGTGTTGTGAAAACTAGACAGCAGCATGTAAATCAATGAAGTTAGAAGACTCCTTCACACCATACACAAAAATACACTCAAGATAGCTTAAAGATTTAAAAATAAGACAAGACACTATAAACCTACTAGAAGAAAACATAGCAAAGCATTTTCTGTCATACATCTTAGCAATGATCTCCTAGGGCAGTCTACGCAGGCAATAGAAATAAAAGCAAAAATAAACAAATGGGACCTAATTAAATTTATAAGCTTTTGCACAGCAAAGGAAACCATAAGCAAAACAAAAAACAGCTTATGGAATGGGAGAAAATACTTGCAAATGATGTGACTGACAAAGGTTTAATTTCCAGAATATATAAACAGCTCATACAAGTTAATTAAAAAAAAGTCAAACAACCCAGTTCAAAAATGGACAGAAGACCTAAACAAGCAGTTCTCCAAAGAAGACATAAAAATGGCCAATAGGCACATGAAAAGATATTCAATATTGCTAATTAGCAGAGAAATGCAAATCAAAAGTACAATGAAGTATCACCTCACACCATTCAGAATGGCCATCATTCAAAAGTTCACAAATGACAAATGCTGGAGAAGCTGTGGAGAAAAGGGAACCCTCCTACACTGCTGGTAGGAACGCAGTTTGGTGCAGCCATTATGGAAAACAGTATGGAGATGCCTCAAAAAACTAAAAATGGACTTAACATATGACCCAGCAACCCCACTCTGGGACGTATATCTGGAGGGAACTCTAATTTTAAAACACATGCTCCCCAGTGTTCATAGCAGCACTATATACAGTAGCCAAGACATGGAAGCAACCTAAATGTCCATCAACAGATGACTGGATAAAGAATTTATGGTATAGTTACAGAATAGAATACTACTCAGCCATAAAAAAGAATAAAATAATGCCATTTGTAGCAGCATGGATGTCCCTAGAGAACGTTATTCTGAGTGAAGTAAGCTAGGAAGAAAAAGAAAAATACCACATGATATCACTTATACATGAAACCTAAAAAAAAAAAAAAAAGGACACAAATGAACTCGTCCACAAAACAGAAACACACTCGCAAACATAGTAAACAATCTTATAGTTAGTGAGGGAAAGGGAGTGGGAAGGGAAAAATTGGGGAGTTTGAAATTTGCAAATATTAACCACTATATATAAAAATAGACAAAAAAATTTCTTCTGTATAGCACAGGGAACTATATTCAATATCTTCTAATAAGCTTTATTTAAAAATGATATGAAAATTAATATATATATATATATGCATGACTGGAACATATGATGTACATCAAAAACTGACACATCGTAACTGACTATATGACAGTAAAAAAAAAATCTTGAGGTGGGGAGAGTATTCAGGATTATCCAGGTTAACACAATGTAAACACAAAGGTTCTTAAAAGGTAGAAGAGAGAAGCAGAAAAGACAATGTCAGAGTGATGCAGCATGAGAAAAACTCAAATAGCCATAGTTGGTTTGAAGCAATGGAGATGGCCGTGATCCAAGGAATAAGGGCAGTCTACAGAAACTGGAAAATGCAAAGAAATGGAGTCTCGCCTAAAGCCTCCAGAAAGGAATGCAACCATGTCAATACCTTGGTTTTAACCCAGTGAGTCTCTTTTAAGAATTCTGATCTGTAGAACTGTAACATAATAAATCTGTGTTGTTTTAAGCCATCAGGTTTATGGTAATTTATTACAGCATTAATAGGAGACAATTACAACCTGAAATAGTAATGCTATTTTATAAGGGTCATTACTGAGGTCAGTTCCTAAGCAGCCACTCTAGTTAATAATTTCAACTCCGAGCTAAAATACTGAGTCCAGATCTTCTGGTAAGTGCACCAATATCTAGATACTCATTCAGTCCCATAACGTGTGTGTTTTCCTTCATAATTTAAGACTCACAGAATCAATTCAATCAAATACCATGTTGTTGAATTCACCCTTTTGTTTATTTGATTTGGGCAGGTAGTTAATAAATATTAAAGAATAAAAAGGCATATATTCTCTTTCTGTTCTAATCTCTTCCATTTCAAGGGCATGCTTGGATCTGATTTTTATTTTCAGTCTGAATACAATGATGTGTTTTGTTGAGGGATACTGGCTGGCTTTCCTCTGCAAGATGACTTTCCGCAGGGTTTTTAATCAAGGAAGGAAGAGTCTCACTATTTATTCAGGATGAGAGGCAGTCCTTCATCTAACAACATAGTCTTACTTGCTGGTTTTTGAATGCAGGTTAATTGCAGTCATCAGAAATTTCCTGATATTTCTGTTCTAATTCTAAGGTTCATATTCTTTTCCAATCAATGCCTTACCCTCAAATAGGAAATCTACTGAGGATGTTAATTCAGCTGACCTTTAGCATAGTGATGACATGTTTCACATCTTTACTCTGAGAATAAATATGATGCTTCTTTTAACACCTTCAGCACCAAAAGCTGCAACCACTTCACCCAATACTGTTTGATTTCTTCATGCCCTTCATATTGATGCTTAGTTCCCCAGATTCTTGCCTCTAATGCTTTAATTGAATTGTATTCAGGCTACATAATTCCCTCAGTTTATGATTATAAGATGATATTTAATTAAAAACATTTGTTAATTAAATTATATATGATTATATTTATAAAGATATGTGATTATATGATTTCTTATTTTAAAACCTTTTAAACATTTTTTGAGTTATCATCATTTTACAATGTTGCATCAAATTTCAGTGTAGATCACAATTTTTCAGTTATACATGAACATATATATATATTCATTGTCACATTTTTTTCTGTGAGCTAACATAAGATCTTGTATATATTTCCCTGTGCATTACAGTATAATCTTGTTTATCTATTCTACATTTTGAAATCCCAATCTGTCCCTTCCTACCTCCCGCCCCCTTGGCAACCACAAGTTTCCATTCTATGTCTATGAGTCTCTTTCTGACTTGTATTTATGTTTTGTTTGTTTTGTTTTGTATTTTTAGATTCCACATATGAGCGATCTCATATGGTATTTTTCTTTCTCTTTCTGGCTTACTTCACTTAGAATGACATTCTCCAGGAACATCCATGTTGCTGCAAATATTTGAAATCAGTGCATTGAACATGATTTTTTTTGTGAAGAACAGTGAGCTATTAGAAATTACTAACAAACTTTGTTATACAAAGTATGTTTAATTTATTTAATATATGCTAAGATTTTGCTAAGAATCATTACCAAGTTTAGTATGCTGTAGACTTAAGAATTAGTCAATGTTCCTTTTATAAATTGGGATTTTGATATATTTAGTATACAGTGACCTCTCTAATAACTTCTTTATTAAAATTCTAGTAGTAGATCTCAGATTAACACATGTATAATTTGCTTCAGTATTCATAGGTGTAATCAACCTGAATCTGGATTTAACTGGAGATAGTTACTTTTGTTACTTTAGTACTTTCTTTATAATGTACTTTTCTCTGTAATGATTGCTACTTAATACTTATCTCTATAATAATTGTTCATCTTAAATATCATGTGCTTTTCCTGTGATAATTTTATACAATTTATATTTTAAATATCACAGCCATAATTACTCTTTAAAAAATATTTGCCAAACTCTATTGTCATAGCATGTTTCTGGACAAAATTTTGTTACTCAGTTTCAAAATCCACTTTCATTCACCAGCGTTGGTGTGTGTCACTTACACAGAAACACAGTATTGACACTGCCTCATAACATTTGTTTTTCCTTGATTTTGTCATATAGCCTTGAGAACATAGTAATAACATGGAATCATGTCCGATGTTTAGATGAAGTTTTATCACTGTATTTTATTCTTTCACCATCTCCTTACCACCAGCCTGTGAAGTTCTACAACTCTCAGGTTGCTTTCTTTTTTTATATACATACATTTATTTTTATTGACGTATACTCAGTTTACAATGTTGTGTCAATTTCTGGTGTACAGCACAGTACTTCAGTCATATAGGAACATACATATATGAATTTTCATATTCTCTTCTACCATAAGTTACTACAAGATATTAAATATAGTTCCCTGTGCTATACAATATAAACTTACTGTTTATCTATTTTTTTATATATTAGTTAGTATCTGCAAATCTCGAACTCCCAATTTATCCTTTTTATTTGTTATCCTCCAGGTAAAGATCTCCCATCCACTTCTAATCAGGTAATAGAGAAATTATTACATTTGTCTAATAAATGTCACAATACAGACAACTTCATATAAGCCTAGTTGTAGCTCTTCCTTTACTTGTGACTTCTGAATGGATTTGTCAAATTTTTCATATTTTAAATAATATTCTTGTTCATTTTAATGCAGACATAAAAGGAAATTAAAATACTGAAATATTTTAACAGACTTAGGTAATCTGTAAATTCTTATTCTTGTCCCAAGTCTACTGAAATCTATTATTTTAATTTTCAAAAACCTTGTAACAAAAATAAAAGAAATCAAATTCACAGTTATAAAGTGAGAGCATCAGTTCTTTTTATCTTTTCACATTCCTCTTTAATCCATATGTCCAGGAATTAGTGTTTATATTTAGACATTGTATGGAATATCAATAAACATATTAAAATGTCTATTATTTTTAATACATAAGCATTATACTGATTTAATTAACATGTAGTATTCATGTTTTAAATTTTCTTCCATGGGTCTATGCAACTGACAATGTATTTAAACTGTAAATTTTATTAATTGCATTTTATCCTATGAAAATGCATTGTTATGTAACTTGAATACGTACTTATTGAGATCTGATTGCTGCATATATTGCACCTCAATCTGTGTGACCTAAAATATATGACTGCTTTTGTCTAGGTATTCAGGGAGACAACAGTGACTTTTTATCCTCTTTTATTATTCTGAGGTGAAATGAAAGCAGAATGAGTAGTAGTTTGGAGCACAGTTCATGTTGCTAAAATAAGGTCTCTAAGAGGCTTGGAGAAAGGGCTTTGAACACTTGAGGTGTAAGATCACCATCAGACAAGACGAAAGGAGGCGTGGGTCACTGAGTTAAAACCTGATGGATGATTCTGGATCCTTGATCTCTTTTTTTTCTTGGCAGGAAAATGAGAACGGCAGTGGTTCTGAAGAAGTGAGCTACACTGTCATCAATCACCTGCTCTATCGGAGACCCTCTCTGAGCTCCAATGATGATGGTTATGAGAACGTTCTGTCTACCACAGGAAGAGGGAGACCATTAAGAGAAGGGTCGGAAACAGAATATGCCCGTCACAGGACAACTTCTGTTACTTAGGTCTTCTTCCTGTACCCCTGAGAAGGATTATGAATTTGTACTTCCTCACTAGAACCTTCATTCCTTACTGTCTTCCAGTAACAAAGATGATACAGCGTAGTGGCCTCCAGGGGAGCTTCTCTTTCAGCAGTTCATGAAACATTCATTTCTGGCCAAATCTTAGAAATTATGTCCTTTTACTGTATTTTCATTGAGAAACTCTGAAATACGGCATTTCTGTGGTTTGGGTAAAGCCATATAGATTGACATAATGAGATAGAGTATTCTGCATCCTCTTGTTTGTAAGGTTTGAGGACATGGAGGTGGTGGGAAAACCTTCCTAAGACAATAAACACCCACAGATATACAACTTAGAATATCCAGTTTCAATCCTGCTTTCCAAATTTCAAAAGCCAACATTCATACTCCTAATCATGTATTTCAGTTTTTGAGGTTCAACATATTAAATAAACTTTTAAAATATAAGACCAGTGACTAGACCATTTGCTGACCTGATATTTACTTCAATCTTGTCTTTTCCATGTATTAGAGATTCTTGCCATAAATTTGAGGTAGTAGTTCAAAAACTAATATCTTTTGATAACTGGCCTTTCTGAAAGGAGAAACTGAGAGTGCCTTTAAAAAAAAGAGGAATAAATGAATAAGGGTTAGGGTCTTTCTTTCCAATAGTAAATCACAGAATTCTGCTTAAAGATTCCTAAGAAAATGAAAATATACATGCTTATAGTTTTGTTCACAACATACTACTTATTTAACCTATGACTAGTTATCTCAAATGAGGAAGGATGAATAGTGTCTGGTTTTAAAATTTAGGTAAATTCGTAAGTAATCCATCTATTTTACTTTCATTCCCAAGGATATTCCAAATAATATGCCAGCTTCTCAATAAGGACACAAAGGCTGTAAGTGACAAAACATTTATGATTAACTTTTTACCAAAGTGGGTATAGAGGGAACATATCTCAACATAATAAAAGGTATTTATCACAAGCCTACAGCCAGCATAGGACTCAACAATGAAAAACTGAAAACCTTCCCACTAAAATCTAGGACAAGACAAGGTTGTCCACTCTCACCAGTCCTATTCAACATAGTCTTGGAAGTCCTAGCCACAACTATCAGGCAAGAAAAAGAAATAAAATGGATCCAAATTGGAAAAGAAGAGGTAAAACTATCACTATATGAAGATGACATGATACTATATATGAAAAACCCTAAAAGCTCCATACAAAAACTACTAGAACTAAGAAAAGAATTCAGCAAGGTAGAAGGATACAAGATTAATGTACAAAAATCAGTTTCATTTCTTTACACTAATGATGAATCAACAGGAAAAGAAAGTAAAGAAATAATTCCTTTTAAAATAGCACCCAAAGTAATAAAGCACCTAGGAATACATCTAATCAAGGAGGTGAAGACTTATACATGGAGAATCACAAAACATTGATTAAGGAAATTTAAGAAGACTTTAAAAATGGAAAGATATTCAATGCTTCTGCATTGGAAGAATCAATATTGTTAAAAATGGTCACACTGCCCAAGGAAATCTACAGATTTAAAGCAATCCCTATCAAAGTACCCAGGACATATTTCACAGAACTAGAATAAATTGTAATAAAATTTATATGGAATCACATAAGACCTAGAATTGCCAAAGCATTACTTAAGAAAAAGAAAAAGGCTGGATGAATAATCTTCCCAGACTTTAGACAATACTACAGAGCTACAGTGATCAAAACAGCATGGTATTGGCATAAAAACAGACATATGGATTGATAGAACAGAATACAGAGTCCAGAAATGAGTCCATAAACTTTTGGTCAATTAACTTTAACAAAGGAGGCAAGAACATACAATGGAATACAGACAATCACTTCAGTAAATGCTGTTGGGAAAACTGGACAGCTGCACGTAAATCAATGCACCTAGAACACTCCCTTACACCATACACAAAAATAAACTTAAAATGAACTAAACACTTAAACTTAAGGCAAGACACAATAAACCTCCTAGTAGAAAATAAAGCAAAACATTATCTCATATATATCTAAAAAAGGTTCTCCAAGGGCAGCCTACCCAAAAAATAGAAATAAAAGCAAAAATAAACAAATGGGACCTAATTAAACTTACAAGCTTTTGCACAACAAAGGAAACCATAAGGAAAACAAAGCAACAGCCTATGGAATGGGAGAAAATTTTTGTAAATGAAACCAACAAAGGCTTGATTTCCAGAATATATAAACAGTTCATATGACTTAATAAGAAAAACACAAACAAACAAGTTCAAAAATGGGCAGAAGACCTAAATAAGCAATCCTCCAGTGAAGACGTACACATGGCCAATAGACATATGAAAAAATACTCAACATCACTAATTATCAGAGAAGTGAAAATCAAAACTACAATGAGGTATCACCTCACACCAGTCAGAATGGCCATCATTTCAGAGTCCACAAATGATAAATGCTGGAGAGGCTGTGGAGAAAAGGGAACCCTCTCACACTGTTGGTGGGAATGCAGTTTAGTGCAGCCATTGTGGAAAACAGTATGGAGATTTGTCAAAAGACTAGGAATAGACTTACCATATGACCTAGCAATCCTACTCCTGGGCATATATCCAGAAGGAACCCTAATTCAAAAAGACATCTGCACTTCAATGTTCACAGCAACACTATTTACAATAGTCAAGATATGGAAACAACCTAAATGTCCATCGACAGATAACTGGATAAAGATGTACGTTTATATAATGGAATACTATTCAGCCATAAAATGACAACATAATGCCATTTGCAGCAACATGAATGTCCCTGGAGAATGTCATTCTAAATGAAGTAAGCCAGAAAGAAAAAGAAAAATACCATATGACATCACTCATATGGGAAATCTGAAAAAAAAAAAAAGAAAGAAAACAAATGAACTTAAATCTAAAACAGAAACAGACTCACAGACATAGAATACAAACTTGTGGTTGCGAGGAGGGAGGGGGTTGGGAAGGGACACACTGGGAGTTTGAGATTTGTAGATACTGATGGGTAGATATAAAACAGATAAACAAGTTTATACTGCATAGCACAGGGAAATATATACAAGATTTTGTAGTAGCTCACAGTGAAAAAGAATACAAAAATGAGTATGTATATATTCATGTATGACTGAAAAATTGTGCTGTACACCAGAAATTGACACAACATTGTAAACTGACTATAACTCAATAAAAAAAGAAAGAAAAAATGGCAATATCATGGAATGTATTTCATTTTAGGGCCAACTAAAAACAAATATTTATGTCACAAGTCATAATAATGCAGAAAGAAAACAAAAGTTTTGAGGAAAAAACTAAGGAAAGTGGAAGATGGTGTAAACATACCAATTTCATCATCTTTTACAGCAAGGAAATGAATGGTATTAATCAACAATGATAAATTAGAAAGATTATAAGTAAATACTAGTATAAAGATAGAGTAAGGAAAAGGTTTTCATATACTGAAATTTGGTAGTGAAATTAACACAGAAATACAAAGGGAAAAGAAATATATTTACTACTTGCTCATAGTGTGGATCAATTTTTACTACATTAAATAAGGAACTGTAAGTAAAATACAGAATTAAAGCTAGCTCTGTAGATTCAATGCAATCCCAATCAAAACCCCTGCACTTATTTTTCAAAAATCCCAGTCTATTCTAGAATTCATACAGAAACTCAAAGGACCCAGAACTGCCAAGGGCACCTGAAAGCAGATTAACAAACCTGAAAGACTGAACATGACCAGATACCAAGACTTATTATAAAAAGATAATGTGGCATCAGCACATGCATTGACTGCGTAGTCAGTGAAAGTCAATAGAGAATTGTGAAATAGAACTGTATGTGGTTGATGGCCAAGGTGGCCTCATAATGCAGTGGTACATTTTTCAATAAGTAGTTTTGTATTAACCAGGCATTAATTAGTCTTCTATGGTACCATAAAAAATTATCACATATGTGCTGGCTTAAAACAATCCAAAGCTATTACCCACCATTTCTGTGGGTACTGGTATAGGTGAACTGGATCTTCTGCTCACAAACTCAAAAGGCTGCATAGGAGGTGCTTGCTGTCAGGGCTGGAGACTCATTTAAGTTTCTGTGTCCTCTTGTACATACATGGTTGTTGCTGGAATTCATTTTCTTTTGGTTGCTTAGCTCAAGCCCTCAGCTGATAGAGACCATCTGCTATTCCCTCACATATGGGTCCCTCTCCAAAATTGAAGTTCACTCCTTCAAAGCCAACAGGAGAACTTCTCTCATGCTTTGAAGCTCTCCCTTCAGAAAGGGCCAAGTCCCTCCGAAGGACTCATCTGAGTAGATCAGATCCAGTTAAAATAGTCTCCCTTTTAATTAAATCAAAGTCGGCTGACTTGAGGACTTAACGACATTGGAAAAATCACTTTACCTTTGTCTATAACATAACCTAATCAAAAGTAAAATCCATCATGACAATCAATCTTTACATACTCTAGGGGGCGAGATTATACTGAATACCAAGGGCAGGAAACTTACAGGACATCTCAGAATTTTCTCACCACAGTCAGATACCCAAAGAGAATGAAAAAAAAAAGGAAAGGGAGACAGAAGAAGCAGCAGCTAAACACCTTCCTCACGCTATAAAGAAAACCAATTCTCATCTTACCTTATAACAAAAATGAATGGATTGCAGATTTAAGTGTCAAAAAACTGATTTAACAAAAATGTAGGACAAAATGTTATGTTAGTGATCTTGGTTTTGACAAATATCTCCTAAAATGGTAAAATAATACAAAGGAAAATAATAAATTGGACTATTTCAAAGTTAAGAACTTTTGTTTATTAAAAACATGATAAAAATCTAAGTTGTGAGAAGACATGTGTAATTATATATACAACCAATAAGTCTATCCACCACATGTAAAGAATTCCTACAAATCACTATGAGTAACACAGAAAATTCAGTGCTACAGTGGGCAAAAGACCTGTGAAGGCAGTTGAAAAAATATATGCCAATAGCAAAAAAGCACATGAAAGACACTCAACTTGATTTATAGTCAGAGGAATGCAAATGAAAAACACAGTGGAACATACCAACACTTAAGAGAGCAGCTAAAATTTATAAAAGATTAAAATGCTAAGTATTACAGGGCATATGAATAAACTGGAAACTGCTGGAAAACTCTTTGTGCCTCCTAAAACTGAACATACCTATACTCATCTACAGCAATCACACTCCTAGATTACACCTAATAAATACATACCCAAACATATATGCACCATGAGACAGACCAGCATGCTCCCAGCAGAACTAATCCTCATATCTATAAAATGTCAACTCCACAATGCCCTTCAATACAATAGTGGAAGAATCATGATATATTCACGTAACAGAATAATATTCAGAATACAAATGAATGTTCTACAAAAACACACACCTTTGAGATAAACATCCAAACATAGAGTTTAGCAAAGTTAAGTCACACAAAACACATAATGATTATACAATTTATATACAGTATGTAAAAAAACCCCGGCAAAACGAATCTATACTGTTAGAAGTCAAGATTAAGCTTCCTCTTAATGAGTGAAGACACTTGAAGGGATATGTGAGCAGATAGTTGAGGTTTGGGTAGTGTTACTCCCTTGAGCTGGACGCTGTTTCCGTAAATGTGTAAAGATTGTGAAAGTTTTTCAAAAGGCACACTTCTAAGATATTTGTACTTCTATGTATAATTATAAGGCAAACTAAAAGTTTTTTACAAATGGATAGGATGTCTTTAATTGCAGTTAATTTCCAAGTTAAAAAAAATGATAAAAGACATCACAAACCATTTCAATCAAGAAAAAAAAAAAGCCCAAGTAACATCTTGAAAATCAGACAAACTTTTATTTGAGAGACAGAAAAAGAAAATGAGAGAGAGACATGAAATGATGAAACTGGAAATCCATAATGTATATCTAACAATTTGGCAAATGTACAAACTGATCAACCATGAAGATGGCAGTATAAACAACCTCCGAAGTTTGCAACTCCACAAAAGCAACAAACACCTGGCAAAAATCATCATAATCAACACTTTCAGAATTCTGGAAAATAATGAAAGATAATCAAAAATGGTATAGTTTTGCCCTAAGAATAGACAGTCTAGTCCAGTGAACCAGAGTTGAGAATTCAAAAATAAACTCATACATCCATCGCCAATTGATTTTTGACAAGGATGGCAACACCAGTCAATGGGTTCAAACAGTTTCTTTAATAAATAGCGCTCAGACGCTAGGATACCCACTCATAAAAGAACGGCGGTAGGCTGCCTACAGCAACCATATACAAAAATTACCTGAAAATGGATCAGTAACCTAAATATAAAGGCTCTCATGACTGACCTTATTTGGAAGAAACTTTACAGTAAATTTTCATGACCTTATATTTGGCAGTGAATACTTACATACGAAAACCAAAACATGAGCAACAAAAGAAAAAATAGATAAATTGCACTTTAAAACTGAAAACCTCTGTGCTTTAAAGAACATGATCAGAAGAGTGAAAAGACAAATAGTAAATGTAAAGGGGATTTGTCTTCAAAATATATAAAGAATGCTTACACCTCAAGAACGAAAAGAGAAATGTCCCACTTAAAATATGGGAAAAGGGCTTATTGAAGTCCACAGTTATACAAATGGCCATCTGAAAAGATGCTCTGTATAACTGGTCATGAGAGGAATGCAATTCAAAATCACAATGATACATCACTTCACACCCACTGAAAGAGCGAGAACAACAAAAACATATTAAAAACCTAAGGAGAAAAGTGTAAAATAATGTGTTCCTGACGATGTGGCAGGAATGTAAACTAGTGTGGCCACTGTGGGGAACAGCGCGGCGCCTCTTCCAAAAAGCACAGAATTACAACCAGCCCAACAGTTTACTGAACACAGAGACCCAGACACATCAGCGAGAAAGGATCGGTAATCCAGTAACTACTGCTGTAGAGCGAACGGGAAAAAATATTAAATTTGGATAATTCATACTTTAAGTGAAATTAATTCTGAGTTGAGAAACAAGGCAGGAGGTAAATAAAATCATAAGAAAACTAGCAGAAAATGTCTCAGTAATCTCAAACCAAAGACTATTTCCACAAGTAAATGTCCTAAGTGGAAAAATATAGGCGAGACCCGGGATACACACACATTTGCACACAACCTTCACGACCGAAACCCCAACCAAGAAAACCAGGAACACCACGCATGGTCGTCCGGGCCCCGGTCCCGACAGTGCCGCAGGAGGACCAGACCTCCGACCCCCGCGCACCAGGTTCCTTGGAGAAGCGCGACCAGGCCGAGGGCTCCCAGAGGCCTGCAGGCCAGAGGGCGGGTGGCCCGCCCCGCAACCCCAGCCCAGTCGAGAGGGACCTCACGCCCAGGACCGAGGGTCGCCGGCACACCCCGCACCCGAGGCCCGCGCCCCCAGCTCGAGCAGCTCTGAGAAGCTCAGAGAACTGCAGACTCACCCTCTGTGGAGGCCGTCCTGTCAGAGGCTCCTCGGGGGCGCTGTCTCCTGAGGGGCCGACGTCCTGTCAGAGGCCCCGGAGGGAGCGGAGGCGGCAGGTCTGACAGCAGGCCAAGCGCTGGGCCTAGCCACCTCGCTCTCCGCTCCAGACCGCAGCTTTCACCGACTGGACTGGCGTCCAAGGCCCTCAATGCATTCTGGGGTTCCGTCTGGCTGCCAGGTTTATATGCGTAGGGTTTACGTCTGTGGGGTTTACGGCAGGGGTTTACGACTTGGGGGAGTTTACGACTTGGGGGGCTTTACGGCTGTGGGGGTTTAGAGCTAGTGGGTGTTAGTCTCGGCCCCGCTTCTGTGGCTGCCGCCGTGGGCCACCTCTACTGCCTGGCTCTGGTGGCCCGGTCACTCCCGCCCCTGGCTCCCACGGAGGTGAGCCGTGCGGGAGGAGATCTTCAGCGGCCTCACCTGCGACACACAGGGGAGGCCACAGAGCCAGGAGCCTCGTCTTCGTCTTCGTGGACGAGAGGCCTCCGAGCTGCAGCCTGAGGGGCGACCGCACCAGAAGGCCAAAGGTAACCTGTGTCCCCTCCCTCCGCGCGGCCTCCACATGGGTGTCCATAGGGACAGTAGGTCCTTGAGCAACACGGGCGTGAGGTGTGCGGGTCCACTCACAGCAGAGTGTTTCAGTAAACGGGTGCTCTAAATATGCACACCATAAGCCAACACATCTTAAAATGTTTCTCCCGTGGATTAAAGGAAAAGCAGGGAGTTGTGGTTTTCACAAAGTACGAGAGGGATTTTTTTCCCCACTCCCTAGTTTCCCACGTTGTATAATATGATAATGTTTGTTGTGAATCTGCAAAAGGGCTGCATGCCACTTGTGTGTGCTGTAAGGTTTCTAATTGCTACCTTCAGCTATTTCTAAGATCGTTAAGTAGTCAAAGTGGGTTTATTTTGAATGTCAGTTATCCAAGAGCTTTAACTACTACGTTTTGTCACATATAGTTCACAATGTGGTTCAAAGATGCTGAATTACTTTTCCATAAACCATTTCTGTGGGTCATTGTGTCCTAAACTATATAATGGGGTTGGGGATCATCTGACTTCCTCACTGTCTCTGCATTTGCTCTCCCAAATGGAAGAAGCAGTATATTCCATGTGTCCTACTGACTTTTCTCACTAGTCTGTAAAAATCATTAGCATTTATCCTCAATATGGAACACTGTACTGAAATATTAGCATATATTTTAAATTTCTAGAACACATCCAGGAGGCTATCCTCTGTCGTGTTTTTGCCATTTAGCAATCATTTACATCAATAAAAAGCCATAAAAAAGTCAAGGAGCATTTTTTTTTCCAGATTGCCTGTGGTAGTTTTCAGTAGCAGAATTTTGAGGCATCAATTTTTGATTCTAGGAAAGTCTATTTCTTAACTTAGTTCCATAAACTGTAGGACTGGCATCATTATTTTTTATCAGCTATTTTTATTTCATTTTTGTTGTATATGTCTTTCTGTTTAATCTTTCTTTGTGTCATATATTAGGGGTGGATGGCAAGATTGTCAGAAAAGCAGTTTCTTTACCCTTGGGCCCATATCCTCTGTGCTCCCTATAACTAAGGAAAAAAAGATTCCTTGAGAACATGTGGTTTCCTCCTGTTGAGGATCCCTCCAGGTATTCAGGCATCTACCTGCTGAACAGTGTCCTCTGCTCTAAGTTGCAAAATATTTTTATTCTCACTTAGTGTATTTTTGTGTTTGTGTAATTATAACAATTTCTCTCTTTCCTACCCCCGCAACCACTCCATATACATAAAGTCAAGAGAAAAGGACAGGAGAAGTGGAAAGAAAATCACAAAATTCAATTGGAAGAGGTCCCCAATAGTGGAAATTTAATTTTCATTGCACTTGGCTCTGTGGCCAGCAGGCCAGCTGCTTGACTTCCCCTGGCCTCATTTTTGTCCTCCAGTGTTAATTTGTTTGCCCTTTGTCGCTGGCTCCTGTTGCCCAGAATCCCTGGAGTTAATCCCATCACAAGGGAACTCGTTAACTCAGGGACTATATGTGACAGTATTAATCGTGCAGTTAGTCTTGGATGGGCACAGTGATGCCCATGCAGTCTCCTGCAGAGGAAGGAACGTAAATCTAAGCTGGGCGACTCTTCTTTCTGGCACCTGCATGTGGGACATTAGATACTGTAAATTGTGTATGGTGTCAAATGAGTAGCTAGTGTTAATGTGTCACAGATTGAGTGGGACTCTGGGTTAAAGTCCTAAAGACAAGAAGAATGTCGAAACAATGGTTCTCAATTGTAGAAATGATCAGTCTGATTCTTCCTGGCTTCAGCTGGCTTGGAAATAAATGGATGCACATGGTTTTTAACCACTTAATCTCCTTATTTCATCATATGTAAAACTTCAACAATCTTTGCTTCTTCCTGTTTGTTGTCTCAAAATCCTGTTGGGAGTTAAATGTTAATGATTTTCACTGAGCCCTCTGCAGCATTTCTTGCATTCTATTGATATTACATTCAGTCTCTAATTGTGATTGTCTACTTTGCATTGGCTGTGTACAGAGTTTCTGGACTAGAGTTTCTTTGGTTTTAAATTATTCTATACTGTGCAAGCATATTTATCTTGAAAAGGAAAATTCAAACAAAACCAAAGCCGTCCTACAAGGCCTCTGCTGTCCAAGTGATATCTACTGATGTTTGTGTTCCTTAAAGAAGTGACTCAAATTTACCTTGTAAGTATCGTATCCTGTTATGTGGCGTAGTTAATATATGAAATAATCATGCTTCCAATTTAGTTTCTTTTTCCTTTTTTAAAATAAAACCCTACTATATACTCTCCATTTCTATATTTGTTTCTTATTATCAAGAAATTCGTTGGTCTTGGATTGCTCTCCTTCTCATCTCTTTAAGAGCAAGGTGAATACAATCCAGACCTTCTCCTCTATAGATTCGTCTCCCAACTCTGCATCCTCACAGTGAACCTCTTACACTGATCATAAGATGCATACTCTCACATGTTTTATCATGTTCCTGCCTTATTTATGTATCCATTTGGTAGACTGTGAGAATGTACTATGGTGTTTGTAATTCCTGTATTTCCTGTGAAATTCCATTACCTTTATATAAATAATTATATTGAGGAAAAGGTGTGAAACATCTCAGCATTAATGCATTTTAGCTTTTATTTCATCCTCAAGGTAGATGGAAAACATATGATCAATGAGAACAGGAATGCCACTTCATGAGATAATCAACGATAGCACACACCAGGATTCTCTGCTTTGACCTTTTCTCTTTAACTGTTTACAAACTTACTTCTCAACATCCAGATCTTAACTGCCAGGGAATTGACATAAAATCCTTGCAGTTTCTGTTTAATGTGATTTAATCACTCTGGAGTGAGTAATCAAAGTGAGAGTAATGCCGTGGACTAATGACGGCACCTTCTCTGGGTTCATTCTGGTAGGTTTTTCTGACCGACCTCAGTTGGAGCTGGTTCTCTTTGGGGTAATCATGTCCCTTTACCTCATGACACTCCTCGGCAATGCTGCCATCATCCTAGTATCCGTCTTGGACTCTAAACTCCACAATCCCATGTACTTTTCCCTCTCCCATCTCTCATTACTGGACCTTTGCGTCACCAGCAGTATTATTCCTCAGCTTCTAGTCAACCTGGGGGGTCCAGAGAAGTCTATTGAGCTGATTGACCCCATAGACAATTAAAATGCTTGTTTTTCATATCAGCATGCCACTTCCTCTCATGGTACATCCTGTAATCTCCTTATTCTGAAAGGACATTTGAGGTCAATGTAAAATTTGTTTTTGAGTGCAATTTTTGTTGTTTTTAAAAGGTACAGGTAGTTAGCTGACAATATTTGTGACCTTTAGCCTAGAGTTATTTCTATTCTATTTGTATAAGATACTTGTGTTTCCTTTATTTAAAAATAAACTAATTTTTCTGTTTTGTTATTGGATGTTAGAAATGAAAAAAAAAAAGAATCTACCAAAATAGAGTAGAAAGTTGAATGGTGTATAGCAACATTTGTATACCAGAAGGTATTTTAAGGAGAATAATATTTCATGGGCTCAACACTGTGATAGCACTTTGAACTCCCGCCCTATAATCACACAGTGAAATAATAGATGCCAGATATTTTCAAAGAGGGGAAAAAATGTGAGTGTTAGAGAAGAAGGCAAAATATGAGAGTTACAACATTCGTTGATACAGGTGGTGTTCCTGATGGGGCCAGCTGAGGAGAGGAAACTGGAGATGTGACCCTGGAGCTGGAATTCCGTGAACAGGTGGGTGTGAGGTGCTGAGGGGAATGTTCAGCAAAAGCAGGGGGAGGGGTTTTATCAAAGTTTTTTTTATTACAGTCAGGCTGGACACAGTGTGATATGACAACACGCAGGAGTTTTCCATACTTTAAGGTAGACGGGCTGGAGGTGCATCTTGTTCTCTGAGGGTGGCATGTATAATCAGTATAATATGAAATCACCCAGAAGATGGCTGTTTGGATAGATGATTGGACTGCAAGTGACAACACTGACTGGGTGACAAGCCAAGACACCATCGACTATGAGTATCTTATTTTTTTGTGGGTAGTACAGATAATCAATGGTTTTTAAAGGTGGTAGGTAGCTGTAGGGACACAACATTACCTTCGAGGATGTAGAGGACCCTATCCAGTGGGATGTCCCATGTCATCATGGTGGATTGGCTCAAAACAAAGGGACCAAAAGTGCCCATGTTAGGAGATCTTTTCAGCTGCCAAATCCAAAAACTAGCTTCATACAGTGGACCATATACCACAGTGTGCTGGGGGCACAGAAAGAAGAAATAGAATTGCAAGGGAGCATAGTCAGCATTTGTCAGGGAGCTAGAAGGGAAGGCTGGTTGAACCTTGGAAGACACTTGTTAGGTATTGGTGGAAGGAACCATTATTAGCATGAGTCATTCAATCCCAACTAGACAACCTGATTCTTTCCATGATGTGTCTGTGTATTTAAAGAAATGTGTCTTTGTTTACAAATATATTTCTACTTTAGTTAAAAACTTTAATGATGGTATTTCGCAGTGCAGATATTTTACAGTTTTGTAATAAAGGAGACATTACTTACAGTATAACTTGTTAATTTGCTGGGGTTTTTTTGAAAATTTCTTTGTAAGAAATTTTCTTTGTGAAGTAAACTTGATGAAGATGTTTCTGAAATATTTCCAAAATTATCTACTTGTTAATTTTGAATTTTTATCTTTATTATGCTATTACAGTCTTTTCTATGTTTTTAAAGGGATGTTTTATTACTATTCAGAATTAATTTTGTTAATTTATGTAAAATGTTACTTTTTTCAAGTTTTATTTTCTGGTATTTTTTAACTTACCTGTTCTTTTGTTATTTTATCTTGTTTAAAAAGAGTAACTATAAAATTCTCATATTTTGATGCTTAGGATTTAAAAAATGATACATTTAATAATCTCCAATTGAAATTTTGGCATCTTGTTTCACCTAATTTCCTACTTACTGATGGCAGTTTTACAGCAGTAAGAGGATATAATGAGTAAGGTTTCTATTCTATACATGATCGAAGTTTTCATTAAAGCTTAATAGTTGGTCAATGACATAAACTTTGTGTTACCAACATGTTTGCTGTTTCTGTGTTTGTTTTACTTGGAGTCTGAAAATCTAACAGTGACATGTCTTCATTGTGGATTATGTTATCTATATTCATAAGGCAACTGTAAGAATGATTACTTTAGCTTAAATATTAGCTTTCATAGTGTTAAACTGTGAGCTTTTGATGTGAAGAAAATTTATTGTGAGAACTTTAGGGTATTGTGTTTTTGATTTTTTCATGTCCTTTGTCTGTCTTTCTTAATAACTGTATTTTTTTCTCTCTTCATTGTTTTCTATGCAAGTTACTCAAGCATATTCCTTAATCAACTTTTTTTCACTTACTTTCTAAATATAACTTAGAAAGTAACCATTACAGATATCCTTAACGTTTTTCACATAGTTCAGCCATTCTCTCTTTTAAAATCTGCTGTTGATTTAAATCATTTGTTTTAGTAGCTGCAGGTTGTCTTAAATTCTTTGAGAGTGTGGAGGAATACTTTTTACTTTCTATATATTTACACTGTTTCTTGGAGAAATTCTCTTTCAGGTGTATGTTCTTCATCTAACTTTGTTTCTTTGAGATCTTTCCTTTTCTTATTTTTCTTTGCCTTTGATTTTTTTTGTATTATAGATTTTGAAGTGCATAAACCCCAGGTTCAGTACTTTATGTTTCTTATCTATCCATCATCTTTTGATGTAGAGAGTGATCTAGGCTTGTCTTTTCCCAAATGTAATAGAATCATTTTGTATTTTATTATCTCTTTTTTCCATCTGGGTTCTGTTTTAGTTGGGTTTTTAGAATGTAAGATGGAAAATTCAATATTGGTAATTTAAAATTTGTGTTCATCCTTTAATCATTTGGTGGGAAGATACAGAGGACATTTGGAATATTCACTCCGATACAGTCTTTTCTATTCATTTCTTCCTCTAGTGAAAGATATCTCTGCTCCGGACCATGCCCAGCTTAACTTGGCATTTAGCCTTGTCACTCATTTATGAAGCTAGCTAATCTTCCCAGCTATGGAGACATCTTCTATATGGACTGCATCCCCAGCAGGATATTTTAGTGAGTATGGCTGGCTACATTTTACGCTGTGTTTCTCCAAGATGAGTCATGTATAGAATGGTGTTTAGAGGGTTTCACTCTCTGTTCATGTGATTTTGTCAAATTTCAACATACCAGGCACATGATATGAGGAATATGCAATATATGCTTATAAGCATTCCTCAGTTTTAGAACTATTCCTGTTTAGTATAGTACTCATTTGAAGTTTTCTGTTATGTGTGCTTGCTTAAACTAATAGTTTTAAAGGGAGAAGTGGGCATACTGCATTCAATGTCAATATTTATATCCTAAAAATATTTTTTAGAACTTATTTCAAACCTTTTATGTTTAGTAATGTGTGGTATTCTTAATGAGCAATGAGGATGTTTTTCTTGCTCAGAAAATTTGCTGTTCTTAAATTGGTCCAAGATCAGTGGTTACCTATCAGTGGAATTAATTACTGTGAACTCTGCAGTGCGCCTTTGGAAGGCGCCTGCAACTGCTGCTCTTCTCTGTAAGTTCACTCATCCATGTTTACTGTGAAGCATTTCAAGGTTCAGAATGAAGGGGATGGATGGTAAACTGAAATAGCAATTGTTTACCATGCAAATAAAAAGTCAGTGATTTGGGAGTTCACCAATGAAGAGGTGGGTGGACATTTTGCAGGGTACTGACCTGCAGCGACAAAGACAGAACTACTAATAGTTAATACTGCATAGTATTTACTAAATTTTTTTGAGAAGGAAACATTTCTTTAGTAAAAGATACACATTTATTTGAATAATAAACATAAAATACATGATATTTCTTACTGGGAAAGAATAGGGGGGAATGGACAAACTAATAATGAGGATATTGAAGATTGTTTCCATTTTGTAATTACAAGACTGAGGTGAAGTACATCAAAATCAAGAAGAGAGCCCTGTGTGGCCATGACTCCTGGTTACCACAGGTCCTCCTCCTCACATGAATGCTTTTGATAAAGCCACGTTCAAATACACAGCAGAATTATACACGTTTGAGACATTTCCAATTTGGGGGAAGGTTGGTAAGGTCTGATCACTCATTTATTTGATAAGATATCTACAATCTACTAATTTTCTAGCGACGTGTTAGCTTCTCCAGGGAAAGTGAAAGTGGTGTAATAGGATGCATATAATATAGGTGGTCTGCTGAATAATTTTTGAGAAGCTAATTTGTGCTGAATACACTAATGGCTAGAGGCTGCAAAATAATATCTTATATGCCTCCTGGCTTCATGAATATCACAAGCTGTTGTGAAGAGACACATATACTACTTTGTCAAATTCAAAAATATATGAATCCACTAGCAAGGTTCCCATATAATTAAGAACAAAGATTTTTGTAGTTTGTACAGTAGTAAAGTAATATTTTTCTGAAGGAGGTTTCTTTGGTAATTGTGGGGATAAAGGAATAGCTGGTTTTTAAAAAAATAATGAAGCCGTGCTTACTAGCGTCCTGAGAAGTATTGTTTCATAAATCAGATACAATGCCCTCACGGGAAATAAAACAACCCCTTAATGACTTGCTTCCAAAACTGGGATCACATTTTGTACCCAGCCTTTGAGCTGATGATGAAAATGCAAATGATTACAGAAAAAAGAAATCTAAAATTGCATAGGTCGCACTTCACTTCCTAAAAACTGCTTTAGGAGCCTGCAAGACCCTGGGTCTCTGGAAGAAAGGAACACGCAGACACTTTTAAAAAGCACACAAACGCTGAGGGAAGAAGAAAGAGTATAGAATTAACTGGAGCATGAGATTGGTCATAAGAAACAGATCCAAGTGTTGCCTTAAACACTTACTAAATATGCATATGCTTTTGAGTCATATAAGCTCTGAGGAGTTGATTTTTAATGAATACCAATTGCATCTGGCATATTTCAAAAATGTAAACTTAAAACTAATTTCCACTCTTTTGGTGTGATGAATGATTTTACTCAAACCCTGTTACTGAAAATTGCTTTAATAAACCTCAGGGTTTTTTTTTTTACATTTTTTTATTGATTCATAATCATTTTACAGTGTTGTGTCAAATTCCAATGTTCAGCACAATTTTTCAGTCATTCATGGACATATACACACTCATTGTCACATTTTTTTCTCTGTGATTTATCATAACATTTTGTGTATATTTCCCTGTGCTATACAGTGTAATCTTGTTTATCTATTCTACAATTTTGAAATCCCGGTCTATCTCTTCTCACCCTCTACCCCCTCCCCCCGTAACCACAAGTCTGTATTCTCTGTCCATGAGTCTATTTCTGTCCTGTATTTATGCTTTGTTTTTGTTTGTTTTTGTTTTTTAGATTCCACATATGAGCGATCTCATATGGTGTTTTTCTTTCTCTTTCTGGCTTACTTCACTTAGAATGACCTTCTCTAGGATCATCCATGTTGCTGCAAATGGCATTATGTTGTCGGTTTTTATGGCTGAGTAGTATTACAGGAATACACCTGCACCCCAATGTTCATAGCAGCACTATTTACAATAGCCAAAACATGGAAACAACCTAAATGTCCATCAACAGGTGACTGGATAAAGATGTGGTATATACCTCAGGGTTTTTTTTTTCTCTAAAATTAACTAAGTTTCTACCTTCCTCTGACTAGAAGGACATCAACATGAAGGGGCAAAATGTAGTTGGATGGAAATGTTGGTATAATTTATTTCCTACAACAGATTATAGTGCCTATTTTTTAACAGTTTTATTGAGGTATAACTGATATATAAAAATGCACAGTTTCTTTAATGTATGCAATGCAATGAGTTTGGACATATGTATGCAGCCATGATAACCCCCATCACAATCTAGGTAATAAATTTATTCCTCAGGTCCAAAAGCTTCTATATGTTCTTTTGCTTTTTGTGTGAATGTGTGGCCAAGAAAAGTTAACATGATATGTACTCTTTTAACAAATGTTAAGTTCACAATACAATATTTGTTAACTATAAGCAGTATGTTGGACAGCAGCTCTCTCAAACTTAATCACCTTGTATAGCTGCAATTTTAGAACCATGGAACGACTCCCTATTTCTCCCTCTTCCTGCCCCCTGGCTATCACTGTTTTATTTTCTGTTTCTATGTTTAACTATTTTACATACCTCTTAGAAGATTTTGTCCTTTTTGTGCCTGACCTATTTCACTTAGTGTAATGTCCTCAAGGTACATCCATGGTGTTGTGCATTGCAGGATTCATTTCCTTTTTAAGGCTGAATAATTTTTTAATCAAGTCTAATAATAGTTCATCACTTAAGATTGAATAATATACCACACCTTTATTTATTCAACCACAGATGGACCCTTAAGTGGCTATTGTGAGTAATGCTGCAGTGAACACAGGAATGAAGCTTTCACTTCAAGATCCCGATTTCAGTTCTTTTGGATGTTTCCCCAGAAGTGGGCTTGTTGGGTCATATGATAGTTCTATAGAACTATTATTCTGTCTTTTATAATGGCTGCACCCTCTTTACAATCCCACCAACACTGTATAAGTGTTCTAATCTCTCCACAACTTCTCCAACATATGTTACTTTTTGGTTTTTGATCAGTCATCCTAACAGGTATGAGGTGGTGCCTCATTGTGGTTTTTGTTTGTATGACCCCGGTGATGACCGATGCTGAGCACTTTTTCGTAAGCCTGTTATGTCTTGTTTGGAGAAATGTCTACGCAAGTCCTTTGCCCACTTTTTAACTGGGTTATCTGTTTTGTTGTTGTTGTTGTTGACTTATTTGAATCCCTTACGTATTCTGGATATTAACCCCTTATTGGATATATGATTTTATATATTTTCTCCCATTCCCCAGATGTTTGCTTTCCTTGCACGTGGTTTGGTGTTATATCCATGAAATCGTTGCCAAGACCAATGCCAGGAAGCTTTTCCTTCAGTTTTTTTCTAAGAGTTTTTAGTTTCAGATTATACCTTGAAGTCTTCAATCCATTTTTAGTTGATTTGTGTGTATGGTGTAAGTTAGGGGTCCAATTTTATTCTTTTCCATGTGGATATTCAGTTTTCCCAACACTGTTTATTGAAGAGGCTTCTTTCCCCCATTGTGTTTTCTCAGTGCTTTTTGTTATTTCAAGGTCAGTTGGCCGTATGTATGTGTTCATCTCTGGGCGCTCTATTCTGCTCCATTGATCTAGATGTCTCTTTATGCCAGTATTGTACTGCTTTGATTACTATAGCTTGATGATTTTTAAAATAATATCTGTTCTTCTGTGCTTTGCACAGCATCAGAAAACAGCTAAGACATTAAGGGAGCATTGCCTTTATTTAGAATGTGCACGATAGACAGATTGAGTTCACTAGATGTAACGACATAGCTTCAAATCATTTAACATATAATACTTTTGGGGGAGATGACATTGTCACTCACTTGACCTTATGTAATACATCACCTTTCTCAGCTATGACTCAGCTTTCTGCAACGTACTTTGCATATGGGGATGGTGAGGAGTACCAATGAGGGCAACGTAACAGGTTTTATCCTGTTGGGGTTTTCTGATTATCCTCAGTTACAGAAGGTTCTATTTGTGGTCATCTTGATCTTGTATTTACTAACCATTTTGGGGAACACCACCATCATTCTGATATCTCGTCTAGAACCCAAGCTTCATACACCAATGTATTTCTTTCTTTCTCACCTCTCCTTCCTGGACCTCTGCTTTACCAGCAGCGTTATTCCACAGCTCCTGGTAAACTTGTGGGATCCCATGAAAACCATCACCTATGTCGGCTGTGTGGTTCAGCTCTGCGTTTCTCTTGCCCTTGGATCTACTGAGTGTGTCCTCCTGGCTGTGATGTCGTACGATCGCTACGTGGCCATCTGCCGCCCCCTTCACTACATTCTGTTAATGCATCCCCATCTCTGCATGACCCTGACGTCTTTGTCATGGCTTAGTGGGGTAGCCACCACCCTGGCCCAGTCCACACTCACCCTGCAGCTACCTTTCTGTGGGCATCACCAAGTGGATCATTTTATGTGAGGTTCCTGTACTTATGAAGTTGGCTTGTGTGGACACAACTTTCAACGAAGCTGAGCTCTTTGTGGCCAGTATCCTTTTCCTTATAGTGCCTGTCTCCTTGATCCTGGTCTCTTATGGCTACATTGCCCAGGCAGTTTTGAAGATCAGGTCAGCTACTGGAAGAAAGAAAGTGTTTGGAACCTGCTCCTCCCATGTGATGGTTGTCATCATTTTCTATGGAACCATAATGTTCATGTACCTTCAGTCAGCCAAGAGTACATACAAGGACCAGGGAAAGTTTGTCTCCCTCTTTTACACTGTGGTGACTCCGATGCTCAACCCTCTTATCTATACTCTGAGGAACAAAGAGGTTAAGGGGGCACTAGGGAAGTTTCTATGGAAGATTCTGCTGGTAAACCTTACATGATTGTCAAAAAATGTTAATTTCTCCCTTTATGTCTGTTAATATTACTTTATGTATTTAGGTGCTCCTATGTTGGCAACATAAATATTTATGAATTTCTTTTTTCAGTTTGACCTCTTTATCATTATGCAATGCCATTCTTTGTCTTTTGCTATGGTCTATTTTAAAGTCTACTTTTTCTGATACGAGTATTGCTACCCAGGCTTTCTTTTCATTTGCATTTGCATGGAATAAATTTTTATATTCTTTCTCTTTCAATCTGTGTGTGTCTTTAGATTTGAATGTCCATTTACATTTAAAGTGAGTATTGATAAGTGCCATTTTGTTACTTGTTTTCTGTGTGTGCTTGTTTTAAGTTTTTTTAAAAAATATTTATTGAATGAAATATTCATTAAATTCTTTAATGCTTTAAATTGTCAAAAGTTTCACAAACATGATTTTGTAAAATTCCATAATAACCCATTTTCACCCTCTATCCCTATATTGCCCTGCCCCCTTCCCTCTCCCCATTGGTAAACACTAATTTCTTCTCTGTATCTGTGAGTCTGCCTCTTTTTGTGGTATTCACACATTCTTTTTAAATGCAAAGGGAACAATCTCCAGGATAGATCGCATACTCAATCACAAAACAATCCTCAGCAAATTTAAAGGATAGAAATTATGAAAGCACTTTTTCTGACTACAATGCTATGAAACAAGAAATCAGCTACAGAAAAAATGGGAAAAATACAAATGCATGGAGACAAAACAACATGGTATTAAAAAGAACTAATGGGTAAATGATGAAATCTAAGAAAAAATCAGAAAATACTGCAAAAGAAATGAAAATGGAAACATAACTTTCCCAAATCTATGGGATGGAATAAAACAATTTTAAGATGGAGTTCATAGTGATACAGACCTTCCTCAAGAAATCATTAGGACTCCAGGGTCATGAGAATGGTTTGCAAATCAATCAGTGTGATATACCACATTAACAAAAGAAAGGATAAAAATTACATGATCATGTCAATAGATGCAGAAAAAGCATTTGACAAATTTCAACATCCTCCATGAGAAAACCTCTCATCTAAGTGTGTACAGAGGGAGCATATCTCAACATAACAAAGGCCATTTTTGACAAACTCGCAGCCAGCATCAGACTCAATGGTTAAAAGCCGAAGGCCTTCCCATAAATTCAGGAACAAGACAAGTATGTCCATCCTTGCCATTCTATTTAACATAGCCTTGGAAGTCCTAGCCACAGCAGTCAAAAAAGGAAAATAAATAAAAGGTGTCCAAATTGGAAAGGAAGAGGTAAATTGTGACTCTTTGCAGTGACATAGTACTTTATAAAGAAAACCCTAAAGCCTTCACCACAAACCTATTAGAACTAATAAATGAAGTCAGCAAGTTTGCAGGGCACAAGATGAACATTCAGAAATCTGTTCCATGTCTATACACTAATAGTAAAATTTCAGAAAAAATATTAGAAAAAGAAAGTTAAAGACAGTCCTATTTAATATTGCATCGAAAGCATAAAATATCTAAAAATGAAGTGTAGTATGAAGGTAAAAGACCTATACTCTGAAAACTATAAAACACTGATGAAGAAATTTAAGATGATAGAAAGAAATGGAAAGATATCCCATGTTCTTGGATTGGAAGAATCAATATTGTTAAAATGGTCCTACTACCCAAAGCAATCTACAGTTTCAGTACAATTCCTATCAAAATAAGCATGACATTTTTCACAGATAACCCTAAAATTTGTACAAAACCACACAAGACCCTGAATTGCAAAGCTATCTTAAGAAAAAAGGAAAGTTGGAAGTACAACCTCCCCAGACTTCAGACTGTATGGCAAAGCTACTATAATCAAAACAGCATGGTACTGGCACAAAAACAGATACACAGATCAATGAACAGAATAGAGTTCCGAAATAAATTCATGCACCTATGGTCAGTTAGTAAAAGACAAAGTAGGCAAGAATATATAATGTTGAAATGACAGTCTCTTGAACAAGTGGTGCTGGGAGAACTGGACAGGTATGTGTAAAGCAGTGAAATTAGAACATTCCTTCACACCGTAAACAAAAAGAAATGCAAAATGGTTTGAAGACCTAAATGTAACTCTGAAAACCATAAAACTCTTAGAAGAGAACGTAGCCAGTACACTCACTGATGTAAACTGTAGCAGTATTTTTCTAGATCTGTCTCCTAAGGAAAATGAAATAAAAGCAAAAATAAACAAATGGGGCTAAATTTAACTTAAATGCTTTTCCACAGCAAAGGAAGCCATCAACAAAATGAAAGACAACTTACAGAATGGGAGAAAAAAACTTGCAATGGTGTGATCAACAAGAAGTTAATATCCAAAATATATAAACAACTTATACAACTCTGTATCAAATTAAAAAAGACCTAGATAACCCAATCAATAAATGGGCAGAATATCTGAATAGGGATTTTTACAAAGGAGACATACGGATGGTTAACATGTGCATGAAAAGATGCTCAACACTGCTAATTATTAGAGAAATGCAAATCAAAAATACAATGAGGTATCACCTCATACCTATCAAAATGGCTATCATCAAGAAGTCTCCAAATAAAGACAGTTGGAAAGGATGTGGAGAAGGGAAACCCTAGTACACTGTTAGTGGGAATGTTGGTGCAACCATTATGGAAAACAGTATGGAGTTTCCTCAAAAACTAAAAATGGACCATATGATTCAGCAATTCCACTCCTGCATATAATCTGGGAAGAAGAACTCATTTGAAAAGATACATGTTCCCCAATGTTTACAGCAGGACTGTTTACAGTAGCTAAGACACAGAAGTAATCCAAGGTCCCATCAACAGATGAATAGACAACGAGAATGTGGCAATATATACAATGGCTACTACTTAACCCTAGGGAAAAAATGAAATTTTGCCAATTGCAACAACACAGATGGACCTAGAGCATATTATGCTTGTGAAATATTTCAGACAAATATGGTATGTTATCACTTATATGTGGAGTCTAAAAAATAAAACAAAAATGAACATAACAAATGAGGAAGAGGGTCACAGATACAGAGTGAGTGGTTAAATAGTGGCTACTAGTGGAGAGACAGAAAGAGAGAGGGGCAAGATAGATTTATGTTTTATGAGCTACAAACTACTATGTATAAATTAAATAAACTCGAAGTATATTTTGTATAGCACAGAGAATATAGACAACATTTTATAGTAACTTTAAATGGAGTACAATCTATAAAAACTCTGAATCACTCTGTTGTATACCTGAAACTAATATGATACTGTAGTTACTATATTCCAGTTAAAAATAAATTTTTAAAAATATTAAGAGAAAAAAGTGAGATTGCAAAGAAAATAGTAAATCCAGATATTTCATCAGATCACTTTAATTTTAAAGTTACTTTCCACTATCAGGGGAGGACGCTCATAGAGCAAGTTAATGGTGCATGGAATCCAACATATAAGAGGAAGGATTAGCTTTAAAGAGAATAAGGGTGGTCTTCTTTCTTGTAACTGGAGTGAAGGAGGAAGGGTGCAACAGAAGTAGGCTGTTTCTGACTCACAGACATAGAATACAGTCTTGTGGTTGCCAGTGGGGAGGGAGGTGGGAAGGGATAAACTGGGAGTTAGAGATTTGCAGATACTGACTGGTATATATAAAATAGATAAACTAGTTTATACTATAAAGCACAGGGGAATATATCCAGTATCTTGTAGTAGCTTACAGTGAAAAAGAATATGAAAATAAATATATGTATATCCATGTATGACATTGTGCTGTACACCAGAAATTGACACAACATTGTAAACTGACTATACCTGAATTTAAAAAAAAAAGAAGTAGGCTGTTTTTATCTGTTCATTTATTTTATGTGGGGAAAGTTTGATGGCTCCTGTTTTATTAAGAAAATATAAGGTCTCAAAATAATATTAAAGGAAGAAAGGAGAACTTCACACTTGGGAAGTATGTGTATTCATTTTCCCTGGATGATCCCCGGAAGCTAGTCAGTTCCTTAGCTAATTCCCTGCTGAGGACTCAGGTTTTCCCCAGAACATTTTTAATTGTAAATAAATCATGACCTTTTCATGACATTGCCAACTTCCCCGTTTCAGGATCCTCTTCTGCCAGAATTCTCATTACCACTAGCAGTTCCCTCAGGGTTTGCTCCTGTTTGAAATATGACTCTTCAATGTACATTGTTTTGAAGCCAGTCATCTTGTTGGTCAGGGTCGAGTTAGACATGGAAACACCAAACTAGAAATATTCTATGATTTTCTCCTAAAGATGTGAGAAATTTGAACAAAAGGAAATAGCCCTGATGGTAAGTATGAATTGTCTGTTCAGCCTTGATTGAATACACTTGGGTCTTGAAGGGATTTATAAAAGTTAGTGAGACGAAACTTGTAGTTTCTATCACTGCTGGATTTGTTCTATCATTAAAATAATAATGATGTTTGATGAGACAGGTAAACTATCTGAACTTCAGGTTTTGCCTATCAAATAAGGCAATAAAACAATTTCTTACTATTCTTCCTATGTACAAATTAGTGCCATGGACTTGTTTAGAATAGCTGACTGAAATTTTTGAGTTAACTTCTTTTTTAAGCACGCTGTAGATGATGATGATGATGAAAATGATAGGGAGATGATAGATAGATAAGTAGATAGATAAACACACACTCAATTCCACTTCCATACAATTCCACCGCTCAGTGAGAGCACTTCAGTTCACAGTGACTCAACTTTCTGTATCATGAGAAATACGATAAAGAAGGCTTCATTAAGTAGTGCATCATTGCAAGCCTTTGACTTCTGGAGCTCTCTACCAGTTCAGAAAAATAATGCAAGTGCAATTTAATGACTATAACTGAGGGTTTGCGTTATTGGTGGGATTTCATTGAGGAGAAATGAAATGTATTCTAGAGAACCATTCTTTTCTTGACTCTGTTGACTTTATGGTCTCATTTTGGTGTTTCCTTATAAGATGTGATTGTATTATACTGAAACTTGAGGGTCAGCAAGAATCAGAATCTTCTTGGGTAGGGGACACTTGGTTACACATTAGACCAGACCATTTACTGCTGAGGAGGGCAACTTCCAATCTAGTTTTAAAACACCTAAACAGATACTGAGAAATCTGTAACCACTGGTCTTGTATTTTCACCAACAGACAGTGTTGCCATGGAGGAATAGAGCATACGGACAAAATGCTAGATCAGACAAACATCTGTCTTACATTGGATTTCTCCAAATTGAGAGAGGAGAGGATTGCAATTTTTCAGGCTGTTCCAGTGCTTTGTACAGGCTGGTGGTTGAGGTGGTGAACAAGGGCTGAGTGGCACAATAGCACAGGCAGCAGAGGAGTTGATTCCTGGTTAAAAATCTATGTGTTACTTTCAAGCCTGATTGCAGGCAATTAAAAAGACTTTGCCTGACAGGCTTCATGAGGGGAAGCCGCTACCCCTCCATCAGACTTGCTGCACAGCCAATGCACTGTAGTCTCTGAAAGATTGCCGTCAGAGACTCAGGTCCCTCTGGTTGGTCACGTTCTTCCCCACATTGGTATTTCTATCCTAAGCATCTTCATTTCCTAGGTCTGTTTGTCTGAAGCTTTGGGAAGAGGTGCTTCTGCCGAGACCTCCTTGTTGAGGGAGAAGGGGAAAACTTTAAGACAGCTTCTTCCACTCTGATTCAGTCCTCCACTTTCCCACACCGAGCACTTTCCTTCTTTCCCTTCCCTTGGTTCCAACATCATAAAACTACAGGAGCTATTTGTTCAGGGTACCACCAACAGTGATGGGATTTCCAAGCCTATTCTTTCTTTTCCTCCCCTCCCGCCTGTGCAGGGTTCCATAAGAGGACAAGCAACAGGAGGGAGTAGGTGCTTTCTCCAGCTTTAGGCTTTTGTTTACACCATCACAGTAAGCGATTACAGGCTTCAGTGTAACTTTTGTTTTGGCTCATTGTTGCTTTAATTGGCTGCTTCTACAAATGCAGTTCAGCTCCACCACCCCCACAACCCACTCAGTTTATCTGACCATAAGTTTTTTTTTTTTCTTATATTTGCTATAGGGAAAATTATTTTTTAAAGAGTTTGACTTTGGGAAATAGGACACCTGAAATGCATTCACTTCTTCATCAAGCTGTTATCAATTATTGTACATCAGACATCATAAAAATTACACAAAATATCAGTAAAACATGACCCTTCAGTTTAAAAAGTAGCTTATGGTTTGGTAGAAATATACAGAAGTAAATATTAGGTCAGTCGTGTCTTATAGTTTCTATGATAGAAATAGGTTTAGGGTGTAGCAGTGACACAAAATAAATCTTGCCAGACTGGAGACTGGAGGTATGTCAGAGTCAAAAAGGAGGTTGTATGTAATTGGCAAGTAATGAGTTTTGAAGATTGTGTAGATGATTTCCAGGTGATGGGTGCTGGAGAGAATATCCTTGTAAAGGGATCAGTATAAGGAAACATCTGACTAAGTGAAAGGGCAGTTAGGAGACTGCAAACTGCTCAGCATGGTGGGACAAGACATCAAGCTTCTAGGGGTGGAGGCAGGGGTTAGGGAGGACATGGACTAGCAGAATAAGGACCTTGAGTTCTTTGCTTGTGGTCTTCATCCTGTTGGCTGGTTCCTGCTTTGTTTAAATGAGAATTAGAGATCATGACACTCACTACCTCATTTCTCAGTTTTTATCTTTCCCTGTCATTTATCTTTTCTTCTTCCTCCTTCTCCTCTTCTGTCCCCCTCCTCCTCTTTTCTACGCAATCAGTTCTATACAGACATCTTAAAACAAACTTACTCAAAATCATCAATATTTCTAGACTCTTAGCTTAGCCTTGATTTCAAAGTCCTTCACAATCTCAACTACATAGTACTTCACAATCTTTATTTCTTTCACTCACACAGTAACTTAATTGTTATTTTAAGAAAACACAAGGAGAGTCCCACTTTTAAATTTCTCACACAATTTGGTACAGCTTCAAACCTCTTTCTTAATTGTTGATTTATGTCTTTGTTGAAAATCTCAGCTTGCTTTCTGCCTACTTCCTGTATTATTACCTATTTTTCCCCATTTTTTTTAATCCCTGTGTCATGTTTAGTGTAATAATTCTCAATTCAGGAGACAAATAGGCATTAGACATTTCTGAAAAAGTCAGCATGAACTGGCATTCAAAACCATTCCTGCTATACCTCCTTTGGAAGGGAGGAAAGGACATCTAGCTCAGGGTGTATAAATAAGCACACTAGATACAATGCCCTTGTTTGAATCCTTTACTAAAATGTTGCAATCTGTCAGGAAGAAGAACTTTGGCCAAAAGCATGGGGGGAAGGGTGGCGTGAAACATGTTTTGAATTGGGAGTCTTTGTAAGTTGGGCACAAATGTATCAAAATGGGAAATACAGCCCCTCATTTTACAGTTTTCTAGTTTTCTCATTCTGAAAGCAAAGCATGGTATAATGCAAGTCTTCATTTCTCCTCCTGCTACTGAGTCCAAACTCATTCTGCTCGCCACACCAACAGGCGAGTAGATCAGGAGGCGAGGTGCTGGGGCAAGGAGTAATGACTTTATTCAGAAAGGAGGCAGACAGAGAGGATGGCAGACTAATGTCTTGGAGAGCCATCTTTCTCAAGTCAGAATTCAGGCTCCTGTTATACTAAAAAGGGGAGGGAGTGTGGTTGGTTGGTGCAAACTTCTTGCTGTAGGAATCCTTTGTTCTTGCAGCTGTCCAGGTGGGTCAGGTCATGGTGCCCCTGCAAAACCTCTAACAAAACAGATGTTATTTTCTATTCTGCAACTTGTCATCTTTACATAGGAACAAAAGTGTTAATATCCTTAAAGGTCAGGTGGCGTTTCATTCTCTGCACAACAAAGTATTTTATCTTGCTCAATGATTTCTATAATTTGGCTCCAAATGCTTTTTTCTAGGCAAACTTTGTCACCTTTCTCCTTATAAAGGCAAGTGAATTCTGACCTCATATTTTCTTCACCTTTCACGTAAGTCTTTTCCATTTCTGTGTATAATCTGTTTTACATTTTTATCATGTTGAAAGTTAAGGAGCTTTTAAATGATTATCTAAGAGCTATTTCAAATTGATTTTATACTTATGAAGTTACCATAATACGTATTTAGTTCTTTATTAATAACATATATTCTCTCGTGTATATTTTTGTCTTGAATATTAAGAAATTTCAGCTTGTTTAAATAATGTTGCATTAAAGTATAGTTATAAAAATTATTTTTATCAGTTCAGTCACTGAGTCTTCATATTTCAAAATAATCTTTCTCATCAGTTATTTTGCAAAATTTATTTGAAAATTATTTACTTAGATCATACTTTTCAGTTTTATTTTTAAATTTAAATTATTTATCACTGTATAGCACAGGGAAATATACACAAAAAGTTATGAGAACTCACAGAGAAAAAAATGTGACAATGAGTGTGTATATGTCCATGAATGACTAAAAAATTGTGCTGAACACTGGAATTTGACACAACATTCTAAAATGACTATAAATCAATAAATGTTAAAAAAAATGAAAAGGAAAAAAAAATTTTACCGAACACTTAAAATACACAGAGCTTGGTGTAAGCACGATGGGACAGCCATATAATCAGCCTAGATGGAAAGACTGGATCAGAAATAAAACCTAAAAAACCGTGTGAGGAAGTACATAATCATATGTGCCTTTCTGAAAGCTAGACCCACAGGAGAGGTCCCTCAAAATACTTCATAAATAAAAGTTTCATGTTTAAATCAAAATAAATAAATAAATAAATTATTTATCACCTAACAATTCAACTTCATGTTTAAATCAAAATAAATAAATAAATAAATAAATTATTTATCACCTAACAATTCAACTTTGTTTTGTCTCTCTAGATAAACCTATGACTACCTTACTTTTCTCTGTTGAGGCAGTCAGTGCACAGAGATAAGAGTTTAAGAATATTTGTATATAGGGGGAAGATGAGAAATTTTCCATTCTCATTTGTGCCTGTGATAAAACCTGAATACCGTATTTCGTATGCAGATTTCTGTCAACATTAAAAACCGTGGAGATGCTGTTCACTTTAAGAGGCACATAATTTCAGTAGTAAGTCCTTACACATTTCTTGATATACATACACGTGTCTTCTTTGTGTGACTTTAATAGTCAGTTTCCAGATAACTTCAAAGTTGAAAGCATTTATGAATTTAAAGAAGAGTCATTGGACTGGAATGAAGTAACATGGATTAATGTTCCAAGTCAAAAACACTTTAGGCGTAAAATAGTAATAGGTTGGTTAAGTCAGTCTCCTTGATCCTTTCAGCTCATGCATGCTGTGATTCTAAGGTCAGCTGTTTCAAATGTATCTGGTCTCACTCCTCTTACAGCAGGTACAGTTCCTTCTAGAGGGATGGAAAAAGCCAATGAGAGTTCCCTGATGGGTTTTGTCCTTCTAGGCTTCTCAGACCACCCTCGCCTAGAGGCTGTGCTCTTTATATTTGTCTTTTTCTTCTACCTCCTAACCCTTGTGGGAAATTTCACCATCATTATCATCTCATACCTGGATCCCCCTCTTCATACCCCTATGTACTTCTTCCTCAGCAACCTCTCCCTGCTGGACCTCTGCTTCACTACTAGCCTTGCACCTCAGACCCTAGTTAACCTGCAAGGACCAGAGAAAACAATCACTTACGGTGATTATGTGCTACAACTCTATATTTCCCTAGCACTGGGCTCCACCAAGTGTATCCTCCTGGCTGTGATGGCCTTGGATCGCTACGTTGCTGTCTGCAAACCCCTCCTCTATGTGGTCATCATGAACCCATGGCTATGCCAGCAGCTGGCAACCATCTCCTGGCTCAGTGGTTTGGCCAATTCCCTGATCCACGCTACCTTTACCTTGCAGTTGCCTTTTTGTGGCAAGCACAGGCTGGATCATTTTATTTGTGAAGTACCAGCTCTCCTCAAGTTGGCTTGTGTGGACACCACCACCAATGAGTTGGTTCTTTTTGTTGTTAGTGTCCTGTTTCTCTTACTTCCCCCCACATTCATCCTTATCTCCTATGGCTTCATAACTCAAGCAGTGCTGAGGATCCAGTCAGTGGAGGCAAGACGCAAAGCCTTCAGCACCTGCTCCTCCCACCTTACAGTGGTGATCATTTTTTATGGCACCATAATTTACATGTACCTGCAACCAAGTAGCAGTTATGCCCAGGACCAAGGCAAGTTCATCTCCCTTTTCTACACCATGGTGACCCCCACCTTAAATCCTATGATCTACCCTTTAAGGAACAAGGATGTGAAAGAATCTGTGAAGAAACTTCTCTCAGGAAAACTGTGCTCCCTTTGGACGTGATGTACAAGAAGTCACGTGGTTGCCCTGTTTCTATTTAGCCAAACCAATTTTCTCAATTTTATACCGATTAAGTTAGTTTACTTGTTTTAACTGTGTAAAAGCTATCCCCCTCTTTTATGTGTAAACAAACAAAACGTATATATGTTCACTTAACTTCAGAGCTTGAGCCATGGGAAAGAGCTGTTCATGGGTATAAGTTGCAATTATCACCAAAGTTCGTATTTTGCTTCTAATACTTATTCTCAAGGATTAAAAAAAATTAAACTGTTAAATATTTACCAATTATTCATTGTAAGTTAAGAAGCTTTATAGATTTCTCTAAGAGCTCTTTCAAACAAATTTTATGTTCATAAAGATAATGTATCTTTAGTTCTTTATTAATAATGTATATTCTTTTCAATATACTTTTCTGTCTTGAATATTGAGGACTTTTAGCCAGCTTGTCTAAATAATTTTCCAGTTTTAGTGAATTTACAACAGTGAGCGCGTCCCTTTTTGGGTTTGTAGGTCATGGCATGCATGGCAGATACAAAACTTCTAAAATAAAAAGTAATTCAGTACTTTTGTTCTAAACCGTTTTATACATTAAATAAAAATAGTTGCACTTCAGAAGATACCATTATTTTCTTAATAATTATTGCTTAAATTTAATAAAGAAGTCTGTCACAGTCAATGATTATCCAATGAATCTTTGTAAATCAAGAAAACATTGCAGTTAATATAAGCTGGGCCATGGTGGTTTGATTTTTTTTACATCACAAACACATAGGCCTCACTCTATAGAGTGTGAATCTGTGTAGGCTGCATAAGTAATTCTGTAAGGGTATGTGCGTTTACATGTGTGCATGTGTATGTGTAATACTAACTGGAAGGGAACAGTGAATATGGAATAATAAATAGAAGAAAAGAGATTTTATTAGATTGATAATTAATTCACTGTTCCTAGTATGTTGTCTCATAAAGGGTGCAATGTGTTATCAAAGCTTTTTTTTGTTGTGTCATCTCTAAAATAGCAGTAAACTTTCTGATAAATTAATACTTTTCTTTTCAAAATAGGCATACAATGATGTCTATAAATTATTCTCCATTGAAATTTGTTACTCTTATCATTACATGTGGAGAAGAAAACGTCCCTTATAGCAAAAATGGGAATTAGAAATGGGAGTTTCTATTCACATGAAACTTCTAAAACCACATTTTAGAAAAATAGGTATAACCAATTGTCATCTAGATATGAAAAGACAATGCTGAACTTTGTACACTATCAGTAACTTAAAATATAGAAAAAAATAATTATGCAACAATGTTGGCAGATAGTTCAAAAGCATCAATGTGTAAATAATTAACTATTAGCTCTGTATCATGTAAATGAAAAACAACTTCAATTAACTTACATTTTCCTTACAATGGAAAATTCAGAATATTTTATTTAATTTATTATGGAAGTTAAAGCTGGTGTTATCTGTTGAATATGGGAAAGACTGAAAAAAAATTCCTTGAGATAAGAAGTGAAGGATCAAAAGTTACACAAATTTTGTGTGTTGTAAGAAAGTGTAATATATGCATAAAAGGATTTGAAATTAATGACTTTTTCACTCTGATTAATAACAGACATATGTAAAGACAAATTTCAAAACTATGATTATTAACCTGCTTCTAAAATAATGAAAATGATGAAACTTATGGGTTTGTTTAAATCGGAGTCACAGAATACCTGTCTTTAGAGAACTGAGAGTGAAAAAATAAGCCGTGTAGGCAGTACTTGTTTATTACACCAAGTTTCTCTGCAGGAGAAGGGAACCAAAAAGGCATATGGCCATGATCTCACGTGTCCAAGCTCAGTGATAACTTATGACACATTTAATTAAATTTTGGCTAGATAATATGACCTCAAAGTTGAAAAATCACAAGCTTTAAGGTTGAGAATTTACTTTATTCAAACAATCAATGTGTGATACAAACAATGTGTGCCTTGCTTCCTGTGATTTAAAAAAATGGGCCATGTTTTGACAATATTTTCACTAACTGGGTTAAAAATTGTAAAATATTATTTGGCTACTTAGAAATAGCATCCAAACATTTAATGTTTTAACATACTACAGAACATAAATAAGCAGAAGCAAACTAGTTTGCCAGGATTTCTGAGCAGAGTATTTCCAACTTTAGGCATATGATTTAGGTATTTTACTGACTTGGAATTTATGAATGGAAATGAGCCTTCATTGGGAAATCTCTTCCTATTTATAGATTTCTTATTCAATTTGAATAGCAGAACTCTTTAAAAAAAGTCATTAATACTGTTTCCATGTTCAGCAATCCATACATTTAAGTAATTTTTTCTAATTTAGTAAGAAAAAAACATAATTGTTTAGCTTAAGCTATTATCAAGTTTTAGACACTGTGATGAAGAAACAGTATCACACTTCTCACTGATACAATACTATTACTTTATTTTCAAAATTAACTTATTTAAGATTTTGTGCCAGATCTTGATAAAGGAGTGAGGAAAACACTATGAAACTGGTTCCCTGGGAGAGAGCGGTAAAAGAAAGTTCGAATTCAGAGGTTCTAATCCCAGATAAGAAGGAGCAAGCGTTTCATCCTGTCTCTTCTACAGAAATGCATCTATAAGGCCTAGATAGAGCAAAAAATATATTAGTGACCTGAAGACTCTGGAAAGTAAATAGTAGCAGGCAGGTTGAAGAAGACCAATATTTAAAGTACCATTACCTGTGGTGATTTTTGACTCTGTTTTTTAATAGTGGCTTAGCCCATGATGCAGGGTCAGTCATGAAAGAGAAAATTTTACCTAAATCTAAAATTATTTTAAAATAAAAAAGTTTATTTATGGGTTTTGCTTTTTAGAAAGATGGAGTAGAAGTACTTTTTCTTATTCTCCCTTTTATATTCAATTTAAATCACTGGATATCATTTATTAAATAAACACAAGACGACCGTGAAGGCAGGCCGACTAGGGATCTTGGGATCTTGGGATCTTGGGATTTTAGGAACAACATAATGATGAGTTCTCTGGTTTCTTGTAACTGTTGCTTTTCTTCCTCTTCATACCAGGCTGGATCATGGAAAGCTGGCAACTGAAAAATGCCAAATGGTACAGATTACAATGAAAAGCACCAACCAAACCCAACTCTCTCTAGTTAAATGAAAGGGAAGCCACGCAAGACAGAACTTTAGACAGTAACTCACTCACTCTATTCAAACACCACACAAAAAAATACATAGTTCCACCCACACTCCCACAACAACAGGGTAATGAGGAGCTTAGATGTTCACCGTTTCTAGAATTTAATGAGACATTCCAAGCCGCCCAGCTAGAGTGCTGTTACAGAAGACCAACAGGGCCCTAGGAATTTTATGCCCTCTGAACAGAAATGAGGCCGCCCCGCAGTGTCATCCCAGACCACATGAGGAGCCTGAACTTCCACTCCCACTTGGCTGTGCCTCTCTCCTTTCCTGCTGGGATGGTGTCGGAGGAGGCCTACTAAAGTGTCTGGACTTTCGCCATAGGCTGGTGATAACAAGGCTCTCCACTATGGTGTCAGTGACATCACCTGGGAAGCAGTAATGTGGAACCCCTGCTCATTCAGCCGAAGAGGCATTAGCAGAGGCCTGATGGATATTAAAACTACCCCCAGCCCAACAGTTTGAGGAGCCCTTCCTCATAACACAGGTGTCAGTAAAGGCTGAGAGGGAACACAGACATCCACTCCACTTGGCAAGAGCCACCTTCTTTCCCTGCCAGAGCAGTTTCAGACTAGGAGATCAGCTAAAAGAGTTTTAAAAAGTTCCAGAGTCTAGTAACATAATACCAAGTTTCAATTAGAAATCACTAGTCATATCAAGAAGCAATAAAAATCTCAACTTGAATGAAGAAAGACAATCACTAGACAGCAACACCAACATGACTGAAAATTTCCACTTCTATTACAAAATTTTAAAGCAACCATTATAAAAATGCTCTAATTGCAAATTTTGAACACACTTGAAATAAATGGAAAAGTGGAGTCTGAGAAAAGAAACAAAGATTCAGCAAAGTACTAGAAAATAAAAGATAAAAAAATTATAGAACAGAAAAGGTACAGTAACAAACTGAAAAAAAGTCTCAGTGAATGGTTTCAACAGTAGAAAAAGGGAACAGAGGACAAAGCTGGAAGATAGAACAATTAACTTACCTAACTTGAGCAAGAAACAGAAAAATCAGACTTAAAAAAAAAAAGAAAGAAAAAGATGAATAGAGTTTCTGGGACCTGTGTAAATATAACAAAAGATCTAACATGAATGTTTCAGGAGGAAAGTAGAAAGATGGTGAAGCTAAAAAAATTTAAAGAAATAATGGCTGAAAAATGTCCAACAATAGAAGAAATAAACTGAGTCGAGAAGCTGAGTGAACCCCAAACATCTAAAAACCAAAACACATTATAATCAAACTTCTGCAAACTATAGACAAAAAAATTCTTGAAACCCATGGGAAAGAAACAGCATCTAACCTCTGGGGGTTGTAGCTGGGAGACAGTTTGAGTAACAGTGGACTTCTCATCAGAAACCACTAAAGCCAGAAGTAAATGGCACAAAACTTTAAAAGTGTTTAAGGAAAATAAATCCACCCATAATTCTATGTCAGTTGAAAATATACTTTGAGAATGAAGGCAAAAATCAGCTGATCAAATCTAAGAGAACTTTTTGCCAGCAGATCTGTAACAGAAAAGAACAAATCTGACTCCATATGGGATCTGTTCCTTTGGCTTTAACCCTGTGCCCTGTTTTCTAGGCTTCATCTTGGCTAGCTCTGCACCTGTTGTAAAAGAATGCTGCCTTTAGCCTGAAATATACAGGAAGTATTTAAAACATAGGGAATCTTCTCTCTCCAGAGGCTTCAAAATATTAACGTTTTCTCTCACTAGATCTTAGTAATCAACCACCATTTTGTTACAAAAACTGTTATCAAAAGAATAGCTAAACTGAAACCAGACGTGGTCCCCACCAAGTTTATATTTCTGGAGCAGAAGGCCATTCGATGAGGAAAGATGTCTTTAACAAATGCTATTGGGAAAACTGGATATCAACTTGCAAAAAAAAAAAAATTTAGACTATTACCTTAATCATATAGAAAAATTAACTAAAAAAATATCAAAGACCTCATTAGAAGAAAACATAGGGGGAAAGCTTCATGGCATTAGATTTGCAATAATTTCTTGAATATGACACCAAAAACAGAGAATAAAAGAAAACATTTCATCAAAATAAAAAGGTTCTAGGCATAAAAAGACACTATCAATAAGGTGAAAAGGCAAGCCATGGAATTAGGTCAAATATTTGAAAGTCAAATATCTGATATATCTGATAATATGAGTAATATAGAAAAAGGCACAAACTACTAATGCATAAAATAAATAACCTACAAGGATATATTGTACAGCACAGGGAATACAACCAATATTTTCTTAAATGGAGTATAATCTATAAAAACATTGGCGTATAATCCACAAAAATACTGAATCACTATACTTTACACCTGAAACCAATATAATGTAAATAAACTATACTTAAATAAAGAAGTCCTACAAGTCAACATTAAAAACAATCCAATGAAAAAATAGGCAAAAAAAAGAAGATATACAAATGGCGATCAAGCGCATGTCAAGATCTCTATTATCATTAAATTAGTGAATTTCATAGCACAACCACAATATATTTTGCACACGTTAGGATGGCGACCACACAAAAAAAAAAACCAAATAACAAGTGGTTGTGAGGATGTAGAGAATTAGCACTTTTTGCATTTCTGGTGGGAATGTAAAAAGGTGCATCCTCTATGGAAAACAGTATGCTGGCCCCTCCAAAAAAATTAAAAATAGAATAAACATAAGATCCAACAATTTCACTGCTGGGTAAATATCTGAAAGTATTGAAAGCAGGGTCTTGGAGAGATATTTGTACACCCATCTTTATAGCAGTATTATTCACCACAATCATAATGTGAAAGCAACCCAAGTGTTCATCAAAGATAAATGGGTAAGTAAACACGGTATATGTGTACAGTGGGATATTATTCGGACTTGAAGAAATGAAGTTCTGATACATGCTGCCACATGGATAGACCCTGAAAACATGCGAAGTGAAATAAGCCAGTCACAATGGGACAAATGCTGTGTAATTCCACTTACTGAGGTACCTAGAGCAGTCAGATTCGTAGAGAGAGAAAACAGAATGGTGGTTGCCAGGGGCTGGGGAGGGGAGAAGGGAGAGCTACTGCTTAACAAGTTCAACGTTTCAGTTTGGGAAGAGGAAAAATTTATGGAATGAATGGTAGTGAAGGTTGCACAACAGTATGACTATACTTAACGCTACAGAACTGTATGCTTAGAATTGGTTAAAATGGTAAATTTTGTGTACAATTTATTACAAGTAACAAATTAAAAACAATTTAACTATTAGTTTCACAAAAGCATAATTCTCAGGAGACAATTATGCAGTTAATAAAAAGCCAGTCTTGTAAGTTTACGTATTCCATAGTTCCATTTATGTAACATTTTCACATGATAAAATTATAGAAATAAAAGAATGGATTAATGGAACAGGGGTTTAAGGAGAGGGCAGGAGCCAAGTGACTGTGACTATAAAAGACAACATGAAAGGTTATTGCTATATTATTTGTTAATAGTGTACTTTAATTTTGAAGATTTTACTATTTGGGAAACTGGGTAAAGAGTTCATAGGTTCTTCTTCTTTATGTTTTATTTTGTAGAGTTGAGTGTGAATCTACAATTACCCCAAAATAAAAAGCTTGATTAAAAGAAGCTTGAGAGCCAGAGTTTTATAATATTTCCCTGCCAAGCTACATAACTGCTCTTGCTAAAACACAGTGTCCTCAAATTCTCTTAATTGATTTCATGGTCCCTTATTAAACCGCATATGATACTCACAACAAATGTTAGCTTTTGTCATTTTATGAAATCTAATAATGTACATCTGGAACATGAAAGCATCATCTAAGACATGATCAAAGAACAAGGCTCATAAACAGATGATGGATTCTGAAATATGTAAGAAAAGTAAAATGGCACATTCAGTCCACACTTATAGTGACTATTCCATTCATACTACTTAGAAGTCTTTCTAGAACTAGAGAAAACAAGTAGTGAAATGTGTTGTGTTTAGTCTAGATTTACAACTTTTCTTCCAACATAGGATTATTTAGCATTTCTAATAAGAAGTACAATTGACTTTAAGAACTTCAAAACATTTTTTATCCACTAGATTTTGATTTTTTTCCTGAGTTTGCCACAATTTCTGAGATTTCAAGGAAGAAGCTACATTTTCCTCCCCTTCTTCCTGAGAAATAACCTTTTTATTGCACCTTTTTTTTAACGTTTGTTTCTCAAGATGTAGATTAGAGGGTTTATAATGGGAGGGACAAGCTTATAAAGGAGGGCTAAAAATTTGCCAACTCCTGTAGAGACAGTCTGTTTGGATTTTATATACATACAGGTAAGGATGGTATAAAAAAAAATCACTGTGAGATGAAACCCACAAAATGTCATTTTCTTTCTTCAGATTACTTAATCCCTGTAACTGGTAAAAATCCACAGTGACACTGTTATAAACAACAAAGGGAAACTGTAAGAATAATACAATAAATATTACTTTTTTTTGTAGGAGACAAAGTCCCCAAGGACTAGTTGTATTCTTGGGGCTGATTTACAGAGAATGTGTGAATGCTGCTGTGGCCACAGAGGTACAATGACATACTGTGCTGTGTGTGCTACTGAGATGCCAAAACTCACCGGCTGAAGGGTTTAGTCTTGGCCCTGCTTCTGTGGCTGCTGCCAGGGGACATCTCTACAGCCTGGCTCTGGTGGCCCTGGTGCTCCTGCCTCTGGTTCCTGTGGAGGGTGACCAGAGATATTTATTAAAATATGTTTATTCCCATATATTCATTGTTTATATTTTTAATGACTAAATCATCTGCAACCGTATTACTAAAATTCTTTGCTTCTAATGTCAGACAAGGTTCAACACACTTCAAAGGTTTCAAACGCTTCAGAGTATGTTTTTTCTGATCACTCTGTACATCACACAATACTTCTGCAACATCAATTCAGAAATTAAGGAGACTACTTCTAAAGTACCCATAGGGTAAAGAGTAATTATGGAGAATACTAGAAAATATTTTGAAATGAAAACTTGCTTTCCTAAAATTTTAATATGAGCTTTAAAATTAATTTATTGTTCCCTTTAAACCTGAGGTAAGTATTTATGTAATTAATTTCAGGAAAAAAATAGAAATAAGAAAACAAAAGATAAAGATAGAAATCAATGAAATATACAAACATGCTCTACAAAGGCAATGAAATCTAGAGTTAGCTCTTTGAAAAAAAAAACTCATAAAATTGATAAAACCTTGGGAAAAGTGATCAAGAAAAAAGACAGAAAACAAATAATCAACACCAGAAATGGGAATATACATCATTATCAATCTCAAACATGTCAACAAAGATAATAACATATTACACAAAATGGCAATTATTTTGGAGTATGGATTAAATAAATTAATCCTTACAAAAATATAATTCACAAAGTCTGACCACACAGGGACAGAAACCTAAATCATCATATAATTTTAAATAAACTGAATTAATATTAGAAATATAGTCCCGCAAAGCAAATTCCAGACTTCAATAACTGTACTTGTGAATTTTACCAAATACTTAGTGAAAGAATTGTGCCAATATTTCACTGAATTACCCAGAAAATAGACAATTTTTAAAATACATCCTAACTAGTTTTATATACTGGCCAAAAGTTGATACCAAATCTTAACAGAGACATGATAAGAACTGAATATTATAGGCCAATCTCATATATATTATATTATATTATATATATCCTTAAGGATGTGAAATTGATATAACTGAAAAGCTATTCATACTTAATGAAAAAAATTAGCAATCTGAAAATCAAATTAAACTCCCTTAGTATGACAAAGGAAGAGTATGTAAAAAACACTTAAGAGAAATAGTATACTTAATCAAGAAATGTTAAAAGCTGCTTCTCTGATTCTGAGACCAAGATGCCTCTCTCACATTTATTGTGTGTACTACTGAACTGTTAGCCTATCCAATTAGGCACAAATAATGGAATATATATCCCTTTAAAACAAAGAACACTCTCATTAGGCATAGTCCGTATGGTTCTGCACTGAAAAAGTTCAGTAGAATGTAGTAAAATGTATTAGAATTTAATATAAACTAATCAAATTTAAATATTAATGAAGAGAAACAAACTTTAAGTAGCATGTACAATGCTACCTAAATATTAAATACCTATGAGTGTATATAAAAAGATATTCACGAATTTTACCTCAAACCTGCAAGAGACCTTCATAGTGCCCACCATGGAGGAGATCCAGAGACTGACCACAGGCCACGAGCAGTTCAAGGCCACCCTCCTCGATGCCGACAAGGAGCGCCTGGCCATCCTGGGCATTCACAAGGAGGTGTGCAAGATTGTCCAGACCTACCACGCCAACAAGGCGGGCAACAATCCCTACACAACCATCAGGCCTCAGATCAATGGTAAAAGGGACCACGTGCGGCAGCTGGGCCTCTGGGAGACCAGGCCCTGATATAAGAGCATGCCCGCCAGCAGCACAACCAGAGGTTCGCAAGCAGTTTGGGGCTCAGGCTGACGTCATCGGGCCCTGGATCCAGACCAAGACGGAGGAGTCAGAAGGATCTCCACTGAGATGTATGGGACCCTGGAGGACCAGCTCAGCCACCTGCGGCGGTAGGAGAAGCACATCGTCAAGTACAAGCCCAAGATTGACCAGCTGGAGGGTGACCACCAGCTCATCCAGGAAGCGTTCATCTTCGACAGCAGTCACACCAACTACACCATAGGGCACATCCGCGTGGGCTGGGAGCAGCTCCTCACCACCACCGCCAGGACCGTCAATGAGGTGGAGAACCAGGTCTTGACCAGGGATGCCAAGGGCATCAGCCAGGAGCAGATGAACGAGTTCCGGGCCACTTTCAACCACTCTGACCGGGATCACTCCAGCACGCAGGGTCGCGAGGAGTTCAAAGACTGCCTCATCAGCTTGGGTTATATTGGTGAAGACTTCCCACCACTCCCCTCCCCCGGAGAGGCAGGATTTACCTGCATCATGAGCACTGTGGACCCCCCAACCGCCTGGGGGTAGCGACATTCCAGGCCTTCATCCACTTTATGTCCCGTGAGACGGCCGACACAGATACAGCAGGCCAAAGCGTGGCTTCCTTCAAGATCCTGGCCGGGGACAAGCATTACACCACGGTGGACGAGCTGAGCCGTGGGCCACCGCCCGACCAGGCCGTGCACTGCATCGCACGAATGGCCCCCTGCATCGGCCCTGACGCCGTGCCTGGGGCTCTGGACTACATGTCCTCCACGGCGCTGTAAGGCGAGAGGGACCTCTAACCCGCGCCGCCGGGTCTGCGCCCTCCCCCCCATCCGCTACGCGAGCCCCGCCCTGTTGTGCCGCCGCCGCCGCCGCCGCCGCCGCCGCCGCCGCCGCCGCCGCCGCCGCCGCCGCCGCCGCCGCCGCCGCCGCCGCCGCCGCCGCCGCCGCCGCCGCCGCCGCCGCCGCCGGGGTGTTGGGTTTCCGTGCTCGGCCTCCAAGGAGGCGACCCGGGACCCATATGGCATCGAGCCTCCCTGCCCGCGAAGTGACAGTTTACAAAATTATTTTCTGAAAAAAACAAAGAACAAACAAAAAAATACCTTACATTAAAAAAAAGTAAGAAACCCAAAAACCACGTATTTTATTATAGAAAATTTTTTCTCCTCCACCAGACTTAAATGGAAAAGAGGAAAAATTAACTATTTGCACCAAAATGTTTAATTTTGTCGCGACACAGGAAAATAACTAAGCACAGTGTTATATTCCATCCTTTCTATCGATTTTTTTCGGTGTGTACCATCTGATTTATTCATTTCTCCAATCTCATGCCCACCTTGAGGTGAGGGTGGGGGTAGAGAATAATCTTGTCAAAAGGTACATTGGTGCATGTGTGTTTGCTAGCTCACTTGTCCATGAAAATATTTTATGGTATTAAAGAAAATCTTTTGAAATGGAATGCATGGAGGAGACATTTGATTCTAGAAGGTAAACATTATCAGGACCTTTGGGAGAAAAAGACTGAGATTCGAACCACCAATGAACCAGCAATATGTTTTCCATTTTTCTTCCATTTTCCTCTGGCCTGGTTACAAGGCAGCCCCAAACCTATAAATGGGTATTAGGGCATTTACAGAGAGAAGTCTAGGAGGATCTTTCTAGTTCTTCCTCAAAGAGAAAGAAAGGAAATGCTTAAAAATCAGAGGAACTGGAGAATCATCCCTTTAAGCGCTTTGCTTTATTCTCTTGTATCTGTCTCCTCCCCCTGCAGTCCTGCAGGAGTGGTAACTGCTTATCTTGAGGGTTCTTCTTCATCAGGGGCACCGTGTCCTCAAAGGGTTGTGGAGAGCACATCTCTTCTTCCTTTGCAGTTTTGCTAGAGACATAATTTATTAGCAGAGAGTATATGACAGAGAAGAAAAACAAAAGCCCCAGGCTTCCAGGCATGTGGCAGAAAAGGGAGGTCAATGGAATCAAATTTACCAGAAAGGTTATGGAGTCAGTGAGCCTCAGATAAATGATGCATAAAGTTGCACCTACATTCATATGATCCCAGAGAGCGTATTTAAGACTTTGAGAATAGGACTTCATTAATAGGCTGTATTTCTTTTCACTGGGTGGTGCACATAGGGACAGATTTAAATAGCACTGCAAAGACTTTGAAAGTAGAAGACAACAAAATCAAAACACAGAGGTGGCTGGTCAAAACTTACACCATAAACTCAAATATAAGCATTTATGCTTAAAAAAAAAAGGAAGAAAAAAAAGAGAAAAGTCAGTATTCACTATAGGATTGAAATAAGACCCAGAGACACACAAAAAGCTATACAGACTGTCCAGGATACATTCCAAAAACTACTTGTAATATAAAAAAATAAGAAATCTCCAATTTTCTAAGGAAAAAAGCAATCATAAGATATTAATGCTGAGATGACTTTCGTTTGAATTTTTTCACAGAGACTTTAATGTTGTTATGATAAGAATTACCTACTAAGTAAGGTTTAAAATATGTATATTTAGATTTAGAACACATAAAGAAATAACACAGTTTTGACAAGACATGACAAGAATACCTACTTGTGATAACAGAGAACAGACCTTATGGTATTCAAGATATTCATAAACTTACCTATTCACTTAACTTGGCTTTTATATTTCCCACATTCTTGCCCCTTCTGGCTCCTCCCCTAGCATTTTCTTCATCTGGATCTCTCGCTCAACAATACAAAATTTAGTTGTATCCATTCATATTTCCATTCTATCTATTAAATCTTTATTTTCTGAAGAGCACCGTATGTTTAAATTCTACTAAGCCTTTAGATTTTTGATTGTTTATATCCACTACTGAAATATTTTTTATATCTGCACACATCTTTATCATGTTCCAATTCTTTCTTTGAAAAGATGCATTTTATTTGTTTTATATCTGTGCACTGTTTACCTTACCTAGTTATCATGAACATGCCGGGTCAAAATGTGCAGGTATCAATCCTTCCAGGACGTTAAGAGGGTGCCCATCACTTTTTCCCTCAGGCTTTCCTGCATCATGGTGTGTGCAGCGGTTCCTCACACCAGAAACCAGACACCTTCCACCTCCCCACTGTTTTCTGGTTTTGTTTTTCTTTGGTGGCTAGTTTGCTTATTGCCTAGTGTGGTGAAATAAAGCTTCTCTGGATTTTTCTGTGTTCCTCTAAAATTTTACAAGTCCTCTCTCGTATCGTGAGATTTACATGTGTAGCCATTCCTCTTATCTCCAGGAGATGGCCAAAGGTTACAGTGTCTTGTAAATTCCTAGATTAAGAGCAGGTGCCAGGAATATTGAAGTGGCTATCTGCCTATATATTTACCTGTCAAACGGAAATGAGAATTGAGTTCTGGATGCCACTGGAGAAGTGTTACCGACACACCAAAGTGTTGGGTTTAGGAGTAATAATTTTCAGGAAGAGAGGCAGACAGCTGCCTCCTCTTTTTTGCTTCCTTTCTTGTCTTTGGGTCCTGCTACTGTTGTGGACAACTGACCAAGTTGTACTGGGATTGTGAGTTAGGGCGAGTGGGTTGACCCTTACTGTGTACTGTGAAGAATAACAAGAAATTTGTCTCCAATCCAGAATATCTTATTAATTTAGTGTTAATAAAGATGAATAATAAATAACCATCACCTTAGCTGCATCTAAATATTTCTCATTTCTGTGTTTTCTGTTGGATGGAGGGAGGCTAAAGCCTGTTTGGGGGTTATCATTTTCTCATTTACCTTCAAACTTTCTGTATTTTTTCCCCCGATATGTCTTTTTCAAACTTCGTATTTGGAGATTTAAATCCTCTTTCATGTATGCTTACTGAGTTTACTATATATTTGGAATCATTTCTGTCATCCTATTTTATAATTTAAAACAAAATCATTCCAAATAGAAGTTCACTCTTTCCAGCAAATGTAACGTCTGTTTACCTGAAGGTTAATAATCCCTGTGCTTACAGGGTGGTTATATGGGGTCACCCGGCTTCCTTATTTCCCGTGAGCATCTTTTTCTTGCTCCTTGGAATAGAGGGGGGAAAAGGGCTGCTTTAACCCCTATCTTCCCACAGAGAAAACATATGTGTCCGTGGCAGAAGTGCCTAATGGATTAACATTTCTGGGAGACCATCTCAGGAAAAGGATGAGATCTTCCTTTAGAACTTGGGGGGATTCAGAATCTTTTTGCTCAGATTCTAAAAAGATTGGACAGAGAGAGAGGTGATTCTGGGAAGATAAAATCTCTAACCACAGTGATCAAATGAGACATTTAAAAATTCACCTTCCCAGTAAAACCATTGTGAACCCTTAATGGTTTGTGCAATTTCACGATTCAGTGAAAGCTAATGGTGTGTTTCTCACACCTGCTTGGGCATTTATCTAATTTTGCATTATCTCAATGTGTATAATTTTATGCGCCGTCTCAATTGTAAGTACCTTGAAGGTGGAAGCTGTGTATTATTCCTTAGTATATAATTTTGATAACTGTGAGCCAATAGCAGACATATAGTATAAAAAATTTAAATAATTGTTGAGTTAAAAAAATGGTGTATGACCTGCTCTGACAAAGTATTTCTATTGGCAAAAAATAAGAGGAGAATTTTTTTATAATTTTATAAATCATAATCATTTAAATAGGAACATTACTGTGTATTTTCAACAAAAAGTATACCCTAATAAAATTAAACGAGCCTATAAAATATAAAAAAAAAGATTGATAGTGTCTGAATGTGACCCAAAGAAGAAACAAGTATATTCATTAGGATTCAATTATATTTCCCCTTAAAATGTAAATATTTTACTACATGTCTAAGAATATTTAAGGAAATATGGAGTTTCAGAAATGGCATATGTTTGAAAATATGGGTCGTACTAACTCATTAAAATTTCTCATTACATTTGAGTGTATCTATATAATCCATGTAATCAATTTGAAGACTACAAGAACAACTTTAATTGAAGCATTACAAATCAATAGTTCCGTAACTTTTTCTGTCACTTTTAAAACTATTTTTTAAATGTCACATTATATGGTAGAAAAAGAGAAAAATGGTTAGAGAATAAGATGGAAAAGTCACTTCCAATGGCTCCCTCTGCATATTTATTTTGTCTTTTGTAAGTTGTTAACGATTTCTTTGTCCAGATTAAAATGTATAGTATATATGATGCAAATTATACGCACTTACTTATACACATGAAATGAAATTATTTTCCACCACCTTTTCCCATGCAATATTTAAATAAGAATCTCTGAGCCACGTTGAGAGATGTTTTTACTTTCCACAAGCAGCACCAGATCTGTGCCATGCTTGGCAGAAAACAACAAAACAAAACAAAAAAAAAAACCCTTTTATCAATGATGCTCAAATCATGAAATTTAGGGAAGGAAATTATGATAATAACCAAAAAATGCCTAATTGCCCTTATTCAATCAACAGAAATTTGATGAGTAAGGTAAAAAGACTGAAGCAAAAAACTGCTACAGAGTCAGTTTTCAAATTCTCAGATGTTCAAGATTCTACTGAGCTGTTCACATTCAGTTTGTCTATATCTTTACATATTAATATTTTGAAAATATTGTGAATTTATAAAATCTTGAAAGGTACTTCAAAAATGAATAAATTGAGAAAGTAGATATTAAGATCTATATTAAATACTTGTTTTCCCTTATACCCACACTTACTAATTTGACATGTTTTAAACAAGGATTATGAGAAATAGGTCAAAAATATTTTGACAAACACATAAGGTGGGTTATGTAATCAACATGTATTCTTGAAAGCACAGTAAATTTCCCCTAAATTTTGTACTTTATCATTTAAATTTGTTAAATTTGTTAATTTTTTCATCTTGGATAAGGCATAGTATCTGCTTACATATAGAAAGCAGAATTTGGGGAGGAAATTTTTGCCAATATTAACAATAGCCTCCTTCTAAATCAAACATAATTAAATCTTAGGTAACTGCCATCTAATTAAAAAATGTGATATTTTTGTTAATAACATACTGCTGAGGAAGATAGTCCTATAACCTTCCTTATTAACCCAAGAGATTGACAGCACACCTACTAGAGAACCAGAGAAGTTCTTATGAAGCACAATTTCTCACCTGCTTTGTGAGGTTCATTTGTGTAAGAATAAGCGTCGTGTGTTTATGAAGAATACGCAGGTTGAAATCAGTTTTTTTTGGTAATAAACTGTCAAACACATAATGAGAATTAGAGCAAGAGATGTGTGGCTAGAATTAGTCTTCTCCTGTAACTTACCCAGAAATCAAGCTTTCTTATTATTTATATGACTTACTCTTTCTGCATATTATTAAACTCAAATGTATTATATACAAAAGCTTTTTTCATTAGCAAACAGTGACTTCAAGTTTCCACTATATAGAGAAAAAGAAAATAAGTTAATTAAGAAAAAAATCACTGATACTTTTAGATCTTAATATAATCCAAAATTTGTAATTTATTTTGTATGTCAATATCAAGGAAAATTACAGTTAAATTTACTTAAAAATCAACAGATGTTTTTGTTAAAGCTACATTTCTGAAGAAATTCTATAGTCTTCCTTTATAACTGAATGGATTGATAGCTAATAAAAGAATCCAAAAAATCCCTCCTAATGTTTAATCTCTCTACTTATTTTGTAACATCCTTGTTGCCTGTTAAATCTAATGCCCCAATTTTCTAGAGAACATACATTCAGATCTAGGGGTCAAAAAATTTCATTACTTTTTGCATACTGGGGCTTTGGATACACCTTTGTGTGAGCATGCAAAAATTTTAGGGTGAAATTAAACAATTATAAGCATTTATTTAGACATCTACTCTGTGATACTTGAAATTTCTCATGTTATCTTACCCATCAGGTATTTAGTTTCTTAAATCTGTACCTTTCCACACTGTACACATATTTTTTTTTTTAACTAATGACAGGTTATTTATCTTAGCTTAAAAAATCAAAAACTTGATGTACAGTTTTCCTATCTTTTAAAGAATTCATTACCAATACAAACATTTAACAAGAAGAAAGAGAAATAATCTAGCCCCAAATTTTCAAAAAATCATTAATTAAAGGCAAACTTCTATCTGTCTGTCTATCTGTCTATCTATCTATCTATCTATCTATCTATCTATCTATCTATCTATCTATCTAATGCATATTGTTATTTATTCTATAGTTAATATAATGCCCATCTTTCCATTAACAGGAAAAACAGAAATAAATAAGTAAGTAAGTAAGTAAGTAAGTAAATAAATAAATAAATAAATAAATAAATAAATAAATAAATTTATTTTCCATAAATGTTTTCCAGTTGATTTGGTATGTACTCTTTATTTCTTCTTCATTTTGTGATTTGATAATTTTCTTTTGCATTATCTTGGTTTTTCTTATTTTGGCTGTGTGATTCTATTATGTGCTTTTGTTGTGTGGCTACCCTGTTTTTCAAGTATATTAACCCATTATTATATCTGTTTGCTTTAAACTGATAGTCATATAAACTCAAACACATCCTAAAAAAAGAAAGAAAAAAAAGAAAAAAATATATTTTCTTTCTCCTTTCTCCCACTTTTTTATGATTTTTTTGTCCCCCTGTACATCTTCCTGTTTATTCTGTTGCAACCCATTATAGTTATTGCATTTCCACTTACGGTCTTCTCTGTTCTATAGCATCCTGCTGCTTTTCTATTTAGAATAGACCTTTCAGTATTTCTTTTAGGATAGGTTTAATATGGCTGAATTCTTTTAGTTTTTGCTTCTCTGTGAGATTCTTTATCTTTCCTTCTATTCTAAAGGTTAGCCTTGCTGGATAGAATATCCTAGGTCGCAGCTTCTTCTCATTCTACCCTGAAGGATTTCAAATGGCCTGAGGCAAGGAAGACCCCTTCCCCTTTGTATATCTCTTCATAATGGCACTTTAAAAATCTACACTCTTCTCATGAAGTAAGATCCCATGTAAGATCTGCTTTATGGAATGTTTTAGACTAGGTGGAAACAAGAAAGCAGTATAGTTGGGGAGACAATAGCACAATTTTATAAACAAGAAGTTTTAAAAATTATTCTTTGGAAAACAGATCTCAGAAGTACACTTGCTGTTAGATACCTAAAAGGAAGGGCAAAGGTAAGGTATCAAATTTCAGATAAAGATATTAAAACACTATTCACTAAAGCTACCTGAATAAAGAATAGTTGTTTCACGTCTAATCATCATAATGAAAAAATATTTAATCTTGAAAATGCACTTAAGATACGTGTATATGCATATATTTTAAAAAATAAGATTGTTAAATATATATGTGTATGTGTGTATATATAAAATACATATAATATATATTTTATGTAAATATTATATATTATATATAAAATATATATATATGTAACTTTTTCAAAACAAACATGTAAGGACAAAAGACAATAGTGGCTTTAAATAAAGAATGGATAGTTAGAAACTTGTATATAAGGTTTTCAATATCCACAAGCAGAATTTTGTATTGTACCTGTTAAAAATTTACAGACGTAACTCCTCACGTGCATTGATTGGCCAGTTGTAGTCACGATATGCCCAAAATCAATTATTTAAGTATTTTAGTCTTTGTCTAGTAATCAGTCATTTTGTTGCTGTTGTTTTTCGGTAGTGTGAAGGAAGAGGAAGTGAAAAAGGTATGGAGTATGAGTAGTTTATAAATCAAAATTGATTTTAAGTTGCTGGTTGGGTTGATGAATGTTAGCATCTTTTCTTCTGAAGCTTATCTATTAATGGAGGACTCAATGACATATTCTGTTTTTCAAAGGTGAATTAGGGGGTATATGATAAAACCGTAGCAACAAAGGCAATGAAATTTTGTATGAGAACAAATATGAAGTATCAGGATCACCAAATAATTTGCATTAAAAATATGCTTGCTTTGTTGTGACCGAGACATTTCCCTTGTGGTGGTTTGATTTCTCTAACTTGATAATTGCTTGGTGTCCCAGTGAGACCATTTATGAAAAAATAGTCCAGGTTAAAAGCATAGGGACTGAATGAAGATTTGAATTAACTCCCACAGAATATGAGAGGAAAAAAAAAAAGGTTTCAAAACTGCCTTGTTTTCTTGATTTAGTAACTTTCTGGAGCTGGGAGTCCTGCCAGTTAAACCCCTGCTCTGGATGTGCCAAGGGACTTGTTAGAGTGCTATGCTATAACAATTAAAAAGTTATAATTAAATAGAGGAAATTACAAGCACTTGCATCTGTTGTTTGGATCCCAGGAGAAGAAGAGCTTGTTAAAACATCTCTTAGGGTTGTAACTCAGCTCACCTTGTGTTCCAGGCAGTAATGAAGCCCCAGGTTTACTTAGGGGAACTTGGCAACAGTGAAATCAAAGAGAAACTTAGAGAAAAAGTTGTAGGTTTCTTTGGGATCAGATAGATGCAATTCTCATGCACGGTGCATGGACCATTTTCCTATCATTAAGTATGCTGTGTGTATGTTTACAAGTGTACTGGGGGCAGGAGGAGAAGTGTGCTCATTAATTTGAATTAGTAAAACAGCAAAATAGGCTCTCCTTGGTGACTATGGGCTCATTTAATGCCTATGCTCATTATTTCTTGAGGCTCTTTTGCACATGATGATTGATCACTGGACTAAATGGATCATTCCAAGGGCAGACTCTTTTCCCTGACATTATCACTTATTTCATTATGTTGAAGACATAACTCCAGATTAATAACTTAGCTTTCTTTTAATATTTTGGCTACACCACAGTGTGTAGGGTAGAATTGTTACTGAAGGCAAGTTTGTGTGCCCGCTGCACCATGAGGCCAAACAAATTGAAACATCAAAGTTTGGAGCAGAGAAAGCTTTATTGCTTGGCCGAGCAAGGAGGGTGGTGTGGCTCATGCCAAGGAAAAACACGGAACTCCCTGAAGGGTTTCAGCAAAGCATATTTAAAGGCCAGGTAAGGGAGGGGAGTGGTAGGGTACGTGATCAGCTCGTGCACAATTCTCTGTCTGATTGGTTGATGTTGAGGTAACAGGACGGTGAATACTGTCAACTCTTAGGTGCCAGAAGGTCTTGAGGCTACACATTCCTTTCCGGCCTAGAATGTTTCTGCTGAAAAGTCAGTTTACAGTCTTATGGGAGTTCCCTTTTATGTAACTAGTTGCTTGTCTCTTGCTGCTTTTAATATTTTCATTATCTTTAATTTTTGCCATTTAAATTATAATGTATCTTCAGGTAGGTGATTCTTGTTTGAAATTCTCTGTAATTCCTGTACTTGAATGTCTGTTTCCTTTCCCAGGTTACCGACATTTATAGCTTTTTTTTTTTCAAATAAGTTTTCGGTTTCAGTCTCTCTTTCCTCTCCTTCTAGGACCCCTATAATGCAAACCTTATTATTCTTTATGTTTTCCCAGAGGTCTCTTAAACTATTTTAATTTTTTAGCACTTTTTTTCTTTTCTTTTTCTGTTCAGCCTGGGTGATTTCCACTACTCTGTCTTCCAGTTTGCTCATCTGTTCCACTATATCATCTAATCTACAGTTGATTCATTCTAGTGTATTTTTTATTTCAGTTATGGTATTCTTCAGCTCTGTTTGGTTCTCCTTTATATTTTCTAACTCTTTATTAAAAGTTTCACTGTGTCCATCCATTCCTGTCTTGAGTTCCTTGAGCATCTTCTTGATCGTTACTTTGAACTCTTTGTTGTGTATATTTATTTCCACTTTGTTTAGTTCTTCTTGTGAGGTTTACTTGTTTCTTCCTTTGGAGCATGTTCCTCTCTCTTCATTTTGCCTAATTCTTGTCTTTCTCTCTATGTATTAGGTAGATGATTACTTTTGCTGATTTTGGAGACGTGGCCTTATGTAGGAGATGTCCTGTAGTGTCCAGGGGCATGCTTCTCCCTGGTCACCAGTTACATGCTCTACAAGTGCCCCCTATGTGGGCCATATGGGTCCTTCTGTTCTGGTGGGGCCAGCTACCATGAGTGCATTGGTAGAAAGGGCTGGATGCTGGCCTGGTTGGCTGCCAGGTGCTGCTTTGTGTAGCGGCTGCCCGCTTATGGCAGATGGGCTGAGGTCCCAGTGTGGCTGGTTGCATGGCCTGGGGTGCAGGGCCAGGGTTTGTGCTGGCCCACTGATGGATGGGTGATTTCCTGGCATTAATAGGCTAGAGTGAGGACTCCCAAATGGTGCTTGCCAGTGCTGGGGTCCCTGATGTAGAATGAGCTCCCCCAAATGCCTACAGCCAGCATCTCCATCCCCAGGGTAAGTTTTACTTGCCTCCTGCCCATCTGGGATACTTTCCAAACTCAGCAAGTTGGTTTGATCCAGGCTCTTTTCCAATTGCTGCTTCTGCACTGGATCATGTAAAAATTTTCACATGTTTTTAAAGATAAGATTCTCTGTTTCCTAAGGCCCTCCAGCCCTCCTGTACACAAGCCCTGCTGGCCTTCAAAGCCAGATGTTCTGGGGGCTCCTCTTCCTGGTACAGAACTCTTAGACCGGGGAGCCTGATGTGGAGTCAGATTCATCACTTCCTGGGGGGGAACTCTGCAGCTGTGTTACCCTCCTGTTTGTGTATCTCCTAGCAAAGGGTGTGGGTCTTGACTTTACCATGTCTTTTTCCCTCCCACCACCCATCTGCGGTGGCTCCTTCCTTATATCTTTAGTTGTAAATTTTTTTCTGCTACTCTTCAGATTGTCATAGATAGTTGCTCCGTAAATAGTCTTAATTTTGCTGTGCCTGGGGGATGAGGTGAGTTCAAGGTCATTCTACTCCAGTATTTTGACCACATACCAAGAAAAATACCCTTAAAATAAAGTAGAACTCTTGCAAATGTATCATGCCACCCAAAACCTTTGCTTTTTTTAACACATCAAAAATGCACTCACCAAATTTCAGAAAAACTGTCAAAGATAGAAGGCATGTTTCTTTTTCTCCCTCCACTTTTGAGATTTCCTAACGGATTTTCAAAAGTAGTATGATGTATCTACTTACCAAGTTTCAACAATTAACACATATAACATATCTTATTTAACAGTGCCTTCACCCATTTCCTCACGTTTCATACTGTTCAATCTGTGCGTATTTTACAATGTATTTGAGAGTCACTATTTTTGGATATAATAGAAAATCACATTATCCCAGTGGAAAATTCACACTTCCTAAATATTACTATCCAATATCTACTCAGAGTTCATATTTTTGTAATAGACTTATCAGTTCTTAGAAAATGTGTTTACCTGACCTAGGATCAAAATAAGGCCTATTCTTTGCTATTGCCTGATAAGACTCTTACATATTATTTGGTCAATTTGTTCAGATTTCTTTCTTTATTTGTAATTTTGCAATTTTCTTGTTGTTGTAGAAACTGGATAGTTTGTGGTGAAATTTCCCATAGTCTAGATTTTACTGGATGCATAATCATAGTATCATCTTCCCGTGACCCCTGCAATTCCCATAAGTTAATTGCTAGAGATAAGGGATTGATTAAATTGTCTTTTTCTTCCTCCCTTCCTCCCTTCCTTTCTCTCTCCCTTTCTTCCTACCTTCCTACCTTTCTCTCTCTCTTTCTCCCTTTCTTTCTTTCTTTCTTTCTTTCTTTCTTTCTTTCTTTCTTTCTTTCTTTCTTTCTTTCTTCCTTTCTTCCTTTCTTCCTTTCTTCCTTTCTTCCTTTCTTCCTTTCTTCCTTTTCCTTTCTTGCTTTGCAAGATAACATACATTGGCAGTCATCTCTGTGTTGGGGTTGTCAGTGGCCATTAAATATTATTGTTTAGATAAATGCTGTCATCAGAGTTTTTGAAGTGATAGTTTAATTATATCTTACTTCTTTATTATCTGAAATCTTTCTTGAAGATTACCCCTCACCACACATAAGCCAAGTACTTGGCAACCTGATTGTCCTGATGGGCAAATTATATAGACATGAAAAATACATTCTGTTACATTTTATTTCCCAGTTTTAATTACTTGGTTCCTTAATATCCTCCTGTATTCACCAAAGTATTTTAAGATTACTGCAACTACTGAATTTAAACATATTTGATGTGTTAAATTCATTGCAATCACTCTCCATATTTATGCATGCACATTAACCCTTTGATGCCCGAGTCCATTTGTCATGACTTTGTTTGTGTTCCTGTTTTCTGGTGAGACCACAAATTCCTAGCTTGCCATATATAAATTCTACCTCTAACCTGTAGCATAGGGTTTTTCCAAGGCTTTGTGATTCTTTTTATAGGAAAGAGTCTTTCAATACCACAGTCTCAGGGCTGAGAGTGTCTGTTGCTATTACACTGACTGTTATTTTTAACTCTTTTTAGTGGACAGAGCTAGAGCATATGCACATTTTAAAGCCTGCATAAATACATCGTGAGTTCTTGTATTTTTTTAATGTTTGCAAATTTTTCATTGTTGAAGAAAATAAATGATTAGTGTGAAAGATTTTGTGTATTATGTCTCAAAATTCCATGGAGTCACTGAAAACATTAAATTATCAAAGTTCTTTGCATTTGGTTTATATCACATTAAAGATACATAGTCAAATTACTTTGTTTTATAGTCATTTGAAATAATGTCAATATTAGACATTTAACCTTAATAAAAATTTCAAAATGTGATGAACTTTATAGGGGTGTTTGCAAGCTACTTGGCTCAAAGTTAAGTTTCAAAAAAAAATTGATGCACACACTATCCTTTGAATCCAAAGACTGCATCTTTAAATCAAGTGTGAAAATTCACTGTTTTAGAAGTAGATTAGTGATATAGGTAAAAAAAAATTAGACTAGATGTTTGAAAATGTGTTTATCATCATGTAATTTTGCTGGCAAAAATGGTGTAAGCCAGTGATTTCTATAATCACACTTTTGTATATTTAACACAATTAGAAACAGAATTCTCTCACTTGTTTTTAAATAATCAAGAAAGAGGCCAAAATATGCTTATTATCTATTTTAAATAAAACATGCCTACAACAGCTGCAGAATTGTAAGATTCTACTCATATCCTGCAGTGCACACAGTGAAGTGTTTAATGAGATTTATAACATGATGTTTTTTACAAGCTACTTGCATGTTGGCACAATTGTGGAAATATATTGAAAAAATCTGACTTAGTAAGCACAAACAGTAATGTATTTGTTTCATTTTGATATGTGTTGTGAGGTTGTTACCAAACCTGGACTTGGGTCAGCTTACCCACACCCAGTAAAGCCAATCTACTGATACCAAGTTGTAGTGAAGGAAAAAGTACAGCTTTTATTGCAGGGCACAAAACAAGGAAAATGGGCAGCTCATGCTTTGAAGATCTGAACTCCCCAGTAGCTTTCAAGGACGGGTCTTTGAGGGTGGTGGTGTGAAGGAGGAGGCTATAGCGTATCTGATAAGCTTGGGTTTAATTCTCAGATTTGTTGGCATCAAGGTAAATTTTGAGCATCCAGTCTTATCATTTCAGCTGGTCTGGAGGCTCTGTGCTTGCAGCCAGCAGTTTTCATCTGGTGGGGGTCTGCTTCCTATAAAAAAAACTAAGGAATCTGTTTTAGACCTTTATTTACATCTTTCAGGGAAATGAGATTTCAATGACTCTGCTATGTGGCCGATTTATAGTCCAAATTGTCACCAGTTTCCTAGCCTAACAGCTGTTCTGTGTTTCTACAGCTTCACATTTCCTAACTATTAACTCTTTAATCAGCCTTTTGAGACTCCAGGGAGGCCTGGGACACTTAGGGAAAAGCCTTTTATTTCAAAGCACAGGGACACAGGAATTTATATATGGTTTCAGGTCCCCCCTTTTCTTTGATACTTCTTAATCTTGAGGAGAGCAGGTTCAGGACAAGAAACGGAATAAGTTTTGAACAGAGGTTAATCATAAGCTTGGTAGAGGAACTTGCTTTTAGGGAGACTTGGTTTCAAGGTGTCATTTTTAGCTCTGTCAGTCATTACCTATAAATATTAAAGTATAATACACCTAAATGAAGGTTATCAGTTCACTAATTATAAAGCATTAAATAAGATTTCAAAAACATTTAGATATATTTACTCACATTGCCTTTACTAAAATATTATCATTAATTTAAAATAACTTTATTATGTATTAGTGTGGTCAAAATGTATGTAACATTAGTAAATTAACTACATTAAAACCTATTAAATTATTGTCCACCTTGTCTTTAACTTATAATTTTATATTACACAGATACACATAACACTTGATAATAGTTTTTTTTTTTGAGATTATAACTTGTAAGGCAAACTTTTTAACTACCACCAGTGGAATTGAAACTTGCATTACTGGGGCCTCAGTTTTGGCATTTTCTCTTTCTCAACCCCCTTTTATTTCACCATTAAGTTTGTGATCCTAAATCTGCATTTATGATGTTTTTGTTGATAGAGACTACTAGTAACTGGCATAATTTGAACACTTCCTGCCATCCTTCATGTATGTTAACTCCAAACTTGTTCAGGGATGCCAAGTGCCTTGTTTCCAAATTTGTCCTAATCCGTGTTTGCAGCTTGAGATGGTGCAATGGTGTAGCTGAAGCCAACATGATATACGCGCATGCTTATTGAGTGATTCTTATTTAAAAAAAATCACGATGTACACTTCAAGTTTCTTACAATTTTATTTATCAGTTTTACCTCAATAAGGCTGAAAAAAGGAGTTAAAATAAAAGATCAAGTCTCCCTTGCCCTTTGAGATCTTCACCTATAGCCTTCATTCTGCCTTGGGTCATGGTCAGATGACTGGTAATATGGAAGCCATTCATGGCCCTAAGGAAAATAAAGCTGAATGGAAGAGCAAGAAAATGAAAGTAGCCTAGTTCTTTTCTGGTATCAGTGAGGATCCATAGACACTATTGACTAACCCTGGACATCTGTTGTATGAGGTTTGTCTCCTCGTTGGTTTAAAAGGACTGGCGTAGTCTTCTTTACTATCTGTAGCTGAGCATATTAGACACTCAACAAGGATTTGTCCTACAACTGCATTCAGTAGAACAGGATTTTTCTCCAATGAGATCTAAAATAACACACAGGAAATCTAGAACCAGAGTGGATGCCTCATTTCCATACTGTTCTAAGTAAACTAGTCTAGATCATTGTGAAATTGTCATTTTACACTATTTTAAGTACTGGATATAGTAAAGAACAAATCTATTATGTACCTAATTCTTCCTATCCTGCATATCAACATATCAAGAACCACAAAAATGGCCCAAAATACACAATATACTCAAACCACTCATGGCCTTTTACTCTTTTTTTTTTTTCAGTTTCTTTCTTTTTAATAAAATTGTTGGGTCCATTACTCTTAAACCTAAAATGATCAGTACATTTATAATTGAAGATGGATGTTTGCACTGCTAAGGACTGTGCAAAAAATATGGGGAATATACAATTTCAGCTTCACAAAGTTCATAATCTCTTGTCAATAACAAAACACAAATATTCTAGACATCTAGCTATATACAGTAAATTCTCTTTTATGTTGCATGAGATGTATGTGTATGAAAAATAAAATACAGTAATGAGCAAGAATAGTGTGGTAGCCACAGTGAAACAAGTTTTGAGGGGTAGGAGTTCAAAATTAATATTTTAAAAAAATTTCCACTTCAAATTAAAAAAATCTGAATACAAATAAATTTGAATGATTCAAATAGGTCTCTATTTCAACTTCAGCTTATAACTACCAAATTTCAGAAAAAAGGAATGTAGTCAGGCAGTTCCTTGACATTAATTCTCTAAAAAGGAATGAATCCATATTGTTTATTTGACTTCCATATGGTTTTCTTTGACAACGAAGAGAGTAAAATAAAGGAGGTCATGTATAAACTTTAACTTTAAAGACGTGAGGAAGACAAAAATCTGCCTCTGACAGATGACTACTGAGCTTGTCTGGCCAAAGAGGTCATGATACTCTGGTGATCCTCAAGAAAAAGAAATCACAGAACATTAGCATCAGAAAAGGTCACTGTGATGGAGCAAAAGAGAAACACTTTATTGACATGTTTGAGCAAAGATGAAAATAAAGACACTTCCCAAGCCCCAGAGAAATAACCAGTATCCTCTTCTCCCAATTTATTGGAGTGATTGTTGCTTTTTTATGAGTTTGAGCTTAGCAATGTTTATTCCCTCTGCCTCCTAAATTAAATTGCCTTTGTTTTCTGACACCACTCAATCTAGGGAAGATCCCTTTTTCTTGATTTTTTTTTTAAGATCAAGTACCTAACACAACACCAAATGAGTCCCTTCCAAGATCCTCTTACTAACTAACATATGATATGCTGTCTCCTTCATGCAATAAACCCAACTTATTCACCTACACATGTGTTCATGGTGGTCTTAAGCTAGAAGTCATTGAGAAGAGTCTTCTTGTTGCTGTCTCTTAGGTATCAATTTATTTAGAATTTGACATCGAATGTTATATAAAGGGATGCCAAATGCAATATATTTCTGTATGCATGAAATACAGTACTTAAAGCAGGCAAAAACAACCTAAACTAGACTTCAGAAGAGTAGTATGAGAAAATGCATTAACTTAAAAATAGATATTTTGTGGTGGAACCCTGATTATAACTTTTATTTAAGAGAAGACTGTACTGCCTCTGTAAAATTATACCTCACAGTGATAAAATATATTTTATTATTACAAAAATGAGTGACATAAAAAAAATGTGACAATGAATATATGTATGTTCATGTATAACTGAAAAATTGTGCTCTACACTGGAATTTGACACAACATTGTAAAATGACTATAACTCAATAAAAAAAAGTAACCAAAAAAAAAAATGAGTGACATGATTAGATTCATAGACTAGTTGATTTTATAATATTAGAAATAATGCTTCTTTGTGATGTATGTGTGATGTGTATACAAACTTAGAGGTAAATGTTAGCGTATACGTACATATAAAAATAGAAGTAATGTGCAGGCCTGCCTTGTTTTATGGTGCTTCTTTGTGCTACAGATACTACATTTTTTACAGATTGAAGGTTTGTGGTAATTCTGTGTTGAGCAAGTCTATCAAGTGCCAATTTTCCAACAGCATTTGTGTCTCTGTGTCACTTTTGGGGAATTTCCATAGTATTTCAAATTTAATATTATTATTACACTTGCTATGGTGATCTGTGGCCAGTGATCTTTGATATTACTACTGTGACTGTTTTGAGGTACCACAAACCATGCCCATATAAGATAGCAAACTCAATAAATGTGTGTTTTTTTAATTTTTGTGGGGGGGGGTAGTTACTAGGTTTATTTATTTACTTGATGGAGGTACTGGGGATTGAACCCAGGACCTCATGCATGTTAAGCACACGCTCTACCACTGAACTACACCCTCCCCTTAAATGTGTGTATTTTGACTGCTTCACTGACTGGCCGTTTCCCCATCTCTCTCCCTCTCCTCTGGCTTCTCTATTCCCTGAGACACCTAATATTGAAATTAGGACAATTAGTGACCGTACAATGGCCTGTAAGACTTCAAGGGAAAGGAAGAGTCACAAGTCTCCCATTTTATTTATTTTTTTAACATTTTTTTTATTGAGTTATAGTCATTTTACAATGTGTCAAATTTCACTGTAAAGCACAATTTTTCAGTTATACATGAACATACATATATATGTTGTCACATTTTTTTTCACTGTGAGCTACCACAAGACCTTGTATATATTTCCCTGTGCTATACAGTATAATCTTGTTTATCTATTCTGCATATGCCTGACAGTATCTACACATTTTGAAATCCCAGTCTGACCCTTCCCACCCCCTGCCCCTTTGGCAACCACATGTTTGTATTCTATGTCTATGAGTCTGTTTCTGTTTTGTATTTATGTTTTTGTTTTTTGGATTCCACATGTGAGCGATCTCATATGGTATTTTGCTTTCTCTTTGTGGCTTACTTCACTTAGAATGACATTCTCCAAGGACATCCATGTTACTGCAAATGGCATTATGTTGTCGGTTTTTATGGCTGAATAGTATTCCATTGTATAAATATAACACCTCTTCTTTATCCAGTCAGCTGTTGATGGACATTTAGGCTGTCTCCATGTCTTGGCTATTGTAAATAGTGCTGCTATGAACACTGGGGTTCAGGTGTCTTTTTGAAGTAGGGCTCCTTCTGGGTATATGCCCAGGAGCAGGATTCCTTGGTCATATGGTAAGTCTATTCCTAGTCTTTTGAGGAATCTCCACACTGTTTTCCACAGTGGCTGCACCAAACTGCATTCCCACCAGCAGTGCAGGAGGGTTCCCTTTTCTCCACAGCCTCTCCAGCATTTGTCATTTGTGGATAAGTCTCCCATTTTAAATAAAAAAAAAGCTAGAAACAATAAAGCTTAGTGAGGAAGACATTTCAAAGCCAAGACAGGGCAAAAACTAGACCTGTTGTATCAAATAGTTAGCCAAGTTGTGAATGCAAAAAAAAAGTTCTTGAAAATTAAATGTGCAATTGCTGTAAGCACATGAATGGTAAGAGAGCAAAACAGCCTTATTGCAGATATGAAGAAAGTTTTAGTGGTCTGGATAGAAGCTCAAACCAGCCATAACATTCCCTTAAACCAAAGCTTAATACAGAACAAGGCCCTAACTCTTCAATTCTGTGAAGGCTGAGAGAGATGAGGAAGCTTCAGAAGGCAAGTCTGAAGCTAGCAGAAGTTGGTTCATGTGGTTTAAGGAAAGAAACAGCCTCTAACAAAAATGTTCCAGGTGAAGCAGCAAGTGTAAGTGCAGAAGCTGCAGCAGGTTATCCAGAAGATCTGAGATAATTAATAAAGGTGCCTCCAGGAAACAGCAGATTTTTAATGTAGAAGAAACAGTGTTCTATTGGAAGAAGACACCATCTAGGACATAGCTCAAGAGGAAAAGTTATTGCCTGGCTTCAAAACTTCAAAAAATAAGTCAACTCTTTTGTTAGGGGCGAGAGCAGCTGGTGACTTTAAGTTGAAGCCAGTCCTCATCTACCATTGCAAAAATCCTAGAACCCTTAAGAATTATGCTGAATTTATTCCTCCTGTGCTCTGCAAATAACACAACACAGTGTGGATGACAGCACATCTGTTTACAACATGGTTTACTGAATATTTTAAGCCCACTGTTGAGTATTACTGCCCAGAAAAAAATATTTCTTTCAAAATATTGATGCTCATTGACAGACAATGTGCCTGGTCACCTAGCAACTCTGATTGAGATGTACAATAAGATTAATGTTGTTGTCATGCCTGCTAACACAACATCCATTCTGTAGCCCAGGGGTCAAGGAGTAGTTCCGAATTTCAAGTCTTATTGTTTACAAAATGTACTTTGTCAGGCTATAGCTGACAGAAATAGTAATTTCTCTGCTGGACCTTGGGTAAGTGAATTGAAACCCTTCTGGAAAAGATTTACCATTCTAGATGCATTAAGAGCATTTGTGATTCATGGGAAGAAGTCAAAATATCATTCACAGAAGCCTGAAAATTGATTCCAACCCTCACGGATTACACTGAGCAGCTCAAAATTTCAGTGGAGGAAGTAAATGCAGAGAGCTGGTAGAAATAGCAGGAGAAGTAATATCAGAAGTAAAGCCTGAAGATGCAACTGCAGTGCAGGAATCTCAGAATGAAACTTGAATGGATAAGGAGTTGCTTCTTACGGATGAGCAAAGACAGTGGTTTCTCCAGGTGGAATATGCTCCTGGCGAAGACGCGTTGAAGACTGTCGAAGTCACAATGAAGGATTTAAAATGTTACGTGGACTTAGTTGATAACTCAGTGGCAGGTTTTGAGGGACCGACTGCAATTTTGAAAGAAATTCTGCTGTGTTTAAAATGTTACCAAACAGCATGACATGCTACAGAGAAGTCATTAATGAACCAAAGAGTCAATCCGTACAGCAACCTTCATTGTTTTCTTATTGTAAGGAATTGCTGCAGCCATCCTAACCTTCAGCAAACACCACCCTTAGCATCAGGCAGCCAGCAGCGTCAAGGCATGGCCCTCCACCAGCAAAAAGATTAGGATTTGCTGAAGGCTCAGAGGATGATTAGCGTTTTTCAGCAACCAAATCTGTTTTAAATAAGAGATGTATGTTGCTTTTTTTTAGACATAATTCTATTGCACACTTAGTAGACTATAGTGTAGTGTAAACATAACTTTTATTTGCACTGGGATATAAAAAAAGATGTGTTACTTGCTGTATGCTGAATTTGTTTCATTGTGGTGATCTGGAAGCAAACCCACAATATCTGAGAGGTATGCCTGGATTGAGAAATGAATTCAAGTGTTCCCAGTTAAAATTAGGCTTCAGATAGATCTGTAAGGGAAGCTCTCAAACTTCAAGCATCATCCATTACACCAAACAGAGACATAAACCTACATCTCTGATAGGAAACTGTTGCCTCTGGTCAATGCAGCAGGAAGAATAAATGCTCTCCATCCAACAATTGCTCAATCAATCAGAGACTGCAGGAGCCCAACCAATGAGAAACCTGCATACTTTGAACTTTTGGCTTCTTCCAGTGGATTCTGGTTATCACAGCACTTCCAGTTTCCCCTTTTCCCTATAAAAGCAGTTTTAACGCCCTTGTTCTCTGAATTTGCCTGTGGTCCACCACAGTTTGCATATCTTGAATTGCAATCCATCTGGCTATTCCTGAATAAACTCACAATTGCTGGTAAAATAACTGGCTATTATATTAGTAAAGTCAACACTAGATATATTTTAGAAAGATGTTGACATATAGACATAGATATAGATATTTATTTATGTGATGCTGTACCTACATTATTTTACAAATATTGTTTAACATGAGAAGTGTGGAATTGTGGAGACAATGAGAATTCTAGGACCAGGGTAAGAATAAGAGAAATGCTACATTTACTGTGATCATGAAAGAGAGTATTTCAGAAACCTGTAGCATGATAAGTCAGCATAGTTAAGTGATAAGAGAATGAGTGTATTTTAGAAATGAGGATTTAAGGAAATGACTTACCAAGGAGTGACACATTCTTGGACTAATAAGGAATAGGAAAACTTGGGATTGAGGGAACTATGAAAGATCAGTAAAAGCTGAGATGGTGCAGAAAATGATTCTAGAGTATAGATTATAAGCGTGTGCATACATCATTTTGGCTTTAGCTACAGCATTGCACCATCTCAAGCTGCAAACACGGATTAGGACAAATTTGGAAACAAGGCACTTGGCATCCCTGAACAAATTCGGAGTTAACATACATGAAGGATGGCAGGAAGTGTTTATAGTATGCCAGTTACTAGTAGTATCTATCAACAAATACATCATACATGCAGATTTAGGATCACAAACTTAATGGTGAAATAAAATGGGGTTGAGAAACAGAAAGTGCCAGAACTGAGGCTCCGGTAATACAAGTTTCAATTCCACTGGTGGTAGTTAGGAAGTTTGCCTTAAAAGTTATAATCTCAAAAAAACTGACTATTATCAAGGGTTATGTTTATATTGTGTAATACAAAATTATAAGTTGAAGAGACAGTGAACAATAATTTAATAGGTTTTAATGTAGTTAATTTACTAATGTTACACACATTTCTCCCTTGAAACTACTCACGTTTCAGAGATGCAAATACTTTCCTGATCCCTGCTTGCATGTCCTTGTTCCGGAAACTGTACACAATCGGGTTTATGTGGGGGTCATGAGGGTATAGAGCGCAGCTACCACCTCGTCCCTTTCAAATGTGTAGCTGGAAGCAGGGCGAATATAGGTGTAGGTGACAGGGGAGTAGAAAAGAGACACCAGTATGAGGTGGGATGAGCATGTTGAGAAGGCTTTTCTCTTGCCTTCCATTGTGCGAATGCGAAGAATGGCGACGATGATGAAACCGTAGGAGACGCAGGTGAGGGTGAAGTTGCCCACAGCCAGAGTGAGGTCAGCAACATACACCATCCCTTCATTGATTCACACAGGGTTGCAGGACAAAGCCAGCAGCGGGGGTATCTCACAGAAGAAGTGGTCAATGGTATTTGATCCACAGAAGGTCAGCCTCAGGATGAGACCTGTGTGCACCCAGGAATTGGTTACAGTAATAACCATGACAGTGCTGAGCAAGGCCACGCACATCTGGTGGTTCATAATAGCACTGTAGCGAAGAGGGAAGCAGATGGCCACGTAGCGGTCATAGGCCATGGCGGTGAAGAGAACCATCTCGGCACCCAGGGACCATGTGAAGAAGAAGAGTTGGGGCATGCAGCCTCCATATGACATGGTCTTTCTTGAGGTGAGCATGGTCTCAAGCATTTTTGGTATTACACTTGTTGTGCAGATGACGTCCACAACAGCCAGAGCCAGGAGGAAGAGGTACATGGGTGTGTGCAAGGTGGTGTTGGAGATTATGGCAATGACAATCAGCGCGTTGCCAAGAAAAGCCACAAGGTAGACGAAAAGAAAGACAATGAAGAGAACTTGCTGGAGTTCAGGGTTTTGAGTGAGGCCCAGAATCACGAACTCAGTTACAACACTCTCATTCATCTTGCTTTTGCGATTAAATGGCAGACATTGCAGACAGCAAACAACTGGAAAGTAAGGCTATCTGGGTGCTGCTATTAGGAAATTGTGTGTGTGTGTGTGTGAATTCAGTAGTTTGATTATTGATTTGAAAAAATTTTGTAGAAGGACTTTTTCATTGATTCTCATTTTTCAATGAGCTTTGTCTTCCAGGCAATATCAGTTCTCCAGATGAATACAGTTTTTTGATATATGTTTTTGCAACAATGACTCCATTAAACAAAAGCCAGTGGTTGAGAAGGAAGAGATTAGAAAAATAAATGTCTGAATATTTCAATATTGTCATTTTGAGTTGAAACTTGTCTGAGCATAATTTATATTCATATATATACACACACTCACACAATGGAAATATAAATAATTACATATCTCATTAATTCTGTTATTGACATGTCATCTTTGCACAAACATACATATGCAGGAATATCTGCAACCATAGAAGTGGACAAGGATAATTATGGTGGGAACATTTCAGCAGAAAAAGAACCTAAGAGACTATCCTGAGACTAGATATGCCTGGGACCGATAGCTAATTTATTGGGTCCAAGCACTAAGTAATTTGGTCAAACGCTTGCCTTGCTATTTTGTTTCTTCAGTTTGACAAGTGTGGTTTTAAAGTGGAAGAACTGATTTTCTGTGGTGTCATAAAATGGTAAGAGGGTTTGATTTAAAACTAGAAGGTCTAAGATTGCATCTCCAATTCATTATAACAGTAAAATGGCCATTTAACTCCATAACTTCAGATTTGTTGTCTCCAAAACTGGTATAAATTGGGACAAATACTAGATATTATACAGATAGAGTGAAAGTTTCTTGAGGATACTCAAGGAAAGAGGCAACTGGAAACGTTTTTCCTGAAAGCAGCCACTAAGTGCATAACAGAAACCCTTGTTATATTTTATTCCTGCCCAAAACTTCTCTAGCATTTTGTCAGTTGTTTTATTTTTTGCTTATTTATTTGTATAGTTTTTTTAAATGCATAATCAGTTATTTATATGAATTATAGCCATCAGGACTTTTATGAACTGGCAAATATAGTAAAAGTGTTCAAAGTAACTGTGAGTGTATTCCAGAACTTTATTTTTTATCAGAGTGCTTTGACTTTTCAGAGATTAAATTCTATTTCAGATACCTAAACAAAGGTATAAATAAAAATCATTTTTGAGGTCAAATGCAGTTTGATTTGATCCCTTATGCCCTGAAACTGCAATTAATAATTTGCTAAATTTGAGCTACTACCTGATTTATGTGTAGCTGTTCTGACTGGAAGAAAAAATAAATAAAAGTTTTGTTTAATCTATAACCCACTTTGAAAGACACTAGATTTATTTTGTATATTCCCATAGTGAAGGTATGTAATTTCTGCCATTACTTGGACCTATGATATGCGACAGGCTTGGTGTTAGATTCTCTGGAAATATAGCATTTTGTCCTCATAACAACTTTGGGATTTTAATATTACCATCTTTTCATAACTGTAAAGAAAGAGTGCACTGAGATATAAAATAGCAGAAGCCAGAATTACATATCTCATACATGGAAAAGCCAGAATTCAAACCTAGGTTGTCTGACTCTGAAGAAATTGCTCTTAACCTCTCTTCTGTAAACTTTTAGGAAAAGCAAACCTCAGTATGGCAAACATACACAAAATCTGAATGATATAGGAAAAATCTGAAAGAACATGGGAGTTTTGCTCTGAATGAGATATAACTTAGACCAGATGAGATAGTTAAGTTAAAATATTTTTGAATCTTTGAATACATATTGCAGTAAATGATATTAACTGATCTTTAAATTACTGAATGTTAAATATGTTTTCAAATAATATTGAGGCCGTAGTTAATTCATCCCATTAGAATCAGAAGTCTGGTTTAAAGCTTCTCAGAATGTGCCTATGACATCTTTCAGCCTACACGATCTTACCTGCCAAAAATAGGGGCTCAAATATAAACTAAATTTTCCATGATAAAGAACAAAACTTCAGTATTCCCCTGGAGAACTCTTATTTAGCCATGTAAATAATGCTATCTATCTAAATTGTTACTAATCAATTCCCCTGAAGCTGGGTATGAGGGTGAGATCCCGTCCCAAGACACAAATCCAACTCTTAAAAAATTCTAAGTTTACAAAGCAATAAGGAAGGTCTACTTCCTCTGAGTTAAGAGCAAAAGTGGTGGTGAGGGCATTCTAGAGACTCCTTTTCTCATCCTTCTTGGAATGTCCCACCCCCTTTGTAAGAGTGATGGCATTGGTTGGACTCTGTTCTCAGTGCTGGTTCCATGGGTTGGGATGGTTACTATGTGTAGAGAAAGTCAGACCCCAAAAGGGGAACATGACACAGTTCACTGGGAGAAGAGGGTATCTGTTGACTGTAAAAGCCTTGTTCAGAAGGTCCACCATTGGCCCAGAGTGTGTGTGTGTGTATTACATATATACACACACATACATATATGTATTGAAGACTGTATAATGCACACACATACACACACATATATATATATATACACATATATACAGTCTTCAATCCAGGGTGTCCAAACAGTGGTCAATCTTTTCTACCAAAATTCTGCAAGTGAGATTGGTCTGGCTTGGATATTACTTTTCCCCTGCAAACCCACAGCATTTAGCAAAAGAGGGCCTACTTACATCAACAGGAAAATCTATTTCTCCAGGGCTTATAAATTAAAATCCTTTGACTCTCGACTGTGTCCCTTTCTGTTCTTCTAATCTGAAATTATCTCTTTTGCTTTAGTTATTATATTGAATCTGACTCAGATTTTCTATCAATTTAAATTTGTAAGTTAAAAAAATAGTGAAATTTTGTTAGAATTAGTATATAGTTAATATATAGGGTTTAATTTTTTTTTTAGGCTGTAAATCTTGACCCTGACACTTTCTGCCTGTAGTCTCTCATTTCTGATGTACATTCTCTAAGTCTTGATCTATCCTCATTTGTTGGGCATAGTAACAGTGGTAAACTCATTGAGTTGCTTTGAGGATTATATAAGAAATGCAAATTATTAGCTTAAATCTCAGCCCATATTTAGCTTTCAATTAAAGGTAATAATAATTACTTAGCTTTCAAAACTCATTTCATTTTAAAAAGTCATAATTTTAACATATGGATTTTTATTTATAGGGAGGCAGTTTTTAATGTTTAATAAAAGAAAAAGAATTACAAAAATATGTTTGAAATGATTGAATATTATAATAAAAGAATAAGTAGATTGGGTTGACAATAAAAGAAAATTCCACACTTTATTAATCATAGTGCTATTAACTTAATTATAATGTGTAGGAAATGTAATGTATGTTCTCAATTGTCTTTAGGTTAATGGTAAAACAAGCAACAGACAATAAACTAACATGCATTGAGATCATGGGGTGATAATTAAACATGGAACAATTTAAAATACTAACATAATGTACTAATTTTGATCTTGGATAGGATTGTTGAATGACTAACTGAAAGTATGAATGTGGTATTGTCTTTGAAAGGTTAACAGCTTTTGAGGAGTGTGAAGGGAAAGGAAAGAAAGAAGAAAGAAAAATATTACAAGCAAAAACACTAAAGCTGAAAACTTTAGGGGGTATGATGTACAAAATATGCCTGGGAAATGGCATGTGGTCTGGTGACAAAACTGAATTGTGAGCAAAGAGGTATTAGTGTGTTATGTGAGTTATAACAAGTTAACACATTCAGATAGTCATACTTTAAGAAAAAAATTGTGTTTCAGTAGGCAATAAGGGAGAAGGGGGAAGTTTCTGAGAGAGGAAGTAGTATGTGGTGTGCTCCAATATTAGAAAGATAACCCTAAAGGCATCATACATAAAAGATAAATTCAGAGGGACAAAGTATGTTGTCCATTATGAGCTGACATTGTGTTTACAAGCAACAGTTGATTTGTACAGCAATCTTAATTTAATTAAATTTAACATTAGGATTTATTGATAATAACTAGTTACCAAAATAAATAAATGTATATAACAGATAAAACTATATACAAAGATAACTTCAGAAAAGTTAATTTTAGTTATTTGGCAAAATGTAGGCTTATTGCCAAATAAACCATGGGAACCTCTTCCTAGAGGGTGAGAATTGAGGTCATGTCGTGTTTCCTGACGCCTAGAACTCAGAATATTTAATAGCAGCTCATACTGATGTTTTATGTATGTGCCATTTACCATTTTTTAAAATCCTAAGGACAGTATTAATTAAGAATAAAAAATATTAATGTTCCTATTTTACATATGAGGTAGTTGATGAAATCTGATAAAATTTATAAGCTGTTCATTGTCACGCCCATCAGACATTGGTGATGTGGAGATGAGAATTGTGTCAGTCTAATAACAAAACTCACTTACGATGTTGTCCACGAGCCAGTGTCCTATTGATGCAACTCCTAAAGCATCATTTATTCTCCTGCATCAGTGACTGCATCATCATTCTTATCATAATCTCCACTGTTTTCAAATAGTTTCAATTTCATTGCCAGCATGAACAACACAGGCACACTTTTAAAAGGTCTCCAGTGTGTAAGGCAAGTGGCTAGGGACGGGATACAGTAGCCACTGTGTTTTATGGGGCTCCAGTGATGCAATTTATTCTGTGCTCTCACAGTCCTGAATGGCTTCTGTTAGACAATTTCATTCTAGGCAACTCTGTGAGGCAAGGTTAAATCAAATATGTTTCTAGTTCAAGTTTTGTTCAAGGAGTATGCTGCATTGTCTTTGGTACCTCACAGTACTGGAAGAGGGGTGAAAGAGGCTATTTCTCAGTTTTCTAAGGTTTTGATATGATCAAAGAGAGGCAAGAATGGGAGATCAGAGTGTCTGGGAAGGAAAACGCAGTGTAAAAAGATAAAAGGCAGTGGCGCTTAGGAGAGCGTGTCAACCATCGTGGTTAGCCTGCGCTGTTTTGTCTCCAAAAGTCTACTGTCTTGGGAAACTCCTCAGTGTTAAGCAAATGATTTGTTACCCTAGGACAACTGAAGGCAATGAAATGCCCGTTCCTGAGATTCTTAGCCACACCTAAATTCCCAAAGCATTATAATTCTCCAAGTTTGGGAAGGGAGAATTTTGCAAATTCAGATTTGAACTGATCACTTTTCTCATTCAAGAGTCCATCAATGGGTAGGATATGTGTGTTGAATGACTAACTGAAATCCTTATATAGGCTGTAATTCTTAGAGGTGTTTGAAGCAGTTTAGAGCACTGATAAAATGAGGAGTTTTGAAAGCTCATTTTGAGCTATTTTGCTAATTAAACCTGATGCTAATTGAAAAAGGGAGATATTCTAAAACAATTTCTGAAACGTTAACTATTCCTAACAGTATATTAAACTAATTAGCTGACATTGTTCTAAACTCAAATTTGTGTATATTTGATATGAAAAAAAATCAAGAAGGCAGACAAACAGTATAAGTACATTTATCATCAAATAAATATCCCCTGTTTTGAACTGAATTTTAATCTGTGGACAAATATTCTCTTGCCTTGTGTCTAAGAAAGCACTAAAAAGGTTACTTAGTCCATCTATATCCCTACCCAGTTCATAATGTCCTGGTAACTTTAAAAGTGAGACAGAGTGTCCACAAATACTCACTTTAGTTCTCTGCAGGGTATTGCCATGTTCAAACAGTGACCTATGATAAATCACTAAAAAAAAGAAAATCTGAAGAGAAAACCAATTGTCTTTGTCAGTTTGCTATCAAGTCTTCCTTTATATTTTCTTAGGTGTTGCTTCCATTATACCTAAGATTAATATTGAAAAAAATTTCCGGACTCAAGAACTAGGGTGTCCAGGGAACAGCATTTTGGACTGAGTTTCTGGCAGTTTGGTTACAACGGATCTCAGAGGAACAAGTAAAACAACCCTGTGCTGATTACCAATTACAGTGAGAAATAACTTGGCCTTTCTGTGTCATCATTTCTCTTTAAGACCAAATGTATCCCAAGATAGTAGCCTCACAGAGTAGGAAATGTGAGTAATGAGAGACATTACTGGGACATTACTGGGAATGCTTAAAGGACATTCAGAGAACAAATGGATGGACATCGGTATAGGAGCAGTTACACCTGCCTTGAGGATCACTCTCTCCCAGTAGAAAATAAATAGGAAAGAGTGGCAGGAAGTGTATGCAAAGACAAAGGTGAAAGCAAAGATTGTAGAAGTTCACTTAGTCCATTACATTGTGAAGAAGAGGGGGTCTGCAAATAAATTACAAGATGACATTTGGTTTCCCACTAGTGAGTGCAACAAACTCTTCAGCTAAATTTCTTTCCGAATTGAACTGACTCATTTGAAAACCTGTTCGGTTCTTCCTTTTGGCGTTGCTTATGCATATCATACACACATGCAACTCATGTCAATGCTGTACTGGCAGCAGAATAACATCGCATCTGCCCCATTTGCTGAGCATCCTCGTAGTTTGAAATGTCCACTGAAATTCAAACACAGAATTTCACGTTTGCCATGTAGGTGTCGTTCTTCTGTTTGTTTGTCTTAGAGAAAAAGTACATGGGTGAAGGTTAGACCATCTTAACAGTTTTCTTAAAATGCCAGGCAATGATCTAAATGCTTATTCAACATTTATTATAAACGCAGCATTACAATCCTTTTGAGATAAATAGGGGAGGTTTTGGAACTGATGGGGAAAAATGACATCAGAGACTTATCAGTCCATCCATTCAACTACATTATCCTCAACTTGCTTTTTAGTTTAGGAAGATTTCTGACTAAGATGTAAATAAAACCTTTTTTTAATGGCCTACTCAGGCAATTTTGTTCATTTCTTTTAGTATGTCCTATTAATATTGCTTGAAGGATGGGTTTATATGCCTTCTGTATTAAGTACAAGATAGGGGAAATGTTCCTGGCCAGACATAGTATCTATTCCCAAACATCCAGGTAAAGTTGACATAACTTCGCTATATACAGCCCATTTAAACAGTCTAATTTTCAGAACCTTTCAACCCTTACATTTCTGTATTCTTTCAGTCGAATTGTAGCTTGATTAAAAAAAGAAAACTAAATCAAATGGCCAGTAATTAGGTATATTTGTTTGACAATACATCATGCAAATAATGCTCAAGCAGAGTGCCATTTTTTAAATCAACATAAGAGTAAAGACCTCAGTTAATGAAGATATTCTGTTCATTCTCAATTATTTCCTTCACTTAGCATTAAATCTTGGATACAGTATCATGGTAAACTGACTCATTCACTCATTCACTTTAAAAGCTAAGCACTATTCCCTTGGTTTTGATATAATGAGGTGTGCACCAGAGGTTGATGAGATGTTGAAAATAACATTTAATGAGATTGACAGTAGCACCCGATTTTAATTTTTTAAGAGCTGAGGCTCACCCATCAAAGCAGGAATGCTATTTTTTCCTTAGAAAAGGACAATCTGACTTTCATTTGAAGTTTTGATTCTTAGAAACTTCCAAAAAGTAACCTTAGGAATTTACTTTTATTTATTTATTTTTTAGCTCTCTTGAAATACAGTTGATACACAAAAAATACACACGTCTACTATATACATATTGATTTCTTTGGACATATGCATATAACCAGGATATCAACACTTAAACCAAGGTACTGCACATATTCGTCACCTCCAAAACTTTCCTTGGGATCTTTCGTGATGTTTTAGAGCTTAGAAATTTCATGGATTTGAAACTCATGCTCACAGGAAATAAAGAAGGAGAGCAGATCAGATGTACATTGTTTCATTATACTGACTTAAGAAGAAGTAAACCTTCAACATAGACATGCCTTTTGAAAATTAACACTCATTATTCTCACAATGAAATATTTTCTCCTATTTCCTTCAGACAGGTACCTTCTTTTTCTATCATCTCCTACTTTATTTTTGAGTGAGGGCCCAGGAGAGATTTCAAATTCTACAAACAAATGGGGCCTAATGGGTCGCTGCTACTCAGCCCAAAGGCTTTTCCCCTGTGAGAAGCAGCCCGCATTGCACGTGTGTGAGCCAATATGGGCCAGGACAGATTATGTCCTCCTTGGCTGCTTCTGACCTATAGTCAGAGAGAAAAGGGTAAGGGAGGGAAATAAACATTTCATCCTTGTGTTAATGGTTAAAAATGAAAGTATCTTGCTTTTCAAAGGGATGGAGTCATTTGGAGAAAAATCAAATAACTATCATAATTCTTTTTTCTATAGTCACTTTTTATTTGAAGCCATGAGACAGTCTACCCTTGATAACTTGCTAACAGTCAGAATCCATTACTATTAGCCTTTTCTGAGGCCAACATATTGTTATGAAAGTAATTTTTATTGCTTTATCCAAACCCTCCTGCAGTCCTGTTGATCTACTTTTAACTTTCCATCACTTGCTTTTTTAGAATGCTTTGTTCACCATCCTTGTTAAACAAGTGTGGCACATTATACTTACTCATTTTATGTGTATATATTTCACTGTAGTTTTATCCAAAAAATGGTGTGTTGAAATAATTACACACTATGATTTAAGTTATCCTTTTATTCATCTAAACTTCTCCTATTTCCCATGTCTGATATTTCACAAATACGTCTCAAAAGTTTTCATTTACGTTATCAAAACAGTCTTTAAAAGGGACAAGAATTTACAGCTTGTTTAGCGAAACACTCACTGCCTAGGGCACATTATTTTATAAATCAACGCCAAGGATGAATGTGTCAATATATAAAGATTTTTTTTTCTTAAAGAAAAAAGCCCAGTTTGTTTACATCCAGAACTCCCATTCCAACGGAATCACAATATTGTAAATCAACTAAATTACAATAAAAATAAAAAAGAGCTGTCATTCTTACCATATATAAGAAAACAGAGCAAGTATATGTTTTTTGTTTGTTTGTTTTGTTTGAATTTTTTTCTTAGGTTTATTTTTCTCTCCCCGTATCAATAAAGATTTACCTTCTTTTTCCAGATTCTTATGTGGAAACCCTGAACAGATATGGAGGCAATTTTCAGAGGCCTGCTTGGTTGAAGGCAGTTTATTTTCCCTTGCATTTCTTCAGCAGAGTTTCTCTTACTTCTTTGTTATGGAGAGTGTAGATGAAAGGGTTTAGAACTGGAGTTACCACAGTGTTCAGGACATGGACAGCTTTGGTGAGGTCCAAGCCTTCTTTGATGGAGGTGCGAACGTGAAGGAAGATTGTGGACCCATACCAGATGAGCACCACAGTGAGATGTGAGGAGCAGGTGGAGAAGGCTTTGCTTCTGCCCTTGGCTGAGGGAATCCTGAGGATGGTACTGTTGATGTAGATGTAGGAGACCAGGGTGATAAGGCAGGAACTCAGGATGACCACATAAGCAATCACAAAGCTCACAAGTTCCACTGGTCGTGTGCTGGTACAGGCCAGGGCAATCCAGGGTGCAATGTCACAGAAGAAGTGGTTGATGGTGTGGGGGCCACAGAAGGCCAGGCTGCTGATGAGGGCTGTGGGCACTGCAATGGCCAAGAAACCACAGACCCAGGAGCCCAGGGCCAGCTGCACTGAGAGGAGGCTATTCATGATGACCCCGTAGTGGAGAGGGTAACAGATGGCCAGATAGCGGTCATAAGCCATGGCTGCTAGGAGGAAGTACTCTGTGCAGCCCAGTGAGAAAACAAGGTACATCTGCAAAAGGCAGCTGGTGAATGATATGGTTTGGCCTCTTCCCAGGAGGATGGCCAGGGCTTTGGGGACTGCAGCTGTGGTGTACCAAATCTCCAGGAAAGATAGATTACTCAGAAAGAAGTACATGGGGGTGTGTAGCTGGTGGGAGGTACTCACCAACATCAAGATAGCCATGTTACCACCAACTGTGAGAATGTACATAACCAGGAAAAGCATGAAAAGGGAACACTGAAGGAACTGGGACCAGGAAAACCCAACAGCAGAAAGTCTTGGGGGAGAGTTTCATTGTCTGTGCCCATTGAAGTTCTGAGATAAACCAGAAAACAGAGACCCCACAGTGAGGCCTCTGATGCAATCACTCAGTCCTAGAACCAGAAGAAGAAATGCATTCATGAGAATGCTTCATTAACTGAATGCAGACTGACAACCCAACATTTGTTGGGTGCCTGCTCTGTGCTTGGAGCTGTGTATGATTAATATCAGTTAATTTAATCCAATGGAGAGGCATGCTATTATAAACAATTGACAATTCAAGAGGCTTCTGTGCAAATAATTTTAGCAGTTTGGCAAAGATTGCATCCATGCTTACACATCAAATTCAAGATTCAAATCCAGCCTTTCTAACCTCCATCATTTCCTGCTCTAGCCATGTCATTGATTACATCTAAACACACAAAGAGCTCACCATTTTATGTTGATTCAATTCACTACTTTATAACTAGACTTTCTGTATGGTCCTTAAATGAGATCATGTATTTTTGTCTTTATTCATAAATAAGCCTCCAGAGTGTAGGCTCTAGTCACTTTCACATTTGACAGTTATCATTTCTGAATTATCTTTTAATATATACGTTCTGACCTCAAATATAATGTTCAGAAATAAACTATAAGAATTTTAAAAATAATTTCAAAACCAATTTTTTTGTATTCTCTGATCTTGTTCATTTCATATTTAAAGTTATTAATGTGACGCATTATTCGCACCAAAAAAAAAATACTTCCATATTGAACAATGCACGTAAAGCAACTGCTTCTTGCATCTTGGGTATCCTGATGTTTATTTGGAAGCAAATGCCCTGAGAATAGGCTAAAAGCAGACAAGCATTTTTTAAAACTAGTTATTTTTGAAATTTTTGTAATTTATTTTTAAATGGCTCTTTTGAGAACAGAGCCTGTACATTAGAAGATCAGTTGGGAAGCTATGACTGTCAAGTATTAAGGTCAGTAGAAACTTTTCTACTATAAACGGGCTACACAGTAAATGTGTCCATGTGGTGAGTATACCTCATTTATAAATGAGTTTGAAGCCAGGAGGGGCCTTCAAGATAATTTACAGCAGTGATTTCAAGTTCTAATGGGCACATCCATCACTTGAGGGTGATGTCAAAATAGAGATTGCAAATCTCATCTACAGTGGGGCCTGTGATTCTGCATGTCACACAGATTTCCAGAATGCATCACCAGTTGGAGATCCTATCCTGAGGAGCAAGGATCTAGCATCCTTCTAATTTTGTAAATAAAGAATTGGAAGAAAAAGATGAAGACATGATTTTACCCAGGGTTTGCATGGTTGGGTGGTAAAGGACCTAGACTATTAAGGGGTAAGACATTGAAGGGTAAGACAGAGCAAAAAAAAAAAAAAAGAGGACAAAGAAAAAATGTCCATTAGGAATAATTAATAATTGCTAAATAATGGTTTCACAAATTTCTTAAAGCTAATAATGTTCCAACATCTCTATCACTCACAGCCAATGAATATAGGTAACAATTGTGTTCTAGTTCAAAGTATCTATGGCCATTGTTAACGTCTTTTGTATTGTTCAGTTGTCCTTTCAAAGATAACCAAGGCAACACCAGGTAATTGTAAATTCATAATTGCTGACAGTAGCCCACGTATAGTGAATGCTTACTTGGTGGGCCCACTAGCCAGCTATCCCACAGGATCTTTGTAAATCCTGTTACTTTGGTTTTATTGTTATCTCACTAGTCCTACCGATGAGAAAATTGAAACACAAAAAAACTAGACAAGCTGCACAAACTGGAGCTGTGACTATCAGTTCTTGAGGTTCGATTCCACAGTTTACAGCAGTTTGGACTGCTGCTTTCAAAGACTTTTTTTGAAAATAGGGATCTGATTGGAAGATTCAAAGAAATGATAATTTATATTCAAAGAGAAATAATAATTTTATAAGAAATTTAAGAAATAATCTAAAGTAGAAATAGGTCAAAGTTATTTCTAAAATCTTTTAGTATGAAATGATAGCATCTTAAAATGTATACGTAATGTGAATAAATAATTGTATTTATCATTTTCTATTTCCCAAATTTAAGAATCAACTTGTGATAACTGGAAATTGGAGACTAGAATCCCAATTACCATATTATGAAATAGCATTTTCAGATTTTACTTTCAGTTGTGTTGCTGAATTTGTCAGATAACATAAACTAATAATCTTTGCTTAAAGTATGTGATGATCATGCTCCACAATTTAAAACTTGTATATATTGCTCTAGATTTGAGTATTTGTAGTATTAATTATAAGATGGCCTGTGTGGGACTTTATGCAGATGAATTGAGTTTTAAAAAATGAGAGAAAGTAATATTTTGATTTGCTAGCTTTAGATGAGCAACTTTTGATTTTAAAAAATTAAGTAACTTTGATCTGTTTTATAAGAAGGATTACATTTTTAACAATTTACTGATAGATTTAACAAGTAATTTTAATTTCTTACATTTTGAAAGTGATTTTGCATACGTAAGACACATCTTTTATGCAAACATGAAATAGTTTATAAAAATAAATACATTTATCCTGTTTCTAAATCAAAGGATAGTTGTGGTGTTGATTGAATCATTATGGGTCTATCACATAGTATAAACTGCGATAAAGGATTTACCCGCTAATTGAATAAAGCATTGGATACAGCATAATGAATACAGAAAAACCTTGTCCACTTACCCAGTTGCATTTCTTCCTGCCATAAACATAAACCCTATAAACTGTCTCTTGACTTGATCTTTCCCGTTTTTTATTCCATAATTTTCTTTTATTTAAAAATACTATATTTTGATTTCAGTAATTCTCTCTATTCCCCTCTCTTCTTCTTTATCTTATTATTTTATGGTATACTTCTTTCTTTTAATCATTACTTTTTGATTAACTCAATCTTGCATAGTCTTTTAAACTTGTCCTCAGTCTTTTTCTATTTCATTTTTAAATCTCTCTCTGATTCTGTCTTGTCCTAGTCACACTCAGCTTTCATTTTGGCATTTTGCATTTTCTCCACCTCACTCTTCTGTGCAGTGAACTCCATACTGAAAACAGTTTGCTATTAAGTACTAACTTACGTGTGCATAAATCTTCTGGGAGACAGTAAGATTAATTTTCTCTCTTGGGTACTTAGGGCCACCTCAAGAAGACATGACCTTTTATTAGATCTTTCTAAATGGGTGGTGTAATATCATTTATATGTGGAACCTAAAAAATAATAAAAATGAACATATATGCAAAACAGAAACAGACTCATAGACATAGGAAACAAATTTGTGGTTACCAAAGGGGAAAAGAAAGCTGAGAGGGACAAATTAGAGGTATGGGACTAACAGACACAAACTACTATGTATGAAATAGATTAGCAGCAAGGGTACATTATATACTACACCGAATCATAGCCATTATCTTATCATAACCTATAATGGAGTATAATCTGTAAAAATACTGAATCACTATGCTGTACACCTGAAACTAACATCATATGGTAAATGAACTATCCTTCAATTAAAAAAAAATGGGTGGTTTCAGATTCTTTTCAATCATTTGATTTAAAAAACTAAATAGTAAAGTTACTGGATGGAAAAGAAATATTTCTTTAGGTGTTAAATGTGTTAATATGGATCTTTTGATTTGCTGAGAGCTCCTAGCGAATGCACATATTCAATAAGTTCAAAGAATTTGTAGAAAACATTTTAAAGCAAATCGAGCAGAGTCCAATTAGACAAATAATCTTAAATTAAAAGAATTAAGTAATGTAAAGCATGATGTAACTATAAATTAAAAATTAACTCAGAATAAGAAAATTAAAAATGTCCTTGGCTGTCCATCACACTAAGATAGGAAAAGAAAAAGAACAGCTGTAAATACACTTGAAAATAATTTTGCCCATGGACAAGTTGTATTTATAGAGCATCATAACATCTTCCTTCTTTGAATGAGTAGTGTTCTCTTACTGACTGAGAAAGGTTCCTCTTTATGAAGTTTTCAAAGATTTTCCTATATTAAATTATATAGGTAAGAATGAACGATGTCACCTTTCTGGGAGTACTTAATTCACTTTGACATGGCAATCTCACTTTCCAATAAAGATCCAGAGCTTCAGATAAGAAGTTTCTGGACACAAAATTCCTCATGTATGCTAACTTTATGCTTCCGAGGAAAAGAACTTTTGGGTCCTGTTTACAGTCTAGATATGATACTGACTGTTTACATGGAGCCTTGCTTTGTGCCTATAAAACCCTCCTTCATTTCAATTTCAAATCTTTCACTCTTTGGTCAGATTTATTCCTAAATATTTTATTTTTTGGATGTGATTTTAAAAGGGATTGTTTCTTTACTTTCTTTTTCTGATATTTCACTTTTAGCATAAAGAAATGCTCCTGACTTCTGTATGTTAATATTGTATCCTGCTGCCTTGTTGAATTGTTGTACCAACTCTTGTAGTTTTTGAGTGAAGCTTTTAGGGTTTTCTGTACATACTATCATGTCATCTGCATATAGTGACAATTTTACCACTTCTCTTCTGATTTGGATCCCTTTTATTTCTTTTTCTTGCCTGATTGCTGTGGCTTGGACTTTCAAGACTATGTTGAATAGAAGTGGTGAGAGTGGCATCCGTATCTCATTCCAGATTTTAGTGGGAAGGGCTTTAACTTTTCATTGTTGCATATTATGCTGGCTGTGAGTTTGTCATATATAGTTTTTATTATGTTGAGATACGTTCCCTCTATATGCACTTTGGTAAGAATTTTTATCATAAATGGCTGTTGAATTTTATCAAATGATTTTTCTGCTTCTATTGAGATGATCATGTGGTTTTTGCCCTTTCTTTTGTTGATGTGGTGTTTCACATAGATTCATTTGAATTTGTTGAGACATCCTTGTTTCCCTGGGATGAATCCAACTTGATCATGGTGTATGATCTTTTTTATGTGTTGTGGATTCTGTTTGCTAATGTTTTGTTGAGGGTTTTTTGCATCTATGTTCATCAGTGATTTTCTTTTTTGGTAGTGTCTTTGTCTGGCTTTGGTATCAGGGTGGTGGTGGGCTTCATAAAATGAGTTTGAGAGTACTCCTAAAATTCAGTCCTTTGGGAGTTTGAGAAGGATCAGTATGAGTTCTTCTTTTTATATTTGGTAGAATTCCCCATTGAAGCCATCTGGTCCTGGACTTTTGCTTGCAGGGAGGTTTTTTATTCCTTATTCTATTTCACTTCTAGTGATTGCTCTATTCAAATGATCTATTTCTTCTTAATTCAATTTTGGTGGACTCTGCATTTCTAGAAACTTGTCCATTTCTTCTAAGTTGTCCAATTTATTGCCATATATCTATTGTTCATAGTATTCTCTTATGATTTTTTTTGTACCTCTGTGATGTTGGTTGTAATTTCTCCATTTTCATTTCTTATTTTCTTTATTTATGTCCTCTCTCTTTTCTTCTTGGTGAGCCTTGCCATAGGTTTGTCAATTTTGTTTACTCTTTCAAAACACCAGCTCTTGGTTTGATTGATTTTTTTCTATTCTTTAATCTCTATTTTATTTATTTCCTCCCTGATCTTTATTATTTCTTTCCTTCTGCTGACTTAAGGTTTTGTTTGTTCTTGTATTGCTTCTTTGATCATTATATAGTGTCTTTCTGTATCTTTATTTATGGCCTTTGTTTTCAAGTCTATTTTCTCTGATATGAGTATTGGTATTCCCACTTTTTTGACATTTCCATTTGCGTGAAATATATTTTTCCATCGTCTCACTTTCAATCTATCTCTGACCTTCACTTTAATGTGTGTCTCTCATAGGCAGCATATTGTAGGGTTTTGTTTTACTATCCAATTTGTCACTCTGTGTCTTTGATTGGAGCATTTAGTCCATTGCTATTTATAGTAATTGCTGATAAATGTATGTTTATTGTTATTTTGAACTTTATTTTCCAGTTGATTTGGTATTTCTTCTTTGTTTCTTTCTTTCTCTTTTTGTGGTTTGATAATTTTCTTTTGTATTATTTTGATTTCTTTTTGGTTTTTGTGACTCTACTGTATGCTTCTGATTTGTCATTACTCTGTTTTTCAAATATGTTAACCCATTATTGTATCTATTTGCTTTAGACTGGTAGTCATGTAGGCTCAAACATGTTCTAAAAAGAACAAAGGGAAAAAAAAGAAAAAAGAAGGTAGAAAAAAACTATACTTTCTTGATCCCCTCTCTCATGTTTTATGATTTTAATGTCACTTAGAAAAAAATCTTCATGTTTATTCTCTTGTAACTCCTTGTAATGATCATATTTCCAGTTATGGTTTTCTCATTTCTACAGCTTCCTGGTTCTTTTCTATTTAGAGTAGACCTTTCAATATTTCTTTTAGGATAGGTTTAGTATTGCTGAATTCTTTTAATTTTGCCTGTCTGTGAAATTCTTTATCTCTCCTTCTATTCTAAAGGATAACCTTGCTGGATAGAGTATCCTAGTCATTTAGGACTTTGAATATATCTTGCCACTCCCTTCTGGCCTGCAGTGTTTGCAGAGAGAAATCAGCTGAAAGCCTGATGGGGGTTCCTTTGTAACTAACTCTTTGTTTTTCTCTTGTTGCCTTTAGAATCATTTCTTTATCCTTAACCTTGGCCATCCTGATTATAGTATGTCTTGGTGTGCGTCTGTTTGGGTTCTTTTTGTTTGGAACCCCCTGTGCCTCCTGCACTTGGATATCTGATTCCTTCTTTAGGTTTCAGAAGTTTTCAGTTATGATTTCTTCAAATACCTTTTCAGTCCCCTTTGCTCTTCCTTCTCCTTCTGGGGCCCCAATTATGTGTAGGTTGACATGCTTGATATTATCCCATAGGTCTCTTCTATTGTGTTCATTGGTTTTGATTCAGTTTTCTCTCAGCTGTTCTGATTGGGTGACTTCTGTTGTCCTGTTTTCTAAGTCACTTATTTGACTGAATTATCTAGCCTGTTTTTTACAGCTTTTAGCTGAGCTCTTATCTCAGCAAATGAGTTTTCCAACTTTAATTGGCGCCTCTTTATAGTTTTAATTTCCTTTTTGATGTATTCTCTGTCTTTATTCACAATCTCTTTTAATTCCTTCAGTACTTTGATCATTCCTTTTTTGGAATCATGATCTAGTAGACTATCAAAGTCTATTTCATTGATCATTATTTCCGGGGATTTCTCTTGTTCTTTTAGTTGGGAGTGGTTCCTCTGCTTCTTCGTTTAACTTTTGTCTCTCTGGCACTATGGATTATGGAGTATCAGTTATATACTGTGGTCCTGAAGGAGTTTGTTTACTCTATCTATCTATCTATCTATCTTTTGTGGATATGGAAATAAAACTAAAAAAAATTAAAAGAAGAAAAAAGATTTGAAAACAGATTATAATCAATAACAGAAGAACAAAACAAAGATAAATAAAAATCAGATTGAGACAAATTAATAAAATAAAGAAGAAAAAAAAGATCTGAAAACAAAATATAATCAATAACAGAAGAACAAAACCAAGAGAAATAAAAATTAAATTGAGACAAATTTAAAAAATTTAAAAGAAGATGTTGATTGTAAGATTTTCTGTATTGGTAGCTTCTTTTACTTTTTAAAAACATATTCTTGATTGATTTGACATGATTGTATGTGTATGGGGCTAAGTATAACTTTTCGTATTCTGTACTTAAAAAAACTTATAAAATGTATACTCAGAAAAATAAATAAGTATACAGTATATTTCTGAATACCAATGTTACACACACAGCTAAAGCAATATTAACTGTTATCCAAAGGCAGATAAAAACTACAGCACACAGATTGGTTTATTCCAGGAGTCAAATTGGTTTCAGTCAAGAAATCTGCTAATATATTTCACAATTTATTACGTTTAAAAAATTATGTCATCATAAACCTAAGCAGTAACTTTTAGTAAATCTTAATAATAATTTAGCTATGGTTTATCCCAACAGTGTGTATAAAGTGTGCAACATATTTCCAAAAATGTCAGACATAGGAAAAGTGCATTTGCTAGTAGATATACTTTATTTTTTCCAATATAAGTAAATATGTGAAATAGATGTAAATTTTGAAATTGGAAGAATTGCTTTAAATATATTTATTCTCAGAAGATTACTGCATGTCCGAAAAACTACAAATAACATATTATAACAATAATTTATTAATCAGCTGTTAGAATACCTACATTAGTAAAGTAGTTGAAATCTATATATAATTACACAGTTAATAACTGTGGAATATAATGGAAGAAATTATACATCAAAAGATTAATAAGTTACTTGAGAACTTGCTTGGAAAATGAGCTAAGAATTGTAAAGTGAAGCTATGAAAAAAATTAATACTCATGAATGAAGTGGGATAAAAGATGGAGGCTTCAAAAAAACTAGAAAGCTAAGTTTTGGTCTTTTTTTTAATACTATGACCCCAAAAATAAGGAGAAAGAGAAAATCCTTTGAAAACAAGACCCTAAAGATAGAAGCCATGAAGAAATAGAACTTGACTAGTTTAAATACAACCTCATGGGCCAAATATCATTGCCAAATATCTTTCCCAAATAATGAGAACAAACCAAAAAGAAGAAAATTGTTCTTATATCTGAGAAGCATGAGACTGATAAGTTCTAAACTTCCTGATATATAGAAAGCTTAAAGAAAGCAATAAAGATCAATAAAAAAGGCAGAAGTTATAAAAAGACATCTCACACAGAAATCAGGACAAATGGCTCATACACAGTTAAAACTTGCCAAGCCTGACTGACAATTAAATATCTCACATTAAAATAATTAAGCATCTTATTTTTTCTTAACATAATTAAAAAAAAAGATGACCTCAGATAAAAAGTGGGAATAATCCTTGCCTTTTGAGATTTTGTCACAGCTCTAGCAATAAATGAGATAATTCCTTATAGAAATCCTGCTCTTTCCAAGAACACTACTTTTTTTTTTTTAATGTGGTTCTATTCCCAAGGTATTTACTTACCCAACTGAAGGAGCATCACTTCAAAAAGTAAAGCAAGGGCAGGAACTCATGTTTCCTATTGCACTGTGTCTGGGAAATTTTTGTATAAGGTCATGCTCCACAGCTGAAAAAAATCCAGTGAAGTTCATGCCATCCTTGCTCTGAACCTTTTCCCACCTCCTACTTCATTTGGCAACCCTTGTTTTATATCTACACTTCTGTAAGTATTTATTTTCTTATTTTTAAAGTGTGTACAATAAAGTGTTTTGAAGCTCAGAAGAGATAATATAAGTGAAGTAGACAGAGTAAGAGTGTAATGAACAGTTAGTTAGTATAATGCTCTGGAAGCCCATGAAAAAAAGACCCCACTAAACCAAACCTCTGCCAGCCCCTCAACTCTGATGTATCCCATCCTCTAGAGGAATAGGGAAGCAATGGGATATGAAGTCTGTTTTCATAAAGAGAAGCACCATGCTGACGAAGAGGGTTAAAGTAATCACCTCTGCAGAAGTGCTTAATGATGACAACCTGGGATAAAATAAGTCTGAATGTTAATGTACCATAAACCATTCCACTGTATAAACCTTTGCAATGGGACCACCTGTGTTCACGTCCTGCCTCTATCCTGTGTGACATGGCATTCATTTCTCAAGCTCACCCCAGGTCTGATACCTCCATATAATGGGTATATAATGGGTTTCTTTGAGCACAGATGTAAATCATATTAAATAACGCACAGAAACTTCTTAAAACATGGCTGGGACAGCTAACCGCTCAAGATCGCACATCCCCAATAGCCCATTTCACAAACTGTGAATCATTCTTGCTGTGAGCTTGCCTGCCAAAATGCACGCCTTCTCAAGCCCCTTTATTCCGAAGAAAATCAGACCTTAAGCTGCTTTATGTGGGAGGAAAAGAGTAGGAGAGGGTAATGCTGAGTAAATCCTCCTTCACGGGTACATGGATTTGATTTCTGAACAATTTAAATCAAAAATGTGAGCGGTTAACATGAAAATTATTGATGGCCCTAGAAATATTTTAAGAGCCTTATCAAAATGTAAGAGACTTTAATTTCATTCTGACAGAAATCTGCTGACTTATCTGAATCATTAAAAAACCAAATCTTTCCTTCCCCAGTACCTTCTCTAAAAATGAACAAATAAAAAACCTAAATATACCTCCCCCTGCCAAAAAAAAAAAATCTTTCTTAATATGCTGGCTTGGTCAACGATGATTAAATGACCGTTTCCATGTGTGTGGAACCTGGAGCCTTCCTGTTGGTGGCAAGTCTTAAGGAAAGGAAGAGAGTGCAGTGGCAGCTAACTCCAAGCTTGGGGGCCAGGGTACATGAAGCTGTGGGAAGAGACAAAAATGTTCCAAGAGACAAAAATGGCTTTTTTTTTTCACCCCTACAAAACCCTTCTAACATTTCAATAATACCAGTGAAGATTTTTTACATTTTCTTTCCTAATTAATACAAACGTGCATAACCATTTTATGCTGAGATATAAAGCATGTCCATCCTCCCTGAAGTAAGAACGCTCTCTTACAGACCTTTTCTGCCAAGTCTTTGATAAACAGGAGAGTGTCCTATATCCCTGGAGTTCAGGACAAAGACCAGAAGAGCCACAGAGGGAAAGAGGCAGAGAGTGAGGCAGTCACAGATAAGAACATTCTACCTTTTGTCTAGTTTTGTACCAAGGACGGACCCATTCATAACCACACCTCTGCGTCTGGAATTTTACATTCTAACCTTTCATCCATTCAGTAACACAGTCAAAACCTCCACACATCTTCCTTCCCATGTTTAAGTTATTTGGGGTTTTCTCTTTTCGTTTCATATCTATTTCATTCCGGACCTTCCTTTAATAACTCATAGATGTACTATTAAAATCCTCTGCTTCCTTTTATTGCTTCCTCCAAGAAATCTTCCTTGCCAAGGTTACTGAGCGTGAAGAACTGTTAAGTTCTTGGAAGTGCCATGTTTAGTATATCACCCTCTTCGAGCCCTGAAGTGCCCTTTGTGGTCAGCACATAGTGAAAGCTGAACCACTCAGTTCGTGTCCCATGATTCCATACCCTCCTGCTTCACATCACATCCACACAGCTTTGCTGTAAAGGATGCTACTTACACGTATTCCTTAAGCTGCCAGCATCCTGCTTTTCTCACACCATTCACTGTCTTTGAAGCCATATAATTTTGTTAGCCCTTCCTCAGTAGTACCAATATTCCAAGGGCTATTTCCTTCCTCACATTTCTCCATCCAAACCACAGCAATTCCTTTAGAACTCCTGAAGCATTTAGTGCCTCCCCTCATTTGGTTCAATAAATATCATCTTATATGTTGATTATAATCGTATAGTAGAGAAATATTATCTTCTCACTTGTCGAGTAATAAAAACATAAAGGCAGAGTTAAGTCAAGTTTGAGGTAAATAACTGGATCTCCGGAGGAAAGTGGGGATTGTTGCTGAGAACTTATTTTGACTTCTGAAGCCTCCACTGTAAACTTAAAGATGGATGAGAAGAAAAGTAAAAATAATTTGGGGAAGCAACTACAAACATACACACACTCACAGCGTTTTCTCATTTCAAAGTTTTTCAGTTTTTCCTAACTCTGTCCGAAGGAAGGAAGATTGAATAAGTAGAGAAAATGATGTTTGTTACTTTTTTAAAACTTTTTTTTATTGAGTTATAGTCTTTTTACAATGTTGTGTCAAATTCCAGTGTAGAGCACAATTTTTCAGTTATACTTGAACATACATATATTCATTGTCACATTCTTTTTCACGGTGAATGAACACAAGATCTTGTATATAATTCCCTGTGCTATACAGTATAATCTTGTTTATCTGTTCTACATATGCCTGTCAGTAACTACAAATTTTGAAATCCCAGTCTGTCCCTTCTGACTCCCACACCCCTTGGCAAACACAAGTTTGTATTCTATGTCTATGAGTCTGTTTCTGTTTTGTATTTATGTTCTTGTTTTTTTGTTGATTTTTTTAGATTCCACATATGAGCGATTTCATATGGTATTTTTCTGTAAAGGTCTTCTTGTAAAAAAAATTAGTCATTTTTATATACATTGTTCAGCTGAATCAGAATAATGATCAGATGAGAAAGTTCTCTCTGGAAACTGAATGAACTGGTACTCAGAAAATTTATTCATTAAAAGGCAAATGAAAATGATTAAGCTGAAATTTGTATGTGGGACAGATTGCTCGAAGTCCATGGCTTTTCTTCCTCCATATTGTAGTGTATGTACGTATAGTTTGTAAAATTTCCTTTCACTGAGATACAGCGTATAGACGTTAATCTAGGTAAAATTACGAGGTATGTGATTTGCACTGGACTGACACCCCCCTCAGTCATATGGCAGTGTGGTCACTGTGGTTAGGGACCTCACCGGAAACTTCTTGTGTTAATCTTATGTTGTCTCAAATTTTCTAACAGATGTGCATGTCAGTGGGAGGAAGGGAAGTTAAAATAGAACAGCAAACCTCAGGCTGAGTCTCAAGTTGCCTACTTTTTTTTTTCCTATTGTTTTAGAATAAGTGATTAAATGTCAAAAGAAATGGACAACTTGACCTCTGGGAGCACATTCTTTCTTATGGGGTTTACTGACATTCGGGAGATCCAGATTTTACACGCCGTGCTCTTTCTGCTAATTTACCTGGCAGCCCTACTTGGGAATCTTCTCATCATCTTAGTCACCACCAAGGACCATTGCCTTCACACCCCTATGTACTTCTTCCTGAAGAACTTGTCCTTTCTGGATCTTGGCCTCATTTCCATCACTGTCCCCAAATCCATCACGAACTGTCTGATGAATTACAACACCATTTCATTCCTTGGTTGTGTCTCGCAGGTGTTCTTCTTTTTCTCCTTAGCTACTACAGAAGTAGCGCTCCTCACAGTCATGTCCTATGACCGCTATGTTGCCATCTGCCACCCACTCAGATACAACAGCATCATGAGCCATGGATCCTGTGTGCGGATGGCTGCCTCTTCGTGGCTCAGCGGAGGTCTCAATGCAATCCTGCATATGGCTTCAACCTTCTCCACACCCATTTGTGGGTCTCCTGAAGTCCATCAGTTCTTCTGTGATGTCCCGCAACTGCTCTCTCTCGCCTGTTCACCCAACCCTGGGGAATTCGTAGTCATCAGACTCAGCCTAGTGTTTGATTTTGGGTGTTTCATGTTTATCGATATTTCTTACATTTATGTCTTCTCCACTGTGCTGAGGATGCCCTCCAGAGAAGGCAGGGCCAGAGCTTTCTCCACCTGCTTGCCTCACCTCATCGTTGTGACTCTGTTTCTCTCTTCCAGTTTTTTTGCCTATTTACACCCCTTACCCAAATCTCCATCACTTTTGGACTTGCTGATTTCAGTATTCTACACTGTGGTGCCACCCACCATGAACCCTCTCATCTACAGTCTGAGAAATAAGGATATGAAGACGGCCCTAAAGAAACTGAGAATGAACAGAGTTTGTCAACTAATTTAGAAGGAGTAACCTCACATACATCGCGATCTTTTCATTCACTGACATAATTATCTGAGACATCTGTTGCATACTCCGACTATAATACTGTGTATACAATTTGGTTCTATATGAACCAAACAATTTGGTTGTACTGATTAAAATGCCACTTATAAGCACACTGCCTGTCCAGATCAAGTGGATGGCAAAGCCAGCTAGGTGCTTCTTGGGACTGGACAGATACACGTTGCCCTTACGTTTGTCATCCCAATGGTACTTCCGATTTTTCTGTGACAAATGATAAACTGGGTGGGATGCTGGCACATCAGACATCAGCTTGGACTCTCCCAGGCAAACCAATTGCATGGTCACCTTTCACGGAGGTGATATCTGAAATGCCATATGGGCTGATACGTATAATTCAATCTCAAATTAAGGGAACTAGATAGAGGTGAAATGATGGCTGCAGGACATTGTGTGTATACAAAATGCCACTGAATTGTGCAAATTCTAATGGTAAATTCTACATTATGTGGATTTCACCTCACCAACAAGACAAAACCCAAAACCAAACAACAGTCTGTTATTCATTTGTCTTCCTCTTTTCTTTCTCAAACTTACTATATGGCATTTTCTGGCATAGCTTGTGTCCTTGCAGCCTAGTGAGAAGAGACACATATACTAAAATGTGACTTTACTATATACAGATACATATGCTTAAAGTAGGATTAAAACAAGCTTCTGGGTGCATGAAGTGAAGGGTCCAAACACACACACACAAAAAGCTTAGAGTGGTGGCAGGTGTAGGGAGACAATATACATTTTTTAAAGGAAATCCTTATGCTGTGCTTCAAAGGATAAAGAGCAATGAATCTGGGAAAGAAGGAGGAGAACCAAAGTGAAAGCTGATGGGAAGGTGAAAGCAAACAAACAAAGACAAAGGGCAGTAAAGGCTCAGAGAAGATGCGAGACTGATCTGGGATTGGAAACCACAGTGCGTTTTGTCCTGAAAGACAATGAGAAACAGATAAGGGAAGGACTAGAGAGGCAGAAAGGCAAAGTGGCTGGGCAAGATCCCGAGAGGCTCAAAGCCCACCGTGGAAGATGAGGCTTTGATCAACTGTTGCCATGAAGAGAAACTAGAGACAGGAAATGTCTATCACATTATGTAATGACTTAGGTATGTTTAAGGAAGTAAAACACACACACACACACACACACACACACACACACACAAAAACTGAGTTTGCAAACAGTGAGTTTTAGACTTTATAACTTAATGGAAGTACAACCCACTATGGTCTTTTTTGTTTCTTTACTCCTGATCTAGTCATCAATTTTCCAACTTCAGTGCATTTGTCCTTGAGACTTATTTTGCCTAAATTACTTCAGACTAACTCAGTCTCTCCTATTATATACTTCCCGTGCATTATTTGCCTCTCCATCACAGTGCTTATCTTAGCTGTAACTTGAGATTTATTTCTGTTAAGTCTTTGATGTACGTCTCTTTCCTTGACTAAATTGTATCCTTGTGGCAGGTTTATGTCTTCCGTGAATAGCTTATTGTGTGACCTGGAGCAGACATTCAGCAAGTACTTATTTAATAAATGGAAGAATAGACAATGCAGACATCTTTTCCAATTCCCATCAATTTTTTTATTAACCACACCTTTAAAAATTTAACATCTTGTTTCTACTTTCCATGTTGGATATATTGTACATACATAGAGATTGTTAAAGATATTTGTCAGCCTGGAAGTACCAAGTTTCTAATGGAAAAAAAAAATCATATCTTACTCATCATTAGAATTAAAATTGATTGAAAGTGAATTAATGGACTCAGTTTAATTATCAGTAATCTAAGCTTACAAAAATATTTCTACATTTTAATAAGTCTCTTTGTAATTCATTCTAATGGCATTAGATTATGATAAATCTATACTAGTTTTAACCATATTTTATTGTAACTGAGTGCATTTCATAATAAACTTGAGCAATATACAGAGAAAAAGCATTGCTATGACAATAATTATGTTTGAATTTCTTGGAAAAATGATTTGTATCACTGGATCGTTTTCAAGCAGTTGGTACGTGTCATATAAATGCTGGTCCCACAGCATATAAAATAACACCATACAATGCAAGATATTCCTTCATTTCTCCTTACATGCATGTCTCATTTTATACTTGAGTGTCTCTTCCCTTCAACACCAAGTGAAATTTAATGATGTATCTGTTGAGATTATTGGGGATTTGCATGTGAAAGGTGGTTTTCCTAGAAAGGAGAAAATTTGGAATTCTTTATGTGGTAGGGGAAATAAAAATCACTCAAAATGGCCACAAGTTAATCTCCAGAATTTATGACTCTGCTAATTTATATAGTAAAAGGGGCATTGCAGATGTGATAAAGATTATGAACCTTGAGATGGAAGGATTACTTAGGTGGGCCCAAGGTAATCACATAAATCCTTAAGAACAGAAAGCCTTTCTCAGCAGTAGTCAGAAAATCAGAGATGGCAGTGTGAGATGAACTAGACTGGCTAATGTTGGCTTTTGAAGATGGAACAAGGGGGTTATGATCCAAGGAAGATGGGAGGCCTCTAGAAGGTGGAAAAGGCAAGAAAACACATTATCTCCGAGAGCCTCCGGAAAGGAGCATACCCTAACTGACACCATCCTTTGAGCTCAGTTAGTCTGCCCTATAAAACTGTGAAATGTGTTCTTTCTGAGCTACTCAGTTTGCAGGAACCTGTTCCTGCAACAAGAGAGAACTAAGACACTGAATAAATGTAGTGCTTCAGTATCAGTGCATCACATTTGTACTATAGAATGGATAATGTTTTGTATATTCAAATACATGAACATTATAGACAGCAACTGGGATGGAAATTCTACACTTGTATCCAACATTGTAGAGGAATCTCACAGATAGTACTGAACTCAAGATATTAGACAAAGACTATACCCTGGATTCTGTCATTTATCTTATATAAATAAGAACAGGTTCTGTGCTGCCGGAAGTCAGAATAATATTTATGTTGAGAGCTGTGTTCTGCATATATTTTGGTTTATTTCTTGTTCTAGATGAAAATAACATGGATGTGTGAAGTTTGTGAAAATGTACCCAGCTGTTTTCATGGGGTCCTTGCACTTTCTTTTTTTGTAAAGTAATCCTAAGTTATTTCATCAAAGAAATAAAGCTCCTTGAGTGGCAGGAGAGTAAGGAAAGTCTTTCTTCTCCAGTGGTAATAGACAGCGGTCTGCTCTTTGGAACAATCGGAAAATGGATAGGGAGCCTCTGTGTATATCTGAGCAAGGAGAATTTCCTGGCCTTGGTACAGATCGCCATGACTAGGGAACCACAAAATGTGGCAAATAAAAAAGGCCAACTGCTCTTAGACAACAAAGATCGTATTGGTGCCCAGGGAGGATTGAATGATCAGGATGGACAAAGACCCCCCTGCGGGGAGCCGCTCGTGACGGAGGGCTGCCGAGCACAGAAACTGGGCATAAAACCCCAAAGTGCAGGGCGCCAGGCTCTGAGATTGAGGCTGCCGAGCACAAAGCTTGGGCCTAAACTCCCACAGTGCGGGGCGCCCGGCTCAAAGGTCAATTGAGTCAGAACAATCTCTGTTCCGCCACCCCTTTGAAGAATGCACCAGGTGCGCTAAGTGCCTGAGGAACATCCTGAGCCATTAAGTCACAAGAGACTTTTGGAAAGAGAGATACAATCGGCACACAAGTTAGTGATCTTTACTTAAAGAACAATCACCTGAGTTAAAATTATACAAGAGTCACGATGCTAGTTTAAAAGTTATGATGTTAGCCTAAAGGAACAATAATCTTAGTCTATGATCTTAGCTTTTGGGGATCAGTCAATCTTGGTGTATGGAACAGTAAACTATGATAATGATTTTAGTGCACACCATTAATGTACCCTGAAAAACAATACCTGTGCCTACGTGCAAGAATGTACAAGGTAGTCACTTGAATTTGTATAAATTAACTGCCTGAAATAAACTCGATGTCCACTCTTGACCTAGCGTCTTGCGGGCTAGAGTGAGACCCTCTCAACCCCAACTTGTCTTGTCTTGCTGTCTCTTTGTTACGTCTTTCCTTTTCTCAGTCCTGCAGCACAGGTTTCTGGACCTGATCGATTGTCGGCTGGCACCGACACCCCCCCGAGTAATGACTGCAAATCCATTTCTCACCATCCTGACAGAAACACTGTGTGGCAGAGTATCAGACTGATTTTGATTTAAAGGAACAGTGTAACGGGACACTCCTTGCATATGGAAATCTCTGGACCAAGATCCACGCTGCTCCACCCCAGTGGACGTTACCCAGATTACTGTAATGTTAATGTACTGTTACATGTACATTTTATTTTTTGGTCATATTAAGTTTTTGCCTGTAACACTAACCAGCGTAACAAATGAGAATGCCAAATACATTTTCCTGTGGTAATGACTGACTTTATCAACACCTTCTTCTTTCTAAGAGTTGGAGTCTTCCAATATTACAAGATCATAAACGGTCTGGTGAGTGTGTAGAAAAAGTTCACAGGGGCATGCTCCTAAACACATGATCAGCTGAAATGCATCTCTACTGAATGCATAATGGTTTCCTAAACCTTCTCATTGGCTTAGCTGAGAGAGAATAAAACCTTATTTAATGAGCAGAGGGCTGGAATCTTTACTTTTTGGGGTTGAGAACAACAGAAGCAAACCAGTAATGAATGTCTAGGAAGAGGAAATTTGTACAACACAAAATATTCACTAAATACCTTAAATTCTAGGCCATAAGCAGCTGAAGAGAAGAAAATTTATTAGTGTGAAAAACACTGTAGTAATTATACGCAAAGGATACAATTGATGAAGAGGACCATGGCAGTCAGGGGCATATTCCTGATAGATGGGAAACTTTATATAAATTTTGAAGGGTGAAGCATAGCAAGATAGAATGATTTTTACTGAATTATGACAAGAAAAAGCATATGATGACCAGAAAAGCCTAATGCACAGAGAAAGATTCTAAGATCTGGAAACAGTCTGTGTGATTGAGAAGATGTTATCTACAAAAAAAATGGATGGAAAAGAAAATTAGGAAAGAAAGGCATCTGATATATAAAATTTTTAACAACTGAATCAGAAGTCAAAAAGAAATGAAGATAATAAAGATTTCTGATGATACCAATAGCTAGATTACTTTTCATCTTTTGACCTGAACATTTTTTCTAATACACAGAAATAGATATATTTATGTGCACATATATATTTTACAAGTGTGAGGTAAATCTGTATAAACTGTTTCGTGTGACTTTCCTCTCACAAAACAATTGTGTCATAGGTGTGTTTTAGGTCCACATGTAGCGATCACACTATCATTTTTATATCCACCATGTGAATAAAATTATACCGTAAGGTCTTACTGTTTTGATAGATACAAAGGATATTTCCAATCTTTTAAAATCTTCCTCATTATAAAAATATCTTTTGCAAACATTGTTGGATTTTATACATTGAGAGAAAGACAGAGAGCTGGAGAGAAAGAGAAAGAAAGGGAGAGAGAGGTATTCTCAGACAATTTTTAGAAACTTCTTTTTGGAGCATAATAATTTTATAATCAGGTAAATTATGCTAGATCATGCAGTGAGCTCTAATTTTACTCTCTCAGAATATAATAGATGCATATATTACAAACAGTTCTTCTAATCTATCATTAGGATTTATAATTTATTCAATATATTAGAAAATATATGTGACTCCATGTAGTTTGAATTAATTAAAAAAAAACATTGAACACTCAGGATTTTTATAGTCTAATAGTTTATTTTATTAATATTTGTGGAGGGTTTTGTACATGTCTATATGTATATTTCTTATAGTTGATTTATAATATTGGTTTAATTTCAGGTGTACAGCAAAGTGATTCAGTTTTGTTTTGCAAATTATATTCCATTTAGATTATTATAAGACATCTGGTAAAATCCCCTGTGCTATCCAGTAAATCCATGTTGCTTATCTATTTTTTTATTATAATTTGTATCTGTTAATCCTGCATTCCTAATTTGTCCTTATCCCCTCTACAATTTTGGTAACCATAAATTAGTTTTCTATGTCTGTGAATCTGTTTCTGTTTTGTAGATAAATTCATTACTGTCCTCTTTTTTCTTTTTTTCTTTCTTCTTTTTTTTTAGATGCCATATGAGTGGCATCTAAAAATATCATATGATATTTTTCTTTCTCTTTCTGGCTTACTTCACTTAGAATGATGATCTCCAGATGCATCTGTGTTGCTGCAAATGGCATTATTTTATTATTTTTTATGACAGAGTAGTATTCCACTGTATAAATATACCACTGCTTCTGTAGCCAGTCATCTGTTGATGGACATTCACGTTGTTTCTTTGTTTTGGCTATGGTATATAGTGTTGCTATGAACATTAGGGTGCATATGACTTTTCAAATTAGAATTCTCTCTGTTTATATGCTCAGGTGTGAGATTGCTGGGTCATAGGGTAAGTTTATTCTTAATTTTTTGAGGAATCTTCACACTGTCTCCCAAAATGGCTGCACTAAAGTTCATTCCCACCAACAGTGTTGGAGGGTTTCCTTTTATCCACAGTCTCTCCAGCATTTATTGTTTGTGGATTTTTTAATGATGGCCATTCTGACTGGTGTGAGGCGATACCTCACTGTAGTTTTGATTTGCATTTCTCTGATAATTAGCGATGTAGAGCATTTTATCATGTGCCTATTCACCATTTGTATGTCTTCACTGGAGAATTGTTTGTTTAGGTATTCTGCCCACTTTTGGATTGGGTTGTTCATTTTTTCTGTTACTAAGTTGTATGAACTATTTCGATATTCTGGAAATTAAATCTTTGCCAGTCGCATCATTTGCATATATTTTCTCCCATTCTGGAGGTTGTCATTTTTTTTGCTTATGGTTTCCTTTGTGGTGCAGAAGCTTTAAGTTTAATTAAGTCCCATTTGTTTAATTTTGCTCTTATTTCCATTGCCTGGGTAGACTGCCCTAGAAGAACATCGGTAAGATTTATGTCAGAGAATGTTTTGCCTATGTTTTCTTCTAGAGATTTATAGTGTCTTGTCTTATATTGAAGTCTTTAAGCCATTTTGAGTTTATTCTTTGTGTATGGAGTGAGGGAGTGTTCTAACTTCACTGATTTACATGCTGCTGTCCAGTTTTCCCAACACCACTTTCTGAAGAGACAGTCTTTTCTCCATTGTATATTTTTGCCTCCTTTGTTGAAGAATAATTGACCATAGGTCTGTGGGTTTATTTCTGGGCTCTTTATTCTGTTCCATTGATCCATATGTCTGCTTTCATGCCAATACCACACTGTTTTGATGACTGTAGCTCTACAATATTGTCTGAAATCTGGGAGGGTTATTCCTCCAGCTTTGTTCTCTTTTTTTGAATATTGATAAAGGAACACTTATTTCTTTCAATATAAAATTTTAGTAAAAATTGTATTTTTATTTCACAGCAAATACTCATCAATATACTTAATTTGTTAAAAGAGAAAGTTATGTGATATAAACAAAGATGAGAAATTTTAAAAGTGTAAAGCAATAGATAGACTGGGTTTTGGGGAGAGATGTGTACTCAAGATGCGATACAAGCCCTTTTTCACATCTCAGTTTATTTGGCTAAGGCACACAGAGCAATGTTCCGTTCATCCTATTGTTTTAGAGATAGAAAGAAAAGGTGTAAAGAGAGAAAAAGCGATTGTGATCATGGGAGTTAAAAGGATAAGAAGAAAGGGAATGAGATAAGAATGGAAGGAGAGAAACGGGAAGCAAAAATACAAATACAATAAGAAAAGGCATCCATGGAAACAGGAAATGATATTTAGAGAATATGAAAATACATAAGGTAAATAAAGGTATGGTGATAAAATAAAACACAAGCTTCCTCATGACTGAAAAAGGTATTAAACTATTTTTGTTAGAATTACATTTTAAGCAGAAGCGTGTAGTGAGAGATGTGTCATTTGCCATCACCTTCTGTAAGATTCTTCTTTATGGCTGATTACTGATGATAGCTACTTAATAATTTTCTAGGTAATGCATATGTTTTAAACAGAAGACTAAGTGGGTAAAATTATTTTTATTCTAAGTTTTTGAAAAGAGAAAAATCATGATGATAAGAAAAATAAAGATTCCCTTTGTTGATATTTTCTATCAAAAAGTAGCAAAATACAGTGTTAGGAAATAAAAATATAATGTGTAAATTTTGAAGAAATAAAATAATCATGTAAAGAAGTAGTGTGTGATGGTACTGACAAAAGAAGTGAAGCCATTAGAAGAACTTGAACGGAATCTTGTGATGTGAAATTAATGATGGAAGGCATTCAATACATTTTGTGTTTCTTAAAACCCTCCTCAAGTTTATACGAGAAGCATGTATTATTGGATATGAAGCTGCAGATACATAAATCTGGTGTAGCTGTTGCTGGAGAAATAGAGAACATAATAAAATGTTAATAGATCGAAATCTCAAGAAATGGTTCCACTTGCTTTATTTAGTGTGCCTGCCAGGTGGCTTAAGGACAGCAGGGTATTTATGTTTTTGGTAACATTTTAACAGCAGTATTTTGCCCAGGGCTGCCTTCACAGCCTTGTTCCTCAGACTATAGATGAGAGGGTTCAGGCTGGGCGGTACCATAGTGTATAACACAGACATGAAAAGATTTAGTGATGATGTCGATTTATAGCCGATCCCCAAGTAAGTGACATTACCAGAAAAGAGAAACAAGGTCACCACAGTGAGGTGTGGCATGCAGGTAGAGAAAGTTTTGAACCTGCCTTGTGCTGCTGGAATTCTCAGGGCAGCTGAGAAAATACAGATGTAAAAGGCAGTCAGGAAAAGGAAGCAGACAGAGGCCAAAGTACAGCTAGCAATCACAAATGCATATTCCAGCGTGTGCTCTCCAGGGCAAGCAAGTGTGAGCAGCGACGGGACATCACAATAGAAGTGATGCACTACATAGGGCCCACAGAAGCAGACAGAGAACGTACCTGCCACGTGAATGGATCCATAGACACACCCACTGGACCATGCCGCCATCACCATCTGCCAACAGGTGCCTCTATTCATGATGGCCTCATAGTACAGAGGCTGGCAGATGGCAACATAGCGGTCATAGGACATGACTATGAGGAGGGCGTACTCTGTGCCAGCGAAAAAAATAAAAAGAAAAATTTGGGAGGCACATCCCAGGAAAGAGATGGAATGGCTTTTGTTCAGAGAGTTTACGATGGATTTGGGCACAATGACGGAGATATAGCAGATATCATTCAAAGCCAAATTCTTTAGGAAGAAATACATGGGGGACTGGAGATGCTGGTCAGTGGAGCTGAGGGTGACAGTAAGGAGGTTGCCCATCAGTGCTGCCAGGTAAATCAGGAAGAAGAATGTAACATACAGTGTTTGTAGCACCTGGTCGTCAGGGAGTCCCATGAGCAAAAATTCCGTTATGCTGGTCACATTTGTTACTTTCTCAGCCATGCTGATTCGTATCTGTTAAAAGTAAAGATTACGCTGGTATTAGTTTGTTCAGATATGGTAGCCATCACCTTTACTTAACTCTTAATATAGTTTCTTCCTGAATGAGGCATAATTCATCAGAGTAACTGGAAAAATGCATCATACAGGCTTCCCTTCTTATAAAATTAACAGAGAGCAGACAGAAATATGATTGATATTAAGGAGAGTTTAGGAGAGGCTGAAAATGAAATCAAATGCTGTCTTCTGGTCGCCCACAGAACAGAAAAGAGTTTTACCATATTTCGTGCTTTAGGAATCTAACAGACGGTTGTTACGCCCTTTGAGACAAATTTCTGTGTGAAGCAGCTAACAGACTTTACAGGTACAGGGGTAAAAAGGAAAACATTTCTTTTTTTTTTTCCTACTCCAGAAGTTATTTGTCAAACATGGCTTTAGACCTAGAGAAAAATAAAATAAAAATGGTAAAAATGTAACAAAATAAGACATAAAGAAAATAATGTGTGGGTTTGTCAAATGTAATTAAAGATGATACAGAATATATTGCAGGCAGAATGTGGGAGAAGCATGAATTAGTGTCACACTGTGGTGCTAAGTTTTTAGTTGATTTTAGGCAGAAATATTCATAATAGAAATATAAGACACCAAGAGTCACACTTCCTGACCTATTTACGACAGATCTGTGCCTTGTGTGGTAGCCCACTTACACAATTCCCTCAAACCGCCACATCAGCAGTGGCCGGTCCGTGGCCATGAAATGAGCCTCTTAATGACACTAGCCCTCATTTAAACCAAGTGACCGTGGTGTTGTCTAGGCATTCAGAGAACAAGTAGCATCGTCATTCTCTGATCATTTTGGTCCTGGAAACAAATTGGTTGGATAATTTTCTTACCAGTTAGTGCAGGTTTCTTCCAGTGATGCCGATGACAACGTCCCAACTTCTTCCAGAAGAAGAAAAGCTCTTGATTAAGAAGAGCTTTTATTAATGTATTAAAATTAACAGAGATTTTGTTCTTCCAATTCCTTGGACCTTGCAGTCAGACATGAAATGAGAAGAGAAGTTCCCAATAACTATGGCGTGATAGGGCACATTTTCCCGTTTCATTTTGCATGTGTCTCTATAAACGTGTAAGGAAAGGATAGCCATGGGTGTCTGTCATCAAATGACGCTTTTATTCAAGAAGAGCTGCCTGCTGCATGACCAAGTGCGCTCAAGTAGCTTTATAATGCTTGCATGGTTGCTGAGTTTTAAGCTGTACTTTCAGCCTCTGGCATTGGTTCACGGTTAATGATCTTACACGTCACATGAACTTACAGTCATATAATCGAGGTAGAAATTAACTAAAGGAATTGACCAGGGGTTCTGATGAGAGAGCGTTTATTCCCTGAGGGATCAGAAGGCAACTTCAAACCCCTGAAGACTAAAGACTAAAGATGACTTAGAAGGGTGCTTTGTTTGCCCCTACTAGCTTTCTGTTATGAGTGTATCACAACTCTGTGAAAATATTCAAGCTGTGGCCTTCTGTTTATTCATTTATTATAACATCAAGATTTTAGTGGAAAATAGACCATTTGAATTCACGTATTGAAATTTAAATTCAGGAACGCATATTAAAACACGAATGCTATTTTATTTTCCTTTTTTTGGTTTGTATTTTCACACTATTATATATTCAAATGTTCATGTAAAATACCAAGAAAGACTAAATTTAAGTAAAACTTGCTTCACTCCTATATTTCCTCCCAGGGACCACAGGAGGGGCAAGTGTGGGAGCATTTCCTCTAGTTTTAAATTAAGTGCCTCTTTTTTTCCCCAGCTTTATTTTCATAACACAATGTCCTATTCAGTTGAAATCATGAATTGTTTACATTCACCATCACTGTTTACAAGTACACCACGATCTTACATTTTCAGGGCAGTCACAGAAAAGAGCACATTTTACTATGATTCCAGAAAGTATACTTTATGTTTAAAGTATTCATGGCTAAAATGAGGTTGCACAAATCTTATAACTTGACTTGTCGATTTTTTTTTGGTCCTGCTTATTAAGTTTGTTTGTCTTTTTTTTTTTTTTTAGACTCCACATATAAGTGATATCTTCATGATATTTTTCTTTCTCGCTCTGGCTTACTTCACTTAAAATGACATTCTCAAGGTTTATCCATGTTGCTGCAAATGGCATTATTTTATCATTTTTAGGGCTGAGTAGTATTCCATTGTATAAATACACTCCAACTTCTTTATCCAGTCATCTGTTGATGGACATTTAGGCTGTTTCCGTGTCTTGGCTATTGTATATAGTGCTGCTATGAACATTGGGGTGCAGGTGTCTTTTTGAATTAAGGTTCCCTGTGGATCTATGCCCAGGACAAATCAAATATTTCTAATTGTAAATTAATCTAGCCCCAATTTTTAAGGAATAATGTGATCTAGGATTAAAGTTTAATGGATAAAAATAAGTTTAAATTGATGGGTTAAATAATATAAACATGTCTTTCAAGTCATCAGCTTTAAGTGTAACAATTTTATTGTGTCTAGTTTACTGAGAGTCAATAAGCTCGTGTTATCTGTGTTACAAAATTTGTCAAAAAATTGATTTGCTATGATAATATTTTCATATGTAATGAAATAGAGATACATGAGGTAAACATTCCTAGGTTAGCTCTATAAGAAAAATTACACTTTATGGTATGTCTATGTAAAAATACTTTCTCTAGATTTTTGGTATTTGAAGCTTTAGAGTTCTGCTATATTAAGTTAAAAATGGAAATTAATTGAATGTCTATCTTATAATAAAATACTGAAACATTAATTGCTAAAGAAGTTTTGTTTACCTACTTTTGACCTCTTATTACAGAGAGACTAAATATGTTTGAAACTATTAGTAAATATATTTTGTGCTTTATTGAAAGATTGTAGCATGAAATGACATATTTCTATTTAAGAACAGAACCTGAGAAAAGAGTCTTATGCATGGTCAGGACGAGAATTAGATTGAATTCAATTAAATGAATTATTAATATTTAAAGGTGAAATGGTCAAAACTAGAATTTGTTTTTTTTCTGTTAAGAAGACAAATTTTTCTTTAAATATTAATCTGCTTTTGATAAGCAAATTATAAATTTTCTGCATTAGTAACTTTCTGCATTTGCCTTTGAAATATTGTCTTGTCACTTGGTTAAGTGAATAAGTAATGTTTCACAGTGACATATGATCTTACTTGGCCAAACATTAAAAACCCTGTGATATCTCGGTCAGACTTTCTCAAATCAAATTCTAAATGAAGTTCATTTGTCCTTTAGCTAATTTGGGGCTACGTCAAAGGGCCCCTGGATATCTCAAAGAGAGAGATTAAACTAATTAAGCTTATTTGTTCTGTTAAATTATGTGGGAAATATCATCAAATAAATAATATTAACCTTATTAAGTTATGTTCTATGGGTAAATATTCTTAATAGAAAGGTTCCAAAAATTGTACGACATTCCTAAAATTTGAAAGACCCTGGTATGTTGCCAGTCATAATTCTAGTTATTATCTTAAAATGTTGTATGTCACAGAAGTAGCCAAATTTCACTGACAATTGCTTTATATTCAGGTCTTTAATCATTTTTTTAAGTATTTTTGTCTTTTATAGACAGTTATTGTCTTATTCGGATGCTTTTACAAAAATGCGTGGGGATAACTTGCTTTATGCTCCAAAACTAAGTTAGATTTCATAGCAAAAGGCTTCCACTTTGCATAAAGGCTATTTCAGTAATGGCTCCCTTACGTAAGATTACCGAAGAAACAGTAATAAAGACTCCTTTAACTATTTATGTTCCACACTCAGTTAAGTCTCTTCGAAACTCTCACCACACTCGGCATAATTCTGTTAAGCCGACTAACTTCTTAAAAAGCGTTGCTGCTTTCTGTCTTTAATATTACCTTGGTTCAACGTAATAACCATAAGTTGCAACTTTGCTTCCAGAATCACAGGAAGAAAACGATCATGACTGCATTTTGTTAACAGATTATCTTCTTGCCCTCAGAAATGACTTACAAAAAGCCTCTACTGATAAGGCTGATATAATTGGATTTACACTGGGTCCTACTTCAGGGATGAGCAGGGATATTACTGATCTGGATGTGCAATAATGTCCACCATGGACATAGTTAAAATCTCTTAGTCACCAGAAACAAAGTCAGCACAACAAGGCAAATTAATTGCCTTCATCGGAGCTTGCCAACTAGCTAAAGAACAGATAATATTTATACTGACGGTTGCTCTGTCTCTGGAGTGGCTCACAACTTTGGAGTGCAATGAAAACAATGAGGTTTTTTAACCTATTCAGAAGAATCTATTAAAAATGGAAAACAGGTTGCAGCATTAGTCATTGTCACACAGCTACCAAAACAGTTAGCAATTATTAAAACATCAGGACATCCCAAACATGACACTGTGGATACTAAAGGAAATCAACTTGCTGATTCTACTTTTTATTGGAAGGTTTATAATCAAAAGAGGGGGAATGCTAAAATAAAATTTATATTTAAATATCAGGATAAGAAAAGTTAGACATAAAATTCTCTCTTTGTGTTTAGGACTTCAGAACTCCTCAAAGATAAGATTTGATTTTATTTTTTCCTTTCTTCCAATGCTAACAATGTAACTTCTTAAAAAGACAACATTCTTTCCCAACTCTGAAGGGGTTCATGGCCTCTTGCTGCTCAGTTTGTACACGTTTATTTGGACTATGTATTCTTGGTGAGCTTTATGTCAAGTATCAACATGTCATTTTGATGTGTGATCCTTTGTCTTGAAAATGTCATGACTGTGTCTTTGACGTCTGACAGGCAGGACATTTCTCAGAGCTTCCTGACAGTCTGCCTCCTAGGTTAAAATGCTTAGTTTGACTTGAATAAATTTCCTTTTTTTTCTTCTTGATTGTTAATTGAATTTTCATTGACACTACTTAGATACTACACTTCCTACACCCCAAACACCTTACTTTTACTTTTTTTTTTCATGATAACCTTGGTGTGGAAGCTAACACCACTGAATCTTTGGATCAAAATGTTGAACTTGGCTATTCAGCCTTGCTCTAGTGAATGGAACTGGCTTAAACTTGTTGCTGCCCTTATATTACAACGTCTTCCTTTAGTTTTAACATTTTCCTTTCTCTGCACTGTCATTTTAATGTAATGACTTTTAAAAGCATTATATTTCTGAGCATTTTAAAAGGAGACCCCAGGAAAAAAAAATACATATGCAAAAACACTGTGTTTTCCTATTTGTTTTACATATATGACACTTTTATATCCATACGTACTCATTTTAAATTATTTTATTTACAATTTTAGTCTCTTCTAGTCTTGCACTCAAATACTTTCTGCTTTTGGTTTCTTTATCCCTCTAGTTCTTCTGGGTGTTGCTTGGTGTAATTTTTAATTCAATTGCCTTTTCTTTCAGCCACCTAAAATAACTAAGCCAATGAGTTATACTTTTCTCTTTTTTCTCAAATTATATCTAAGAATTGATATTTGTTACAAATTAAAATAGGTCACAATCCATTTAACTGTCACTAAAATTTTGCTACAGCCCCAGACCTTGTGCATCAGCTTCCTCCCTTGCCTTCCTTCACTTTAACCTAGACATGCATTTAAGTATAGAATCTGTACTGATGGCTCCCCATGTCACCACAAGTGTAGGTCAGTCCTAGTTGTGTCCAGTGTTTCCCACCATCAGCGCTTCTGGTCTGAATTCTGCCCCCTGTCACCTCACTCAAATCTCGTGTCCCCAGCGCTCCTTCCTCAGGCACACCTTGTCCTTGACGCTTCCTGTGGCTGCAACGCTCTTCTCCCAGATATCTGTTCCACTGTCGGTGCTTTCCAAACATCACTTTGCTTTTACATGCTAAATGAAGCAGAACTCAGTGTGGATATATATGTAGCTTGGTCTGCGATCCACTGGAAAACTTGGTGACTCTAAGTTACAGGGAACACAAAGGTTTAAACAAAGTAACACACCATGAAATCAGTTCTCCTGTCTATAGGTGAATGATCGCACCATAGCATATATTTACATCTAGGAGGATTTTTTGAGTTAGTTTGCATAGGATTAATATTCACTAAGTTTTCTTTCATAACGGATTTCTGGGATTTTAGAGTTCTGGCCAGGCAGACCTTAGTCATTTTTATAACTGGTACTGAGGGGAAAAAATAAAAAATCACATTAGCAACCTAAAGCTCTATACTGACAAATCATATACTATATTTAACCACAAATACTGTATACTGTTTTGAAAGGTCTTTCATTTCCTTTAAATATATGCACATTAATACTGAGCTTTGAATTCATCACCTGATATCTTTTCTGTTCATTATTGAAGCAAATATCTTTTCTTTTCATTATTGCATTTCCTCAGCATGAGCTCAGACCTTCCTTCCAACCACCACCAGAGTAATTCTGGTATACTTATTTTATACAAATGTTTATTTTTTCTTTCAACAAAATAATCCCAAATACCAGTATACAAAGAAAATTATTTAATTTAACCTATATTTTCAATGTCATGTGTATCATTATAACTTGATTACATTTCTTGAAAAAATATATTTCACTGTGTAATGTAGGAAGTAGTCTAACAATACATCAAAATTCCACGATCGTCAACCTACTCTTATGATTAGAGACTATATTTAGTTTATTGTTCATATGAATAAATGTCCAAATAATTGTTCATGCATAACATTTTAATTTATATTCCTGTTAAGATTTGGGATTGCTGCATAAAAATATAATATTCAGGCTACTGAATGTGAGTACTTTTAATTGACTGTTATATATTCAAAGTGGAAACTCCCAGAATATCATCATGTCATGTGATATATTTCAGTTGAAAATGCCACTCACAGGTACAAATGTGTCTGTCTCACTGCATTTTAACTAGATTCCAAAGTTACTATTTTGATTTTTTTTTACTTTTCATTCATGAAAATTGATGATGTATAGAACAAGTACCACTGCTACTATTATTGAATTTTAATATATTTTTCCTTTTTATGTTTTGTGTGTATAATTTAATTTTTAAAATTTCTCTCCATGTTCTTTCCCATCTTTCTCTTTGAGGATTAGTTTATTTTCTTGTACTTTTGTAAGAAATCTTTGACTATTGAAGATATGCATTGCACATATTTTATTCCTACTATCAATGTCCAAGAGTTCCTTTTTTTCCACACCCTTGTGGACACTTTTAATCTCTTGTCTTTCTGATGATAGACATTCTAATGGATGTGAAATGATACGCCAATGTGGTTTTGACTTTCATTTTCCAGTTGATTATTGATTTCAAACCACTTTTCATGTACATTAGACATTTGTATGTTTTCTTTAGAAGCATATTTATTTAACTCCAGTGTTTATTTTCAATCAGATTTATTAATTGTTTCTCTTTTTTTGGTTTTTAATGAGTTGTGTGGATTCTTTACATATTTTTCTTATTAACTCCTTATCAGATATATCGTATGCAAATATTGTCTCTCATTTTGTAGGTTGTCCTTTTATTTTGTGGATGGTTCCTTTTCCTGGGAAAAGCTTTGTAGTTGGCTACAGTCTACCATATTTATTTTTGGTTTTATTGCTATTGCGCTTGGTGTCAGATCCAAAAAATCTTCACCAAGTCTAATGTCAAGAAGCTGATGCCTTCTTCTTGTTGCTTTATGGTTTCAGGCCTTATGTTTAAGTCTTTGATCCATTTTAAGTTAATACGTGTGTAAGGTGAATTTTTGCATGTGGTTGTCCAGTTTTTCCAAAACCATTTGTTAAATAGACCATTCCTTCCTCATTGTATAATATTGGGGCTCGCTCTTATGAATAAATTTTCCATATAAGTTCTGAGCTATTTATATTGATCCCTCAAATTTCCTAAACATATCACTTGTCTTTTAAGGAGATATTCACTTAATTGTCGCTTAGGGAAACATATCACAAGGTATGAAGGCTAGAAAGGATGTCTAATATTAGGGGAATTTTAAAAATATAAAATATCCTATGCAGATAGAACAATAAATAAAAAACCTTCTGAATCTTGACATCAACCATACTTCAAGATAGTTACTTATAAGTTGAAAAGAAGCCACAATGCATTGTACATATTATAGTTGATATTTTTATAGGAAGTATTGTAAATTTCCATTTACTTAATATGCCTGTGTCTCAACGCACCTACAACGAATATACAGAAAAATGCTAAGTAAGCACTGAATTTATAGACAAGAAATTGTTCATCTACATAAGCAAAGAAAAATGCAGCAGGTAGAAAAAAATGAAGTCTTGTAGTTTCTAAATGTTTACCTTTTATAGTTTTGGACTTTAAGACCCATAAGTCATTCTTTGAAGAAAAATAAAATTACATGAATTCAATGCCATGATCTTATAATCATATAAATTAAGTTGTAACTGAGCAAAGTTTGAGTGAAAGGTGCCTGGTGATTGGGAGATGGTGATTTATAGAGCCTTGAATATTTCCAGTGAGTTCAGTGATGGACTTTACCCTAGGAAAGTGGTGTCTTAGGGGAGATCCTGAAGAAAAAGCAGCATGATTGCTGCGACAGGGAGAGTCCAGTTGAGTGGGTAAAACGTGCCACACTTGGGGTAAGCGCACGGCGAGTACATGGTGATGTGGTGATAAGACAGTCTAGTAATGCTTTGACAAGAGAAGGAACAAGAAGATAAGAGAGTGCCAATCCATACAGTATTTCTAGCTCAGAATGAGTGATTTATTTTATGTTCTTAAATCAGGATGAATAAGCTAATCTATTTTAGGAAGGAAAGAAACATGTTCTGATGGACAGTGTAAAATGTCCACTCTGATTGTGGTGTGTGGGCATCATTAGATGTTATCTCGAGGGAAGGGGCTCAGATCTTTGAAGGGCATCACTGTGGTATCTAAAAATGGACATGTGCAGCTTACATTCTGATATTGTCTAAAGATGAAAATATGTTGATGCATTTGAAAAGAATTTTTTAGCAAAAAAAAAAAAAACAAGAATTTTAATAGATTGACTGTGAATTGTGATGGATTAGGGGATGGCAGGGAAAGTTCTAAGGTGCCAGACTCCCCAACTTACATAATGAAGAGTTACTGTATCATATAGGTTTTTTTTTCTCTTGAGTTTGGTTGAAATAATGTTGACTTTGGTTTTCTACATTTAAAGGTCCATACTTCAAGCCTCTTTTCTCAAGGAAGTAATGAGATAGCAGGTAGGTATTTTAAATAGAATTCAGTACATAGTATTTCAAAGGAACGCATAAACACAAATTTAATATTCAAAATATAAATGGTAACATTTATCTTAGCAAGTTTACACCACACAGAAGAAGGTTCAAGCAAACAAATAAGATGTTTACAAATACTTTTCTAAGTCAGGAAGTTGCTTAAATACTTATAAAAATGATCTTTATATATATTGTCATTTTGGTTCATCAAATTACATGTATAAGTGTATTGTCAAGATTTAGAGAACAAATTGTAAGTAAATGCTGTTCTCTTCATAAAAATATCTCCCATCTCTTTTACATTCTGTGAGATTTTATCAAATACTCTTCGAGTTTTATAATCAAAATAAAATGAAATATTATTTTACTTCCATTTCAACTTTTCTCATGGGTTTTCTAAAAGTCGCTCACATTTCCCTTTTGCTTTATACCATTACACTGTTTTATAAAGATCACCAGCATCATAAATTCTGATTATATGATAATCAGCTTTAATACAAATCTGCCAAGAGGAAATGTGATACATAGTATCAAGTTTGCCCTTTTCCAATGAAACCAACTTTATTGCCATTTTTGAAAGTAAGCACAAAGTGTTTATGTAAGTGTAAAAATGGGATGAAGATGAATAAATGGAATAGGTAACCTTTTATATATATCTTTCAATTGTATTTGCAGCAAGTGACACATTTTTTTCCTTTATGAATAACTCAAACTACCCACAGCTCCTGGCTTGTCCTAGCCACAAAAATAAACAAACAAACAAACAAACAAATAAAAGTCAGTTAGTGTTTTGGGATAAGTGATGTGATGAATCGAGGAAGATTTAGATACACATTCTGTGCCAAGAAATTGGATTTGGAAAGATTACTGCCATTAACAGAATACGAGAATCTGTCTTCAGTTGTGAGGGTTTAAGAACATGCCACCCCAAAATATGTTGCTGTGGCATAAGTGACTATTTTGAGCAGAAAGCACTTGAGAAACAGCAGATGTAGGAAGGGCTCCATGACTTCCCTTTTCTACCTAAAAGCAGGTCATAACATTTCCTACTGGAAGGTGCCCACCATGACCCAGGAGGGGAATGTCATTCTTATCACTGAAGGCTGATCATTGACATCAAAGTGAACCTGTAAAAACACAATCTACTCAAATAACTTTTACTGTCCTTTAGTTTCTCCATTTATTTCTTACTCTCCTATAATTTAGTGTCCCTAGCCCAAACATCTTTGTCTTGTCACATCCCCACACTTTATCATTATTTGTTACGAAGTTGTATCAACTTTTGGACCCAATAAGTTCTTCTAGTTTCTGTTTACTTAAATAAAAATGAACAACATAAGAGTTGTCAATTGAAGTTTTATTCAAGGTCTTATTAAGGGCTGTAGCCTGGGACATAGCCTCTCAGCAGCTCTGAGAAATCTCCTCTGAAGAGATGGGGAGAAGCCAGTAGGTAAGTTTTTTTTTCCCCCAGGGGATACATGCAGTTAGGCATATATCTTGGGGGGAAAATGTGACTCACAAGGAATAGATACCTCAGTTAATTATTTTGCTGTTTTTCTATGTATGGAATAATGCAAGAATCTGGGTTTATTAAAATTCCTCATAAGATTAAACAGCTAACTATCGAAGAGCCTGTTTTTCCAAAACACGAAGTTCCTCATTCTGCTTTTCATCCTGAATCCCTCTCAGGGTGCAGTGTCTTCAGCAAACACAGTAGCTAACAACTTAATCCTTGTAGAACTGCACGATGAGCAACATTCTTTCTTTTACATTTGTTTTCATTTAAGGAAATCTATCTGCAAGTACAAAAATGAAGCAAACTGTATATGCTTTTATCCTGTGAATCTACCTTCTGTTAGTTTAACACTTAAGCTTAACCACAGATCTTAAGAGGGTGGAATGACTTTTTTCCTCCCTTGCAGAATAATACACAGCAATACCTGTGTGAAGATACAGAATGTTTCCCTATTATTGTGAGAGTTTGTATATGGCTTTTCAGATGAAAAAAGAAGAAATGTTAAAAGAAATGTGATGTACATTTTTCATTTACACAAACGGGTAATTTTGGTCTCCATGACAATGCACTGGGTTAAAAAGAAAAATTAATTAGGCATTCAGGAAAAAAATTTTAAAAAAAAAGCTGTGGTTTAAATATATACAGAAAAGGGCATGCCAAAATTGAAACTAAGAAAAATGTCAAGCATTGGCATCTGCAAGAAACTGTTGAATTCATTATATTCACTACTAATGTCATTAAAAAAAAAAGACTTTTAAAAATCTTGGTCGCTAAAATAGAGTTTCTAGTGATGTAATCTGAGTATCAGTCAACTATGACATAATCTCATTGAAGAGGCTGAGGTTAGATTTGCATTCCCAACAAGCTCTCAGATTATTCCAGTTTCCAGTCCACTGACCACACTCTGGAGAGCAAGAGTTCAGAGGCAATCGGGTAGACAACACCATCTTAGAAAGCTTTGATAGAATTTATTTCTTCTAACAAGCTTGCCATCTCTTGGTTACTAAAAGGTACTGAAATAATTAAAAATTATAAAGCTTCTTCATTAACATAGAAAGGTGGCCATAAGAGTAGAAAACCTATTTTCTACCACCTTTTCTCTCCCCCTCCAGCTGAATTGTATAAGTTTATGCTCAAATTACTGTCTGCTTGAATATTCTGTAAGAATATAAGATTTTTTTTCACCGTGTGAGATGTTCCATTCTTGTGTAGTCTGGTTCTAAGTTTTTTTTTCCCTTCTCCTTATTAACTTTGTTACCACTGCCAATACTTTGAAATTTTGTAATATTATTTAGAAAAACTTCAATTAGCTAACATCTTCCTGATATTTTTCTAATGAAATTCTCCAATTATGTGTATATTTGTAATTAAATCAACACCCATGCTTAATAATATTGCCTGGCTCACCCTATGTACTTTAAGTATGTATTAAATTATTTTGCAGTACAAAGCAATACATTTATAACAGTCTATCTACTAGATGTAGGAACACCGCTTTATATAACGGAAAAAAACTGTTGGCTGATGGTTACGATTCAGGTGTAAATTATAAAAAATGTGAAGTGAACTGTTGGTTTGGGACAAAAATCAGTCAATTTTCCCATTGTAAATGCCTTGTGGGCATTTGTGTCGTTTATCTCTTTATGACTATGATATTGCACTGAGTCATTCTTAAACACAGTAATTACAGAGTACCTATTTCAGTAGAATTCAAACCAAAATGTAAAGTGCAGAGATGTCCATATTGGGTGGTATCCATCCAATACTAAAATTTTCAACACTTACCATTTGCAAATGTGCTTTGAGAATCCATTCTAAATTGCTCATTTTAGTTAATCTCTCAAATCTCCTGCGTACTTTTGGTCAAGAGCAATGTCTTTCTTGTTAGAACTTTTCTGAAAGCTTTCTTTACATCTTTATTTCTTAGGGTGTATACCAGAGGGTTTACCAATGGGGTGACCACACAGTAGATCACCGAGACCACTTTACCCATGGTGAAGTTGTACTTGGCAGGAGGGCGAACATAGGCAAAGATTATGGTGCCATAGTAGATGGTGACCACGGTGAGGTGGGACGCGCAGGTGGAGAAAGTTTTCTTCCGGGCTTCCCGGGAAGACAGCCTGATGATTGTGACCACGATGTGCCCGTAGGAGGACATGGTGAGAAGAAAAGAACTTAGAATCACAACAGAACTACACGTATAGCCCAAGGCCTCCACCAAGAATGTATCTGAGCAAGAGAGTTTAAAAATTGGGTCTGAGTCACAGAAGAAATGATTGATCTTCTGGGGTCCACAAAAGTCTAGGTAAGAGATGAGTATGGTAGGTAGGAGGGGGGCAACGAAGCCCCCAACCCAAGATCCAGCTGCAAACCGCAGGCACACGGGAAGACGCATGAGGAGTGAGTACCTCAGAGGGCTGCAGATGGCCAGGTACCGGTCATAGGCCATCACAGCCAGCATGATGCACTCCATAGCTCCCATAGAGAAAAAGAAGTAATATTGGGCCACACAGCCAGAAACAGAGATGGTGACCACCCGCGAGACACAGGTGGCCAGCAACTTAGGCACTGTGGCTGTGGTGTACCAGATCTCTAGGAAGGACAGATTTCCTAAGAAAATGTACATGGGTGTTTGGAGAGTGGAGTCCATCAGAACGATGAAAATGATGAGGGTGTTTCCCATGAGGGAGAGCAGATATACAGTGAGAAACATCACAAATAATGCAAGCCGCAGATACAGCATGCCAGAAAACCCCAGGAAGATGAACTCTGTCACTCTTGTTTGGTTTGCCATATTCATATCTCATCCTCGTTGTCTGGAATGAGTTAACAAGGCCTAGAATTTGGCAGAGGAGCAAGAGACGAGTATTTCATACATATTGATTTTTTGATAATAACGGACACAAGAATAGTAAAAAGTCAACGTCTGCCAAACAACATAATTGGCATCTTCATAAATATTTTATATGATTTAGTTCATTTGAGTTATAAAAAAATTACAAAGGTAAATAATTTAATAATGCACTTTGCAAACGGAGAAACTAAATATTTTTCCTAGTCAAATCAATTTAAATGATGGGGCATATATTGTACCCAGGTAGGTTGTCTTAAAAGACCACAGTCCAGACAATACATAAAATGTGACTATTGAAAGGACATGCCATTGTCCCATCACTGAGGATTTCACATCCTGGACATTAGAGGTTGGTGAAGACATAAACCACATGCAGAACAGAGGATGGGGGTGGGCGCTCTCAGAATGGAGCTCCTGGACCACACTAGTCGCCTTATGAAGGCAAAGAATTGTCTACAGTTTTAACTTTATGAACCCTGCTGTACCCCATCACTTAGAGCTTGGTGGGAAATTGGTAGATGAACAAAATGTATCTCCAGAAAGCAAACAAAAAGTGTGAATTCAACACCCAAGGAAAAGTTTTCTTTCATAAATATTCCTCCACCTGTTGTAATCTTGGCTCGCTTGTTTTCAGAATCATTGCATCCATTTCTCCTGCACTGTTTAAGAACAATCCAGCAAATAATATTGAAGTCATAAATCCAGCTGTCTTTCAATAGACAAAGCTTTTAAAGTATAAAATACAGTATTTACAACTATAGTTATGATAAGTGTTCTTGACAAAATTTAAAAAATCTTATTTTTAAAGAAACGGGTTTTTAATGGTTGTATTTATGTATATATGTGTTTTGGTACCAAAATATCCAATTGATAAGTGCAAATTATACAATAGAAAAGAAAATCTTAACACCCATAATAAAAACTTCCTTCTATATGTAAAATGTATATTTTTGCTATTTAACAAAAAATGCCTGGCAGTAAAAATACAGACTTTATATCTCTTGTAGAATCACAATGGAAAAGTAGCTGAATTGTAACAGGAAAGCAATGTGGTTCAAATCCACAAATTCCTGTATTAAACCTTTATGGAAGTTTTGAATTATAAACCTCTATAGAAAACTGTGTATAAGTTTTATGACACCACATTCATGCTCCCTGTGATGTGATGTTGATAAAGTAGAGCTTTTCAAGATATACATCATAGAAATTATTACTTAGACCTGGTTAAATGGTTAGGTTAGTATGGTCAAGGGAATATTTTATGTGTCCCACTAAACCAATCTTTTGATATTGATCCCCTCAAAATGCTAACATTCTTACCACATTATTTTGAATACCACAAATAAAATTGTGCTTTTGCTGGCTCTACCACTATTCAAAAATAGTTTTCAAAATATGAGGAGAAATTGACCTAGAATATGTAATTTAAGAGAACCATTCGAAGGAAATAACTGGGACAATTTTTTAAAAATATATTTACTAAGTTTGATACTCTGACCTCATAAGAAAACATTAAGTTATATTACTCATGTAAGGTCATTTATCCAAAGTAACTCATTGCTATCATCTATATATCTAATAACATCCTGTTTAGTCATGCTAAAGGTTATCACATAACTATTTCTACTACAGTTATTATTAGTACTATTATCCTGTTAGTCTCCTGGCATTAAGAAAAAAGAAAGAAAGAAAGAAAAATTATTTGAAAGGAATATAAGTAGAACTTTGACAACAGAATCAAATGAATGCCGTCCCCTAAAAGAAAATGACTTTTCTTTTTCTAATAGATACCCAAATTATCTAATTCTGTGTTTAGAAAAAAATAATTATACACACTCTAGCTATATATAGCTTGAGGAGGAAACGGAATACTAGGAAAAATAATATCCTATTATTTACCATTTTTATAAAATAAAATAACATTGAAATAGAAGGAGAAATGTATTTTTTATTTATTTAATGTTTCATTTTATAAGCTATAGAAACGCTTCTTAAATGCCAAATGAGTATCTGAACAAGACTGCTGTCTCAGATTACAGAAATAACCAAACCGATAAAAGTGCTATCATGTAACTCTATCATTCTCTAGAAAAGTGAGAAACAGCGCTGCTTATATCTGCCCAGGTATACTCACAGGAATGGTTATTTTTCAGGAATTAAATGCTATTACTGATATTTTCTTTAAATGCTCCTTTTCAACATGTCTAGGAATTAGAACACATTACATAAGGGAAGTAAGCTTAGACATCAGCTCTCTGTTACGCCCTTGGCTGTGACACACCATCTACGCTACAGATAAACACAAAACTCCTTTTTTTTTTTTCCCTCAGTTTGTTTGTCCCTGTGACCAGGATGCAGAGAAAGGCATGGTCTGAGATCCCCCTGATGAGAAATGTTAGTGTTTCGTCAGCCTCAAGCTTTGGAGATCTGTCCTCTACCTTGAGACACCCACAGAAATTCCCTGAGGACTGTCCTTTGGTGACAATCAGAGTATTCTCCTCTTGGGGCCAAAGGAAAAGTAAAGCGTGGGAAGCATTTGAAACATCTCCACAGGAACTAGTCTCCCCGGTGGCTTCATTAACTGCCACTGCCCATGAAATTCACCTTTCAAAATGTAATTTCAGAATTGTATCTCTCAATGATTCAGCCACAGTGGAAGAAAGGATTCTCCAGCATAAAAAGTACAAACTAGGTTAGAATTGAAAAGCCTTTCTTTCCAATACAGGGCTACAAAACCAACAAAAGAAAGAAAGGAAGAAACAAAACAACGCTGGCTTGGCATCTCTTTACAGCAAATAACTCAACTAAAACAGGACTTACTGAGTGTGTGTGGAAAACAATGCTGCCCACTAAGCCAGACACCAAGATTTAGCCATTTCACAAACTGTTTATATTACAACACAGTGAATATGTGTAGAGAGTATGAAAGTAGGGCAAACCGTGGTATCAGAAGAAGAAAATGACAACCTAGAACAATGAATAAAATAAATATAGATGATATCCACATAGACGCAGTGAAAGAGACGTTGCAAAGTAATTTTGAGTTTGCTTAAATTACTTAATAAAAAGAATGTCCAGTTTATCGGTTTCTGAACATTGGTTATCCCTATGTTAAATAAAATAAACTCAACAATTTGCATAGATGCAGAGCAGATCAAACACTTAACGCACTAAAGAAACAAATTGTAAACCAGTGGTAAATGAAGAAGGGGAAGTCATCAAGAGATATTTCAAAATGTGCGGAGAGAGTTTTCTTTCTCTCTCTCTTTTTTTCTCAGTAACATAGGATGTTGGTTTCATGTATTGATATGGGCATGAAAAATGCTCAGGTAAGAAAGCTTATCTGAGGATATCAAATCTCTCATCCAAGGTATTAATAGTGATCACACTGTGTAACTCTATCCTAGGGCAATAGACAATACAATTTTTATAAACGTTTAGTGCTGTAACTGACATAGCATAATACACACTCATTATAAGCAATGAGTTTTGACAAATGTATACACACATGTAACTACAACCACAGTTAAGAAACCCAGCATTCTTTTCTCCTCCACAAAGTTTCTTCATGCTCCATGCACTCATGCTAATTCTTCCCTTAGAACCAAGCAATTACTTTTCTCCTTTTTTTTTCGTTTATGGCCTAGCTTCCTTATTCTATGTTTTCATCCATATGGAATCACATCATATAAGCATTTGTGTCACATACCATGATAGGCTTTTTCCCACGTGCTGAGTATTTATGTGCTGTGCCTATTTAATTTAATAAGAAAATGCTATAAAATTTCCAAGGTTATTGGAACATTTTATTTTATTCTGGTGTTTTTGTCTTATTATCAGGCTAATGTTAGCCTTATAGTATCATTTGTTAATCCTCCCTCTTCTATTTTTTGTAAGAGTTTAAAAGGTTTGGTATTGATTTTTTTCTTTTAAATATTTGGTAGAATTCATCCTTGAAGCCTTCTGTCCTTAAGCTTTCATTGCTTGGGAGTTTTGATTACTGCTTCAATGTGTTTATTCGTTATTGGTTTGTTCAGTCTTTCTATCGTGTCTTGATTCAGAGGTGGTAGGTTGAATATTTCTAGGAATTTATACATTTCTCCTAGGTTGTCTCATTCTTTGGTGTAAAATAGTTCATAATTTTCCTTTATCATTCATTTTATTTCTATGGGGTCAGATGTAATTTCTCCTCTTTAAAACTGGACTTTATTTATTTAAATCTTCACTCGCATTTTCTTAGTTCATGTAGCTAAAGGTTTGTGGGTTTTATCTTTTCAAATAATTAATTCAGTGTGTCAGTTATTTTCTATTGTCTATTTTATTTATTTCTGCTGATATTTTTTACTTCGGTCTGCTTAACTTGGGTTTAATATGCCCTTCTTTGTCTTGTTCATTGAAAAACAAAGTTAGTTTTTTATTTTTAGGTTTTTGTCTCAGTTATGGCATTTATTATTTAAAACTTCTCTCTTAGAGCTGCTTTTGCTGTATACCATAAGTTTTACTATATTGTATTTTCATTTGTCCAAAGATTTCTCCTTTGTTTTTTGACCTAATGTCTTCTGTAAGAGTGTACTGCTTAATTTCCACATATTTGTGAATTTTACAATTCTATACCTTTTATTGATTTCTAGTTTCATAACACTGTAATTGAAAAAGATGCTTAATATAACTTCAGCCTTTATAAATGTCTTAAGATTTGTTTTGCAGTCTACCATGTACTCCTATTTGGGAGAATGTTCCATGTACACTCGAGAAAAATATGGATTTGCTGCTGTTGGAAGCAATGCTTGGTATATGTCTGCTACGCTCATTTGGAGTAAAGAGGAGTTCAAACCTTCTGGTTTCTTATTAATTTTCTGTTTGTATGATCTGTCTGTTGTTGAAGGTGGCATATTGAAACCATCTACTATTATCCTATTGTTTTATATCCCCCCCCTTCATATTAGTTAATATTCGCTTTATATCTTCAGGGTCTCTGATACTGGGTTGTAATATATTTTAAATTGTTATAGCCTGTTGATGAATGGATCCCTTTTTCATCACATGGCATTGTTTGTCTCTTTTAATTTCCATTTTCATAGAATATCTTACAATGCCTTGATTTTTAGCCTTTATTTGTCCATAAGGCTGAAGTAATTCTGTTGTAGAGAAAATAAAATTGGGCCTAGTTTCTTTGTTTATCCACTTATCCACTCTGTGTTTTTTGATTGGGGAGTCTAGTCTTCCAGCCTGAGACACCTTTACAAAAAGAGAACTGAATAGTTAACACCCTATGCAGAATTTAATTCTTTTTATCTACTCTAGTACAAGTCCCTCTATTGGCCAAATCTAGCCAGAAGTTCACTGCCAATGGCTTCAGGCTGGAATTAGCAGTAAACTTGTTGATGAAGTTCAGAGAGCTTAGACTTCAGGACACAGTCTGAATATGAATAAACAGGGGATTTAGAGGGTTTTTTTTAAAAGATATCATACACTCAATTTGTAGGCTAATTTCTATCTAGATGAGGCAAACTGTTCTCCTGAACACACGGATTGATATATTTTACAAATTTTTTTAAAAAGTTAGCCATTACCAAATGACCACTTCTTTTTATTTCTTCTTTCCTTCTTTATTCTCTGTATCTCTAACTTATTATGCTTGTGTGTGTGTGTGTGTTGGTTTGTGTACCTATGTGTGTGTATAAAATTCTATTTCCTTTTCTATAAAATGTTCTGGTTATTTTTTTCTCATGAGTCCATTGACTCAGTTTGATCTTTAAGCTTTCACTGAATTTTTAATTTTAATAATAATTTGCTTCTATTTTTGCGAATTCTACTTAAGTCTTTTTCAAATATTTGTGGTCAACAATTATTTTCCACACTTTGCTTTTTAATCTTTTTGATTCTTTCTAGTTATTTTTTTTAAAATATGGTACATATTTATTTACCTTCTAAGTAAACTATTGAAATGTATAGACTTCTTCCACACTGAGAATTTTTGAAACAAATTTTTATCATATGGAAAATTATTAGCATGTGTTATTCTTTAACACTTATAGTTATGCTACCTATAAATTACTCTTGGGCCATTCAAAAAGAAATAACTAGGTAAGTTAACTTCATAAATCAAAATGAGATGAAATCAGAAATCAACCAAGTCCTTTTTAATTTGATCAAATATTTAGATGCATACAACCTTGAGACATTTTTAATGTGTTATTTACTTAAATATTTTATTTACATTAAACAGTCAAAGTTGATAAAAATGTTGCCAATTAATAAGTTTTCTCAATATATGTTTTAAAATGGCCTTAATTTATTTTCTTAATTCAACTTGTATATTGAATTATTACATCTCATGACTTGTTTGGATGATGTAACTATAGCAGTATTATGAAGTCGTATTAACAACTGAAATGATTTATAAGCAGCAAAGTCAACTATTTAAAGCAAAATGTTACAGTGTGGCAGGTTAACGCAACAAATTCAAAAGACCAAAATTTTATCATCTTTTCTAACCATTCATGGGTGGCCTTCAAATGTACACTGTATTCTATATCAGAATCAATTTTGGGCTGAGTCAAGTTCAGAACTGATTATCACCATCATACAGTGAACTGTTTGAGAATAAGTCAGTATAATCTGAAATGTAATTAGAACTAAAATTTGATTATGCATATTTTGAGATTAAATTTTAGAATATTTGAATAGAATAGAAAGCAAATGTCTCAGACCACTCAGCAAACTGTAAAGCTTCTGGGGTCAAGTTTAGGCGTTCTTGTGATACAAGTTGATGCTTACCTTCAGCTAAAGTTAGGGAGAAAGTAATAAATAATGAAGGTATTTTCTTTCTTCCCAAATTTAAATGCTTTCTTCAGTATTTCTACACTTAAGTCTACATTGAGTGATAATATTATTTGTATTTTACATAAATTCAGAGTTTTCTTGTTTTAAAAATTTTCTAGGCAAAAGTACATATTCTGTGAAGACTTATCATGAGAAAGTCAGGTTATCCCCCTGGGACATTTTCTTAACTTCCCTTGCCCTCTATGTAATGAAATACGTAGAAATAAACACATAGTTAAAGTATAGTGTAATGTTATAATTACTGTTCAACAAATATTTCTGGAAATATTAGAATTATGATGTAACCTACTATCCATTATTTTGCTTTTACCATTATAAACTAGTTGATTTATTTGCTTGACAGACATTCATATCCAATAGAATTTTGTAATTTTTAAAAAATAACTGTTCTGCACATGAAGTTAAGAACTTTTACAATCAGAATTACTTGCTGCTGGTTTCCTTATTGCAATAAATGTATGTTTTATTTTAAATGAGTGATGGATTTCCGTATCTAATACTTACAAGGTGGTCTCATTCAAAAAAATCTATGCTCCTTGCCTACATTAGAGAGTGATTACTCACAGTCTACCTACGAAGCATAATACACACACTTATGTTACTGAAATTCTTATACTTAGTGAATAATGTGGCATTCTATGTTAGCCCGTGGTCATTGATCATACAGATGCTAAAAGATATCAGTGATGTTGAAACAGGAAACAAGTAGACTTTGGGGACTAGTAACAGTCAACAAAGGCCGAGTCCCAGAATACAGGAAATCAAGGAAACCGAAAGTTAAGTGGTCATGCTGGGGCCCGGCTCCTAAAATGTCACCCTGCCCAACCCTCCACCCCAGCTAGGTGTGCCTGCGATGCTGACCGAAGGGGAAGGAGTGGCACAGTGGGAGCAACTTCCCTCCTCACCGACAGCCTCAGGCCTCGGAGGTCTGTGGCAGCCCGTGTGAAGGGCTTTGGCTCGTCAGCAGCCAGAGCCCGAGCCTGGGCTGGTTCTGCTTTCGTAGTACTCCGTTCCTTAGCAGGAACATAAGCCATGCCTCCCTGGATTTACTTGGCCTGTTTCCCTGTGATTCCCCACTCTCTGTAAGGAGGGCTTGCTCTCGGGCTCCACTGTGGGGTTGCTGTCCCATAAACCAGACCTTGAATGGGGAGGTAAGACCCTGCCATCATACGGACGGGGGCAGGAGACAAGGCGGGAACACCACTCCGCCACCATCCCTGTCCCCTGCATGCAGCGAAGCATAGGAGAGTGGCAGTGCACGGCCACTCCGTCTCATCGCCCAAAGCGGACCCATCTCTCGACGAGTCTAGGTTTGGGCAGGTGGTCCTGCCCCCGTCTACTGTCAGAGAGCTCCAGGCCCAAGGCGGGCGGTGGCGGGGGGGGGGGGGCGTGGAGGAGGCGGCGGGCACCGCTCATCCCTACCCCGCCCTTGGGCGGGCTGCCTGTGGGGCTGAGGACACAGTGCTGTGTGACCCGCCAGGTCACAAAGGACAGGGGTGTTTGAAAGGCGGCCCTCTCCGGGGGAGGAGGTGGTTGCGGGCGGGCGGCAGTTGGAGGAGGTTTGCAGGAGACACACGGGGGCGGTTTTGCTGGGCGAGAGCGGCAGGGACGCGGGAGCGGCTCGGCGCGGCCTCTCCATCCGGCTCCCGGCCTGACGAGCCGCGCAGCCTGCGGAGGGCGCCTCGTGCGGTGAGGCGGGCGTCCCAGCGTCAGGACCTGGACCCCGACCAGGGTGGGGAAGGGGGGACAGACACTGATCTAAACGGAAAGGCCATCCAAAGGGTGAAAGCCGTCCAGAAAGCTCTGAGGCAGAGTGAGGGTCGCTTGCCTCTGCCGGGAGAGACGTGATGGCCACTTTTCCCGGGTGCAACGAACCCGCATTGAAAATAGTGCACGTGGTAGTCCTGGGCCAAGGAAGGGAGGGGGGATTAATCTCCGAGCTCCGTGAGGCAGTCAGGGGCCCGCAGGGCCACGCCCACAAGGTTGGGCAAGCTGTTCTCTGCTCGCAGGCAGCAGCGGGCTGAGGGGTGAGGGTAAGGGGTCTGCCATCCAGCCTGCATTCCTGTTCATCCGACTGTGCAGTCATCCTGGTGCCGGCCCACCCGAGCCAGGAGGAAAAGGGAGCCTTGCTCCAATTCCAGCAGGGGTGCTGCCTGGTAGCAAAATGTGGGCACAGGTTGCATCTGTCCAGAGGACCCCGTTTGTCTGAATCAACATGGCATGCATGATGTGTGGGGTTAACTCTATGTGCCAGGGGCGGCGGTTGGGGAAACAATTTCTAAGGAACAATGGCAAGAGATGACTTGCCTCCTCTTTTCAGCTGTCTTCATAGAAGATGGCCATGGACAGCAGTATGATGTTGTCCTATGGCAGCTCCCAAAGCTGCCACGTGTTACCCATGTTCAGCAGCTCCAAGGGGAAACTGCAGCAGCAGCTGGACAAGGGAGAGTATGATCTATTCAAGCAAATGCCCGTATTTGAAAGTGACTTTATCCAGGTGATCTCATTCCTCCCCCTCTTCTGCATGATTCTTTCTTATAATTCCCCCTTCCTTCCATCCTTCCACGCTTTTCCCCAAAATTAATTGAAGACCTAGTACATGCTGAGTGTGCAGAGATGTTTTGAGTGACATCTCCACCGGATAGCGGAAACGTTTTGTTTTGTGTTTCATTAGATGTACACGCCCAGTTGTATCAAGTGGCTCCAGGCTGCTCCATGGCTTTCCATCTATCACCAGCTCTCAGCCTTGGCTGCTCCTCTGAATTACCTGGAAAGTTTTGAAATCACTGATGCCTGGGGCCTACCTCACAAAACCCTAGTGTGATGACTCAGTCAGTCGAGGCAGCAGGGTGTTCAGAGTTTACAGTTCCTTGTCATGTGTAGGCAGGATGGAGACGCAGTAAGCACACAGGCACAAAGCATTATTCTTGATGAGTTGTTCACGTTATGCTATTCACGCCTTGAATCCTTCGTGCGTCTTCTAAGAACATGGACATCTGTTTATGTTACCATGGCATATAGATGTGCTGAGGAAGATTCTGGCTTCTATAGGAGGTCACACTGGAGAGGGAGATGTTGAGTCAGGGCTAAGCTGTGGTACAGGGCTTGAATTACATGTGTGGGAAAACTAACAGCCCTCTGAATGTTTGCACACACCAAGAACTGTGCTGGACACTTTATTCGGGAGTGGAGCAGCTAGGGGAGAAGATAAGACAATGCTCCTTTCCTCTTTCTTCCAACAACAGGTCAGCAAGAGAGGAGAAGTGATTGATGTGCACAACAGAGTAGAAATGGTGACAGTGGGCATTACATTCAGCAGCCCCAACCTCACAATTCCTGATGTCATGCTGCTGGCAAGGCCAGTGATGAGCTGTGCGGTCAATGCCAGACATGACAAACACACACGGGGAAGGGGCTTCAAGTCGGCAGACAGCTTGGAGCTGACCAGGTGAGTCCAGGAGCTTTAGTCTCTTCCTGTTAGAAGTACATGGAGGGGATAAGACCACAAGGTACATAATTCACCATAACATAGAACCCACAGTGACAGAGGGGTCTCAGCAGCATGACTAGCACCTGTGGTGTGAATTCAGAGGAGAAGAGACCAGAAACAGCCACAGGGGTTCACCAAGACTTTACGGGGAAAGTGGCCATTGACCAGGTAAGGAGCGTTGTGGGAATAAGACAAGAAAGCAAGCTGGGGACATACGGTGAGTGGGAGGATCTTGCATGGCAGAGTAAGTGAGGGTTTAACACTTGCTGGTTTTGGTAGGAGCCATACAGGTGTTGGACTGAGACATGACGACATCACAGTGATGTTCTCAGAATTAGGGCTGCACCTGTCGGTGATGGGGAGGTAGAGATGAGAGCTGAGGTCAAACGGACAGGATTCGGTAAATCCTTTAACAGAGGGAGTGGACTCTGGCTGGACCAAGAGACTCACTTCCTTCCTCTTTATCCCCACCTAACCCCCGCACTTCTTTGCTCCTCACAGGCTGCTTCCTTTGAGTTTTGTAAAGCTATCCATCTATAATTATGAGAAACAACAAATCTGCTTGAAGATTGTCACTGGTCGCTCTTTTTACCTACAACTGTGCACCCCTTCAGATACAAAAGAAGACCTGTTTGCACACTGGGAAGACCTGGTGCACATTCTGAGACCTCCGGTGGAGGCTTACAGTGGTACCCAGGCTGAACCAGTTGGCGACATGATGGGCATACCTGTGCTGGACGCAGAGGATAAGCGGAGTCCAGCAGTAAGGCTTTGCAGAGACTCTCGGAGAAGGGGCCAGGGTGATTTGGGAGGGTGGCTCAAATGAGCATAGCTCTTGACTGTCAGACTGATTTTTAGGAATCTATCTTGCAGAAATGCTAAGACAAATGTATAAAGTAAAAGTGTGGGGATGCCCACTGGGGCACCAGAACTGTCCAAGCAAAACTGGAGTGTTGGGGGGGGCTAAAGAGGAGATTCCTGCATTCACTGGGAGATGACTTGACAACAAAGGTTCTAATTATAAGCTCTTGAGTGATTTAGCCTCAAGAAGACAGGTGACAGCTCTTTTCAGTCTCACTGATTTTCTTGTTTGCTTCCCCGTTTCTCCTCTTGGCACAGGCTGTGGAGTTCTGTGGAGACGTAGACCAAGATCAGGTCAGCGTCAGGAGCCTTCCCATGGTAGCTGAGCCGTCTGAGGACACCTCTCTGGCTTATGCTGGTGGGGAAGGGATCCAACAGCATGCTTCACACACACATTTGCTTAGGGAAAAGCACTCTTTCCTAATTCCGGTACCTTCAGAACCTGACCACGTGGCAGCATCCCGGGCGGCAGCATCTCGGGCAACAGTGGTAAGCGCTCGGGGCAGCGTGAACACGGCCCGAGAAGAGGTGATCAGCCGACGTGCCACAAAGACTGCTGAAGGTCCCAGAGCGGGGCCCTCTGTGTCCACCATGCAGAGCAGAAGCAATCTGAGTGCACAGGATGTGGGCCGGAGGGTGTCTCAACTCCAGGCCGAAGATCTTACACACGGGAAGAAACAGGAGAGGATACACACCAAAAGGGCTACCCTTCTCCGGAGTTCCAGGGAAGACAAATCGGTCTCGAAATCCCGCAGAAGCACTTGGGGAGGTAAAAGGGAGAAGAGGTCAAGGCTCTTCCTCTGAGGAGCCCACCACCCTCAGCTCCACCCGAAAAGGGGCCAAATCTAGGTGGGTGACCAGATGTCCCTCCCTCCTTTCTGTTGGCTTCGGTTTCTTACTTCACTTTCAAATGCTCTGTGCTCAGATGCGTGTGGTGAACTAGGACCAATGAGGCACTAACCTCTCTTCCAGCAGCTCGCAGTCCAGGCGAAGGGATTGCAGACTTTTCCCGTGTCCTTATCTTTTTCGCTTCCTCTGGAGAATTACAAACGCTAAACCAGGGCTATCACAGGCAAACGGGCACTGTGATAAGAAAAGGGCAGTATGAACTTGGTGTGGTTTTCCCACATCTGCGAGCCCCATAAAGAGAGGGACATGCATGGACAAGACCGACTGCGTCGTGCAGGGGGGCTCCCCAGGGGAGAACAGTTGGAAGTCTTGTTTCTCACCTCCTCCGTGCCGGCCCTGATCAGTTCCCTAGCCTAGTCCTGCAGCCAACCATTTCTCCAAGGAAGTCTGACTCATTCACTGGAAAAGGGTGTTTATATATATAAAAATCTTGGCACTAGACGGTATTTGTTTTAGCGAGATTTGTTCTGTCTTGTTTTCCAGGGTATCTGAGAAGTTGAGGAGAAGCCGACCTAAAACTAGGGCAGATGGGGTCCCATAATCCAGAGACTGGTTTCCTTGTCCCTCCTCTTCTCCTAAAGCTCATCCTAGCCCAGGAGGGAGCATAGGTTCGCCATTCATGGAGACCCAGGATACGGACGAGATTGGATCTCGAAAGTCATCACTCACCTGTTTCAGGGCAGGAGAAACATAACTTTCCTGAAGCGGATCAGTTAACTCATTTCCTCAAATAAATGCCTACTACTTTTCTTTAATGCCTGCTACTTGTCTTTTACCTGTGTTAACAACTGGTGTATACAAAGACACAAGCAGAGTGGGGAATGCAAGCTGTGCTGCGGGGTACAGCCTAGGCAGGGGCTGCAAGGCAGTTCGGTATGTTCGGGAAGATCACAGCTCAAGGTACTTGGAGCAGCAGGAGATGCAGTAGGACAGATATGCTCAGACAGTTATGGGCTGGGGCCTGGGAGATGTTTGGGGCAAAGAATTGATTTGCCCATACCTATACTTACAGTGAGAACTGCGCAAAGGAGTGAAGGAAGCCTGGAATCAGAGAAGTTACTTGGGACCATGGCCGTGAAGGGAGAGATGATAACATGTACAGAGGGTATTGACATGGACTCCATAGAGCATAGTAGTTAAACAAGGGAGTGAGGGACGGGGGAGAATATGAAGTGACCTCCAGGTTTCCTGCTGGACGGTCTGGGCAGGTGATAGTGCAATTCACAGAGGTGGGGAGGCAAGAGAGGACGAGCAGGTCCAGCACTAACACACTCAGTGTGGGCAGATCTGACTTCCTCTTTGTAGTTCACGATGTTCCGGTTTAACAGAACGGGTCTGGTGACTCAGTTTTATTTTAAGTCTACATTGACTCTGTGCTGACTGTGTGCCAGATTCTCCGCTCTGCACAGGGCAGGGTGGGGTGCGCATCCTGTGTGAATAATAAAGCCCCGAGGGAGTTCACAGCCTCCATAGGGAGATAAGAGGTGGCAAGGAAATAAAAGTACATCCAGCGTGAGATAACAATGTGAGCAACACCTTCACGGAACCAATGCTAGAGGATAAGAGAAAATGTGGTTGAAAGACAGGCATTAGTCAAGTCTGGCTGAAGTACAGTGTGCCCATGGTGGGGGGTGGGGACATTTGGAGACACGATGGTTAAAAAGGGTGGGTCCACATTGCTAAGAAATAATGAAGTGTGCTGTAGGTGAGGGAGAGATGGTTTGCAGGAGGACAGCTTGGAGGGGCTGGGAAGTCACTGGTACTGTGACAACTACGTAAGGAGGCAGTAAAAGAAAGGGGGGGCAGGGCAGTAACCTTGGAAGCCCAACATAAGAGGCATGGGGAGCAAGCTGTTTCCAGGTAACTTCCCTTTTGTATTGAATAAACAAGACCTTTCTTTTCACGAGGAAATCTATGGTCATTTTGAATGTGCTCATTCCAAAGCATATTATTGACGCCAGAACATTCTGTGATATCAACTGAGTTGCAGCCTGAAACCCCTGTCCTCCTTCCTGCCACAGCCCCACCTCACACCTTTGCTTGACAGAGCCCACAAGAGCGCTGCTCTTTGCATTCGTCGCTGTCTGCCTCTGGTTGCCCAGGCTAGGATGGAAAGTCACATTCTGTGGGATGGGAAGGACTACCAACTGTCTTTCCTCCTCCCCTTCCCTCTGAAGGTCCCTGAATTATATGTCATGTCAGATCCATAAATTAAGGAAGAATAAGACTTGTGAACACTCAGGATATTCAGGGAAGGAAGAGGAAGTATTTTGTAGTATTCAGGATAGAAAAGCTTGCCATCTAGACTTAGCAGTTCCACATCCTGCAGTCAATACCCGGAGGAAACTCACACATGTATTCCAGGAGAATTTTGGAGCAAAGCCCAGGAAGTATCTCCCAAGGTTCACCAACTGAAGAATTAATAAATTGTGGTATATATGTGCAGTGGGATATGATACAGCATTGACATTGGTGTGGATGCATCTCACCTACTGCTGGATTAAACAAAGCATGTCAAGAAGAGTTACTGAACAGTTCAAAAATGAGAGCAAACAAAGCAATTCCATGGTTGGTAGTGTCTCAAGGAAATCGGGTATCTCTATGGTGAAAAAGGAGATGTCATCTGGAAAATATACACAAAAGATTCAATAGTGTTTGGAATGTCCTATTTCATAAACAAGGTGTTGGGTATATGGACACTGAAATTAAATTTCACCTTTTAACACTTCTGAAAGCAGGTGGTCCTAAATTCTGTATTTATCATTGTTACAGACATAACCAGTTCATTGTAGTAAGTTTACATTTCTTATATTCACAAGAGTGATCTGTGTTAAAAATCAAATCTGAAGGATTATCTTAATAATTACAAAATACAAACTTGCAGGGATAAGATATCATTGAGTTAATATAGTTGCCAGCTTTTTAAGGGCACATAAAACAATGATATATCTTGAATTGATGACATCTTGGTTCAAATGAAATACTGATCTTTTTTCTTTAATCCATACATGTATGTTACACGTGGTATTTCGTACACCTGATGGATTGTATGATAAAGAATCTGTTGTCTGTCCTCACACCTTCATCTTGTACAGGGGCTGGAAAAGCACAAATATTTCTAACTTACGACTATTCAATTGAGGAATGTGAGAATTTAGCAGAGACTGCTAGACGTCTACCCGATGTCCATTCTGGTTTTCCTTAACTAACAACATTAGTTTTATCAGGAACAGCTACCCCCGCCCCAGCAGCATTGCTTTCTTACTGCCTGAGGACGAGCAGAAAAGAAGGTATGGTGTTGGTTAAGTGTTTCTGTTTGTTTAGACTGAGCTGACTTATTCTTTATCACTTTTAAATAATCTTTTTTAAAATCAAGTTTATTGTCTTTTCTTTATGATATGTTAAGATTTTCTTATCTTTTATGTGTCAAAATTTGGAATTGTATTCTGATCAGTTCCATAATATGGGACTCTGAAGTGTAGATTGATAGATAGATAGATAGATAGATAGATAGATAGATAGATAGATAGATAGATAGATGGATGGATTTTGCTTCCTATGTCAGTTCAATTTTAAAGAGTTTCCAGTGCTTTTGATACATATCCTATGTGTGCACCAGTGCTGGACAGTTTGGGGTCTCTCTGGCTTCCTACTGCATACTTTTGTTCTCCAAGACATGGATATGCTCTTTATATGCAGATGCAAGCGTCTGCAGCCTGGAGATGAGTCTCGGAGTTTATGCATACATTACTAGGACGGCTTTCTTGAACTTTCTTACCTCAGCTGCTTCCCCTACATCTTCCTGCTCTTAGGGGTCATTTCCTGGGTTTCTTACTAGAAACTGGGGTTTTAGTTGTCTTGCTCTGACATGCACTCCGCACGACTGCGTCTGCCTCCCTTCCAAGCTTGAGAGGCTGTAAAGCGAAAGGTCAGGAGGGATGCTTGCTTCCCATGCTATGGAGATCACAGCTCCTGTAGCGAGAAGCGTTCTCCTTTTATTATATTTAGGGTGACTGCCTGGCCACTGTTGTCACTGTGGGGTTGCAGGATTGCCTAGAAGCTGGGGAAGAAGAAAAAAAAATTCCCCCCCCCCAATTCACTCTGACCTGAAAAGTTCCCTATTCCACTTCTCAGCACAGAAATGGATAGCTGCCTTTGGAGCTCCTTCTGGCAGTTGTCAATGTGAAGTTCTAGGCAATAGGCACTTACTTACTGTATTTTATTTTTTGTCCAGGCTAGGAGAAACTGGAAGGAAAACAAAGGGACAAGCATCCTTGTTAGGTGGCACTTCAAAATATATGTATATATTTTTTTCCCAATCCACCTGCTACTATTTGCTTTTCAGAGCCCTCACATCCATGTTCTTTCCATGATTTTTAATTGTACTCACTGGGAGAGATGGGTAGGGGTCAGCCTCACTATATTTTAACTGAAACTGTAACCCTGACCCATAATTTTAAAACATCATTTTATTATGAAAAAATTAAAACATATGAAGACAGTAATCCCCGTGTGTTTATCAGCTCATTTCAAGTAGGCAGCTCTAAAAAGTTTTCACCTGCATCACTCACTTGGCCACAACCTAAGCTAATTTTAAAGAAAACCTGAGACCTAGTACCATTTCACCCATTTGTATTTCATGACGTATCTCCAAAAGATGGAGAAGTTATAAAACCAGAGCTACAACACTCTTACTAGAAAAGTTAACAGTCAGTGCGAAATATTTCAGTAACTAATTACTGTGCGCCATTCTAAGAAATTATCAAACTTGAAGTGGTCAAGTTGACTCCCAATTTATATCTGAAGCACACAGAAGTGTGAGTAATGCACTATTTTGTGATTGGCCTCTGAGATGGGGTGAGGCAGTCTTGTGGGTCTAAGCCCTTAACCTATGTAAACTGAAGCTAACGCCACATAAGTAATGTCAGAATTGAATTGTTAACCTATTCAGTGCCCACGACTTCAATTGCCATGGATATTTTCATGAACTCTCCAACTTCTATTCTGACATAAATTCCAAATGTGTATATTTTCTGCATAAATCAAATGCAAACTTGGTTGCATCACAGGCACCAAAAACTCGACATCTACAGAATGGACCTAGATTTCTTTTCCCATGTATTTTGTTTCTCACATTTATTATCCATGTATTCATTTATCCATTCAACACATGGTTACTAACTTGCTGCCACAAGTCAAAAAATGGACTTAATATTTGAGATACCACATGTGGAAGACAAACATGTTCCTTGATTTCGTGGACTGGTTTGATTAGCTGAAGAAAAATATAGCATAACTAATAGAAAGTATTACAAACATTCCAAAAACAAGAAAAATGCAATAACTTTATACAGAAGGTAATTCATCATAGCTGAGAAGCTGGTAATGTGTTCAGAAGAAAAATGATTAAACTCAAATTATAGGAATACACAGATTTTTGAACTGGAGTAGATGGGTGGGTGTAGTAAGAGTATTGCAGGAAGAGGATATTTTAAATGGGTCAACCATCATTTGAAAAACAGCCTAGGCTACATAAAGAAATAAGTAAAATCCAATAAAGTTGCAAGTGGACCGTGAGGGAAGGGAGAAAGGAAATGTGGCAGAATATAGCAGAAAAAAAGGAAAAAACAAAAAAAAAATCAAGAACAATATCGAGATTTGGTAATTCATCCTAAAGGCAAAAATGGGGAAAATTATATGAGAATAAATGTTAGATGTTCAATCCAAACAAAAAGATATATCCTGGATTTTTATCTGACCAGGAAGATGCCTGCCAGAAGGATGATGTGAATTGCTTGGATAATTTCTATGTAAAATTTCTGTTTTAATAAGCAGTTCACCACTGACTTGTAATCTGGACATCTGTTTACTGGAATTTTCTCTTGAGTGCATTATATCAACTGTTTTTACATCCAAAATATATTTTTATTTACTCCATAATAATATGCAGTTTTGTTTTTTTTATGTGTGTCTTTTTCATTGCTGACCAACTTACATGATTCTGATGGCATGGATTATATGTATGTCTCAGTGAATGAAAATATGTACCAAATATTCAACGTGCAAGGAATTTATTATTTAAATATTTTTTATATTAGATAAATTTATATTTTAGAATCCTCTGACGTTTTGATATTTTTATTTATTAGTTATGTGAAATAGCACAAGTCAGTGTAATAACACAGTCTACCTCATACGGTTTTTACAAAGTTAAAAAAATGTGAGCAAAATTTTTAGAAGGGTACCAAGTACACAGTCGGTATTCAATAAATGCAGATGGTGATTATACTACTGCAATGGTGATGCTAAGCATCAAAACCCTTCTCACGACCTGATGCCTGCACGTGACATCATACAACAATTAAAAGACAGATTCTTGACCAAAGTGTCTCTAACGATTTTGCTAGGATTTTTAAGCTCAGTGTATTCCTTAAAGAAGTTGTGTTTATAAGTTCTCACTTCTAATTTGGGACATTTTTACTTTTCTTTTAATTAGAGTTGGTTTTTTTTTAAATAAATTATTCTCTGGAGGCTATTGATCTTCTCAAAGCCCTACCCCTAGGGAAGCAGCAATAATGAACTCAGCCTTCCCTTCTTTTTCCAGAATCTCATAATCTACAGATGTGCAGTAATACCTCACTGTTTTGAATCATTCACTCTCATGCAAAGTCCTTTTAAACCCTCCTACAGCCATAGTTGTAATTCTCCAAACTATGTTTCGTAACTTCTGATACTGTCAGAAGAAGGACGTAATCAATAAATGTGATTCCTCCCGTGCACGATGCCCAGATCCTGCAGTTACAAGGAAGGAATATTCAGAAAACATGTACTTAAACATTAATGAACATTTTGAGGTATGCTTTAGCAGGTAAGCGGAGAATTGACAATATTCTTTTTAACTGATATTCTTTGCTCACGCTGCTTTTGTTTTGTTTTCTAATTTTCCCCAAACTATGATTTTTCTCCGGTCCTTTCTCTTGTTTTTTGCTTATTGCCAACCTTAAGGCAAAATTTTGGAATTGACTGAATAAATCTTTATTGTTTCCATCTGAGCACTTAGCTTTGGCCTTCGCATTCTTAGTGCCCTCGAGATAAACATCACAACGTTGTAAAGTGACTATAACTCAATAAAAAAAGTTTTAAAAAAAGATAAGCATCAATTGCTCATATTCAAACCAACTAGTTAATGAGACCACGAAAAAGCCTCTTTCAAGTAACATACCTTACTACACCATTTTTTTTCCTTCTCCATCAAATCCATCAGTATTTCCTTTCCTTTGCATGGTTGTAAGAAAGTAACCTGGTTGCAGTCTCTCATACCGTGTCACTGTATTCACCAATTTAGTTTGTATTAGCTTAAATATTGACTTTGTGTTACTGTCTTCAGAATGGGCATTATAAAGAATCACAGGGGTTTAACTTGGATCCAAATTATTTCTCTTACCCATAGCATAAAATGTGTAACATGCATGAGTCATAAATGTATCTGTGTCTTTAAGTGCTTCCTCACGATGCAGTAAATAGATAATAATAAAAGTCAGTGAATGAATAAGTTAATAAATATTTATGATCAGAAACAAAAACTTAAGCTAAATTAAAAGACACAGGTATTGTCTTACTTTCAACCCTCTGTTATGTAACTGTTATATAAATTTCGTGGCCCTGCCACACTCATCCATTATATCTATTGAAAAGTAGCAATAAAAATTCCCACTTATATAAAAGTTGCCCTTCCGACACCAATATCAAGTTTTGATGTTTCTAATAATGTGGGATTTGACATTAGTCCTTTATCCAAACCTTTCCTTTTGCCTACCCCAAATACCAGCAGAGCCAGCAAGTAAAAAATTTCCTTCTCTCTAACAAGTTTCCTGTTTTCTCCGTGCCTGTGGCCCTAGATTCCTAGCATGAGCTCTACAAAATTATGCTTCTGCTTCTTCTCTTAGGAATAGGTAAAACCTCCAAGTTCAATTTTTCTACCCCTCTTGCTGATCATTTGCTTTATCTGCATTTTAAGATAAATATAATCAAGTGACAAACAAGAGTCATATGTTTAATCCTTTTCCTTTAATCTTGAAAGACCTCATTAATCTTAACCTTAATCTCAACTACCTTAATACCTTAATCTTAATCACGAATACCTCATTTGCTATGAGATGTGACTCTGCATAGATATTAGAGGAGACTGACTTGATGATGGTTAATTTGACAACATAGAGGTTGGAACCTGTAAGTCAGGGTCATGAGCCTATTACGTAATCATGTTTAGTTGTTGGTTTTTTTTAACATTTTTTTCTTCTCAATTGTAATAAATCAACTCGAAAAGGCCTTTTGCACATGCCTAGACTCCACTGCAATTCTGTCTGCCAGCATTCTCAATAAGTGTCTTTACATCTGAATGGATGTATCTGTCCCAAAGGACACTCTGCTTACCTGTTCACACGACTTGCAAAGAGCTGAATTCACTGTTAGATTCCCTACCCTGAGGGGAGGTTCACAGGTCTTTCAAAAGGACAGTTGCCACACTCCTACTGTGGGACAATCTGATTCAACTATTGTGAGTGAATGTCACACTTGACCTCTTACCTCTTGCACAGTTTATACCAGGAGCTGTTTATACACTGGAAAAGTAACTATTTGTCTTTATTAATATTATTCCATGAAATATACTTGATTTCTATAGGTAGGGTACTTCCAAGGTTAAGATGAAAGAACGAATCATATCCTCCTCTTTTGTATTATACCAGGGGCAAGTAGGAACATTATGGATCACATAAACAAGACCACAGTCACTGAGTTCATCCTTCTAGGATTTCAGAATGAAAAAGAAGTAGAAATTCTTCTATTTTCTGCATTCCTGCTTATGTACGTGACGTCTCTGATTGGCAACACCATGATTATCTTTTTGGTGTGTGGTGACTACCGTCTGCATTCACCCATGTATTTCTTTGTATCCAATCTTTCTTTTCTCGAGGTTGCCATTACGTCCACAGTGGTGCCTAAGATGCTGGCCAACACACTTTCTCTCACCAAAGCAATATCCTTCATGGGGTGCCTTGCACAGTCTTTCTTCTACTTTCTCTTGGGATCCACAGAATTCTTCCTCCTGGCTGTCATGTCCTTCGATCGGTACGTTGCCATCTGCAACCCACTAAGGTATATCATCATCATGAACAAGAAAACATGCGTATCATTGCTTCTGGGATCTTACGGGGGTGCATTTTTGTCAATTTTGGCATCAGCAATATTAAGTGTTCCTCTGCCCTTTTGTGGGCCAAATGTAATCAATCACTTTTTCTGTGACAGTGCCCCTGTGCTAAAGCTGGTCTGTGCAGATATCTCTCTGACTGAACTGGCTGACTGTGTCTCCTCTGCTGTGTTGTTACTGGGTTCCTTGCTCCTGACAGGACTGTCTTACACGTACATTATCATTACAATCTTTAGAATTCCCTCTGTCCAGGGACGGCAGAAAGCTTTCTCCACCTGTGTGTCGCATATCACAGTTGTAACACTTTACTATGGAAGCTCCATCTTCATCTACGTCCGTCCAAAAAAGGGCAATGTGATGAATGTTTACAAACTTGCCACAGTACTGAATACCATTGTAACACCAATGCTGAATCCTTTTTCCTACAGTCTTCGAAATGAGAAAGTTAAAGATTCCCTGAGGGACACCTTCAATAAATATGTAGGCATGGTAACAAATTTAAGATCTTTAAGATCTCAAAAATGATATCTTTACAGCAAAGATGTCATATCCAGCAATAAAGTTATTTTATCATGTATCTATTTAAAAGTTAATATTATTGCATAATGGAAAAATTTAGGAAAACATACATTACTTTCTAATCCCTTTCCAAGTTCACTTAATAGTGATTAACATATGTCTAAAAATACACTCGTAATACACATACTGACAGGTAGATAAATATAAATAACATGATTATTATTATTTCTATTTTCCTGTGCCTCTGGTGTTTTAAAAATAAAATTCTTATACAATCTAATGATTTGGAGAATTGCTTGTTTAGGTCTTCTGCCCATTTTTGGATTGGGTCACTTGTTTCTTTGATATTAAGGTGTATGAGCTGTTTGTATATTTTGGAAATAAGTCCCTTGTCAGTCGCATCATTTGTAAATATTTTCTCCCAATCCCAAAATGGGCAGAAGACCTAAACAAGCAATTCTCCAATGAAGACATACAAATGGCCAATAGGCACAAGAAAAAATTGCTCAGCATTGTTAATTGTCAGAGAAATGCAGATCAAAACTACAGTGAGGTACCACCTCACATCAGCCAGAATGGCCACCATTGAAAAGTCTACAAATGACAGATGCTGGAGAGGGTGTGGAGAAAAGGGAACCCTCCCACACTGTTGGTGGGAGTGTAGATTGGTGTAGCCACTATGGAGGGCAGTATGGAGGTTCCTTAAAAAGCTGAAAATAGACTTATCATGTGATCCAGCAATCCCTCTCCTGGGTATATATCTGGAGAAAACTAAAATTCAAAAAGACACATGCACCCCAAGGTTCATGCAGCACTATTTACGACAGCCATAGTCTTTCAGCCAAGACATGAAAACAAAACAGATGACTGGATGTAAGAAGATATGGTACATATATACAATGGAACACTACTCAGCCATAAAAAAGAATAAAAAATGCCATTTGCAGCAATATGAATGGACCTGAAGTTCATCATTCTAAGTGAAGTGGGCCGGAAAGAGAAAGAAAAATGCCATATGACATTATTTATATGAGGAATCTAAAAAATAATAATAATAATGACACAAATGAACTACTTATTATTGATAACTTAGATGATTGATTTCTTAAACATGTGTAAGCACATTTGACTGTCCTTTATGACTGGATTATCATATTATGTTGATTCTTATTTGTAGATGGCTTTATTCCTTTGATAACTATGTAAGTTTAAAAAGCTAATGCTCTAATCTGTTCTTAGAAACAATGATCAGTACATATATGTAAACTAAAAAAAAGTGCAGTATACTGTATATGTGTATTTACACACAATACAATGTGTATTGCAAACTGTAATAATTCTACCTAATAAAACTGAAAAAGAAAAAAAAGGAGAGTAAATACAAAAAAAGTTAATAAAGCCTATTTTCCATCATTTTAATAAAAATGGATTGTTTCTTCTATTTGCATGTGTCCTTTTCTTTATGATTATTAAATTGCTGATAAGGTGGTATATTTAAACAAAAGTTATGTTTATGTCAGAGTGAAGGTATTCTTTTTCAATCTATACACTTAATAGACAAGTCAATCACATGCTTCTATTTTTTAAACAATTAGAAAAATGATGTATTTTTTGGTTCCATTGGTAAAGTGGAATTGCAGAAATTTATTCTCAGTAGTAGCGACAGACTTTTTTGATATTTCCATACAACTTTCCGGGTCCAGGCTGTGACAAAAAACATCTCAAATTTCTGAAATGATTCCTTAAAATATAAAACACATAGCTCTTGAACTGAGAATAAACATACATAATTAACAAGCATGTGATTTTGGCTCCTTTATCTTTATAACAGTGGTCTAGGGGCCGTTTTAAAAGGAACTGAGAATCAAATTGTGTTTAGTGTAAAACGTGTTGAATCTACTTTCATCAAAGTCAGGGACTCTGAGATATTTCACCTGGCAGATTCCACTCAAGGCTGGAGTAACACTTTCAGAGAAATGTGATCGCCTCACCCCAGGAGAGTTCTTGAGAAGCTCTGATGGCTCTGGGTCAGTCACGGGAATTCCTCCCTTTGGAACTCATGTTTCTTGTTGAGCCATCACTTCTTTATGAATCTTATCCCTCTTCCTTGCCTGAATGGAACCTGAGCCCTAACTCTCTCGAGTGGAATTATTTAACGTCTCCCGCCCCTTGTATTCGGGGTGAGTCTGCGGAACGATAGACTCCTTGCCATGTAATGCTTTGCCCTGGATACCGTTCTTCCACTCCTTTTAAAACAAACAAACAAAACAAAAACATCCTTTAAGGCTCATGCTTAGGAAATACACAACCCACTCTCCCCTCATTGAGACAGTTCACTAACCTACCGGCCACTCCGTTTCATCTGCAGGCGACACTAGAATCATGACTTTCTTTCCTCCCAGAATCCCTGCCCTCAGCCCTGTGGCCAACTCATCTTTCTTCTCATGATCTGATTTATCTCACTTATTCTTATACTTTTGGCTTTTTTTTTTGGTGATCTAAAACTAAACCCTGTCTTACATTGCTATTTTAAGCCACTAAACTTCTATATATCACTTCCTATTAATTCACACAGTACGAATAATCTTATTACAACTGCATTTCTTTTTTTTTTTTTTTAAAGTTTGGACTTCGAGTCAATGTTTGCTTTATTCCCTTCTTGTGTATTTGTTTCTCTTGCTGACAATCTGAGAGTCCCAAGTCCGTTGTTTCCTTGCCTTTGTCTTCAGCTCCATCTACAGAGCTAAACCCCACTTAACGGGACTCTTGTCTTTCCCCATATGGGCCCGAGCTAAACAGCTGAGTGGTCTCAAGGCAGAGTGCACACACAGGCAGCTCACTGTCACAAATTGGTGATCTCCCGTTTCAACCAGGCACTCATTTCTGCTCACAGACCCGCCCATCTGTCTTCCATCAGCTATCAGTCCCATTTTACAAAATGAGTCTGGAATGCCTTACCACGTTCTTCAAACCTTAGCCTCCATTCTTTATGATAAACAAGAGCTGTTGACTTTGTCTGGGAAACATAAAGCAAATGAGTGCTCTGGTGGGAATTCGTACAGGTCCTAACTTTATTTCTTTGAATCGTCTTCCGATTAAAATGATTTTCTCCCTTCTGCCTCTCATGGTAAATCAAAATGCTTTCCTTATTGAATGCTGGTATCATCACATGTCACATTTGTCCCCAGATCTCTTACTTTTCAACCTCAAGCTGTCAGTTATCACATTCTATACTCATTCCTTAAAATGTTTGCTTACTAGTGGACCCTTACTACAAGTATTCAAACTTAATTGGATGCTAAAATCTTAACATCTTACAAAAGTACAATGACTCCACCAATATAGGTACATTTATTTATCTCATTCTTTCACAATTGCATTTCTCAGGGTAATTGTTTTGCCCTGAGAAACACACACACAACTCAATTTAGTTCCTTAGAAGTTAGTTCCTCCTCTGCTGTAATCAGTTTGGTGTACACTCTCTTCCCAGTCCAAATATGCTGCCCTTCCCAGGACAACAGGGCCCTTTCTCTGTATTGAGAACTTTGAGGAAAATGTCTTAATCCTCACCCTTCCTGCTCAACGCCTCTTCTTTCCAGAACATTCTCTTCCCTTAGAATTTATGCAACAACCTCACAAACGTCCTTCCATCTAGTGATTTTCCTATTCCCTTTTCAAGTTCTTCTCTTAAAAATTATGTTTTAAAATTCCTCCATTTTCTGTCATTCACTATTTTTTGGTTTTTACTCTCTTCCTGAGAAATTTATCTATTTCCATATTTTCAAATGTGATCTATATGTTGAAAACTTTCTAATTTGTAACTTTCAGCCAGGTGACTTCTCTGAGCTCCAGATCTATACATCCAAGGGTCCATTTGTCATTATTTTTTTGGACGTCTCTCATATGTAAATCAGTAATCTTTTCCTCCCTACATGCAAAGCCAGGCACCTATCAAGTTTAAAATTAGAAAGGCGCTTTTGGTAAGATAACTGAAGTCTGGTTAAATATAAAGCACAGTCAATATACTAATCAGAGACAAACGTTTACGAGGTAGACATTTGATTGTTTTTGGTACTCGTCCACAAGGTCCAGACCGACGACGTTCTCCTGTTTATATCACCCATTTCCTGTCTTATCTCGGTTTCCAATGCATCACTTTCCTTCTACCCAACATTTGAAACTGATGGATATGCTAAGGACCAACAACAGTCCTCACAAGTCGAGTTACAGGAGGAAGTGTGAACGTGAGGGCTGGAAGGAGAAGGGCTAAAAGAGCCAAGGACATGTGGTGAGAAGAAACTTTATGAGCTAAAGGGTCAAAGTGCACCTGCCCCTGAAGCTCAGGGGTAGATGTGGAGCACGTCACAAGTCTGTGAAGAGACTACAAACTGGTGCCACTGCACAGGAATAAATGGGTCCCGGTTTTCCACTCCTGATCTCATCACCTGTGAGACATTTCCTCTGATGGGTCGCATCATTAACTCTAGACCAGACCAATCTCTTCTTTCCTGTGGATAACTGCTCTGGCTCTAGCAAATCTTGCTCTCTTTCAGTCTTTTCTCTAAACAGTAGGGAGATTTGCAAGTGCAAAATATATCATGTCATTTCCAAATGGATACCTTTTGATAATTAATCATTGTTCTCAGTGCAAAATCCAAAACCCTGCAGGACTGTTAATGACCCGCATGGACTAGCTCTTGCCTTTCTCTCCAGACTCATCTAATTCCTCCATCCCTGGCTTCCCCTGGCTGCTTCCACGTTTCATGCTGTGTTCTCTGCCTGGACCACTATTTCCATTCTTATTCTCCTCATCCTTGAAGCGTAGGTTAAAGCACTACAAAAAAATGGAAAGTTTTGTTAACTTTCTTTTTTGATTTTGACCTTATTTTTCTATGTTCATGCACAAGCGTACATTTTTATTTCACAGGCAATATAAAGAAATATGAAGAAATCAATTATTCCTTTGATGACTCAGGACATATTCCTCTCTCCTTTAAGACTGCAGGCTCCATTAAGGCAACGTCTTCCTTGGCCATTCCCTGAGTAACCCAGATTGCAGCAAGGGGGCTAGCATACACCATGGGATTGGAAATATTTGTGGAATTAAGGAATGGAATAGTAGGCAGGATTTGTAGAGGTCTTAATATTGGCTACATTTTAAAAGTATGAGTGTTTTAAGCCTTTTAATGTGCAGCCTTTGACTCCCAGGGCTCACAAGAGCATACAGTACTCTGGATTTTTCTTTCCCTCCCTTTCCTCTCCCTTCCCTTCCTTTCCTTATCCCTCTCTCTCTTCCTTCTTCCCTCCCTCATTCTTTCCTTCTTTTTGTCTTTTCCCCTCTCCCTCTCCTTCTCTTTCTACCTGTCCCTCCCCATCCTCCATGCCCTTTTCCTCTCCCTCCCTTCCATCTTTCTTTCCTTTCCTAGAATTTCAGTAAACAACGACAAAAACTCGAATTTATTATACTAAATCTTTGGCACTTCAAAAGTCCCTGTTTCTTCTTGTCACTAAAAGATGATTTAGGTCAATGCATAAACCGTTTATCTTTTCTTTTTTCCATTCATTCATTCCACAGATACTCAACAAGCATAAATAGCACCAAGAACTGAGTTTACAAGGCCAGTCTCTAAACCATACTTAAAAGATGCCTAACTTTCTGTATCCAGGCTTTATGAACTCAGAAATAGGAATCTGAAAATAATGTGTATGTAATCATTATGCCCTGGAATTACACAATCCGATTCCCATCAGATGGTGAAAGAAAGTGTCCAGGGCAAAAGTGTCCCCAGAATGTTTTGATAGAGGCAATTTTTCTTCTGAGCAACTGCTGGCAACGGGCCATGAAGAAGCTGTTTTCTTATGATTTGTGGGATTTAATGTAGTGCTGGTGATGACATTCAGCTTTGAAGGCTCTGAACCTGCCACTCACTTATCCCTGAACTTGATCCACTTTGTATTCTGTGTTGATCTTCTTTATCTAACAAAGAAACTTCCCTTCCCTCTTGCTCCACAGATGCCACGATTCCTTCTCATGGCTCTTCTAACAGCCTCTTTGAAGTCTTTGTTCCTCAAGCTGTAGATCACAGGGTTCAGCAATGGGGTGACCACGGTGTAGAAGACGGAAATTATCTTGTTGATTTCAGGTGACAGGTGAGCACTGGGGCGAACGTACATGGAGATCATGGTTCCATAGTAGATGGTGACAACAGCCAAATGAGAGGCGCACGTGGAAAAGGTCTTCATTCGGCCAGAGGCTGAAGGAATCCTCAATATGGAGGACACAATAAAAGCATAGGATACAAGTGTAAGAAAAAAGCAAATGCACAGCACAGCAATTGACAGGATAAAGATGACCATCTCGGTGATATAAATGCTGGAACATGAGAGCTGCATGAGGGGTGGGAGGTCACAGAAGAAGTGATTGATCTGGTTGGGTCCTCAAAAATCCAACTTGGAAATCATCAGGGAGGGCAGAAATCCTGTGCCAAGCCCTGTCAGCCAGGAGATGGCCACCAACTTGGTACCGATCTCAGGACTCATCAGGAAACAGTAGTGCAGTGGGCTACAAATGGCCAGATATCTGTCATAGGCCATCATGGCGAGAAGGAAGCACTCCATAGCCCCGAAGAACACAAAGAAGTAGAGTTGTGCTATACAGGCCAGGAAGGAGATGGCTTGGCGCTGGGAGAGCAGGTTGGCCAGGAGAAGGGGCACAGTGGTGGATGTGTACCCAATCTCCAGAAAGGAGAGGTGTTTGAGGAATGTGTACATAGGTGAGTGCAGTCGCTTCTCCTGGCTCACCACTGCAATAATGACAATATTCCCTGTGATGTGAGGAAGTAGATGAATAAAAAGATCACAAAGAGCAAGGTCTGCCACTCAAGAAGGTTCTGGAATCCTAGTAGCTGAAATTCAGTAACAGTGGACACATTTGGGGACTTCATTGCCTGTGGAGGGCGGAAAATATTTTGGAAAAGTACTGTACACAAGTCATAAAAATATTTATAACTATGGATGTTTGGAACTTCAGAGACTAATATTTAACTTAATTTGGATATTTATGTACCACATTTTAGAGAAGCGAATACAGAATTTAATCTTGCTTTTAAAGAATACATTTTGATACCAGAAGCTAAACGTGGATAATTAGGACTTGGAAAGAACTTCAGCAAATTCCATTTGTGGGGTCCTCTAAATTCTAGAAGAGGTCTCAGGACCAAAGACATAGGCCCAAAAGGACTCTGATTGAAATCAAATTTAGCAACAGTCACAATAAAGCTAAAAAAAAAAGAGAAAAGGCACATACGGAGGCAAATAACTTTCTTCTCTCGTGTGTGCGCTTTGTCTGAAAAAATCAGACACAGCATAACTCCTATGAGGGTTTATTCACTCTCGTCTCAGACAATATTAATGGATCACCTGCTCTCTGTGTGCACGTGTGTGTATGGCTGTGGGTGTGTGTGAAGCCCTGTGCTGAGCTAATCTGCACCTCAATTGCTGTCCTTTCTTGTCAGTTGGATGCCATACTCAACCACTGTAATCACTCCTTCCTGTGTACACTCAATAATAAATCTCTCCTTTGCTTTCACTTAATTCATTGTCAAACCCAGTTCTGATAAAAGTCAGCATCCATGTACCATACATGAGCCGCCACACAGTAAAAAAATGTGGGAGACAACACATAACGTAGCCACTTTAAACTCACAACCAATGAACTCCCGCGTGTCCTTAATGCCCGGAGCAACCATTCGGCAGTCCCTTCATCTGTTTACGCTAATGATTTCCTCAGTGATTGTTTTCTATGAGTTCTCTTCTTTTCAAGCTGCTAACACATCCTCGTTGTGTATCTATACCCTCAGCAAGAGATCTATTATTAAAAAGCAACAGTAACAACAAAAACTGAGATCCTCCAATGGAAATATCCAACTACCTACCACCTTTAGTTCCCTTGCATCTGCTTCCTACATCTTCCTCTGAATACACAGTGTATACCAGCTTGAGGCAAACCCCTCCACACATGCTTTAAGTCCTGCACCCTCCCACACGGTGGAAGCCATTGCAGGCATTCCACCCTCTTACTCCCCTGAATCGACAACAGCCCCCTCTCTGTTGCATCATTTCCTCAGCATATCAGCAGGCTGCTTTTCTCTCCCTTAAAAACAACAAACAAACAAACAAAACAGAGAAAAAAGGTCTTGATTCTATTCTAGTCTCCAAATTCTACCTGCATTTGTCTGTTCATTTTCATTACTTCCCTTTTTTTTCTTTTTTCAAATTTATTTTTTATTAAATTTTTTTTTATTAAAGTGTAGTTGATTTACAATATTAGTTTCAGGTGTACAGCAAAATGATTCAATTACATATATCTTTTTTCAGATTTTTTTTTCCATTATGTTATTATAAGTAATTGAATATAGTACCCTGTGCTGTAGAGTAGGTCCTTGTTGTTTAGCTATTTTATATACAGTAATGTGTGCTTGTTAATCCCCAACCCCTAATTTGCTCCTTCCCTTCTTAAAAGTGTTGTCTTCCCTAGCTATTTGTATGCCCACTTGAATCCACTGAATTATGTTTTTTCCTTCACCACTACACCAAAACCACTCTGCTGCACCATTGCCCTCCAATCAATCGTACATTCTCATTCCCAGTCTTCTTGATGTGTTGTCAGCATTGCACAGTTGATCCTTCCCTCTTCCTGGGTATGCTCTTGTCAATTAACGTGCACAACTACGTGCTCTCTGAGTTCCACTGCAGCCTTGTCTTTTCACACTTTATCCATGCTTTTTCTAGCGTCTCTACATCCTCTAACCTGCAAATGACCTTGAGGATAAATACTTCTCAATCTACTTCACTTCCCTCATGGTTTCATGCAGTCTCTTGACTTCAAGTGCCATCACTTGGCCTTCAGCACCCTAATGTGTGAATTAAGCTCAGATATAAGCCTTATGTAAACAACTGCCCTATTTGAAAGGCACACTGACATGTCCAATCAACATGTGAAGCAACACAAACTAGTCTGCATTTCTGCCTTACCGCACCCCATCTCATTAAACCACTCCATCCTCCCACTGTCTCAGGCCAGAAACTTTGAATTTGATTCCTGTTTCTCTCAGAACTAGGATCTGATTTCTCAACAAAATCACCTGGCTCCACCAGAAAATGTATCCAGAAGCTGATCACCATTTAACAACAACATTGTGTCTTTCCAGGGGAAAAAAAATTCCACTTCCTCTCTCTTGCATGGTTCAATAGTCTCTTCGCAGCCCCTCCACAGGCACCTGTTCTTCAGTAAACACTCAATAAAGCAGCCAGAGTGAACCTTTTAGAACAGAGTATGTAAGCCTTTCCTCTGCTCAAAGCCCACGGACACGCCCAGTGAATAGAACAATGTAGCCAAACAAGGAGCTTATTCACACTCAGGGTTCCACCGCTCTGCTAACTCATTGCTTTGCATTTCAGTTCTCTATTTTTGCTGTGGTCTGTTTCCTCCTCTCATACTTGGGTAAAATCACCAGGAATATCGTTCTTCATTTGACCACGGAAAATTCATATAGAGTGAAAAACGGTATTTTAACAAAATCTGAAAATCTGTGCATTTGTTACCTGGAGCACATTACTGGATTTGTCTTATATATATGTTGAACTGTATGGTATGTGATTTCTTAAGGCGTTAGAAAGGGGAAAAAAATGCCAAAGCTTTTGCAGAGAATAAGTAAGCGTTATTTATTCTCTCCTCCCATTGCTTCTCCAATCTTTCTCTCATTTTTTGTTAAGTATATTCCCATGGGACTCAATTTAAAATAAACAATGGGTAGATTAAAAAATAATTTAAACATGGAGAGCAATGAGGGCCTGCTTTGGGAGACCACAGGAAAGCAAAACAGCGTTGTTTTATGATTGACTAAGTTTGCAAGGCATTTGGCCCAATTTCCTTGCCGTCTAAAATCCCTCCCATAATGCACCTGCAAGTGCACAAGAAAACTGAACCTTATTAATCACCATTCTTTGCTTAAATATCTCCAGTAATGAGGAACTCACTACCTATCGAAACACTGAATATTCACTGATTATTTCCAATTGCTAGAATTACTTTACTTACATTGGACTAAAAAAAAAAATCTGATTCCTAAAATGCTGTGCTGAGTTTACTTCAGTACCAGAATAACCAGTGTAGCCTCAGATCTAATGTTAGCTTTTTGTATAAATTATATATATGAATTACATGATCAAGAATGTTATTGTTCGTGCATGCCATCTTGCCTAGAGTCAACCAAATGGACTTTGGCTTCTTAAAACTTCGTTTTTGGTTACTTTTCAGTTATTACAGTTTGATATGCTGAATAACTTGGGCAAGACCATTTACTTTGTTTCCATATAGATCAGCATTAGCAAAGGCTGAAATTGCCTTAGTGAGGAGTAATTTTTAGAATTCAGCATCTACACCCACAACAACCAAAGTAACAAAATTTGTGTCATTGACACTAACACACAGAGCATGAGGATTTCTTTCTGGAAAACTTCACGCCTGTCCACACGAATCCCTCCTACCTGCCAGTCTCCCCAGGATGGAGGGCCCTAAATTGTTCCTGCTCCAGGATCTGCCTTGCTTTCCTGTAACCCAAATGCGGACTGTGCTTTTTCCATGCGGGCGGGAATTTGCCATCTTCAGCTGGAGTTTGGTTCGGGGTAGAGCAGACATCTCCTTTCAGTAACTCTGGGTTTCTTGGGGACCTGGCCCTTCCGAGAATCCTGTTCCCCAGATACTCTTCTGTAATTTGCCAGTCAAGTTAATAAACAATGGAACTAACCTTCTGAGATTCAGCTCTTTCCGCTGAGGCTTAGATGTCAGTAACACACTTGGGAGAGATGCGATCCTTAGATTCTTTTGGAAGTGCTTTTCTAAAAATTTAATTTAGGATGGGTCCCAGTTATGCTGAACTAAAAATTGAATGAAACAAAAAAGTGTTTTAAAAAAAAAACTAGCAAACACATAATTAGTGGGTGACCTAGCTTGAGCACTGAATGTATGATAGCTGCTTTTTGTTGAACGGCATTTCTCCATCAAACTTAAATTACAGATGTGGCTAAATTAAAAAAAAGTTATGACTGCGGAGTAGTTCATTTATTCATTTGAAGCAATCTGTACCCAAGCTCATTGTGAGTGCGAATCTGTCAATTTAACAAAGAAAATGCAGTATCTGACTTGGAGTATTAGGACATGAGTTGGAAAAGAAAAGGTTCATAAACCCATCCGTCATAGAACAGGACTAAAAAAGAATGCACGTGTATGGAAGTCTGTCTAATTAAGAAGACCACATTTATTAATATTTATCATTAAATTAAATGTTTGTCTTTTAATTTAAAAAAATAATAAAAGATTGAATAAATAAAAAAGGAAAAAAATTAAAATTGCCCTTTGGTTGTTTTTTTGATCACTTATTTATTCAGCAAATATGCATTTAGTACCTACTATGTGCTTGGGGCTCATGTACACATTGGAATTCACCAGTGAATTACATAAACACTATGGTTTGACGGGAGTAGGATGACATAATTCATCATTTATTGATGTTTGATTTAATTAGTATAATTAAAACATATTCAACATAAAATGATGTTGCATGATTCACGTACATATTTTTTAGAAAACTTGAAGGAGGAAAGAACGTTCAGACAAAAAATATATTTTTTAAGTGTCTATAGTACAGTCTACCAGAAATAGATTCCTAATCTTACCTTACAAGCTTCCTGCGTGTCCCACACATGGGACAGTGTAATTGAATTACGACTCTGTAACCTATATCCTGGCATATTTGCAGCTCATTTCATATAGTCTTTAAACCTTGTTTTTTTAGCAGACAATTTTACGGCTAATTTACATCATAGGTCTTTTCTCACGCTGTTTAAATTTTGGAAAAAGAATTAAACCCCATTTATGGACTGCCTAACAGTCTACTCTTGGCCAGGGTTGTGGGTGGGGTGGTTTTTCATATCTGATCCCAAATCCAGATTTTGTAATTCCTGCATATTTGCAGAAAGAAAATGAGGGTCCTGCTGAGGGCTGCAGAGCACACCAGAAGCATCATCTCACACTAGACCCAGAACTGGAGTTAAGACAGAGTCCATTTCTACACCTTGCTTTTGCTCACATCTGGAATTCTTCATGTTTAATGTGTGCGTGTAGTTTACAACACCTCCTTCCAAGAGTGACTGCAAATCTCACACAAGACCTGGCATGTATTCATTTATCCCAGAAGCTATCGTGGACCCTTACTTATCCAGTCCTAGAGTGCAGGGACTTTGAAATGAAAATATGAACCATATACATTCTTGTCCTTGGACCCATCAAATCATTAAAAAAAAATTCTTAAATGTAACATGACTGAATAAATTTACTTTTGTTAACAGGTACACATGCTGATCAGAGCTCCTGTGCTGGGAAACATGCCAGCCTTTCTGCCACTGCACCCGTCAGTGTCTTAGAAACCCTTGCTTCTCACTCACAAGAAGCCTCCTCCGCTGCAAGCTTTCTCTTTGAATTCCGTCCACAGAAGCACAGAGGCACGTTGGATGTGGGCACCCCTTACCCAGCCAGCAAAAGCTGAGGCTGTGTCTACAGAGGATGTTAGATAGCCTTAGCTCAGGGAATGGTCAATACAGCCTCAGGGGAAAAGGAACAATAAAAATGCAGGATGCAACTGTTGAAATGAAAACCAACAGAGATCCTTTTGAAAACCACGGGCAGGAAGAAGAGGGCTGTGTCAGTTGCTTTTGAGGTTTGTCCTGGCTGTTTTTTTTTTTTCTTTTATTACAGAGTGGGCTGAGATTGAATCCCCAAAGCTGAGGCAAGGATGGGGCCAAAGAGAGCTGAGAGCCTTGTTGAAAAAGACTCAGGCTAAGAAAGAAAATATGGATGCCCTGGAGAGACGGTTTCAGGAGCTCAAAGCCACGATGCCAAGAGAAGTTAGGAAAGGTGAGCGGCGAGGGATGGTCAGAGGCAGAGGATCCTGTACTGTCAGAGAAGGCAGGATACATACGGAGTAGATTATCAGAGACGGATGATGGCAGGCAGTGAGGACATTAACTAAAAGATTTGGAGCCATGCAACCCTTAAATGAGTCAGAGAATCGAGTTAGGGTAAAAATACAGGAGAGGGTGCACCAAAATATGACTGTGTCAGCAAAACAAACCGGATGTGTTTTATTCACCTCAGAAGAACCATCACGAGGATATACCAATTTAATTTAGACCAACCCTATTAAACAAGAAAGGGCTCAGCTAGGAATTTCACATAGCATTTGTCAATACAATGACATCTACTTATGATCCAGTCCACGACTTACCTGCACAAACAGCCTGTAAGGCTGTAAGGAATTTTATTTTATGTTATTTTATTTTATTTATTTATTTATTTATTTATTTATTTTATTTTATTTTATTTTATTTTATTTTATTTTATTTTATTTTATTTTATTATTCTATTCTATTCTATTCTATTTATTTTTTTTTTTTCTTAAAGAACAGTGGTAGAGATCTCATTCCTAGCCTCCCAATGCTAGAGGCAAAATACAGCTTAAATTCAGTGATCTTAGAACCAGTCAGGGAAGAAGTACCATCTGACCTCAGCACAGCCAGTCCATCTCACCCTCTTGAAAACAACCCTGACTCTCACACCCAAGGCCAATGACCTTCCCTCGGCCACTTAGGCACTAGGAAATCTGCCTTCAGGTGAGCTGAGCTATTACTTCCTTCATACATTTGAGCAATATATTGCTTTATTATATTATTGTTTTATTGCAAATAAAACAGAAATGTGTTCTAGCTTCTTTGAGAATCAGAGCAATATAAACAAAAATCAAAAGCATATATGTAAAATGTAAAAAAAAAGAATCTTCACATTTGACATAATATGGTCATCTTTGAAATTTTTCTTCTACTGTCTTCTAGGATAAACCATACTGATTCTTTTCACTCATTTATTCATTTATTTATTTAACCAGTATTTATCGGGTGCCTGTCTATGCCAGTCACTCTTCAAGGTACTGGGAATTCAGTATTGAAAACACAGACAAAAATCTACTTATATTCTGTCTATCTTTCTTCCATTCATTCTTCTATTTCTTTTCTTTTTTTCTTAAAGTTTTTTTAAAAATTAGTATTGCATTTTTTAAAAATTTTGACGATGATGGGGAGGTAATTCGGTTTATTTATTTTTAGAGGAGGTACTGGGGATTGAACCCAGGATCTCGTGCATGCTCTACCATTTAAGCTCTATATCCTCCCTCTGTTTTTTCTTTAATTAAATAGACTTACTACATGCCAAGAACTGTATCCAATGTGTGATATCTGTTAGTTTATTTAATCCTCTGAACAGCCCTGTATAAGTGGCACTAACAATGTCTTCAGATTTTAGAAGAAGTTTGGGACAGAATCTTGTCTAAAGCCCCTTATCTAGCAAGTGACACAGCCTTCAGCCTGAGGCCAGAGTCGGCTTTTCTCTTAAAGAGCCCTCTGCCCTTTTCTTTTCTAACTTTACATCTTTTATTCTGCTCATAATGGTCTCTGTTCTCAAAAACAAAAAATCTATCTACTTTAATTATTCATCTATCCTTTAGGCAGACGGCCTCAAAACCTTGGCCTCCACCAACGCTCCAGGCCAAGCCCTGGCCCTTGGGATGAGGACCCACAAACCTCACAGGATCTGCAAGGGCCTGAGTCATCTGGCCCTGCCTCTCACTGGGACCTTATCTGCCACAGCTCCTCCCCATCTGGCACACACACCAGCCTGCCTGGCTGCCAAATGTCATGGGGCACATTCTGCTCCCTTCAGCAGTAGCTCAGTTTGTGTACTCTGTGCCCTCTGAATGTTCTGCTTGCCAGAGCCCTGCTTCCTGCTTTCTGCTTGCACTCACCCTTCAGAAATTAACTTAGAGCCCCCCGAGGGCCCAATCCTGACCCCCCCCAACTAGTTCAGAGACTTCTGTCACCTTCTTGCATCACTGTTGAGTGTCCTTTCCCCCAGGTATGAGTTCTCCTTGATGGGTTTTAAGTTTTCCTTGAAGAGCCGGGCCATGTGTATTTTGCTGACCTTTGTGTCTGAGATCTTGGCAGCCTGGCTGAGAAACAGATTGAATGATTTGCTACAGGCATGCCTGTCAATCACTTCAAACTCAACAAAGTGAAAATTACATCTTGTGCAGATGACAGTCACTTCCCACATTCGTCTACTTCCCGGATGACCTAATGACCTGACCATATCCATCCTGAGTAGGGAATCACACCCTTTTTGTCAAATCATCTTGCTTTTCTTCTATGTCTTTCTCAGCCTCCCCCACCTCACAGGCACCACAGCACTGATGGGCTGTGCTTGAATGACTCCTTCTAACCAATGCCTTAACCTCCAGGACATGCTTTGCAACAATCATAGGATTTAAATGCTCTGAACTGTTGGGCTGTAGAACCATCGTTATTATAGACATATTTTTTCAGGCATCTCTCCATCAACCCATCTACCCATTTCTTTATCATGGGCTAATTAACGGGAGGTAGAGAAAAAAATGAAGTTTGAAAAAAGATTTTAAGAAATCGTTTTGCTATCCCTTCCTAATCCCAGGGATAGACTGGGATTTCAAAATTGTAGAATAGATAAACAAGATTACACTGTATAGCGCAGGGAAATATACACAAAATGTTATGACAAATCACAGAGAAAAAAAGTGACAATGAGTGTGTATATGTCCATGAATGACTGAAAAATTGTGCTGAACACTGGAATTTGACACAGCATTGTAAAGTGATTATAAATCAATAAAAAATGTCAAAAAAACCCCAAAAAATAGTCAATTCCTAATTTGTGGAAGTTAAGGTCTGTTACTGTTTCTATTCATTACCATCACAAACCAATATGTAGATTTATGTTTCATTTCCATTTACACCATTATTTCATTATTTATTTTCTCTTTTTGGTATTGTAATATTTATTTGTTTTAATTAGTAAGTTTATTTTTTATGGGAATAATGATGACAAAGTTAATAAAAGGGAATTTTCAATAAAAAAATTAAAAAAAAAAAAGAAATCGTTTTGCTGTCCAAGGATAAGAAGGTCATCGGGCAGTTCAGAAAATAAAGAGGGGGAATGGAGCCAAGTAATTCTCCAGTGAAAACATCACAGTGAAAAAACACTAGTATACAGGCTCCATCAAGGGTGCGGTGAGGGATTCCATTAGAAACGCCTTTCCTAGGAGGCCCGAGTTACTAGGATGTTCATTTTATCCTTGTGGTTGAGGTGGTCTGAGTTGCGGCTTTACTGGGTGTGGCGCATTTGGACTCTTGAACCCCAGCCAGGGAAGAAAACCCCGTCGGGTGCCTGCCTCCCCCGAGGCTGCGGGGTTCCTCCCTTCTGTGCCAGACCATCGGGGGAGATAGTGCCGGCAGCTGCGGGGAAGCAGAGCTGCCGCCCGCCGCCCGCCATGGCTTCGGGGGCGCCCGGGGAGCGGCTGTGCCAGGAGGCCAGGTGCCCGGTGTGCCTGGATTTCCTGCAGAGCCCGGTCAGCGTGGACTGCGGCCACAGCTTCTGCCGCAGGTGCATCTCCGAGTTCTGCGACAAGGCCAGCAGCACGCAGGGGGGCCTCTACGCCTGTCCGCAGTGCCGGGGGCCCTTCAGGCTGGAGACCTTCCGGCCCAACAGGCAGCTGGCCAGCCTGGTGGACAGCGTGCGGCAGCTCGGGCTGGGCCTGGGGACCGCGGGGACGCGCCAGTGCCCGCGGCACGGCGAGGAGCTGAACCGCTTCTGCGAGGAGGATCAGGAGATCCTGTGCTGGGTGTGCGACACCACCCCCGAGCACAGGAGCCACCACACTGTGCCGCTGCAGGAGGCCGCCAGGTGCTACCAGGTGAGGGCCGCTGCGCGCACGCGGGGGGCTGCGGTTCCCCGGGGCCGGCGGTGTCATTCGGGAACAGGGGGGGCCGACCGAGGCAGAGGTCTTCAGAGTGCCTCGCCAGGGACAGAGCCAAGTGGCACCACCTGATCCGAGTGACCCCGCACCCTCCCCACCCTCCCCGGTCACGGCTCACATTGGGGTCCCCTTGCCTTGGCTCCGTGATCACCCCACCTTTTGGGACCCCCGTTCAGGGTCTGAAACATACCATCATTTGAGAGTGCCCCTCTCTCCCACGAAACTTTCCCTGGCTGTTTAATTTCATGCTGGTCTTCATTTTCCTGACATTGATGGTCTGGGTTCCACACATAGCACTGGTGGAGAGGGCTGTGCTGTCCAGTTGGTTCTTAGCCCCAAGGGCACACTGTTATTGCAAACACTCACTAATAACTATTATTTGTATATTGCCTTGCTTTTGCATAGTGTCTAGGTCCATGTTAATTAATATTGTCACCAAAACCACCTTGGTGTTTGAACATTGGCTAAGAATAGTGTCTGAGCACAAAGCTCTGATTAACTTTAAAACCTGCCAATGCATGTTCCTCTGAGTGAGAATCCAATAGCTAAGCACAGGGGCCCTTAACTACTCAACATATATTTGTGAACTCATGATGTGAGTGTCCTTAATAAAGAGGTGACTCGTATTGGAAACTCTGTGAATACAATTCTGCAGCTCATCAAAAAGTTTTTGGACATTTTCTGAACGCACTGAATTGCCCAATATCTGGAACAGCTGCTGGAACAAAGGAAGTTAAAGTCATCTTACTGACATTTCCTTGACGTGCTATCCCAATGAAGTAAAGTGCAAATATTAACTTTCTAAAAGCATAACAATAATTATGATTATTGTTATTAATTTAACTTTGTTTTAAATCAGGGTTTGTGATTTTTTTTTTTTTTTTTTTTGGCCTTCAACTTCCCTCTGATCCTAGTGCGAAATAGCCCTCCTGGTTTTCCTTCTTGATTTTGAATGTTGTCTACAAAATTCAGATAGTAGCTGCTTTCTAGCTAGACTTTTGAAGTATGCTCCTGTTTTTCTTTCCTTTTTTTTTTTTTTTTAATACAGAAGGTACCATAGAGTGCGTGGCTCATGTCATATTTCTAAGGAAGCTCTTCTCTGTTTCACTCGCCCTTCTACTAAATACCAAATATCTTCCAACTTCCTTAGCCCATCAGTCAAGACTTTCCAAGGCCCTTAGCTCCTTTACTATATAGTTCTTGTCTTAATGAGTCATTCAGTCCAGCAAAACTAGCCTAATCACTGTTGTCCCCAAACGTGCCACACCTTTTCGCCTCCTTGCTTTTGCCTACAGTTTCTTTTGCCTATAAATATCAAAGTGTTTTATTCCTTCTGAACACCAAAAAAAAGGTCACTTTCTTCATCTCGTTCCGTGCCTCCATGGATTCTACTGCTATTTTGTGTGCTTTACATTAAAATATTACCTTAAAAACAGTTGGTGTTTAAGATGTATTCAAAGGCTTTGGGAAGACTTTGGGTTTTTGTTTATCTTCAGCTTTATTTTATTTTTCCGGAGACCTGTCCAATTACTTTGGGAAGAGTTTAAAAATGTGTGTATGTATCTATCATTGTGTTTTCTGTAAATAAAATGTATGTGTTGACCTCTAGCAGGGGTCTTAAGGTTGAAAAGAGATTTAGTATTCACTACTTAATAGTTTTACGTTATTATTTTTTTTTTACCCCTTGTGAGATATATGGCATTCTGTTTTTATTTTATAAATTCTAACTTACAAGGTTTCTTCTGGCCAAATTGTAATAAATACATTTCTGATTATAAAATGATAAATAATTTTAAGAAGCTGAAATATATAGAGACAAGGAACAGCAACAGTTTTCAATCAAGTACTGGCATATGAGATCTCATTTACTAAACATACTTTATTATACATACATAACTGATCTCTTACTAATTTTTATATATTCATTATAAGCACTTTTATTGTTCAGAATTGATGTCAGCTTACTTGACATACACTTATTTTAATTTTCTTTAAAATTCTGAGTATTTCTTGTAATTAAATATTCCACAACACCTTATTTTAATTCCACCCTGTGAAAATAGGTTTTCTTCCCACTCCCTTATTTTTAATATTTTGGTTAATACAGTTTTTACTATTTAAAATAATGCTGCAATGAACGCACTTTTAGATAAATCTTTGCTTATATGTGGCATCAATATTTGAAAACATGTTTGTGTTTAACAGGTATTAATGAGGTTGAAAACTTTTCTATGCTTCCTAGGGCCTGATCTTTGTATTTCCCCACATACCTGGTCAGCGTTAAGGCCTGAATGAGGGTATCTGTAACGGCTTCCGTGTATCTTCCCAGATGAAGCTCCAGATGGCCCAGGAACTTGTGAGGAAACAGATGGAGGAAGCCTTAACTCAGGAGGCCAGTGTGGGGAAGAAGACTGTCATTTGGAAGGTAAGAGAATATTTTGGGGCTTCAGGAGGCTAGCTTGTCTGAAAGATCCAAATTTGGGTCATTGCATCGTTCTTCCACCATCCTCCCTGCCCCAGGACATTTGCTCCATCTACATAGGTACCCAAGAAAAACATCTCAGCATCATTCTGGATCACCTCAGGCCCTCAAGTTAATATTGTACAGCTGTGTTCTTTTTATCGCTGTTAACACTACCCCAATGCAAATTAGGAATAAATAACTTTTACTGATCTTGACCTTGCTGTCACTCACTGCTGCATTCCTATTACCTAGAACAGAGTCTTGCAGTGTCCCTCCTGCTTTAAAAATTACATCTTTGTTGGATGAACGAAATTATAAATATTGCACAGCATTGATAAATACAGAATACAGGCTGATAGTGATCATCTTACTATATGTAAAATAATCTGAATTTTCAGTGTCTTTTCAGTCATTCAAATATGTATTTCTCTCTTTTCTACACCTCATCTGCTCCTTTTTCTCTTACTTATATAAATACGCAATACACAAACATGCACAGAGGGGTTCTGAACCTGGGGTGATGCGTTCTGAGAGATATTTTGCAGTATCTGTAGATACTGTTTTTAATCACCTGTGTTTTTTGCTTAATTTTTATTTTGGGGGAGGAAGCAAGTAAGTTATTTATTTATTTATTTATTTATTTATTTATTTATGGGGGTGCTGAGGATTGAACCCAGGACCTTCTGCATGCAAAACATGTGCTCTACCACTGAGCTGTGCCCTCCCTCCTCTGTAGATATTTTTGGTTGTCAGAACTGGGAGAGGGTGGTTTTGCTATTCACGTCTTACACGTCAAGGCCAGGAATACTGCTAAATACACCTTACAATGCACAGGACAGTCTTCCCTCCTCCCCAAAAATCACAAAAAAACACCTGGTCACGTGTCAATAGGGTCAAGATTGAGAAACTGTATATAGAAATTACATCAGTGTTTATATTTATACAGTATATATTACAACATATATAGAATTTGCTTTGTAGAATATTTCTCTTCTTTGTACTTCTCCAAGGAACCCTTTTTCTCTGACTGTCTTCTATAATTTTTTAGTTCTTTCTTTCCTCTTTCCTCAAAAAATTGTATCTTACACTCTCTCCTCTGATAGGTATGTTCATAAGGATTATTTTTGCTATATTCTTATTCTGTGATATGTCTTATCTTTCCCATAGTTACATATCCTATAGATAAAGTTAATGGAAATGGACATTTATTGATAATTTTTGTTCTTTGAAGGCAAATAGTCCAAGTAAATTGTTTTTAATTTTGACCTAACCACAAGTTTACAAAACCAGAAACTCCATATCTGAGATCTGGATTCCTACATTTTTTAAAACCTGCCACCGATTATTCTAGAGTAGAGATGATTCTAAGCTCCCTGTTCTAAGCCCCGTAAACTTGCATGATTTTAGCTTTGAGAATGTATCCTAGTGAGCCAAAGGCAACAAGGCTGTGCTTCATGAAATGAAGTCTAAATTCTATGAAAACCCTTGCCTTTCTCCATCTGTAGATATAATTGTGATACTCAAAAGGGTGATGTGAGGGAACAATGAGTTACAACTAACCCCCTTCTCACCCTGTCATCTCTCATGACCCAAATATAATTCTACTTTTTTCAGTGACAGAATTGTTAGCACCACTCCTCACTAGCACAGCCTCTAAAATGAGGCCTGGGGGAGAAATTCACCGAGTTGTACCTTTCAGGTCAGAATATGGAATTCACAGGTGGTTGATTTTTAAAGCGGTCAGTATGATGTGCATCTACTTGTTTAGAAAGTGGCAGAAGGAGGTAGAAATGGGAAATTGGAGGAAGGAGTTGAGCCTTAGGAAATTTGGGGAAAATTATTATTAGAGTTTTTTTTTAAAGGTAACAGCTTATGTCCTTTAATCAAACCAAGATGTTATAATAGTTAATAATGGGCCAGAGAATTCGAAGTGTGGGGAGACTGTGGGAGGATAATTTGCCTCGTATACTCAGTGTAAAGCTAGTTTTCCACCTACCAATCTTAAGAGAATAAAATTTAGATACACTGATGCTGTATCAAAGTATGTTCCTGTTGGCTGAAATAAATGCACAACCTAAAAGCTAAGAGTTACATTTTATTTGGAGGACATTTCTGAGGGCTTGAGCTGGGATGACAGCCTCTCAGATCGCTCTGAGGGACTGCTCCAAAGAGGTGGGGGAGGAGGCAGGATATATAGGAGGTTTACAACAAAGACCAGGTAGTCGGAACATTAAAAGATTACTGTTAAAGAAAACCAGATATCTCAGGTTAAAGAATTTAGTGCTTTTCTATGTATGGGAAGGAGTAAATGTCTGGGCTCATCGAAATCATTCCTTTGACAAGCACCTAGCTCCTTGGGTCCACTAAAAAATGGCAAATGTGAGACTTGGGTAGAAATCGACATGAATTCCTTGAAGTTACGTAAATTAGTTCTTTCTGCAGAGAATGTTAGCCTCACAGTTTCAGGATTACCACTTTGCTGAGGAGTATTTCCTAATCCCTGAACCTTTTCTTATTTACAAATCCAAGTCTCCTTAATCTCTCTTCGTGTTTCAGGTTTTTACACACAGGTCTCATTACACTAGTAATAAATTCTAACATCTGTTGTGCAACTATGCTATGCTAATCACTTTGCTCAACAGTTTAATAGATAGCATATTTGAATTCCCGAACTTCTTTTGCCACATTTACGACACTAAAACTTGGATATAAAAGTGCCTTGCCCTCAAGTCCATGGAAATGGGAATTCACATCCAACAGTCTTTCTCAAAGTCTACCAAGCTTCTGGTGAGTCGCCTCTGGTTTCTACGTGTTGTTAAAATACAGTGGATCAGTTCATAGTTATGAGGATGAGATCGCTCCAGACAGCGTCCCCTCCAGCTTCATCATGAAGGTAGAGAGTCAGACACTCTGCCCCAGTCGCTGATGGTTTGATGGGCTCCGTCACTTCAGGAGAAAGTGGAAACACAGAGGCAGCGCTTCCGGTCGGAGTTTGAAAAATACCGTGGCTTCCTGGCCCTGGAGGAGCAACTGCAGCTCAGGAGACTGGTGGAGGAAGAGAGAGCCACCCTACAGAGGCTGCGAGAGAGCAAGAACCGGCTGGCCCAGCAGAGCAGGGCTCTGAAGGAGCTGGCAGGGGAGCTGCAGGAAAGAAGCCAGCGCCCAACGCTTGGTCTGGGGGAGGTGAGGCTGGGTACCTGGGAGGGGAGGGAGGGGCAGACCTGAGACCAAGGGGACAGACAGATGAGCTTTCAGGGACAAATCACTTCGGCTTTTATGCTCTTCAGGAAAATAGCACTCTAGGATTTATTTGGAAAGCATCTTCATTTTCAATCCTAGCATCAGGATCTGAAGGGAACCTAGAGAATCATACAAAATAGTCCATGTTAAAGACAAAAACTGAAATATTTTTAAAACTAAAGTTAATGGTTTACATAATATTAAACTGAATAAAAAGAGGATGATTACAGCATGCTACCTGAAAAACACTTCTTAAAACCTCACAATCCGTCAGTGATAATATTGCTGTATTTCAGTGACGGCCAGCCCCAAAAATCTTGTTCAGCTGTTTTAGTGCCAATGGCTACAAGTAGGAGTAACATTTTAAATTGTTCACTTTGAAATGTGCATTGTTAATTTTTAAGGCAAATGCTAATTTTCTAGCCCTGTTGTCTTGCCCGGTCCAGGCTGGGTGGGGAGCGATTTCTTGGGCTCCATGCAGCTTGCTCATTATATTTGAGATTATAGAGCGGACAGAAAATAAGAGAGAAAAGGAAATATTTCCTTTTAATCCTCCCTGAAGGCATTAAATCCCAAGTGAATTGAGAAAGTCATCATTATTACTGAATGCATGCTATCATGATAGAATTCACTGCAATAGAAATTTCTGGGCACACTTTATTATATCTCATCCCCAATGACTCCTTTAAGGATTTTTGAACTAAGTAATTCATACAAGTACTAAGTAATTCATAAAAGTATTGTGACTAATAGCACTAATCACAATGTTGGGCGGGGGTGGTATTAAATGAATGAATTTACAAAGCATTTTTATGTAATTTATCCCTCTTTGTCTTCAATAGATCTATATATCAGAAAACCTTATTAGTATTATTTTTGCAATGCCCACTTCCAAGTGAGCGAGCTGACAGACAGGAATACATTTTCTAAATTTCAGACAGTACATAAGCCCAAGAACTTTGGCATTTTCAATAACATTCATTGTTTCATCACATCTCAAAGAACAGCTGATTTCAAATGAACATTTATTAGGGCTGAATGAATGTTAAAATGTTTCATAATACAAATCTTAGGGAGAATATATTTGCAAATAATTTATTTTCATTTTCATACGCTCTTTTCCCTTTCATCTTCAGTACCAGTAAGTTACATTTTCCCCTTAATGGCCAAACACAAAGCCTTATCATTCCCATGGAAGGTAAAGATGATAATTTCCTTATTTTTATGCCCCGTCAAAATTAATTCAACAGGTGGCTATTTTTAGAGGGATTGAGGAAACATAATACAGGTGAATTATTTAATAATCTATTTTAAGATAAAATGTTGCTAGATATTAATGACTTTTATCTTTATTTTATCACATATGAGTCCAAAGATATGGTATGTTGGTTCCAAGAATGAGGAATTTAGGGTTTTCTTACAGGGACAATGAGAGTGGCATTTTACGTCTGTACCTTTCGCTGTTTCTCAAATAAATTTCTGCAGATATTTGGAATCTATTTTTACCCTAAGTCCACTTACAGAGTGTCACTCTTCATTAAAAAGTCAAATGTCAGAATTATTAATTCAGAAAATAGTTAAATCAGTAGATAGAGAAATTAACCTCAACTCTGTGTAGTCTGATTTTATTGTAATAGAGGCTAACAGATTATATTATTTTAAATTCACAAGAAAATTCAACAGCAGCCTGTTTTCGGCTTTCATGAAGAGAGATTTATGTGTCCTGTAGTTTCATCTTAATAGTTAATGATTTCCAATAATTCCTAAAGAGATGTTCATGGTGTGTCCCCGATCTGTCAAAAGTAGTTCGGAGGCCTGACTCACATCTGCTTGTGTTTCTCTTTCACTTTCAGGGTGTGGGAGGAGCCCTGAGCCGGTATGTTTACTTTCTGCATCAGAGAAGGGGTTGGGAGAGGCCGAGGTGGTTGTCGAGATAACCCTCCTAAGAGCTTTCTGTTCTGTGCCCTTCTCAGAAGTAAGAGTGTCCCACGGCTGGAACCGGAGCCCATCCCCGTGGGGCTGAAGACAATGTGCTGCATCCCTGGGATGAGGGAGATGCTGAGGAAGTTCCAAGGTAAGCTGCATTTTAGAGCCTGAGGACCTACGGTGCCTGGGGTGTGGCTGTTAACAGCGGTTTATTCCTGTACCAGTCACGCTGCAGTAACAAACAGCACCCAGTGGTTAGAGGCGAAAATCAGCAGTTTTATTTTGAGATCATGTTACTGGTTTATTACTTGATTCTGGACGCGTTTGTTTCACACCATCTCACCTTGGGAACCGTGCAGACAGAGCCCCACCTCCTTGCCATTGCTGACAGTCATGGGAAGGGGCAAGGTTATGGTGAATCAGGCTCCGCCCCTAAAGCATCCCTTGCTGAAGTGGCCTCAGGGCTTCCCTGAAGGTTTTATTGATGGTCATGCCACACTATGAAAGGGGGAAAGGGAGAGGGCACCAGGCTCAGAAAAAGAGTATTGGGATATTTGATATTTGGTGACTAGTCCTAAAGACTGTCAGAGTCACGGGCATCCACATAAGCTACATTTGGTTAGAACCGTAGGGTTTAAAAGTGACCTTAACTGTGATAGAAGTAACATTCGTTCCAGCCAATCTCCATTTCCTTGCAAAATGCTGTACTGTTTGGAGGACTAAATGAAACATGTTTGAAAGCAGAAAAAAAGCCATCAGTATATGAAACCACTATGGTGCATCAAATAATACAAGGTATGGGCTATTTTTATTATTTGGCAATTTGATAAATTGCTTAAATTAGTCAGTAAATCCAAAACTATTCAGTCAATTATATTTACATAGGAATAACTGTGGTGTTATAAATTAGTTTGTATGGTCTGATCATGTTGTTTATTGAAAGCAGATCAGTACATTTAATTTCTTTTTTATATTCAATTTATAGCAAGGAATGAAAACAGACTGTGGGGCTAAGTTGTGGTTTTATTACTCGCTGGGAAAGAACTTTGTCGCATGATGGGAAAATTCATTATCAGTCCTGTTCAGTGATTTAATCCATGTTCTGATGGGCAGATTAATATATACTAACTATGTGAAATGTTGCGAGTCATTGCAATCATCAGTGTCTTCAGATTACCATTTCTTTTTATTGAATTAAATAATTAATTAGGCAATTCCGCAAATACTGTGTATTTTATGCTGGCCATCTTTGAAGCATTGGAACATATCATTGAACAAAAACAACAAAAACCTTACAAATCTCCAGCTTCATGTTGCAAATATTTACTTAAATTATGCAAAATACATAGAATGTTAAGAGATGATACAGAATATAGGGGGAAAGAGAATACATTAAGGGTGGCCAGGATTTCTGGGGTTAGAGCATCTGATTTTGAATTTGATGGGCAAGGAAAACTTCGCTCGGTAAGGGGTAACTTCAGCAAATACCTGATGTGGAGGAAAAGTATTCCAGGCAGCAGAAGTGAGTGACAAGGCCTGAAATGGAAGTATGGGAGGTACACTTCAGGAGCTTCGAGGACGTCTGTGAGGCTGTGGTGGAGTGAGTGAGGGGAGAGCTGAAGAGGCCGAGAAAGCCCCCATAGTGCAGGATCCAACAGGAAGACCACTGTGGGCCGGATGCTTTACCTCCGAATGAAATAGGACATTTTAAAGCTGTCAATGGAGGAATAGCGTGACAGGACTAATGTTTTGTAAGCATCACTGCGTGTGCTTCATTGAGAATAAATTACAGACAGTCAGAGCTTGATGTGGGAAAGTCAGTTAGGAGCCTTTGTAATAATTCAGTCAGAGATGACTGTCTCTTGGATACGGGGGGTGCTGAGAAATGGACAGAATCTTGGTATATTTTGAAGGCAGATATCCTGGATTAAATAGGAGGTGTCAGAGAAAGAGAAAAGTCATGAATGATTCTAAGATTTAGAATGCTAGAATTAACATAATGAAGTTGCTGTGTACATTGACAGGTAAAGCTGCAGGTGAGGCAGAAAAAGGGAAGTTGGGTTTCGGTCACATCAATGTTGTGATGAATGTTAAGTATCCAAATGTTGATGTCACGTTGGCAGATGAATTTACAAATACTGAGTGCCAGGAAAAAAAGGGTAAGCTAGAGATATATTTTCTGAAGTAGTAAGGTTATGAATGGAACGTAATGAAAGCAATGAGCCTATCAGGCCAAGAACACAGCAGGAGGGAGCCGAGCAGGAGAAAAGAGGTCGCAGTCCTGAGATCTTCGTCTTATCCAGGAGCAGTGATGGAGGAGAAGAGGAGAAAACAGCAAAGGAGACCAGAAAAGGTGGCTAGTGGAGAGGGAGGGAAAGTGTGGTGACTGGTGGTGTCTTTGGAAAGAGAAGTGAATTTTTCCAGGTCAGAGAGATTCTTAACAGTGTCAAAACGCTACAGAAAAGTCATTTCAAGTGAAATCTAAGGACTGATTGCTTTCCAGTGTGTGGGTAATTGGGAAGAAAGGGCAGTTTGTTTAGGGTATTACTCTATCTTGGTAGGGTAGGGACGGGAATTGGAGGTTGGTGTATTAACAACCATTTCACAGATTTATTTTCTTATAAAGGAGCAAAGAAGTGGGCTGGATTGGGAATGGTGTATAAAGACATGACATATACTAAATAGACTTAGCACAATTCCAAACAATTCCACAGTTCTTTTCAATTCTTGTTACTTTATGGTCTCTAGAGTTTGGGAAAATCACATAATCTCTTGGACTCTTGAGTCTCCCGTCTATAATGTGAGGATGATAATGGCTACTTTGAGGGAGACTACATGGGATAGCATAGATGATGTATTACTTATGTGACCCTCTCAGGTTTGACTGTCATTAAAAGGTCACCAGAAGTGGCTTAGAGACAAGTAAGAATAACAGTCATCTTATAAATATGTGTGATTATTCTGTTAAAACAAAAATATGATTAACAAAATTTACTATTTTTAAATGTTTATGAAGAAAAGATACTGAATATTTTATACCCTCCCTTGTTCATTTCATAAATAGATATACTTATTAATTAGAGGTACAAATAAAGTTTCATAATAATCTCACTGGGACTTCATAGTATCAGTGTCGGTTTTGTACTGCTGTGTAACAAATTACCACAAATTTAGTTACTTAAAACCACATCCATTTATTAGTTCACAGTTCTTTAGATCAGATGCCCACATAAGTTCAGCAGGCTTCTCTGCATAGGGTTTCATAAGATCAAAATCAAGGTGCTGGCCAGGCTGGGCTTCTCTGAAGGATCTGGGGAAGAATCCACTTTCAGGTTTATTCAGTTTGTTGACATAAAGCATTTCCTTGTGGGACTGAGATCCCCGTCTCCTTGTGTGGAGATCACCAAACCTTTCTCCTCACGGATCCCACTCCATCTTCAGAGGCAACAATGACTCATGAAATCTGAACCTCTCTGATTTTCCCTTCTGCCACCAGCCCAATAGCCAATGAAACTTAGATCACCTCCCTCTTTTCATGCAATATAACATAATCATGAGAGTACCACCATGGTCTGAAGGTCATGAGACTCACTGTAGAATTCTGCCTACCATCGTAACATAGCTTTGAAAGCGGTCAATTTCATATTAAGCTGAATCTGAATTTAAAACAAATTGAAACATGTGAATATCATAGGAAATTTTTCTATAGGCTTTGAGGGAAAAAAAGAAATCATCCCAAGGGAGTTGTGAATTTTATTTAAATGCAGATCTTCCTAAGAACACCCAAATGCTTTGGATAGAGATAAAAGGAATCTAAATGGTTATATACTTGGTCTGTCATATAATCAATGGTTACATTTTAATTGGGAACAATAATGAGCCCTGGATTATGCCGGGGTAGCAGTGGAATACACCCAAAAGCAATAAAGCACCTACTCATTAATCTGCAATGTGATACACTTACTTTGTTATCTCTAGGGGTTGTTTGAGAGAGTGAGGATGGTGTGACTCTTTTCCTCAATATCCTGGCTTTATAAGTTTTCACAAATATGTTCTGTTTTTTTACGTGTTCCACAAAATTCTTTCTGCAGTTGACATAAAACTGGATCCTGCCACAGCACATCCGAGCCTCCTCTTGACCGCAGACCTGCACAGAGTGCAGGATGGAGAACTGTGGAGGGATGTCCCCAACAACCCCGAGCGATTTGACACATGGCCCTGCATCCTGGGTTTGCAGAACTTCTCATCGGGGAGACATTATTGGGAAGTCATGGTGGGAGAAAGAGCAGAATGGGGGTTAGGTGTCTGTCAAGACATGGTGTCAAGAAAGGGGGAAACCACACCATCTCCGGAGAATGGGGTCTGGGCCATGTGGCTACTGAAAGGGAGTGAGTACCTGGTCCTTGCCTCCCCACCAGGGCCTCTCCTCCACCTGGAACAGCCGCGTCGCATTGGGATTTTCTTGGACTATGAAGCAGGTGAAATCTCCTTTTACAACGTCACAATTGGGTCTTACATCTACACATTCAACCATCTGTTCTCTGGTTTCCTCCGACCTTACTTTTTCATCTGTGACACGACTCCAATAACGTTGCCGCCTATCATGGAAGTGGAGTCAGAAAGCCGGGCGTCCAGAGCTCGCTTTGACCGTGCTAATGTTAGAGATGACCGTTCCTAAAATTCTGTTCCTGAGATACACCCCCAAGCCTGGCAAAGCTTCCCGGAGTAGAAAGGACAGAATACATATGTGAAGGCTCAGTAAATGTCCCCATTTACGTTAGCACTTTACTTCTGGTCACTATGGGAACTCTCCCATAGGGGCAACAGAAAACATACAAAATATTTGCATTTGGAAGAGGGTTGTGTAGTATAATAATTTTGGAGATGGGACAATCTTATCACTCTTTTCCGAGATGGCACCAACACGCTTTCTTGATGAGGTTTTCTTCCAATGAATGGATCTTGTATTAAACAAAGATATCTATATATTTACTATAATGTCTCACTCCTAAAATTCTTTCATTCCAAGTTTTCCACATACTAAGAATTAGAAATGGCAATTCTTAAATTGGTTTAGAACAGTCCAGTATCGTTCTAGCATCAGATCCATAATTCTGTTTCTCCTTATTTGCCATCTTCTCTTCTTACTCTGTTTCTCACTTTTTTCTCTTTATTGATTCTTTTTTTTTCCGCTTTATACTTCTTACTGTCACCTTCCATTTCCTCCTAAATTAGTATATTCACAACCATTTCTTTATATACTTATGATTCCTATGACTATATTCCATTACTCTTTAAATTGTCTTTACTCAGGGATCAATTTTGGGAAATGATGACATTCATTCCTATGATTCAAATATCAGCGAGTCCCACGCCATACCCCTTTGCAACTTTCTTATCTTTGTGTAGATTTTTTTTTTACATTAGAAATTGCTCAAAATTCTGATTCAATGAATTCTTTGACCTAGCCATTTACTAGCTGTAAGACCTCAAATAAATAATCTCTTTTTCTCTCAGTCTTTAACTATTTAATATGATTCCTATACATAGAGCAATGATACAGATCTCACAATGATTTGGTAAATAATTAAGGTCATGAATTATATGATTTGTTTAAATTCAACTTTACTACTTAAATTCAATATAAAAATGACCATAATGATGAAACAAAATAATATTACACTAATTTTTAAAGAATTTTCTATACATTTTCAACAAAATTCTTTTTTTTCCAATTGCTTAAAAATTATTGAAAGCTAACTTTGTTGCCATCTTTATATCTAATAATTGCTAGCCAAATGCTAAAATGATTCAATGCTAAATATTTAAATATGCTAAATAATTACTAATTAATGAAAAATTTAAATAAGATCATCCCAGTAATAATCTGTTGAGACTGTAATCCTCTCCCTTTACTTTACCTTCAGTTTTAAGGAGCTTTCCTGTTCCGAAGTGATTTCTTTGACTAAGATCTTCCACTTACTTTGCAATAACATTACTAGCTTAGTTTTTTTTCTATATTTTTAACACGTTTCTTCTCAGACATTGTTTCTGAAGGAGAATTATGGATCATCATAATTTTAGGAACGGAGAAATTTTGTCAAACTATATTTCCAGATGGCTCTACATTCTTTATTGATGGAGACTAGTGTTCAACAAACATTTCTATACGTTCGTGTTTGATACATTTATGTTTGATCACAAGCAAACAATTCCGCCCTCTGTTTTGGAAACTGAAGTGATAAGAATGTGCACTTACATTCCTCTTGTTGATACTTTATATAGCATACCTGCCTCAGGTCTCTTCCATTCATGATCCAAGCAGAAGACCCTGGGTCTCAGTTCATGCTTCGCCATCACCAGGGCTTAAATGGGGCCAAGCAACTTCATGCAACACCTGACTGGTCACTAAGGGCCCGCACTCCATGACAGAGAACATACACTCAGACCAGTAGAGCCCCCTCCCCGTAGGAACAAGAGGGACAGAATCAATGGTCTAAGATCACGCCACCCCTGGGAACTCCACCCATTCACTGGGACGAGGAAGCCTCATGGGCCCAGGCCTTCTGCTCTCCTCGGAGGGTGAGAAGGCAGTCCCGTGAATGCCCCCTCCCTACTGAGAAAGCCAACATCTTAGTCTCCACTTCCCTTTAACCCTGTTACCTCATTGTGATAAGAATCATGACTTATGTTAGTTACCAAACCAACTTAAATCTTGCTTCAGCCCTTGCATTCCAAACTTCACAAAGCTTTGTGCATTTCTGTTAAGACCCCTTCCCAATTCCTAAAAGGGTTTCCACTGTTCTTTTTGAAATTCTGGTTCATTAACAGCAAAATTCTTCAAATGCATATCTATTCCTTTGCTTTCCCTTTACCTTCTTCTCCATCCTTTCTACACACACACGTGCAGACACACACAATCACACAGTACACAGAGGCTTCTCCAGTGGATGGTAACTCTTTTTTTTTTTTTTTTAATTATTCAGGCCAAAAATCTGGTTAACTCTTTTCTTGACTTCACTTTCCCATATCTAGTCCATCAGTAAACCTTGTTGGCTCTACCTTCAGACTCTATCTAGAATTCAATCAGCTCTGACCGGTCTGCTGCGATAACCCTGGTCTGAACATCCATTCTCTCCCTGTGGGCTATAACATTAGTTTCCTAGCAGTAATCCTCACCGTACCTCAGCCCCTCCCACATCCCTTCTTAATGCAGCAGCTGGGCTGATCCTTTTAGTACCTGAGAGATGGTAGTATGATTGTAACGACTTCCCATTCAACCTAGCGTTAAAGCCAAGACCCTTACAAGAAGCCCCCAGACCCTGGAAGATCTGAGCATCAATTCCTCCTCTGATTCTGACTCCCTTCCTTTAATTACCTTTTGATTCTTCCTCCCATCTACTCCAGACCAGGCACTTCCCACCATCAGCCCTTTCTCGACCTGCAACTCCCTTTTCCAAGATGTCTCTTTAATTCATTCCCTTCCTTCCTTTAAGCCTGCTCAAATCCAGCTTCTCGGTGAGAACCATACCACCTGATCCACCCCAGAGCCCACCCAGGCTCACCACCCAACCTCTTCACTGGGACCAACAGAGGAGCTGTTCTTTATAGAACTTGTCACCATCTAATGTATTATTGTTATACTATTTATTATGTTTGTTTGTTTATTTATTTATTTATTTATTTAGCTTTTGCCTTTTCTGGATGGAGTGTAAGCACCCTGAGTGGAGGGATCTTTGTCTTTTAATAATGATACATGCCTGACATATCTCAAACAGCTCGAATACTGGTTTGCATGTGGTTATCGCTCAGTGCACATTTGCCGAATAAATAAAGGATTGACTTTTTGTAGGGGGCACAAGTAAGGGATGATCTGAAAATGTTTTGTGAAATGTAATACATGCCAGTGGCATTATCATTATAATTACTAATGTATAACTAGGCAACCAGTGACCAATAAAGTTCAATGTCAAGTGCTAAACGAGTGAAATCAATTTTTTAAGTAGACAGAAAATTTGAATGGAAGGCTGAAGCTGCAGAGGCCATGATTCTAGGGGAGCGATGACTCACTCTGCCCAGGCATGGTCCCACTGAGCCTCCTGTAGCTTTGACTCCCTGTGACAATACGATGACACCGTTGACTCATACGCTGCTGTGTATGTACTCCATCTGCCAGTTCTCATACTCTCTAGGAATATGGGGAACATTATATAAAATGATCTGGGCTAAAACTTTTTGTGAAAATTGACTCTTTCATGCTTTTTGAGCCCCTCTTCATCGTAACTGCACAGTAGAGTCATTTCCTCTCCCTACAGGATGTCTTGGGTTTGCTCTCCCAAGAGGGACAGTGTGTCGCACGAGAGACCCATCACTTCCCTGCTACCACGCACCCCTCTGTGATTATCTGTTGGAATTTTTTCTAGCCCCAATTCTTATAGAGAATGAATAAAATAATAAAAGAATGATTAAAAAAGTCAACTTCAAACATTAGACTGTAGGTTTTCTGACCTTTAACTTTCTGGAGCTATGTTTACAGTTTATCAGAAGGCTGGATGATTTATTCAGATAATTCATTTGGTCTTGTTCCCCACCACCCAATCATGTGACTGATTTGGCAAGTGAATGAACTAGTTAAGCTAATAATTCTAGCATGTTGAGAAGGCCCCAAATGAAGGCAGCTAGGAAGAGGGGGCATCTGTGGGGCTGGTTGAGAATGGGAAGTAAACTTAGCTTCATCCGCAGGCAGAAGGGGTGATTTTGATGCATCTTGTCCCAAAGGGCAGCGAAATTGAGGACACTGGGATTTATTAAATCCGTTTGCTCACCAAGAACCAATCACTCCCTGTGTGTTTTCTGTGTACTTCTGGGGCCCTCTGTGGATTTACTCTTCCATCATAAGATGGAAGGATGGAGGTGGTCTGCATCTGTATAAAATACATATTCTACAAATCTGCAAGTTCTATACCTTCACCTGTATGGAATATTCTCTTTATTCCCTGATCTGTAACTTTGTCTACTCAAAAGCACCTGAATAATTATTTTGATAAACTCCCTAGCCAGTTCACTCAAGCTGCACTGTTTTTCTCTGACATTGCATGGCTGATTGCAGGCATTCAACTTCTTTTCATTTATTTACTTTATTATTATTACTATTATTCTTTTAATTTCAGCCTTGGGATGTCATATTTGCCTCTACAAAGGCATTAAAAACACAATCATAACATATATACACAACCTAATAAATCAGGGGCTCATGATACTTGCTCATTTACCCCTCCTAGTTCGTGAAACTAAAGTATAAATTGATATATACTGACATATTCCTTTCAAATCCTAAATAAATTAATAAATCAAAATTGTCCCCCCATCAGTTCCTTTAATTAATAATGAACTTTCTATTAACTGGTGTACCTATAAAAATTTTCAACGATCTAAGATAATGGGTTCTATCTTTTTCATACATAAAATTCTTAGTAAAAAAATATGTCAAAATACTTTTGCCTATTTTTGGTACATCTAAGGTAAAAAAAAAAGATTCTTTCCAGGCAAGATGGGACTGATTATACCTCAATTGTTTTTTAGATACATAATAATTCTTAGGAAGAGAGGAAGGAAGCAAATAATCCATCAGTATTTATGTTTATAGAACAAAAATGAATTGAGTCCCCAGTTTTATTTACAAGAAGAAATATATCCTTTTCCTATCAAGGGACAAATTCTCATGGTCCTCATTTCCTGTCTGGACCTTATGGGAGACTATAGAGTTGAATGTGATGCTTACCTACATCACAGCTCAGTGTATGTGCTAACGGCCCCTGTGGGTTCAGAAGTTTCCCCAGAGCTTGGGGCTGTTGAGTCTTCCCTCAGGAGAATTGTGTCTTATTGTCATTGTCATAATCTCCTCTGCACACATATCCTGGTCCATCTCATTTACAGAGGAATGGACCAAGCCCAGGAGAAGCACCTTCATTTCCTCCTGCATCTGGAATTGCCCATAGTTGGAGGGTCTGTATGCATCCAGGACGGGAGGAGACATTGCACAATCTCATGAAGATCCTTCCATTAGATCTGCACCTTCTGACTTCTGATTTTTTTTTTTATTTGGACCCACTTTATTATTTTTATTTTTGAAGTTTGACTTTCTCACTCTGTGTGTCTGTGAGTTTTAAGCCTGTGATGTGTTGAAGCCCAGGACACAGCACAAGTTAGTCTGTTCCTTGTTGCTTTCTGCCTAAAGCTAATCTTATTTATCTTTTCTTTTGGCCGGAGATCACCTATTACTTAATTCCTTGGTCCCCTCAATTAGAGTTTATCTTTTGGGCAGACAGGATTCAGTGCTTTAGTATCTTTCCCAGTCCTATGTATTTGATGAGTTCTCCATAAATACTTGTGGCTATGACAGCCGAGGGAAGAGAGGCAGGCCTCACAGTGTGGTGTGGTGGGTAAGAACAGGCCTGGTGAGTTACACTGCCTGGAAGAAGCCCACTTGATAGTCAGCTGTTGCCTGGGACTGCAGGCACCCACCTTACTTTCTTTTTCTGAAATTCAGTTGCTTTCATTTGTAAATGAAGATAATAACAGCTCCAAGGCCTAGCCTAGTGCCTGGCACATAGTATGGACACAATAGATATTTGTGGAAATAATACCTATCTCATTGGGTTATTGTGAGGATTAAAGGAGACAATGAATGTCACTTATTTCTCACAGAACCTAGCATATAGTTAGTAGTTACTTAATGAAAGTAGCTACTCTGCACTATTTGATCATTAATATTTAGAACACATGTACATAGTATGCTATAATGGGGCAAGAATTAAAAAAAAACTGAATTCAAATCCCCATTCTATCATTTCCAGTAGAATAAGCTACTGGATTTAGGATCAGGAGATTCAGGTGTGACAGCTGACTCTACCATGGACTAGCTATGTAACCTTGGTTAAGTAACTCTTTGGGGTGGGGGAGTAATAGCTCAGTGGCAGAGTGCATGCCTTACGTGCATGACATTCTGGGTTGAATCCCCAGTACCTCCAATTAAAATCGTTAAAAAACCCCACCTAATTACCTCCTCCCCAAACAAATAAAAACAATAAGTAAGTAACTTCTCTGAACTTCAGTCTCCTGAAAAGCAAGGGGATTGAGTAATCATTAAGATTCCTTTTTCCAGCTCTAACAGCCTCAGTCTAAGATGTAGTCTCATGCCGGCCTCTTACCTTCTCTGGCCCCAGTTTGCCCATCTGTAAAACGGCACATGAATGTTCAGGAGCCCCTCTCTGGGGCATTGCACTGGTATGCAGATCCCAGTGCCCTTCCAATCTCCATACAGGGCCTGGTGATACTTGTTCAGCTTGGACTGAGTGCTAGGTGGCATGAACTAGTTACTTGTCCATACAGAGCCCTGGTTCCCTCATAAAGTTGTACGAGATCACCTCTCCCCTCTGCCTCCAATTATAGGAATATACAAAAGAATGACCAACAGTGACCATTGTGTCCTGTCTTAAAAAGTTCAGAGAGGGTCTAATGTGAATCCTCTTCAGGAAATACTTATCAATAAATAAAAAACAGTGCATTCTAGTTGCAGTGCACAATAATTTGCCTTTGATTAAGGTTACATATAATTATGAAGAATCCTGCTTAAATTCATTGAGATCCATTTAATCATTTAATCATTACTTCCCTTGGTACCTCTTTTGAAGCCTCAGTCTCTAATTTACACAGCACTTTGACTCACATATCACTTGACTCCTCACAAGAGCTGAGAAGGTAGGAGCAAGTCAAGCATAATTTATCCCATTTTTCAACTAGGAAAGGGGGCCCAGGCGAAGTGCTGAGAGCTGGCCAGGGTGTGGAGGCCACATTACAAATTATGGAAGGGTTGGGACTAGACATCAGATTGCCTGGCTGTTGCCACCAGCACCTCTCTTCAGTAGTCCTGGTTACAACAACCCTGCAACTGGCCTTTTCCCTTGGGGCAGTTCCAAGAGGCTTTTCAACAGCCTTCTCCTCTGTCCAGTTGGTTATGTGCCAGAGGCCAGGACTTTGCCAAGTGAAGTGTGGGGCCACAAGCACCCAAAGGGTCTTGTTAGACATGCAGATTTCTGGATCCAGTCCAAGACATGCCTGATTCCAAATGCGTCAGAATGTGCATTCAGGGTTTCCCCTCATGGTACAAACTAAAATAGCGGATCTAGTGTAACCTATTACTGTAGTAATTATTGTCTTCAGATACAAAACGAGCACTTGCTTATCAGTTAATTTGCTTTTTTCTCCACCTTAGAATGTAAATTCCATGAGGACAGGGACCTTGTTAGCCTGGTTTTATTTCCAAACCCTGCTTCCTAGAATCCGCATAGTACGAGGTCGGTAAATATTTAATTGCACTAAAATTTGAAACCGCTGCCGTATACCACTTACACATTTTACAATCGGGAAACTGAGGCCCAACTGCTGCAGAGTTGGTAAGGGGCAGGGTCCGGATAAAATCTCAGATCTCCAGAGTGCCAATCAGGCTTGGTTTATCTACCCTCTCCCACCCCCGCCGCAAGCAATCTTTATAAAAAATGAAATCCACTTGACAAAAAAGACATTTCCTGTCCATAAATTCTCGGTGTCGGGGCTTGGCCGGGTTGGGGTCTGCTAGTAATTCCCTGGTCATTTCCTAGGTGCCCGATGGCCCCAAGGGTTAAAGGCCTGCCTTCCGGGCCGGGCGTCAACTCCAACTCGGGACACTGTCCCGGCCGGGCGGGCTGGGAGGAGCCGAGCACAGTCCGCGGAGGTGAGGGCGGCTCGCCCAAGGTCACCCAGGCGGGGCCTGGAGGGGCCAGGCCCACGGGGCACCCGAGAGCCGGCAGCACCCCTCTCCACCATCCTGTAAATCGAGGGCGACATTAATGGCTCCTTCCCAGCGTAATCTGGCGCACCCAAACTAAAGAGCGCGAGCAGGCCCGGCCGGCCGCGTGGCCCGTTCCCATGTGCTCCACCTGCGTCCGCTTTCACGCGCTGGCCCTTTAAGGCACTTCCCCCTCTTTACCACCCTACCTCTCCGGCCCCGCTCACCGCCCCCCCTCCCGAATTGCATCAGGCACGTGCTCGCCCCCGTCGGGTCTGCGTACCCCTCCCCCCCAGGCTCCGAGGTGCGTCGGGGAATCGGCGGCGAGGGGCGGGGTGACTTCTGATTTTTAATGATACCTGGTACCATACAAGTAAAAATGGTAAGCAGATTTCTGGATCTCAGAACTATGACATTATGATCCATAAGACATATATGTTTGGTCACCCAGATGACCAAAATGTATTTCTCACATATGTTGGTCTTTGTCCACAGTTCCTGACTCACAACTCCCCAGACCTTTGGAATTTCCTAAGTGTTGAGAATGACAAAGGTGTCTTTTGTTATATTAATGAGGTGACTTTGGAAAGCACCTGAGGATGGGGACTGTTGCCAGTGGACAACCATGTGATTCAAGGGTTGGTACTTTTCAGTCCCACCCTCTGATCTCTTGGGAAGAGAGAGAGGCTAGAGGTTGAATCAACTGCTAATGACTGATTATTTAATCAATCACACCTATGAATGGGGCATAAAAATCCAAAAGGATGGGGCTGGGAGAGCCTTGAGGTTGGTGAACACATGGCGATACGGGGAGAATGCATCACTTTGAGAGAGTGTGGAGCCTCCATGCCCTTCCAGCTTTGCCCTATGCATCTTTTCATCTAGATGTTCCTTTTATAATATACTGGTCGCCTAGTAAGTAAAATGTTCCTCGGAGTTCTGTGAGCTGCTCTAAAAAATTAATCTAGCCTGAGGAGAGGGGTCATGAGAATATCTGATTTGCAGCCAATTGGCCAGAAGCACAGGTAACAACTTGGGCTTTTTTGCAGCTGACTTCTAAATTGGTTAGGGTTTGGGGAAGTCTTGTAGGACTGAGCGCTGACCTTGTGGAATCTCTGGGTAGAGAGGGTCAGAATTGAGCTGAGTTCTTGGATACCCTGCTGATGTCCAAGAATTCTTTGCTGGTGGTGGGACTCCCCAACTCTGTTGGAAATTGTGCTAACAGCAGGACTTGGGGATGCTCAGTCTCAGATCCAGTTTTGTTACAAGAGAAGGAAAGGAGCAGCATCTTGATTAAAGCTAGCAAGATGTGAGGTATTAGCGAGAACATTCTCTTTCAATCGTCCTGACCCTTCTTGTGAAGAGGCCGTTCTTATCTGCACATCAAAGTTGTAAAAAGAATTCAGGAGATTGGAACTCAAGCTCTCTTGAAAACCAAATTCACATCCCTCCCTGCGTGAGACCCATGTTTCAGTCCTCAATCTCAATTTTCTCTTATGTCACAGGATTTACAATTTTAAGACTACAAGATCATACAGCAGTTTGTTTTAAAACACAGGCATTAATCTGGAGATTGAAAGTTTCATCTTTTTTCTTTCCTAACTTCCTGTCTTTCTTTCTACTTTTTTTCCTTTTTCAGTTTGCCAATTACAAGAACAACAAAGAAAGATTTAGTAAAGGGGATGGGACAATTATTTCTTTAAAGAAGAAATAGCAGGGGGGAGGGTATAACTCAGTAGTAGAGTGCATGCTTAACATACACGAGGTCCTGGGTTCAATCCCCAGCACCTCCATTTAAAAAGTAAACAAATGAGATAAATAAACCTAATTACTTCCCCTCCTAAAAGAAGGAAAAACAAAGTTAAAAGGATGGATTAACAGACTTTAAAAGAAGAAAATCATTCATAGAGACGTTTCCTAAATATTATACTACCTGCAGGTGTATATGTGTCAATTTTCAGTTTCATAATAAGTCATAATCACTGATTACTGCTTTATAAATAAAAGACATGTAAACATTAAAATCTCCTTTAAATGCCATCTCTTGCTCTACAAGTGAATCTTTTTGACAGTTCACTGTATATCTTGAGATATCGTTTCTATTTTAATCAAAATATGCGTATATTTTGTGACCAAAAGCATGGGGTCACACTACATAAACTCTCACTATGGGTTATCGTCTGCTTTCCTCTTGTTTGAAACTAATCAGATTAAAAAGAAAATTCCAAGTGAAGCCACATACAAAATCTATTTTCATTTAGTAGTTATTTTTTTCAGCTGATAGTTGCTATTTATCAAACCATTTCAATAACTTTAAAATATACATTGTTTCTGAGTATTACCCATTTCAATCAATACAGAAAATTATTGAGGGATTATATTACATGCTGTGGGTTAATAAATGTAGGACGTATTCCAACATGCAGAATTAATGTGTCAAAAAATAGAATTTAAAATTTTATGGAAGATGGATGTTTCTTTTATTAAAATAACAAGTTGGTCTTTCAATTTTCATGTTGAATTTCTCTAGTATTGTCATTATTCTTTAAACTATGTTAGTAGTTTTTTGTGGTATTTTTTAAAAATACGGACTCAAATTTATTCATATTTTGCATCATAGCTTTCAAAAATTGCAATTTGCCTAGTGGGATCTTCCTAAAACCAAGATGATCAGGAAAGAGAGAGGTTGAAGAGTGACCATTCTTTTTTATACTGGTTGTATTTTTTAGTGTTTTTAAATATTTGATTTGTAATTCGTTTTGGTGCAAGGAGTAATTTAAGGATTCCCTACTCCCCAACCCCAAATGTCTTATCAATAATTATGTTTTAATTATTATACTTTAAAACTATGTTTGGATATATGTTAAGGATAGTTTCTCCTCATTAGAATTTTTTTGTTTTCTTTTGAATTTCCCTGCCGAGTCCCATGGACTTATTTTCCAATTCTGTTTGTATGCCATGTGTTTTATATGTAAGTCATATGTTTACAGTTATACAATAAATATAAATACTTACCAACTTTCTTTCATATTAATACAAATATAAGAACATATCTGGAAGTAAATAAGGTAGTTTGATTATTACCATTTTAGATGAGAAAACTATGTGAAGGTAAATGAGCCTTCTAAGATCTCATAATTCTATCTTGTTGGCTGAGGGACTGTAACCAGGGAGATTGGGAGAGCAGTTCAAGATGCTTTCAATTCATTCCTCTGTATTTGTCTGTAAGACTTATGGTCTGTGTCCTCAAATGTACTTTGTTTTGCATGTGATGCGTTCTTGGAATTGCAATTTGATGGGCGTTTCTGCACGTATATGTGAATCATTGCATTAAAGTTGTATTATCCAGTGGTAGAGCGCATGCCTGGCATACACAAGGTCCTGGGTTCAATCCCCAGTACCTCCTCTAAAAATAAATAAGTACACCTAATTACCTCCCCCACCCCACAAAAAAAGAAAGTAAGTTGTATTATCCATTACAAAATTTCATGATTATTTTTTTACTCAAGCAGTATATAGTATTTTGGAAGGAAAAAAAATTTCTTCCATACCAGACCTATTTGAGAGAGAGAGAGAGAGAGAGAGAGAGAGAGATGAAGGGTTGGGGGCGGGGGGGAGGGAGATTAATTTTATGTGCATACTGCTTTAGTAATAATTTCTTGTCTCATACGTTATTTATCTACTCTGGTATTTAAATTAGCTTAGGAATCATGATCAAATGAATAAAGTGTGTCTTTGGGATAAAGAGTAGATGGGTATTTTGCATATAATTGATACGTCCTAAATACTATTAAATGGCTCTTCATGGACTTCATTTGAGGCCTTTGAGATTTTTGCAGGCACTTAGGAACTTGTGTCTCAAGAAGAATCAATAGTTGGGCCAGGGCAGGATGTATCTTTGTTGTCACTGGAATTAAAGGCAGTACCAACAGTGAAGGGTAAAGAATCCAAGCCCCATTTCCTGGGTTCAGAATCAGCTCTGCCTCTTTCTAGAATATGGTAAGTTACCTAGCACACATCTGCCTCAATTTCCTTTTCTCTGTAAGTCAGGGATAATAGGAGCGCCAACTTGGTATCATTCTTGTTGGGGTTAATGGAGTAAGTAAATGTAAAAAGCGTGGAAGAAGGCTTGGCTCATAGTTAAGTGCTCCCTTGTATCGGCTGTAACCTTTATTCATATCAAAATTCCTTCTCAGGTATAGTACAGATGGATGGAACCAACGAGAGCACCCAGGGAAATTTCATCCTTTTGGGGTTTTCCAGTCGCCCCCATCTGGAGAGAATCCTCTTTGTGGTTATCTTGATTGCGTATCTCCTGACCCTCGTGGGCAACACCACCATCATCCTGGTGTCTCGGCTGGACCCCCACCTCCACACTCCCATGTACTTCTTCCTCGCCCACCTCTCCTTCCTGGACCTTAGTTTCACCACCAGCTCCATCCCCCAGCTGCTCTATAACCTGAGTGGATGCGACAAGACCATCAGCTACACAGGCTGTGCCATCCAGCTCTTCCTGTTCCTGGGTCTGGGCGGTGTGGAATGCCTACTCCTGGCAGGCATGGCATACGACCGTTTTGTTGCCATCTGCAAGCCCCTGCACTACATGGTGGATATGAATCCGCGGCTTTGCCTGGGCTTGGTGTTGGTGGCCTGGGGCTGTGGCGTGGCCAACTCATTGGTCATGTCCCCAGTCACCCTGCGCTTACCCCGCTGTGGGCACCGCAGCGTGGACCACTTCCTGTGTGAGATGCCCGCCCTCATCCGCATGGCCTGTGTGAACACAGCTGCCATAGAGGGCACCGTCTTTGTCCTGGCGGTGGGCATCGTGCTGTCACCCCTTGCGTGTATCCTGGTCTCCTACGGCTGCATCGTGAGGGCTGTGTTACAGATTCAGTCAGCATCAGGGCGGCACAAGGCCTTCAACACCTGTGGCTCCCATCTCACAGTGGTCTCGCTTTTCTATGGAAACATCATTTACATGAACATGCAACCCGGAAACAGCTCTTCCCAGGACCAAGGGAAGTTCCTCACCCTCTTCTACAACATTGTCACCCCGCTTCTGAACCCCCTGATCTACACCCTCAGAAACAAAGAGGTGAAGGGGGCCCTGAGGAGGCTGCTGCTGCGTGACAGAGAGGGAGGCAAGGAGCAAAAGTGAACGGGCGGGTGATACAGGCGTCCCTAGCCTGGTCACGAACTCCACCAGGGGCCACGGATGGCGCTGGGGATCGTTGGCTCAGATCTGTGCTTCTTAACTTACATGCTTTTTTCCCCTGGACTTCTGTGTGACTGTTTTAATTCCAACATTATATATTTTCATAAGTGCACTGCAAAAAAAAAAAAAACAAAACCATCCCAAACCTCTCTGGATGATCTTATAAAGCTGGTCTGAAGAACAAAGTGAGGTAAATAGTTATAAAGATGAGTCTCTGCAACTTATGCCAGAGTGCCAAGTAGGAAATTACTTTTCTTAAAGAGAATTTTGCTTTTGTTGTTTTTTTGTTTGTGATGCATTAATAAAATTATGGCTATTTTAGAATAATCACAAATTGGTTACTTCTCTTATTTAACAGCCATCAAACATAGGACATTGGGTGTTTTTATTCCCCCAATTCCCATACAGATCCTTTTATCATATCATATGGTTTTGTCTATTCTTTGTCCCCAGACTTTGCTTTGTCCCCAGACTTTGGCATTTTCCCCAAAGCCTGGTGTACGATTCTGGATAAACCAAGAAGTTAGCCTGTAACAATGATATATGAGTCATTTAAATCTTAAAGCATCATTATTTCTCAGGTATGTTTCTATTTTGTTAGTGAAAAGGACCTGATGCTTATTAATTCCCTAATGAGTCAGGTGCTCTGAATTCATTTAATCTTCCCTGCATCTGTGGAGGTCACATGATTTTTATTACCCATATTTTATGCATGTGACATTCGAGGCTTTGAAGTTAAATCATTTGCCCAAGAAGAACTGAGCCAAACATTTACTGCAAGTTCTAACTCTATTCCTGCTGTCTCTGTTGCTACATGAATTTGTAAAGAGCAAAAATCCATAAGCATTTAATGAGTAGTGTCGAAAAGCATGATTTGTTTCCCTTCCTTCCATAATACAGTCTGGGATGGAGGGGAGGAAAAAAGTTTTGCTAGACCCTTGTTGGGTCCTTGGCTGGGTCTGAAAATTAAACTGACATGGATAATTTAATGGAATAAAAGTATACAAATGTACTTAATATAAATTTTACACTACACAGGACCCTTCATGAGGAAATGAAGACCCTCCAAAAATTGTTTTTATGCTGGATTTGATGAAGAGTGGATGGTGGTGAAGGAATTTGATAGGCAAAGTGGGTATAATTTATTGGTAATAAACCGAGGGAAACTTAGCAAAGCCTGTGTGTTCAGATTCATCTCAATGTCCTCCTTCAAAATAAGGATGTTTCTTTTCTCCAGGAAAAGGGAATAGAAAGGGTTCCCTTCTATGAGGGGCTTATGACCTGCTTCAGAGGAAGGTCAGAAAGTCCGTCTTGCACCTGCCTTTTCACAAATTTCTTCAGCTCAGAATATACAATATGCCAAAATGCGAAATTTGAAGTAATATATCCTGCACATCATTAAAGCTTTCTTCCACTTAATGTGCAACGAATTACTCCTCGAAGGAGGGCCGCGAGGGTCTGGACTCCTGCAGATCTCACAAGGCTTGCCCTCGCTCGCTGGCTGCAGGCCCTCAGACCACACTTGAAGGGCAGAGGAAATGAATTACCCACCGCTCTCTTTGCAGGCATTTGCAGGGCAGACACATTCTGGGGGGAAAAAAATGTTGAGACAGAATTCCTAGACCAAGGGGAAATAAAATGAGGAGGGGATAAAGAGAAGAGGCTGGATGAAGGATGCCAGCACATTTATCCTCAGGCCCCTCAGCGTCGCAGCCTCTCCTCCTCCACAAAAAGCCTGTGTTCTCACCCTCTCTTTCTACCCTCCCCACTCTCTCACCTCAAAGGGCACCAGCCTCCGTGGGGTCACTTAAGCACAGACAAACCAGGGGCCACTGGAAGGGAGATTCTTGTGCTTCAAGAGGACCCTGGTGTGACTATTCCAAACTGCTTTTTAAAAGAAAAGCAGAATGGGGGGAGGTTATAGCTCAAGTGATAGAGTGCGTGCTTAGCATGCATGAGGTCCTGGGTTCAAGTCCCAGGACTTTCCTCAAAGAATAAATAAATAAACCTAACCACCTCCCCCCACCAAAAAAAAATAAATAAAAATAAAAATAAAATAAATAAAGGAAATCGTGATACGAATGGGCTGATGGTGAATAAGAGAATAGCTACCCGTGAGGCAGTAAGAGTTTCTCCCCAGAGTTATAAAACTCCACGATGCTGCCTTGGGACACAGCTGACTAAGGTGAGAAGTTTAATCGATAACCAGGACTATGTTCAGGGCTTCTCCAAACGTATTCTCTTCTTGGAAAGAACTTGCTGGACATCCTGAGTGGACTTGAGAAGCAGTCTCTTGGGAAAAATAAACTTGAGGAACAGCAACTGGACAGTGGCCAGTGTTTCTTCCTCTGGGAAAAAAAAATGCCCCAAAGATAACAAAGAGTGTCTGCATAACTCTAAGGAATGAGAATTGCCCTTGTGTACTGTGGTGAGTGATTCTGATTGTGCTTCCTCAGTGAAGGAACAGAATTCAACTGAGTAGATTTTAAAGGTCTCACTGGCTTTCTTCGGTGATTCATAAGTTGAGCCGCATGCCTCTGCAGGAAAGAAAGTAACTAAAGAGCTGTAGAAAATGAAACACTTGTATAGACAGAAGGGAGAGGACACAGGAAAGTCATGCTAGGCAAAAACAGATTTGTTTTTGCAAGGTTACTTTCCTCGTAGGGGGCTTCTAAGGCAGGTTACCTAAATAAAGCTGATCTGACAATCCTAACAGGCTGGCTTAAGGTTCCATCCCCGGGAGAGCTGCAACTGTAATGAGGTCTAAGTTTGAGGATGTAGGGCTTACAATGAGCAACTCCATCTGGACCTGTGGTCTTTAACACCTCCAATTACCTTATGACATGGGGTTAGTAATAACGATTGTTGCTGTGGAATTGTGTCAAGATGCTCAACTCACCGGGTCTAAGCCAGAGGAAAGCTGATTTTACCTGCACCCTGTGCTTCCAGAAAACAGCTACTGGTAAGAAACCCCACTACCCTATTTTTTTTTTTTTGTCCCAGTAAAGGACTAACTGTGAAGAATGACTCATTCTCGCATGATTCAGATGAACCCCCCTCCCTTCTTCCTAAGGCTCATGACTGCTTTGTTTAGCTACTAAATAAATCTCCCCTTTCTCTGCAGGGAGATGTTCCCCATGTTAAAATAAATTTCTAGGCTCAAAGTGGAGTTGCTTCTTCCCAGGGCGTCACATCAGCAAACTGAACTTTTGTGTTCCTGTAAATGTTCTGCTTGACCAGAAATGCAATATCTCCCGTCAGCCAATCCGCAAACACCAAGGTAACTCTGGGCTCTGTACTTAATTTCTTGTTCCTTGATCTTTCTAAATAAGGTCAGATATGTGTTAAAAAAAAAAAAAAAGAAATGGCAGGCACAAAATGCAGTCACTTGTGCTAAGCCTCTGATCGGCAAAGCAAGACTTAATGCTAAACCTATGTGCAGTCTCACTGTTCTCCAGGGATGTAGTTTTAATCAATCAGTCTGGAATATTCTGATCAGCACCAGGAAGTAATCTGCCATGTGACCTCTTCCATCCCCCACGGGTTGTTTACCGAAGTCTGGAATCATCTACTTGTTTCCTCCTGCCTATATAAGCCTTCCATTTTGCACAGCATCTCATAGCTCTTCTCTGCTTGCTAGATGAGGTGCTGCCTGACTCACGAATTATTTTATAAAGCCGATTATATCTTTAACATTTATTTGCTGAATTTTTGTTATTTCACATGGGCAGCCTCAAACGATCACGCACTGTTTCGACGCTGCCACTTTTAATGTTCTGTAAAACTCACTCGTGCCTAAACAACCCCCGGACGGATGCTCCACTGCTTGGGAGACCCTGTGCCCTTCCAACCCATTGAATTGTCTTCCCTGGAATAGAAGACATCACACTCATTACTAATCTGTTTTACTGATGTCATTTGATGCTCATTAAGGGATATTCTCTCTATTGTAATAGACTGGAAAAAAATCTGTTTCTTAATTGTCCAGTGTATTTTATTTCAGAGTCATTCTTTCTAAACCAGACTGAAATATTAATATTAATATTGTGTCAAAATGTGAAGAGGGACAGAATAGGATAGGACTGTCTTCTACTTTGTGTAAATGATTTTCTGTTCCAACCATCGCTTGTTGACTAATACTCTTTTTCTTTTTAAATTTTTTTTAATTGAGTCATACTCAGTTTACAATGTTGTGTCAATTTCTGGTGTGCAGCATAATATTTCAGTCATACATGTACATACGTATATTCCTTTTCATATTCTTTTTCATTATAGGTACTTTAAATTTAATCTTTAATCTTTTTCTTTTCCTTTTTTAAATCTCTATTATGACTCCTGTCTAATCAGCTTTTTTTTTTACATTTTTTATTGATTCATAATCATTTTACAGTGTTGTGTCAAATTCCAGTGTTCAGCACAATTTTTCACTCATTCATGGACATATACACACTCATTGTCACATTTTTTTCTCTGTGATTTATCATAACATTTTGTGTATATTTCCCTGTGCTATACAGTGTAATCTTGTTTATCTATTCTACAATTTTGAAATCCCAGTCTATCCCTTCCCACCCTCTACCCCCTCCCCCGGTAACCACAAGTCTGTATTCTCTGTCCATGAGTCTATTTCTGTCCTGTATTTATGCTTTGTTTTTGTTTTTTAGATTCCACATATGAGTGGTCTCATATGGTATTTTTCTTTCTCTTTCTGGCTTACTTCACTTAGAATGACATTCTCTAGGATCATCCATGTTGCTGCAAATGGCATTATGTTGTCGGTTTTTATGGCTGAGTAGTATTCCATTGTATAAATATACCACATCTTCTTTATCCAGTCACCTGTTGATGGACATTTAGGTTGTTTCCATGTTTTGGCAGGAGTGTCTAGTTAGACATTATTTGCTCTGGAAATAAACAAGCGACAGGTTTGTGTCAGAAACTAAAAGGAGAAAAATTAAATTTGCTTCGATTCAACCATTTTTAAATGCTACCTGAGTCAATGTTAAATTAGTAAGTTTTAAGTTTATATTTTATTAATTCATACTCAAGATTTTCCTCATGTCTGTTGTATTTTTTTCCCTTAATTGATTAAATCTCTTGTATATTCACAGGAAGAAATAAATGCTAATTAATTAATTAAGGCTAAATGTGTTATTATACTTTATACAAATTATTAACCAATATAAAGTCAAAATGGAGAAATGCAGTAAATACTTAAAAATTATATATGACAGTCTGTCACAACAATTTCATTACTTATATGATTGAATTCAGTAGAAGACTATGCTCACAGCTAGAGAATACAGCTCAGTCTATCACCCTGAAGATATTTACAAAGGCAGAAAAATAATTTATGTGAGCAAGTAGCTCAATGTGTATCTTACTTTAATTTTCAAAATATAATTAATTATACATTCAGTAATTTTTTACTTTAGAATTTGTTAAATGGCTATTGTTTAATAGACAAAGATTTCAAATGTACTCAGTAGAGGAAGATATATTCACCTACGTGATTCAAGAAAACTTTCTTACATTTAATAAACTTCATTTTTTTTCTCTTAAAGGGAAGTCAGTATTGCTACATGGAATTCTTAAATATTGTCAGCTTTGGTAGTTTTATTTAAGACATGAAAACAGGAAATCAAATGGTTGAAACAGATTTTACACTTCTCGGTCTTTTCCAATATGGTCCACTGGACTCTTTCCTCTTCATTGCCATCGCCATCCTGTTTTCAGTGGCTCTGACGGGGAACATCACACTGATTCTTCTCATTCGAATGGACCCCAGACTCCACACTCCAATGTACTTTCTCCTCAGTCAGCTCTCTTTCATCGACATGATGTACATCTCCACCACTGTGCCCAAGATGGCAGTTAACTTTCTGTCCAATAGTAAGACCATCACTTTTCTAGGCTGTGAGATTCAGACATTTGTGTTCTTGGTCCTTGGCGGAACTGAAGCCCTTCTTCTTGGGTTCATGTCTTATGATTGCTACGTGGCCATCTGTCATCCTTTACGTTACCCTGTGCTCATGAGGAAGAGGATCTGTTGGTTCATGGTCATGTGTGTGTGGGCCAGTTGTTCTGTCAACTCTTTAATACATACGGTGTACATATTTCAACTTCCCTTCTGTCCATCTCAACTCATCAACCACTTCTTCTGTGAAGTCCCATCCCTGTTGCCATTGGTGTGTCAGCACACTTCTCAGTATGAACATACGGTCCTCCTGAGCAGCCTTATTATTCTGTTGTTACCATTCACGGCCATTGTGGCTTCCTATGCCTGTGTGCTCACTGTGGTTTTCCAGATGAGTTCAGGGAAAGGACAGACAAAAGCTATTTCCACCTGTTCCTCTCACCTGCTTGTGGCAAGTCTGTTCTACATGACCACTCTCTCCACTTATACAATGCCACACTCCATTCATTCCCCACAACAGGATAAGGTGGTAGCAGTGTTTTACACCATGATCACACCTCTTCTGAACCCATTTATCTACAGCCTGAGGAATAAAGAAGTTATGGGGGCCTTGAGGAGACTATTTGTACGGAAAATGTGACTCTAGGAACTACTTACTGACTGAGACTGAACAACATAACGTGTTGTGCCTACAATACAGTTTGGGAAGATGTAAACTATAAAAAAAAAAAAACGGTAGAAAGACATGAATTTTAACAAATGTTTATGAAATAAATAAAGTGGTAAAAGTCTTAATTACTCCTGATTTGGGATTACCTCAAGCACTGTTATTGGAACTAGATCAATTTTCAATATAGAAGCTAGATAAACAGTTCTTTATCCAATTTATTTAACTTTTAATGAAATAGAATTCAACCCTGTTAACCAAGTGTTTCCATATTATAAATATTTTAAATTGGACATTTAGCACCTGAGGTGCAATGCATAGGAAATATAATTTATCCTAACACACACCATTAAGAGAATCTCTAAGTGACTAAACTTTAATAGAGAGCAACGTACATAATCCACTCATTCAGCATATGTTTAATACTTTAACAGTATGTGTGGAACTGGTGATAATGAAGTAATCAAAGATGAAAAAGTGACAGATATTTCTGATATCATAAAGCTCAAATTTCAGCATGGGTAGACATTCAATAAATAAAGTTTTATGCTATATCAAAAAGGAATTACCGGTCATAACAATTAAGTAGGACATTTTGATATAGAACTCGCAATCTTGCATAAAACTGTCTGGAAAATGGAAACTAAGAAGGTGGTATTTGGTCAAAGACTGAAAAGAGATGAGAAAGTGAGTTAAATGGATATTTGGGAATGTGTTTTCTAAATAGGGGAAGAAGCAAATGAGAGTGTCCTGAGTAGAGAAGATGGTTGGCGAAAGTCAAAGAAGATCAAGATGTAAAGTACTGGGCAGTAGGAAATGAGTAGATCTAATGGAGCCAGAATTTGTAATGTAAGGTAGAGCAGGATAACATTTTGGCATTTAATCTAAGAAAATGAGACATGATTATTGGGTCTTGCAGAGAAGACTGAAATGGGCTCTTCAGCCATTGCAGTAGCCTCATTGTGATAAAATAATATCTTGGACCCAAGTGATCATCTTGGAGGAGCAAGAAATAACCAGACTCCACAGATGAATTTCAGGCAGACGTTTGAGCTTTGAGGCGTATCAGACGTGAGACGTGAGGAAATTCAAAGAGCTCGCGATTAGGCTAAGATGATGGACTGCACAGCTGGAAGAAATGGAATTAGCAAAACACAGCTGGAGGAAACCACAGCAAGAACATTCCCAGATCTCTCCGGCGGTGTCTTCTGACAGCTGGTGCCGCAGTCCTGGGAACGTCCCCTTCTCCTCAGTCATGGCTTGTGGTCTGGTCGCCAGCACCCTGAATCTCAAACCTGGGGAGTGCCTCATGGTGTGGGGCGAGGCGGCCCCAGATGCCAAGAGCTTCCTGCTGAACGTGGGCAAAGACGGCAGCAAGCTGTGCCTGCCCTTCAACCCATGCTTCCACACACATGGGGACACCCAAGCCATCGTGTGTAACAGCAAGGCCAGTGGGGCCTGGGGGGGCCGAGCAGCGGCGAGTCTGTTTTCTGCTTCCAGCCTGCAAGTGTCATGGAGTGTGCATCTCCTTCCACCAGGCAGATCTAACCGTCAAGCTGCCCGATGGGTACGAATTCGAGTTCCCCAATGGCCAGAGGCCACCAACTGCCTGGCTGCCGATGGCAACTTCAAGATCAAGTGCCTGGCCTTTGAGTGAAGCCAGCCGTTCCATGGCCCCCAAGAAAGGCAGCTGCCTCTGCTCTCCCTGAAAACAAACAAACAAACAAAATAAAACAAACAAAAATTTCCATCATTGGGTTCCCTATTCTCCTCTGGTGTTACCTTCTTTGTCCCAGCAATGGTAATCTTTTTTTTGTTTTTTGACTTCCCCCTTTTTGAGTGAAATTTTATTAACTGAATCAAAGAGTAACTTCTCTTTTGTGTGTCTGGCTGCATTTGCTCAACAACTTTATAAGATCCAAACCTACTTTCTATGCCTCAAAAATGTAACTGTTTTATAGCTGAGTAGCATCCCCACTGTGTGATTATATCATGGTTGTTTTATCTGATGTTAGATGTTTGCTATTATGAATAAAACCGCCAAAAAACTTTCTGTACAAGTCACTTAATTGTGTGTACAATTACCACCACATCATTAGCACCTTCATAACACCTCCATCATGTCACATAGTTATTTTGTTTTTGAGGTGAGAAAATTTAAGATCTACTCTCTTAGCAACTTTCCGTTACATAATACAGTATTATTAACTATAATCAACATTATGCACGTTAGATCCCAGAACTTCATCTTCTAACTGGAGATTTGTGCTCTCTGAACAGTATCTCCCCAGTTCACCCAGCCTCCAGTCCATGAAACCCACCATCCTAACCTCTGTTTCTACAGTTACGGCTTTTTCACATAAGTAATGCCAAAAACAGTATTTGTCTTTCCCTGTCTGGCTTTTCTCACTTTGCAAAATGCCCTCAAGTTCCATCCATATGGTCCTAACTGGCAGGATTTCCTTTTTATTCATGGCTGAAAATATTTCATTGCTTTCATATTTGCCACGAATTCCTTGTCCATTCAGCCATTGACCAACACATAGATTATTTCCACATCTTAGCTATTGTGAATAATGATGCAGTAAGCATTGACGTACAGATATCTCTTCAGTAGCCTTTTTGTTTTTCATTTCTTTTGGATTATTCCAAGAAGTGAGATTGTCACATCATATATGAATTCTATTTTTAATTTTTTGAAAAACTTCTATGCTTTTTTTTGTAGTACTTTACCAATTTATAGTCCCAATGACAATGCACAATGGTTCCTTTTCATCCACATCCTCAACACTTGTTATATCTTGTCTTCTTGATAATTGCCATTGTAACAGGAATAAGATGCTGCGGCATTTTGGTTTTGATTTATATTACCCTGATAATGAGTGATGCTGAGCATCTTGGTATGAATTTGTTGGTTTTTCACATTTATTCTCTGGATAAATTATTTTCCAGTCTTTTGACAGAATTTAATTGAAGTTTTTTGTTTCCTTTTAAAATTAGATTGCATATGTTCTTCATATATTGTAACTCCTTATCAGATACATGGTTTGCACACATTTTTTCCCCACTCTGTAGATTCTCTTTCACTTTGTTGTTCCTTTACTCTGCTGTGCACAAGCTTTTCAGTTTGAGCATTTTTTGCAAAGCAACTCTAGTGATTATGAACTAATTCCAGTAGCTTTTCTTACCCTGGGAAAGCTTTTATTTTTCCTTTATGTCTGAAAGTTAATTTTGTCGGACTAAGTATTCTTGGCTAGAAGTTTTAATCATTCAACACCTTGTCCATGAAAGGGCAAATATGAGAGTAATATTTGGTCAAAGGCTGAAATAAGACAAGTAAATAAATGGAGTTTTGGTGAAGAATATTCTGGGCACAGAAAGAAGCAAGTGAAAATGCCCTGAGGAGGGAACATGTGTGGCAGGTCAAAGAAAATCAAGGGTTAAACTGGTGGATAGAGGAAATGGAGCCAGAATTTGATATATGAAGTTGACCATTGTGAGAGTTCAGGCTTTTAATCCAGTAATTGGCAAACATTGCTGTGTTTGCAGAGAGAATTGAAATGGGAAAATTAGGAAGCCACTGCATTAGTACATTGTGATAAGATACTTAGATAAAATTTTAATGATTACAATATTTTTATTGGACCTGTGGAAAGGATTCAGATTATTGGATGCATAGAAGTGCATCTCCCATTACCATGACTATGGCAATCTTCTCAAGATATTTTAGGTAGAAAATTTATTGTAATTTTTAACATAGAACATCCCCTGAGTCATGTAATTCCTTGAAGTATTATACTGTTTTGTTCAAAATATATCAAATTATATATCACTTGGTTATAATTATATAGATTCTAATGTCTGTATGTATATAATGAAATAGAGTTAAGTAATATATTTTAAAACCTAACAGTTAAAAATTTTTATATGGTTGTTTTCATTTGAAAAAAAAATCAATTTTTTATATTCACACTTAAATTTTTTTGAGTGCAGGAAGTAGCTCTAATAAAGCATCATTTCAATGTAGCCAATGTGTTTAATTGAGGATTGGAGACTGAGTTTTCCCTAAAGGTCTTTTGCAAACAAGACGTAAGATTCTATCATGATTAGGCAGTGAGCCCATTTAATTTGACGCCTTTAAAGTCTTGCATAAGGTTGGAAAAAAATGACCATTTTGTTTAAATTCTATTCTCCATGAGTTTTTCATTGTAAATGATTGAAGTTTAATGGTCTGAGGCAAAACTAACAAAAATCTTACAAATTCATTGTGTGCTCATAGTTATTACTAAAATGTGTTTGAAATTATAGATTTTGAAATATCTATTTTATGCCTCTTGCAGCAGTGCCACGGATAAATTAGATTAATTATTAAGAATATGTGTGATCTTTCTGTGATCCTCAAGCAATACAATTGTATTTAAAAAGATTAGCAGAAAATTAATTGCTGTGACTCTCTAATTACTACCTCTAAGTGAGGTAGGAGGGAGTCAATTTTTATATCTAATTTTGCAGCTCCATCTCTCATTCCTCGGTTAATATTTTATTTCAAGTAAAGTATCTTAGAAGAATGAGCTTTATCTCAGTACAAGATGCAATGTACTTCAGTGGAAAGGAGCTTTCCCTTTTAATTTAAATGTGTTATCAGATGAAAGATGATTGATATATCTGTTTATCTAGTGGATAATCTATGTTTTCAAGGTGAGCATCATGGGCATGAATTGATGAAGGTGAAGAAATCTCATTCACGGTGATATCACTCAGTATCAAGACTGTTCAGACTGCTGATTCCTGTAAAGTGAGCCAGAAGAAATTGTAGTTCTTTGTTGAGTTGATCACAACCCATGTTTAAAAGAAAAACGTGTCTACTCTCAGACATATTTAAAATGTTGTATTTTACTTCGATGTTTACGTATAGTTAAATTTTATTGTTTTTCTTACATGCACATATTTTTTGGCTATTTCTAAGCTGGCTAGGTTATACAGATATTATGTGATTTCTGCAAAAATAATATAAAGATGTTATTGAGATTTATCTGGTCCTATATTGAATTTGAATCATCTCAAGGTTACGCGGGCAAGGGGGTTAAGGAGTACCTTGGTGCAGTGAGCTAGGACCGGGTTTCAATAGTCTTGCATATCCTGTACCTGAGAGAGTATGACCTTTGAGCATCCTTGTATTCCTGATTGGAATGGAGAATACATCTTTTTCTTCCTTATTTTATCTTCAAGTTTTTGTGTTAAATTTAGGGCATAATGCTATGCAACAATACTTGGGGAATGATGAAATATATAAAATAGGTAAACTATTTAAAAAATACAAATGCATGGTGAGAATGGCAGTTCTAGTAAATAAAACGTTTCATAAGTTGCATGGCTCCATAGCAATTTGGCTGTTACTAACACTTCCGTGTGTTGAGACGTTATTTTATTGCTGCCTGTGAATACTGAGAATGTAACATATTTTCTATATCCATGGCTTTCAGTTCTGCACTTGTCCCTTGTTCTACCTCCTGGAGTCAGCTATTGATACCTTTAAATCAACTTTACAATAAAGATTTTTAATAAGAACAGGAGTCAAAACTCAAGGGTAAGTTGGAGGGCGACAATTCAAAAATATACGTGGGGGAATCTAAGAATTTGAAGAGTTTGTGTAATGCAGAAATAAGTGAAAAATTTAATTGCTTCTTTCATAAACTTGTTTAGGTGGAAATTTGTGATTTTCCCTTTATGTAGCTAATAACAGGAAACTAATCTTCAAATCCACCATAGTGAATAGAAAGGTTAACATTTCTTCCTCTCTCCCTACCAAAGGTTCTGATTTTGTTTTAAAACCATATTTTAACTGGATTTACATATTATCTTTGGCATCTGAGGCGAGTGAAACCTGGTTGGTAACTTTCTACATGCTTAGCAAAAGGTCTAAGAATTCTGTCCTTCTTGGAAAGCAATTAAGAGAATAAAAAATACATGTTTTAAACAGGACAGAAATTTAGAGTATATTCAATATGAATGAAATCATGAGGAATTGAGTGTGATTAGGATGTCAGTTACTCAAAAACAAGTCAGAGCTGAAGGGAGGTAGCTTGGTAATGACACTTTCTAAAAGTTATCTTAGCTCACAGAGAAAAAAAATGGGACAATGAATATATATATGTTCATGTATAAGTGAAAAATTGTGCTCTACACTGGAATTTGACACAACATTGTAAAATGATTATAAATCGATAAAAAAATGTTTAAAAAAATTTTTAAAAAAAGTTGTCTAATGTGTAAAGGTTCTGATTAAGCCCTGAACATCCGTAACTTACTCTCTGAAGTAGTAATACACCTGTATCAGGCCCAATTTTCCACAATTTTAATAATCTATCTCCGTGAAAATTTCATCTTAGGGAAGATTTCCATGAATTGGTTTACTAAGAAATGTTATTCGATAATATGTATTTTATTCCTTAAATCAAAAGCAACATTTGCTATTGTCTCTATTAAAAAAAGCCAGTTTTATTATAAACATATGCATTATTATATTTAATTCTCATTATTTGTTATTAGTAATCTGAAAATATTTTAGACTACTAGGAAGAGAATGATTGTATATAGGAATATTACTAGTTTTAGTAATTTTCACAAAACAAATATTAGCTTTGTCTTTCTCTGGGATTACCATTTTGTTTCATATTATTTCCTGGCCTAGGATATTAAAAGCGATATTATATTGATGATATAATGCTCCCTTGATTTTTTTTTCTGAATTAAATAAGTAATCATCTTTACTTTGCATCACTGTGTTTACTGTTTCAGATACAAATGCTGTTCTTTATCATTATATATAATGATAAGCCTGTTTATTAAGATTTGGTTTCAATTAGATCAAATTACTTTGGAGTACATTAAAGTGTATAATATCTTATTTAACATATTGTTGTGCAATTTTTAGTAGGGCTTGTCTTTGTTTTATATCAACCTGGATGATTTTATATATGTAACTTCATGCTACATCATGGAGCTCTGCTTGGCATAATTGTATTTAGATGTGCATATTCAGCAGTAATTTCAACAGTTCTTGCCTTTGTCATACTTTGGTATCAATGTTGGTTAGTGTTGTTGAAAATATTTTGAATTTTTTCTCTTTGTTTGGCAATAGTTTTATAAGGAGGCTCATTTAACCCTTTCAAATTTGAACTAACCTCTCAGTAATTTTCTCATTCCCTGTCTTGATTGAGAACTAAGTGGTAACCTTTTACTAAGTATCGTTTCCTTCACACATAGCTCAACTTAAAATTCTTCTGTCAATATTAACAACACAGCTAGGTTCAAACCAGAAGAGTTTGGATTCTGAAGGAGAGAGAGAGAAGGCTATAAAGCAGTGACTGTGATCCAGTAATTTTTAGGCTCTCTGACATTTCTGGCTTAGGAGGTCTTCCATGGGAATTTTCTATCCTTCTGCCCCATTTACCACCTTCAGTGTGTGCTCTCAAATTTACAAGGTGGGTAAAGGTACCTCCTTAACATACACTTCTGTCTTGTTATACATTTTGCAATTGCCCATGGGAGGTATTTTATTTTATGTGTAAATGCAGTTTTATATAGGCAGCTAATTTTAGATAAATCTGAATTCTCCTTTTAGGTTAATATCATCCTTATATATGAGTTTCTTTTTCTGATCTGGCATATTTCATGATAATTTAAGAAACTGGAAAGAAGTTGTACATGAGTTCTTGTATTCATGATGACATATTTTTAAGACCTTCCAAGCTTTTCTCAAACTATCCTATGGTTTCTCACTTGACTCACCGTTATTAAAACCTTTTTGTCCAAAGATCACTATTACCCTTATTATTTCTCACCATAACAGCCTGATACTGACACATCTGTCTGTGTTAGTCGGCTTGCTCACTTTGCCTCATCCCTCCCATTTCCTTATGTAGACAGCCTGGCAGTCATCCGTGGTCATGATTGAGAATAGCTGTAAACTTTTGATGGAGAAAGTCAATTTGGTTCATATTGAGAGTTTCAGAAACTGAGTGTGTTGTGCCCATAACAAGGATACACAATAAATGCTAAGAACATTTAATATTTTTGTGTAATTTTATTGAATTTTTTAAATCAAGGGGCTTCTAGTTAGTTAAGACATTATTTTTTTTTCTGGAAATACACAAAGGCCAGGTTGTGTCAGAAAAGAAAAGGTGAAAAAAATTAAATTTGTTAGCTTTGAATCAATCATTCAATAATTTTTACTGTGCTACTTGAGGCAAAGTTAAATTAGTAAGTTTTAAGTTTATATTTTATTAAATCTTTCTCAGGTTTTTCCTAATGTCTGGCATATTTTTTTCCTCAATGGATTAAATGTCTTCTACATTCACAGGGAGGAATAAATACTAATTAATTTATTACACTCTTTATTCCAATTCATAGCCAATATAAATTCAAAATGGAGAAATACAATAAATATTAAAAAAATTATAATATATTTGACCAAATCTGTCATGGGAAGTTTATTATTTTTATAGGTGAATTAAGTAGAAGAGTATGTTCATAACAAGATAACACAGTTCCGGTGTATTACCTTGAAGATATTTACAAAGGAGGAAAATCATTTATGTTGACAAATCATCTCAATGCTTATCTTACTTTTGTTTTCAATATGTTTAGTTTTACTTTCAGTAAATGTCTTTTCTTTTTATTTCATAATTTGTTAAGTGGCTATTATTTAATAAATACAGATTTGGTGTATTGAACAGAGGGTGATCTATTCACCTAAGGTGAGCCAAGAAAGTTCTCTTGTAAGTGATCATTGTCACCTTTCTCTCTTTAAGAGAAGTCAGTATTGTTACATGGAGTTTTAAATATCTGCTTTTATAGTTTTTATTTAAGACATGAAAACAGGAAATCAAACGGTCGAAACAGATTTTACACTTCTCGGTCTTTTCCAATATGGTCCAATGGACTCTTTCCTCTTTGTTGCCATCGCCATCCTGTTTTCAGTGGCTCTGACGGGGAACATCACACTGATTCTTCTCATTCGACTGGACTCCAGACTCCACACTCCAATGTACTTTCTCCTCAGTCAGCTCTCTTTCATCAACGTGATGTACATCTCCACCACTGTGCCCAAGATGGCAGTTAACTTTCTGTCCAATAGTAAGACCATCACTTTTCTAGGCTGTGAGATTCAGACATTTGTGTTCACGGTCCTTGGTGGAACTGAAGCCCTTCTTCTTGGGTTCATGTCTTATGATCGCTACGTGGCCATCTGTCATCCTTTACGTTACCCTGTGCTCATGAGGAAGAGGATCTGTTGGTTCATGGTCACGTGTGTGTGGACCAGTAGTTCTCTGAACTCTTTAATACATACAGTATATATATATTTCAACTTCCTTTCTGTCCATCTCGACTCATCAACCACTTCTTCTGTGAAATTCCATCCCTGGTGCCATTGGTGTGTCAGGACATTTCCAAGAATGAATATACAGTACTCCTGAGTGGACTTATTATTCTGTTGTTACCATTCACGGCCATTGTGGCTTCCTATGCCTGTGTGCTCACTGTGGTTTTCCAGATGAGTTCAGGAAAAGGACAGACAAAAGCTATTTCCACCTGTTCCTCTCACCTGCTTGTGGCAAGTCTGTTCTACATGACCACTCTCTCCACTTATACAATGCCACACTCCATTCATTCCCCACAACAGGATAAGGTGGTAGCAGTGTTTTACACCATGATCACACCTCTTCTGAACCCATTTATCTACAGCCTGAGGAATAAAGAAGTCATCGGGGCCTTGAGGAGACTGATAGGACTATGTATATTCGTACAGAAAATTTGACTGCAGGAACTCCTTACTGATTGAGATCAAACAACTTAAAAAGCTGTGCTTGTAATACTGTTTGGGAATATATCAACTCTAAAAATACTGTGTACGTGTATATTCCAAGAAGTGTTTATGAAATAAATGGAGTAATAATGGTCTTTTTGTTTTGGTTCTAATATTTTGATTAGGATACAATTGGTACATAACGTTGTACAAGTTTAATGTGTAAATGTATTAAATGTATCAATTTAATACATTTAAATACTATAATTACCACCATAGCATTAGCTAATACTTCCATCACATCATATAATTATCATTTTATTTTATGGTGGAAAAACTTAAGATATTTTCCCTTAGGTATTTATAGTATATATCACAATGATGTGCTTCAGAGCTCCAGAACTTACTCATCTTCTTGTTGCAAAAGTGTACCCTTTGACCAACAGTTCTCCAATGTCCCTAACTGCCCCACAGGCTCCTTATAACCACTGCTCTATTGTTTCTGTCAGTTCAGCTCTTTTAGATTTCACATATAAGTAATATTCTACAGCATTTTTCCTTCTTTCTCTGGCTTATCTTAGCATAAGGCCCTCAAGGTCCATTGATGTTATTGCAAATGGTGGGACTTCCCTTTTTTCTTATGACTGAATAATATTCCATTATATATATATACACTTTCTCATTCATCCATTAGCAAATTAACAGACACTTAGGCTAGTTCCATACCTCATTTGTAATTTGTAGACTTGTAGATGATAGCCATTCTGAGAAGTGTTAAGTGATATCTCACTGTTGTTTTGATCTGCATTGCTCTAATATTTAGTCATGTTGAACATGTTTTTCATGTACCCGCTAGCCATCTGAATGTCTCTTGGGAAAAAAATGTCTATTCATGTCTTCTACCCACTTTTTTTTTTGATATAGAGTTGTATGAGCTTTTTTATATATTTTGAATATTTACCACTTATCATTCATAGTACTTGCAAATATTTCTCCCATTTTGTATATTTTATTTTCATTTTGTCAATAAACTTACCATATGATTCAGCAATCCCACTCCTGGGTATATATCCAGAGGGAGCTGTAATTTGAAAAGACACATGCACCTCAGTGTTCATAGCAACACTGTTTACAATAGTGGAAACAAACTAAATGTCCATCAAAAGATGAAGATGACTGGATAAAGAAGTTGTGGTATATTTATACAATGGAATACTACTCAGCCATAAACAAGAATAAAATAATGCAGTTTATAGCAACATGGATGGACCTAGAGATCATCATTCTAAGTGAAGTAAGCCAGAAATAGAAAGAAAAATACCATAAGATATCACTCAAATGCGGAATCTAAAAAAAAAAAAAAAAAGGAAAATAAACACTATGAACGCCTCTACAAAACAGAAACAGACTCCCAGACATAGCAAACAATCTTATGGTTATCAGGGAAAGGGGGTGGTAAGGGACAAATTTGGGAATTTGAGTTTTGCAAATGTTAACCACTACATATAAAAATAGATTTAAAAAAATTTATTCTGTATAACAGAGGGAACTATATTCAATATCTTGTAATAGCCTTTAATGAAGAAGACTATGAAAATGAATATATGTATGTATATGCATGACATGGACATTGTGTTGCACACCAGATATTGACACATTGTAACTGACTGTGCTTCAATTTTAAAAAAGTTAGTAGAAGAAAATAAACCATAAAGATCAGAGCAGAAATAAATGAAATAGAGATTAAAAAAATAGAAAAGATCAATGAAACTAAAAGCTGGTTCTTCGAAAAGATGAACAAAATTGATAAAGCTTTAGTCAGACTCATCAGGAAAAAAAGGGAGAGGGCCCAATTTAATAAAATCAGAAATGAAAAAGGAAATGACACAACTGACACCACAGAAATACAAGGGATCATAACTAGACACCAACAAAAAGGAAAACCTAGAAGAAATGGCCAATTTCTTAGAAAGTACACTTTGCCAAGACTAAGTCAGGAAGAAACAGAAAATATTAGTAGACCAATCACCAGCACTGAAGTTGAATCAGTAATTTAAAAACTCCCCATAAACAGAAATCCAGGACCAGGTGGTTTCACAGGTGAATTGTACCAAACATTTAGAGAAGAATTAGTACCTATCCTTCTCAAACTATTCCAAAAAATTTGCAGAGAAAGGAACACTTCCAAGCTCATTCTATGTGGCCACCATTACGCTGATAACAAAACCAGACAAATATATCACAGAAAAGAAAATTATAGGCCAATATCACCTATGACTACAGGTGCAAAAATCGTCAACAAAATACTAGCAAATTAAGTGCAACAATACATTAAAAGGATCATATACCATGATTAAGTGGGATTTATCCCATGGATGCAAGAATTTTTCAATATCTTCAAATTAATCAGTATGATACACCACATTAACAATCTGAAGAATAAGAACCATATGATCATCTCAATAGCTGCAGAAAAAGCTTTTGATAGAACTCAGCATCTATTTATGAAAAAAACTATCTAAAAAGTGACATAGACCGAACATACCTCAATATAATAAAGACCATAGATGACAAACCCACAATTCACTTTATACTTAATGGTGAAAAGCTGAAAGCATTTCCTCTATGATCAGGAACAAGACAAGGATGCCCACTCTTGCCACTCTTATTCAATATACTTTTGGAAGTCCTAGCCTTAGCAATCAGAGAAGAAAAAGATATAAAGGGAATCCAAATCAGAAAACAAGAAGTAAAACTGTCACTTTTCACAGATGATATGATATTATACATAGAAAACCTTAAAGAAGTGACCAGAAATCTGCTAGAGCTCATCAATGAATCTGGTAAAGTTGCAGGAATCACAGTTAATACACAGAAATCAGTTGCATTTCTATACTCTAACATCAAAGTAGCAGAAAAAGAAATTAAGGAAATGATTCCATTTACCATCACACAAAAAGAATAAAACGCTTAGGAATAAACATACTCAAGGAGGCAAAGGATCTGTACTCCAAAAACTATAAGACACTGATGAAAGAAATTGAAGATGACATAAACAGATGGAAAGATATATGTGTTCTTGGATTGGAAGAATCAATATTGTTAAAATGGTCATACTGTCTAAGGCAATATACAGATTCAATGCGATCTCTATCAAATTACCAATGACATTTTTCATAGAGCTGGAAAAAAATGTTCAAATTTGTCTGGAAACACAAAAGACCCCAAATAGCTAAGTCAGTCTTGAAAAAGGAGAATAGAACGGATAAAATTATGCTCCCTGACTTCAGACTATACTACAAAGCTACAGTAATCAAAACAATATGGTATTGGCACAGAAATAGAAATGAAAATCAGCGGAACAGGAAAATCCAGAAATAAGCCCACATATTTATGGTCAATTAATCTACAACAAGGTGGACAAGAATATACAATGGAGAAAAGACAGTCTCCTCAAGTGGTGCTGGGCAAACCAGACAGCTACCTGTAACAGACTGGAATTAGAACGTTCTCTACCACCATGTGCAAAAATACACTCAACATGGAATAAAGACCTAAATGTAAGACCAATACTATACAACTCCCAGAGGAAAACATAGGCTGAACATTATTTGACACAAATCACAGAAACACATTTTTAACCAGTTCCTAGATTAATGGAAATAAAAGCAAAAATAAACAAATGGAATCTAATTAAACTTTAAAGCTTTTACACAGCAAAGGATACCATCAACAAAACAAAAAGGCAACCTACAGAATGGGAAAAAATATTTGCAAATGATGTGACCAACGAAGGACTAATATCAAAAGTATACAAACTACTCATACACCTTAATATCAAAAACAAGCAACTCAATTGAAAAATTGGCAGAAGATCTAAAGAGACATCTCTCCAAAGAAGACATCCAGATGACCAACAGCCACATGAAAAGATGCTCAACATCACTCATTATTCGAGAAATGCAAACCAAAACCACAGTGAGATCTGTATGAAACCTAAAAGACACAGGATTGCGAAAGCAATACTGAAGAGAAAAAAATGAAGCTGGAGGAATAAACTTTCTAGACTTCAGACAATACTACAGAGCTACAATAATCAAAACTACTTGGTATTGGTACAAAACAGACATATGGATCAATGGAACAGAATAGAGAGCTCAGAAATAAACCCACAGGCTTTTGGTCAATTATTCTTTGACAAAGGAGGCAAGAATATACAACGGAGTAAACACAGTTTCTTCAGCAAATAGTGTTGGGAAAATTGGACAGTTGCGTGTAAATCAATGACATTAGAATACCCCCACACACCATACATGAAAATAAACTCAGTACGGCTTAAAGACTTAAACATAAGACAAGGTACTATAAACCTCCTAGAAGAAAACATAGGCAAAACATTCTCTGACATAAATCTTGGCAATGTTCTCCTAGAGCAGGCTACCCAGGAAGTAGAATTAAAAGGAAGCATAAACAAATAGGACCTAATTAAAATTTATAAGCTTTTGCACAGAAAACAAAACTATGAGCAGAACAAAACAACAGTCTATGGAATGAGAGAAAATATTTGCAAAAGAAGAGATTGACAAGGTCTTAATTTTCAGAATATACAAACAGCTGACACAGCTTAAGAAAAAAGCAAATAACCTAATTCAAAAATGGGCAGAAGACCTAAACAAGCAATTCTCCAATGAAAACATACAAATGGTCAATAGGCACATGAAAAAATGTTCAATGGCAGTAATTCAGAGAAATACAAATCAAAACTACAATGAGGTATCCCTTCACACCAGTCGGAATGGCCATCATTCAAAAGCCCACAAAACCCACCTCTTTTTGGTGCACTTTTTCAGCTTATAGGGGCATTTCAGAATCAAATTTTCATCTGCATTTGCTGGTGTTTGGTGGTCTATGAGGGACTTGCTCAGTGCTTCTTTGACTGAATACGGGGCTGTCTTGACCTGTTCACACATGGTTATGGTGTCAGTAAGATGGTGGAATAGAAGATTCCAGCCTGAATCCCTTCAAAGAAACATGAATATAAATAATCATTCATTCAAAAACACGCTTTTACAAAGGACAGTTTATAGACTCAAGTGGAGCACCGAAATTGGAAAATTTGCATTGAAGAAGGTAGGAAGAGCTTTATACTCTACCTGAGTCACTCTTTACCTAGTACCATGACTCACGGGACAGGTTTTTCCTCTTTTTTTTTAAATTTATTTTATTTTGGGGGGGAGGGTAACTTGATTGATTGATTGACTGATTGATTGACTGATTTTAGAGGCGATACTTGAGATTGAACTCAGGACCTCATGCATGCTAAATATGCACTCTACCACTTGAGGTGTATCCATCCCCCATTTCCTCTTCTTTAGATCTCTCCGCTGGAGAAAAGAAAGTCAAGTGAGCATACAATTTTAATGTAGACCCAAACATCAAGCCCACATACCCGCAAACGCTGTGAGCAAGCCTGCCCACACTGCTGCCTGCCCCAGCCCCGAATCTCTGCTGGGCTTAAATGGTGAAAGGACTTCCCTGTAAGAGCCAGGTTGTAAAGACTAGAAATTGTGACTACTTGTTCAAATATGCAAACATCAATTTCTAGACAGCAAGGTTCACAAGTGTCAGAGAAACACAACACTACCAAATGCCAAGATAAGGCACCAGCAACTAACCCTAAAAAATTGGAGATCTAATAAATGCCTGACAAAGAATTCAGAATATTCATCTTAAAGAAGCTTTGTGAGCTATGAGAGAATAGAGACAATAAAAAAAAATCAGAAAAACAATATTGAAACAAGATTAGAAAATTTTGAAATTTTGAAAAGAAAATTTGAAAAGAATCAAGCAAATTCTAGAAATGAAGAACACAATAACTGAACTGTAAATATAGAGACAAAACCCTAGACTTGATCACACAAATAAAAGAAACTGTGAGATGAAAGATAGATGATTTGAAATTACCCAGTCAGAGTAATCAAAATAGAAAAAGAGTGAAAAAAGCTGTTAGCACATATGGGAATACATAAGCCATCAATATACACATTATGGGAATTCTGGAAGGAGCAGAGAAAGAGAAAGGGGCCAGAAAGATTTTTTAAAGTAATAATGACAAAAAGAAAAAATCCCAAATCAGGGGAAGAAAATGAACATCCAGATTCATGAAGCCCAAATTACTCAAAATAAACATAAAGAAGTCTTCAATGAGATGTTTTATTTCAAATATCACATTTATAAAACCATTTTTAAAATTTAAAATAGGTTAATAATAGTCATTCTCAAGTAAAAGGTACAATTAATTAACTCACTGGAAACTATGAGAAATATAAACATACTTAAATTATAATCTGCAATAAAATTGCATTGTTGAATATTTTCTAGATAACATTGCAACAAATATTTTCATTATGTAGTTTAATATGTGAAACATTTTTTATACTTTATGGATATTTCCATCTGAATGAAAACAATTGAAAATACGTAGTACCTAAAGTAAACTACTCTATACTTGAAATTTTAAGAATTTCCATTTATACATTTTAATTAAATTAACCACATTGGTTTATTTGATTTGACCAATATAATCAAAACTGGGAAATTAATATATGCAGACATGTATTTCTGTGCACTTAATGAACAATATGAAAGTTTACAGACGTAATAATATTGGAAGAATCTGAAAAAATAATTTGTTTCTTTCTCCAGTGAACTGACCATTGACACACCAGTGAAAACGTCTGTAGAAGTTATCAGAACTCCTTCCCCAAACTTGGCTGATAGCCATCCTGGACTGTTAGTGACTTAGCCTACATTTCCTGAGTCTCAGTGGACATACTTGGGTGAATACCAAAAAAAAAAAAAAAAAAATTGAATAGAATCTTCTCTGGTAAAGAAAGCCTAGAATCAAATCATTGTTGCTCCTGAGTTTCCATGGAGGTATTTGAAATGTCAACTGTACAGATAAAAGATTAATATATACATTTGTTTACACATTTTTCAAAGAAGTTTACTCCGGAAATGACATTGTTTATGCGATGACGGCTGGACCACTGACAGCTAATCAAAGCAGTGAGTTTGCGAAAGTGCGGATATAATAAAAGGTACTAATACTAATTGTATTTTTACTGTTGTTTACCACAGAAGAGGAAGGACTCTTCAGGAAGCACTTAAAAGGAGTATATTCAGAATTAAATACTTCTGTTTATACCAAGCAATTAATACATCCGGGCATCTCATTAGCCAGGGACTTCCGAAAAGAAATTTTGACTGAAGTGGGTTTAACGAGACATACAGTAATTTATACTAAAATATTCACTCTTAAAGATGAAAAATAGATACACTATTCAAATACTTATTCACATTTTTTTTAACATGAAGCTCTTTTTAAACCTAAAATTTGTTACTTTATAATTCTGACAATTCATCTGATTGGGAACGATTAACTGTGAAATGATGTAGTAAAGTTACTAAAGGCAACCGCTGATACTGTGTATGAACTACGGTTCCAGAATTACAGTGCATGGATCTACCCTTACCTGGACCACATTTTGAAATATAATTCAAAATAATTATGATATTTTATGATAAAATATATTAGAAACGTTTAAATGAATTAAAATATGTCAAATATGAGAATAATTTATTTGGCTGTAATTGAAACAAGACATATATAGAAAAAAAAAGAAGAAAGTTGGAGGATAAACAATATTTATCCAAGAAAGGAGGATTCACTGTATCCACAGCCTGTGATGTATTCTCACTATAAGGGAAAGATTTTATCCAAGACAAAAATGCTTTAAAATAGCGTAGGTAACATAAATTATATTTTTAAGGAGTAGACTTGTTTTCATGCAAGCACGCTGTGTGGTCACATAGGTGCTGATTCTGTCTTATGAACTTTTTGGCAATGTTTATTAGTGTTTGGATAGAAATCATTCAGAATGAAAGATGATCAGTTTAGGAAATGAGTGATGTAAGCTGTGTAAGAGTTGGTTAAGAGACAGATTTTAAACGCAGTTTGAGGTGGAGCGAGTGGCTGCACTTTTTACAAAACTGTTCAGCAAAATTTTAGTGTATGAAATGGACAATGGAAAGTGGTCTTTGACCTGATTCATAAATGTGCTTTCTGAACGGCAAGTGAGATGTCTTTGAAGAGATAGTGCCTGGTGATACTGCAGTAGGCTTTGGATGTACTCAAGTGATACCCATGGAGTACACCTAATACCTAAGAGTCCCAATCTTTCCAAAAAAGAGTGTGGAAGACAGCCTGTCTTATTCCCTGCTTTTTGCAAATTTTTCTTTTTCATAAATGAAGAGTGATTACATACACCCATTGTAATCATATTTCTGCTTCCTACCTGTTCTTTTACCTTACGTGGGTCCACAGTTTCTAATCAAAACCTAGAAAATACTTGTCTAGATTTTATATGAAAATATAAAATGGAATATATAGAGAAAGTTAAAAAAGGCTAGTATTATCTGTCTTTGGGTATATATGGGTCATTTATACACATAAATAATATTTATATAATATGCATGTAATTTGAAGGATAGCTTTTAAAAATAATCCAGGAAACTAACTATATGTTTAGAGTTACCCATTTTTTTTCTATTTTAAAACACAAACTATGTAAAATTGAAATATCTTATACTTTGAACTTTTGTATTTTATTTCTTTGCTTTTCACTTCTTGCATACATCAGTACATTTTGAGTGAAAAAATAATATCTGAAAAAACAACTTGCAGAGGTTTTGAGAAAATCAAATGGGTATAGCATACAGAAATAATTGAAAACTATATAATCGTGCAGCAGTAGCGGATGGCAAGTGAGGGGAATGTAAATGATGGTTATGACAATGATATTGATAAAGATGCTGAACTGTACAGCTTCCCTTCAATGGTATTTTATACTCAGGCATACACTGTTTTTATGTTTTCTCTCATTGATAGCTTGTAATATACCATGTTTCTTTGTACCTGTTCTACATAAAAACAGAGGTGCGGATAAATTATTTAAGCTTATATTTCTTGTAAATAGATGAGCTTGAATTACGTCTAGTTTTAAACCTAAACTCCCTCTGGTATAATTGTGTAATGAAGCAGAATAAATGCATTCTTATATGCAAAGCAAAATTTGGAGGACATATTCTTAAAAATCAGTTTCTGTCTTTGAAAATACATTTCTACTTAATTATCTAATAATGCTGATTTGCCATTGTAAAATTTTACTGAATAAATTAGAAACACACAAACATGCACACACAAATATATCTGTGTATTCTAGATCTCTTTATACTGTAAAAAATGTTCTCAGACTGCATACCTTCAAAAATTGAAAATATATTACTTGAATATTAAATACTGTCAGCAACATTCCTAAGCCAGTAAATTAATATAAGCCATTATGCAGCCTTTGACTCTTCATTGTTGTGGAAATACTTGAAGGAACAGAGACTCTCATGTACATTTCCATGTATAGGTACCGCCCTGGAGAACTTTGCTTATATAGAATCCAGAGAACACTCTTCTGGGAAATTTGATTCTGATTCTATGCAAACCATTTTACAATGCTATAAATTCCAGATAATTGATGGCAATGCAAAATAACTCTTATTATAAATATTTGGATTGATGTATGATGATTTTTAGGAATTACAAATGACTTCCTGTAGCTAATGCATTCAGAGAACCCTTGGTAAAAATTGACCTGGTAACCTGGTAACTTGGTTTACTGGTTTCCCAGCCGTATACATGAAGAATAAGGAAGGTTAGTTTGGGGAAGTCCAGCATTTTAGTTTACTTCAGAGATCTTAGAAAACAGCAGGTGATTCAAATTCCTGTAAAACCTGGTGGAGAGTGTCTTTGTGCTTTTAGAGTCTTGTAAAATTCTGAAATTTTCTTATAACACTTCCAACAAAGGTATTTTAAGGCTTGTTAGATAAATCCATACTCTTGCTGCACTTCTGGAAATAGTCACACTGGCTTTATTTTGTAATCAAGAATAAATATTTCATTGAGAATAGTTTTGAACAAAAGCCAAGAGAATGAATAGAAATCTGTGCTTCAATGGAAAATTCTGCATTATCTAGACTCTGGAGGACATCCTTCCATGTTTTCCAAATCATTCACTAGGTCACTATACAGCCTTGAATAACTCACTTCATATCTGCCTGGTTCTTTTCAAAAATCTTTTAAATAATAAAACTATAGTTTAAAAACCATGTTTCATAAAATATATATGAATCACTAAAAAGAGGCTTTTTCCAGTGTTTCATTTTCAATTTATAAACAGAAGAAAATTCTGCAATGAAATTGATGAACATTGCCTTTAAGAGATGGTCATACCCAATTCATTTTGAAACTTGGGCAGCATTTGGATGATTTTATTTATCATCTAGTATATGTATATCTATCATCTGAATTACAGAGCAGATAATATGCTTGTTCTTTTGCAAGTGAAATCTCCTAGGAAGAGAGAATTTTGTATTGGGAGCAAAACATGAATTGGATTTCATTTAAAAGCTTTGATTAAAAAAATAATAAAATAAAAGCTCTGATTAAAAAATAATAAAAAGATAAAAAATAAAATAAAATTTAAAAATTAAGAAATAAAAAAAAATAAAAGCTTTGAAAGACCAACTTTAAACATAATGTGTGTGGTTGTTGTGGGGTCAAGTGAAAATACCTTAAAGCTAGTATATATTAGAAAATAGAATATGTCAAAATGAGTGAATTATAAACATTGAAATAACTTTGTGTTTTAAGACACTGTTTACATACATTCTTGATCTTCTACCTCCTATATAGAATTTCTTTTTTAATACCTTTAATTTTTTATTTTTCTTCCTTTTCAGTTATTTTTTGTGTCAGTCAATGAAAAGTGACCCACTCATATTTCAGATATGTTACTCAAAATATTTAATATTTGAGGGATAAGATAGGGGACATAGGGGATGCATTTAGATAGATAGATAGATAGATAGATAGATAGATAGATAGATAGATAACAATCTGGGAATCCAGAACTCCAATAATATATTTTAAAGTAAATTCCCTAAGATTCCTTAAGATTTCACTTCAAATCTCTGATCAATTTTGTCATCTATAAAATATCAGTGATAGTGTCAAGGTCAAGAGATTAGTGGTAAAGATTAAATACAATTTAATCCTGAAACATATCCTGATACATTCCAGGAGCCAACCTATAGAAATGGTCAATACATGTTTAAACCTGTATTTTCTCTTCCACGTAGGACATAGCCCAGATTCACCGCTTGTTTTTAATCCTTAATGTATAACCATCATCAGGTTTTTTTTTTCCTTATAGCTTTTTCCTCTTCTGTGTAATGTCATTAATGTTGATGCCTAGTTTGCAATTTTTTAAGGGAAATTTAAAAAATCAAACAGATTGAAAACATTTTGTAACTGTAAGTAGGATATTTATTGTTCTTGCAGTGGATAAAAACAAAAGGCAAAAAAAAAAGCTATTTGGATTTATTTTAACCTAAGAAAAAACCTACTTCACTTTAAACCTGGAAGTATTCAAGGCTAATTAATATTCAACATTTGAGATTTGCCCTCCTGTCAAATGTAAGTCTTTTAAGTGATATCACGTGACAGAATGCTTAAACAGTGCAACATGCATAACCAAAAACATGCTCTTCTGGCAGTCACGATACATGGAATCAAATATCAGATAAGATGAGTCATTCTTTGCTTCCCTTATTTGCTTATTTTTTTCACTTTTAGAGTGTGATAATATTAACTAACTCATGGAATCTTTATTATACGAACCCTATATAAAATATGTGTGATAGGAATGATCACTATTCCATTGTTAATTTCAAACATTGTGTTTTGACTTAATAATTAAGTTAATAACAATTGTATAATTTGGAATCAGTTGAATATGCTATGTCATGTTGAATACAAATGACATATATGGAAAAAATTTGTTCTCCCACTTTTTTGTTTGCAAAGTTGTCAAACGCCAGACATTATCCGAAGATCAATCCCTTTACACATGTTCGTGACCCTGCTATAGGTTTTCTGCAATATATTTGGAGTTTCAAATGTGAAATAATTTCAGTTACATTTAAATCCTATTTTTGACTTTTTATTGTGGTAGATATGCATACTATAAAGTTTAACCACTGTATCAGTTTTTAAGTGAAAAGGTCAATGATATTGAGTGCATTGACATTACTGTACAACCATTGCCCACATCACACAAGGATGTTACCCAATTGGGTAAGATAAAACTCTGAAACTTGGTACCCATTAAACACTGACTCTCCATTCCTCCCATCTCTCAGTCCATAGTAACCACTGCTCTACTTCTATCTATACTAATTTGACTACCTTGGGTAACTCATATATGTGGAATCGTGTATGTGGCTTGTCATGACCGACATATTTTCATTGCATCTGCCAGCTTTATCCGTGATGCAGCATGTGGTATGTCTTCTCTTCCTTTGGGCTCTAGTTTGCCTTCTCTTTTATGGGCTGTTACAAATAACTAAAGTATATGCTTTAGCTTTATTTATTATATAAACTCTTTTCACCTTAGTTCTTAATTGAAAATTTAACTGATTAAAGTACTTTATATTTCTCAGTTTCCTCCCTTTTTATGATTATATATTTATATATTCCATATTCTGTTTATTCATTAATCTGTCAATGGACATTTGTGCTGTCTCCACCTTTTAGCCATTGTGAATAAAGCTAGGAGCATGGGTGTACATTTATTTTTTCTAGGTTCCACATTCATTTACTTTGGACGTACACTTAGAAGTGCATTGTCAGATCATATGGTGAATCTGTGTTTATTTTTGAAATTGCAATAGCATTTTGCACACTGGTTACACCATTCTGCATTTCCACCACCATGGCATATGTTCTAATTTCTTCACATTCTTGCAAAAACTTATTTTCTGTATTTTTTCAGTACTAGCCATCACCTAAATGTGAAAGCTGGTATCTTGTTGCAATTTTGACTTTAATTTTCCTAATAACTTTAGTTGCTATCTTTTCTTGTGTTTCATGGCCATTTGTATATCTTTGAAGAAATGTTCATTCAAATGTGCCTACCATTTTTAAATTATTTTTTTCTGTTGTTGTTGAGTTGTAGTTCTTATATATTCCCTATCTCAAAACATCATCTGATATACATTTTGCAAATATTTTCCATTCTGTGGGTTGCTTATTCACTCTACTGTTAAAGGTCTTCAAGGCACAGAAGTTTTTAGTTTTGCTGAAGTCCAATATATCTATATTTTTGTTGTTGCACATGCTTTTGGTGGTATGTCCAAGAATGCAGAGCTGAATCCAATAACATGAAAATTTTCTTCTATGTTTTCTTCTAAGAATTTATAGTTTTAGCTTTGTATTTAGCTTTTTCATCCATTTAAGTTAATTTTTGTGCATGCTGTAAGATAATGATATAATTTCATTATATGCATGTGGATCTCAAATTATGCTGGCAATATTTGTTGAGAAGACTCACACTTGAAGGTTTGAGACCTTTGTCAAAATCCATTTGATTATATACATTAAGGTTTTGGGGTTTTTTGTATCTATATTTAATTTTGTTGATTTATGTTTGTCTTTATGCCAATACTACAGTCTTTGTTATTATAGCTTTGTCGTGAGTTTTGAATCAGAGTGAATTCCCCAATTCTTTTATGATTATTTGGGTTATTCTGTGTATCTTGAGATTTTGTATGGATTTTAGGATGTATTTTTCTACTTCTTCAAAATCCTCTTGGGATTATGATAGACATGTCATTGCATCTGTTTTTTGCTTGTATTAACATCTTAACAATATTCAGTTTTCTGATCCGGGAGCTCAGGATGCTTTGCCATTTGTCTTCAATTTCTTTCAGCAATGTTTTGCGACTCTCAGTGAACAAGTTTTTTGCCTTCTTTATTAACTTTATTGCTAGACATTTTATTCTATTTCATGATATGGTAAATGTAATTGTTCAATTACATTTTTCTTGGTATCATACATTACTAGTGTATAGAAATACAGCTGATTTTGTATCCTGCACCATTGCTGAATTTATTTATTAATCCTAACATGTTTTTGTCTACATATAAGATAATGCCATTTGTGAACCAAGATAAGTTTAATATTTTCTTTACAGTTTGGATATTTTAAATTTGTTTTACTTGCCTAACTACTTTTTAGTACTTCCAGTACTATGTTAATTAGAAGTGACAAAAGTGGACATTCTTGTCTTGACCTTGACCTTAAAGGAAAAGCTTTCAGTCTTTCACCATTGAGCATAATGTTAGTTGTGATTTAAATTGTTAACCGTGCCGTGGGTTTTACACTACTTTAATATTTTATTCATGTAAACAAGAAGATGATCTCAGTAGCCCTCAGGATGAACCATTGGTTTCATAACCACCCCACCTGATTCCCCAGGAAAATATTTTATCTTATTCTAACACATTTTCCTATATTTATCAATACATTTTTACCAATATACTTATTTTTAAATAATTAATAAATAACAAATAGCACCTCTTGACTTGTCACTCTGGTTACTGTGAACAGAGAACTTCTCCCTCCATATGACACTATTTCCATCTCTTTTTTGCTTTTCCCTTTCCTTCAGCATAGTTACATCCCACTTTGTGTCTGTGGTGACAAGACTGACAGCATTGTTTGATCTTCCAGTATATATTGCTAAAATATAAAAATATAAATTATTCTGAAATCTGATGATATTTTAGTGAGTATTTCTCTTTATACAGTTCTTGTCATTATCGATACATTCTTCATCCAGACATTCTTAGGACCATGTATTTATAGGCAATATTGAGAATTTTCAGAAAATGTTTTCGAGCAGACATTTAGAATTTTTAAGATAATGCCTTTAAATAAAAGATTTCTCATTTATTTTTCTGTGTACTGTTCGTGCTGTTTGAATATGGTGGCTCAAATATATCAATTCTGAAAAAGCTTTTCTTTGATAATATTATCTCCATTATTATTTTTCTGGGAATGACAATAAGCATATGTTGGTTTCCTTATGCTATTTCTGTAATTCTCCTATCCTTTCAAATAACAATCTTATTACGTTGTTCTTGCTGTCCTTTTTTAAAAATTAATTCTGTAGGGTTTTCCCCTACTTTGTCTTAGAAACTTTCACTTACTCTTTTTATTAATTATATTTTTTAATTTTCAAAAGTGTTACCTGACACTGTTGTTTTTTGTATATCTCATGATATTTATGTCGTGGATTAATCATGTCTCATACTTCTTTGAAGAGGCAAATTCTATTTTTAAATATACTCTTTACTACGTTTTTCCAATTATTTTAACTCTTTGTGTATGAGTGTGTGTGTAAATATGTATGTGTATGTGTGAGTGTGTACACATGTGTTCAGCTTTCTCTTTGTTTTGAACATTTTTATTGAGTTATAGTCATTTTACAATGCTGTCTCAAATTCCAGTGGAGAGCACAATTTTTCAGTTATACATGAACATACATATATTCATTGTCACATATTTTTTTCTCTGTGAGCTACCACAAGATCTTGTATATATTTCCCTGTGCTATACAGTATAATCTTGTTTATCTATTCTACATTTTGAAATCCCACTGTGTCCCTTCCCACCCCACACCCTCTTGGCAACCACAAGTTTGTATTCTATGTCTATGAGTCTGTTTCTGGTATTTATTTATTTATTTATTTATTTATTTATTTATTTATTTATTTTTAGATTCCACATATGAGCGATCTCATATGGTATTTTTCTTTCTCTTTCTGGCTTACTTCACTTAGAATGACATTCTCCAGGAACATCCATGTTGCTGCAAATGGTGTTATGTTGTCAGTTTTTATGGCTGAGTAGTATTCCATTGTATAAATATATCACATCTTCTTTATCCAGTCATCTGTTGATGGACATTTAGGCTGTTTCCATGTCTTGGCTATTGTAAATAGTGCTGCTATGAACATTGGGGTGCAGGTGTCATTTTGAGGTAGGGTTCCTTCTGGATATATGCCCAGGAGCGGGATTCCTGGGTCATATGGTAAGTCTATTCCTAGTCTTTTGAGGAATTTCCATCCTGTTTTCCACAGTGGCTGTACCAAACTGCATTCCCACCAGCAGTGTAGGAGGGTTCCCTTTTCTCCACAGCCTCTCCAGCATTTGTCATTTGTGGACTTTTGAATGATGGCCATTCTGACTGGTGTGAGGTGATACCTCTTTGTAGTTTTGATTTGCATTTCTCTGATAATTAGTGATAGCTTTCTCTTTCATGTTGAAGAATTCCTTAGAAGTCTGGTAACAGTTGGCTCAAGAATAATATTTACAACTAAAGTACTCCATACTGTGTAGAGCTTCATCACTTATAATGTCTCTCAGAATTCCTCTTCCCATATCCAGGAGAAGACTCTCAGAATATCATTTTTTCCACTTACGTGATAAACCATTCCTCCATCCCAATTTCTCTTTCAAAAGGAGTTAACTATTCCATCTCTCATTGTGCCTTATGCTTATGCACTCTCCTTTAGTTTGTAACATGTCTATTTCTTAATCATCATTATATTTTTTTAGGAGAGAGAGGCTATAAATATATGCACCTAATTTTACACACTAATCTAGAATTGGAAAGATTTTTAAGTACAACAAAACAAAAAGTGAAAGTTAAGGTAAAACAAAGTACCATAAAGAAATGTTTATCATGTTATTGTTAGAAAAGCAGTGAGACATAAAACATGTGCTTATAGGGAGAACATGAGCAGATTCATGGCAACTACAAGGAGCACATTTTATAGCTATCCAGGCAAAGGGACCAGCACTCAGAATCTCATTGAGGTGGAAGAAGAGAATGATTTTGTGTAAGTGGTACTTGATGCTTCAGATTCATTCTAGATTTCATAACACATGAACTAAATAACATTACCTGATAACAAGTAAGCTTGATTTTACATTTCTGCCTAGAAAAGTATCAAGAAAGAAAAATAGCTTCTCAGCATGAGCTGATAGGTTGCTGCAGTTTTAGAGGTAAACCTTAGGGCTTGAATATGAAAGAGAGATAATTCCTTAATCATAATAAATATTTTATACATAAGAGGACTTGTATAATATATACACTTACATGATATCTGATTTTGATATTGAGTTTGTGTAGCACAGTAAAACATACTTATCTAATGATGTAATAATACTTGAAAAAAGAAACTTTAAAGATTTCTTGGAAATCACTTTGGCAACAAATGTTTTCATCTTAAAAATTTAATCTCTGGCTCAAAAAAAAACTTTTATGATTTTCCAAAATGGAAAATTTCAGTTCTTCTTTTAAGAGTTGTGAATTTTTAAATAACGCATAGTCATACTAAAGTAATAACTTAAATAGCTATTGTTCTGTACTTAATTAATTTTGTGTCTGTCTTTAGGAAAAATCAGATCAATGCTCCATGGAAAACTATAATCAAACATCAACCTATTTCATCTTAATGGGATTGTTCCCCACTTCAAGAATTGGCCTGATTCTTTTTATCCTCATTGCTCTCATTTTCCTAATGGCTCTGTTTGGCAACCTGTCCATGATAATTCTCATCTGTCTGGACACCCATCTCCACACACCCATGTATTTCCTACTTAGTCGGCTCTCCTTCATTGACCTGAACTACATCTCCACCATTGTCCCCAAAATGGCCTCCAACTTCCTGTTTGAAAACAAGTCTATCTCCTTCATTGGGTGTGGGATTCAGAGCTTCTTCTTCTTGACTCTAGCAGTTGCAGAAGCACTACTCTTGACATCTATGGCTTATGATCATTATGTGGTCATTTGCTTCCCTCTTCACTGTCCCATTAGGATCAGCAGAAGAGTGCGTGTGTTGATGATAACAGGATCTTGGATAATAGGCTCTATCAACTCCTGTGCCCACACCACATATGCCCTCCACATCCCTTACTGCAGGTCCAGGGCCATCAATTATTTCTTCTGTGATGTCCCAGCCATGCTGACTCTGGCCTGCATGGACACGTGGGTCTATGAGTACACCATGTTTGTGAGTACCAGCCTCTTCCTTGTGTTGCCTTTCGTCATTATTGCATGTTCCTACGGCCGCGTTCTCCTTGCTCTCTACCGCATGCGCTCAGCAGAAGGGAGGAAGAAGGCCTATTCAACCTGCAGCGCCCACCTCACTGTGGTGACTTTCTACTATGCGCCCTTTGTTTACACCTATCTGTGCCCAAGATCGCTTCGATCTCCAGCAGAGGACAAAGCTCTGGCTGTCTTCTACACCATCCTGACACCGACACTTAACCCTATTATTTATAGCTTGAGAAACAAAGAGGTAATGGGAGCCTTGAGAAGAGTAACTCAGAGAATCTGCTCTAAGAAAATTTAGACAAAGTTTTTAAATGAGTACCAAGATTTTGATATAAATCCATTCATCAGTGTACAGTAATTAAAATATTATTTTATCATTAAATGCAAGGACTACAATTAACCTAGAGAAGAAAATCACTCATTTGCCTGGATGAAATTATATATATATGTGTTATATGTGTATATATAATTTATATATAATATTATATGTATATATAATGTTTATATAACATATATATACACACACACGTACATATAATGAGCTTTATTTTAATTCGTGGTGTTTTTTTCCCCATCAGTTTCAAATGCTTATATTTCTTGCTGAAATGTTGTCAAAGGGAAAGTTCCTTCCTCACGTAGTGATAGAAATGGAAACTGTCTAACTGAAATTGTCATTCCGCGCAACAGTTCTACTATTTTCCATTTATTTTGCAATATATCTAAAGCATGATTTCTGAACGTCTAGATCAAATTAAAAGTCAGAACACTTCCTTTTCTTCTCATAGTATGCCTATAATTCCCAGTAGCAGTTATTCTTTCTTTTTACAAAGAGAAACTATTTCAGAGATTTAGCTGGGCTTTATCAAGGATTCCAAAGTTCTTATCCCACTCTGAAAGGAAAATGACAAGTTTATGTTTCTTTCCAGGTGGTGCATCTCAGGAAGTGGTTTAGTATCAGGGGATCAACACTAAGGACCTGGAGATGCCCACAGAGATCAAGGTGATTAAGAAGTTGATTATAGGACTATTTTTTCAGTGTTTAGTAGTTAGAAATATCAAGGACATTCTTGCAAGCATTGCCCACACTTAGAACATACTTAGTTAGCTTCCTAAATAGCCACAACAACTCTTATATTAGATAACGTCTCTCAAATGTGATTTTATTTGTCACTTACTAGATCCCGTATTTCTACTGAATCAGGTTGGGGAAAGTTAATTTTTATGAATCAGTTATAACCATTCATATTATGGCTTAATCACTTTTCTAAACAAGTCTCTCTACTACGTTCAATATCAACCCATCAGCTCAGGTGAACTTCCTGGGTAAATCGTTATCATTATCCATGATCAGTGTGGAGATGTTCTTCACTCCTCAAACGTGGCAGGGAAGAGAAGGTTCATGCCCTACATTATTTGCAGGGCATAGCACAAAATCAAAACATGAGGCCTCCTGTTCAAAAAGAGGATAAAGTCGCCTGTATTGGTGCTTCAATGTAGTTTTTTCTCAACATTAATTCATTAGATATTAAATGCAATAAAAATTACAAATAATATTTTGTCTCAGAATTTTGTACATAATAAAAAGTACTTCATTATGTGATACCTTCACTGATGATAAGATTTCTAGGACTCATTTTTCTCCAAATTTATTTTTATCAAAATTTATAACTTGGAAACTTTATTCTATATTAATGTAGTATAAAGTGTTTTCAGTCACTGGTGATAAATATTAGGGTGGGATTAATTTTTGATTATTTTGAATTTTTTAACATTTAAAAGAATCTTTCTGCTTATGTTACTGGAGCTCTTAGGAATGTGTATAGGTTGTGAAAATGTTGAGCTGAATTTTTGATAAATTATATCAAAATACATATTTTAGTACACATAGAGCTGATAATTCTCAAAGAGAATTTTTCTAAAAAGATTTGTTTTTTTAATATATTTCAAACCATCAATTAATACAAATCCATTTCATGTAAGTTTGAATTTAATTTTAAATATAAATTTAATCACTAATATTTTAATGATTCCTCAAATTTATGGTAATTTGTGGACTTTGTGTAAGAAACCCAGGAGTATCTTTGTTTCAAATGAATACTCCTTCATTTTATCACCATACTTTTAATTACAAAATACATTGTTATTAAAATTTTTTGTTAATAATTATTTTGTGAAACAGCATGAAAAGAATGTCTTTTCCACCAATAAATTTCAAGTTAATTTTAAATCTTTAAATGTTATTTCCATTTCTAAGCCTTTATGTAATTTGCTTTGCAATGTTGAAACAGTTTTTAAAACCACATATTCTGTACTCTTTAATAAGTGTTAATAATTCCCTGATGTACTTTATTGCCATGGTCATTTGTGCTTTCTTATTTTGTAATAATTTACTGAAAAACCTCATTGCCTAAGCTTTCTAATATTTCCTCATCTGACACTCAGGTGATATATTTAATTGTTTTGCAGATGACACAGGGATGGGCTCTGGATGGAAAGGTAAATCAACCCCCACCTACAGCATGGGTCATTCCTCCTGCCTGACAAAGTTCCTTCTCTCTCCCAGTCACCGTTCTTCTTGCATCTTCAGTCGCTGTCATCCCCAGCACCAGTTTGGGCCAATGACTCAACCCAATCACTCCATCGCAGTCCTGCGTTGCCCTGAACATTAATGAATGCGTGCACATGGGGAGGCCAGGCCAGCTGATCCCTTTGCAAATGACCTAGATGACGTGTACAGTCCCCATAGCTGGAGTACAACTGCACTGAATGCTGCTGCTGGCACCGAGTATAGTTCCTCTGCTCACATGCACACTCAGATAAAATTATTAAGAATTCTAGGTGGCAAAACACAGCATTTACCAAACAAGGGTGCTAACTGTATGTGAGAGCCTATGTAAGCAAAATACACATACTCTGAGAAAGATAAAATGAATTAATACAAAGGAATGGCATCAGGCAAAATGAAGAAAATAATGGGAAAGTCTGGGGTTTTTTGGTCAGTTTTTATTCTTGGAAATAATCTAAGGAAGTGTGGAATTGAGCAGGGATCCCTTCTCGAGACTCCTTACCCATTTCAGATAGTGAAAATTAGAAATTAAGAGACATGGCACTATTCTGGGCCCCAATACACCACGCTTTATTAGATTAATAATCTTCTTTTAACAAGAAATTGCAAACAAAGTTTTTTCTTTACTTTTTATAGTAACCTGTCCAACAAACAAAGATTTAAAGTTATATGATATTAATTTCTTGTGTTGTCTTCATCAGGCCTTTGATTACTTCAGAAAACTGAGTCTTCTGTATAAAAGGGCAAAGTTTTTTTTAAAAAACAAGTATCTAACATTCTGTATTTGCCTGAAAAATCTTTCATTGTTCTTATGATTAAATGGATAGCTAAGTATTTTTTTACAGTGATCTATAATTTTATTTGACCAAGTGCTTTAAAACTTCTTAATGTTTTTCCAAAATTACCAACATCATATACTAAGTAAATATGTTTTCACCTCACATTAACTTTGGGATTTTCCATAAGACCCCTGGAAAATCTCAGAAGAAATTTTCTTTCATCTTAGAAAACTAGAGATTTTAAAATAATTGGGCTTATTTGATATGTCAAATTATATGGGAATAGTTGTCAAATAAAAAGTAATACTAAACCTTCTTTATCTGGTATTTGTACAGATGGATGTTATGTGTTCCAGGAATTATATGAAATATTCAGAAATCTGGTATGTCCTGGTATAGTGATCAGTTATAATTCCAAATATCATCTCAAAAGATTGCATACCACAGAAATAACTACACTTTCTTGTCAAATGAACACTCCACTCATCAGATCTCTAACAATGGATATTTTAAGTGTTTGTCATTTGCAGGGAGCTATTGTTTTAATCAGATGCTTTTGAAAAGTGTTCCTGCAAAACTGCTGTTTCTCTTCAAGGAAATCTATAAAAAAACTAATGGTAAAACTGGATTCAAGCAAGAAAGTTTTCATGACATGGGGCTTAATGAACTAGGGGGATGATTATAAATTTTGATAATGTTTAGTTTGAAACATCGCTGGTTCCTTAAAATTTCGGTTTTGAAATCTAAGAAAACCTTTTCTAAGCTATCTGTGACTTATGGCAAACTGTAAAGTATACCTTCTACCATCATAAACAAAGGTGCTTTTTCTCCTTTACTTGATCCCTGAGGAATCTGGAAGTTCTTGATGTTTCTGTCCATGAAAATATAATTACTTATTTGCCTAAGTTCAATGTGAATCTGTTCTCTAACAGGACATAGTTGGAACTACTGGCTATGTTATCAAGGCTTTCAGTGGAATGTCATATACGTAGACTCAGATATGATCAGACAGCTTTGAGAAACTAAGAGTGATTTTATGGAGCCAACAAAGGTCTTTGGAATATCAGGCTAGTACTTTGATTACAGGCTTCCAGCAAATCAATTTTAAAAAGAACTTATATGGATAATTACTATTCTTGATGCACTTATATCAATGGCAAGGCCAAGGTTAATGCAAACAAATTAGCTTTACTGTGATTATTTTTGTAAAAGTAATGGGGAATGAAGTAGACAGAAAAGTGATCTCTGCTCATTTGCAGACATTAGAGTCTAGTCCTGGTAATTGTCTTTATGTTTTGTTATTTAACTGTAACCAGCCTGGATCCTGAATTCTTCTAGTTTCCCCCCAAATCTGTCTACAACCCTCCAAACTAATAATTCCAACTTTCTTCTACCCTTCTGATTTGGAATCACACTAAGGAAAAAGACTGCCCTTGAATCTCCTTGGTTGAGACTATATCAGATTCTTATCATTACCCAGATGACAGACAGAGCACTTCAGGAACTAAACCTTGAGTCTACATCTCCCACTTAAAAGGTTTTCTTTTGACTTGAGAAACTGCACACCAGCTGGAGACCTCCAAATCAAACCGGCAAGGGAGAGTAGTAGCTGACGTCACTGTAGACTGCTTGTGCCAACGTTGCCCGATCAAGATTTCCTACTTAAACTAAAAATAAAACTTTTCCTTCTCTCTTTCATTTTTTAAAATTGAGAATTGGCCTAGAACTACAACTTCATTACTCCAACCTCCCAGGCCGTTGCCAGTGGGGTAACTTTTCAAACTACTGGATTTTTTTATTAAAAACCCTAATATGCCCATTAGTGGTGCAATTTTACCAAAAGTGGCATTAGTCCCAACAGGATTAGCATATATGTCAATTTATAAAAGTTATAAACACATCCATTTTGCAATTCATTTTATGAGGATATTTTTCTCATCTGAGTTCTTGGTATTTTCAAGATTTTTTGTGAAAATATTTACCACATGTATTTTGGTATTTGGGACACAGAATGGTGTCTCTTTTTCAAAATAAGTAAATGTGATCTTTCATTAAAACTGTGTGGAATATATCTCCATTTCTCCTACAGTGTTGGTGGGAATGTAGTTTGGTAAAACTGTTACAGAAAACAGTATGGAGATTCCTCAGAAAACTAAAAATTGACTTACCATATGGTCCAATATTCACACTCTGGGGTGTATATCCAGAGGGAACTTTAATTCATAAAGATACATGCACCCCAACATTCACAGAAGCACTCTTTACAAAAGCCAAAACATGGAAACAACCTAAATGTTCATTGACAGATGACTGGATAAAGAAGCTGTGGTACATTTATACAATGGAATACTATTCAGCCTTAAAAAATAATAAAATAATGCCATTTACAGCAACATGGATGGACCTGGAGATTATCATTCTACATGAAGTAAGCCAGAAAGAGAAAGAAAAATATGATACGATATCACTTATATGTGGAATCTAAAAAAAGAAAAAGGAAGACACTAATGAACTTATCTGCAAAACAGAAATAGACTCACGGACACAGAAAACGCATTTATGGTTACTGGTGGGGAAAGGGAGTGGGGTGGGATAAATTGGGAGTTCAAGATTTGCAAGTATTAACTACTATATATAAAATAGATAAATGACCAGTTTCTTCTGTATAGCACAGGGAACTCTACTCAATATCTTGTAATAACCTATAATGAAAAGGACATGAAAACTAATATATACTAAATGTATGTATACGTATGACTTAACTATTATGCTGTACATCAGAAACTGACACAACATTGTAAACTGACTATGTTTCAATTAAAAAAACCTGCATGATATTATGAATAATTCAACTGGACTGAACAGAGAAAAAATTTTAAAGTTATAGAAATACACAATTCAGGATATGACTTAAATTCCATATTCATCATTCTAAGTGAAGTAAGCCAGAAAGAGAAAGAAAAAATACAATAGGTATATATATGACTAAAACATGCTGTACACCAGATACTGACACATTGTAAACTGGCTATACTTCAATAATTAAAAAAAAATCCATATTCTTTTTCTTCTCTTAGGATAAAGGAAATGCACTGCTCCATGCTGTGCTTGGCTTTGTGATGTCTTCATGGGAGGTATGTGGCACTCAGTACTCACCACTTTACGCCGTACTCGTGGGAGAAAATGGTTATTTTAGAATCAAATTATTCCATAGGTTTGCTGGGGCAGGGAATGGGCTGTGTGGGATTCGCTTAGTACTCTGACTAAGCACATTGCATTTTGTTCATTCATGGTTATTAGGTCAGACAGATGGTGGAATAAAGGATTACACATGCATCCCTGCACAGAAACATAAATACAAATAACCATCCACGCAAAAACACACCTTCAGGAGAGCTCTGGATTCCAGGTGAGAGGTTACAGCCCTCAGGTGGAGCACAGAAATGAGTAAAGACACATTGAAGTGGGTAGGAAGGACAGTTTAACTCTACTCGAGTCACTCCTTCCCCAGTGCCATGAAGCACAGGACACAGAGAGATTTGCTCCTCCTGAGTGCTCTCCCATGGGGAAAAGAAAGGCAAGTGAGCATCCGATTTTAATATAAACCCAAACATCAAGCCCACTTGCCCACGGACCCTGTAGGTGCACCTGCTCATGTTACCTCCCTGCTGGGCTTCCCCAAATTTCTGGCTGGGCTGATTAGTTCAAGGCTGTCCCTATCCAATCTAATCTATAAGAACAGAAATTGTGACTTCTTCTTTTATGTTTTTAAACTTTTTTTTTATTGAGTTATAATCATTTTACAATGTGGTGTCAAATTCCAGTGTAGAGCACAATTTTTCAGTTATACATGAACATACATTCATTGTCACATTTTTTTTTTCACTGTGACTTCTTCTTGAAATACAAAAGCATCAACTCAGGAATAAAAGTTTCTCAAGTTTGGAACGTGACACTGCCAAATGACAAAATAATGCACAGGCAACTGGCCCCAAGAAATGGAGATCTAAAAACTTCCTGACAAAGAATTCAGAATATTTGTCTTAAAGAAACAGCTATAAGAAAACACAGAAAACTAAACAATATCAGATAATCAATATTTTAACAAAATGAGAAGTTCAAGAAAAAAATCAGATATCTTAAAAAGAACCAAATCAAAATTCTAAAATTGAAGGACACAGTGACTGAACTGGAAAAAAAAAATCAAGAAAGGCTGAACAGCAAACACGATCAAGCCAAAGAAAGAATGAGTGAGCTCCAAAACAGATCCTTTGAATTTTTCCAGATTGAGAGTTAAAAAAAAAAGAATACGAAAGTGTGAAAAGATCTCACAGAATTTATGGGATTTCCTAAACAAACAATATATGCATTATGAAAATTCCAGAAAGAGAAAATAAAGGAGAAAATACCTTATTTAAAATAATAATGACATCAACATCCCAAATCTGAGGAGGGAAATAAACAACCAGATCCTTGAAGACCAAAGAACTCAAAATAAATTAAATTAACATAAAAAGTCTTTTCTGAGATGATTGTAATAAAAATTCAAATATTTAAAAAATTATATTTAAAAAACTTAAACAGCTCCAATATTGTACTTCACAAGTAAAAGTGGAATTAATTAGAAGCATGAAAAATATAAGAATATTTAATGTATTATCTACAATAAAATTATTTTGTTGTATATTTACTAAGATTGCAATAAAGTTAGTAATATAATTTCCTTTAGTTTAATAACTGAAAATTGTCTCACACTTTAATATGTGTTTCCATCTGAGCTGAAACCATTGAAAATACATAATACCTAAAATGAAGGTAACTCTCATATATTTGATATTTTAAGAATCTGGCTTACATGTTTTTATTAAGCTAACCATATTCCATTTAGTGTATTCAATTTTGGACTGATATAACCAAAACTAGGAAATTAATTAATATATGCAGACATATTAGTGTGTACTTACTGAGCAACAATATCTAAAATACATGATTCAAAATGTTTAATAATAACAGTGGAAGAATCTGAATAATTTGTTTCTTTCCCTACTGAATTGACCCTTAACACCTTTACCAGCTTTGGCATCTGGCCACTCTGGGCTCTTAGTGACTTAACCTACATTCGCAAAATCTCAATGGGCATTCCTAAGTGAATACAAAAAAAGAAAGAAAGAAAGGAAGGTAGGAAGGAAGGAAGGAAGGAAGGAAGGAAGACAGAAAGAAAGAAAGAAAAGGCAGTAGCATAAGCCTCCAGGTAAAGAATTCTTAGAAACATTTTGCTCCTGAGTTTCCATGGAGGCGTTGAAAATTTCAGCTCTAGAGATAAGATATTAACATGTACATTCATTTAGAAAATTTTCAAAGATGTTTACTCGGAAAGTGACTTTGTTTATACGATGTCCATTGCTCCTCCATCAGCTAATCAACCCAGTGAGTATGTGAACGTTCAGATATAATAAAAGGTACTAATCTTAACTGTCTTTTAATTTTTAATTACCACAGAAGAGACCGAACTCTCCAGCAAGGGCTTAAGATAAATATATTCGGAATTAAGTAGCTTTGTTTATATTAAACAAAGCATACATCCGGTCATCTCTATTAGACAAGGAACTCCAAAAAGAAAACTTTATTTGACTGAAGTTGGCTTAAACAAGATATATAAATAATTATACTAAAATACGTATCCTTAAAGATAAAAAATTGATGAACTTCTCAAACACATATTTATGGGCTTTAAGACATGAAGGTCTTTTAAATTTAAAACATGTTGTACAATTCTGAGAACTGACATGATTGTAAATGATTGATTATGAAATGATAGTTAAACATAGAAATATTGGTAATGAAAACAACAGCTTAAATGGCCTACGAGCTACTGTTCTGGGCTTGTGTTCAGTGGGTCTACCCTCAACGATACCATATTCTGAAGTATCATTGAATATAATTATGATATTCTTTGATAAAGTACATAATAAAAGTTTATATTCATTAGAAAAGGTACTTCGATTATAAGAAGAAATTTATTTGCCCCAATTTAACCAAGAAATTTATAGAAAAAAAGGAAGTTGAAGGATAAACAGTGTTTTTTTAAAGAAGAGGATGATTCATTCTATCTACAACTACAAAGTATCCTCCAGAAATGGGAAAGATTGCAGCAAAGTAGAAAATATTTTGAAACAGCATAGTTACCTGTTCTTTAGGAATATAGATCCTTGTACGCAAGTAACACTGTGTAATCCCGTACATACTGATTCCATTGCAGTAACATTTTTGGCAGGTTGGTTACTACTGTGTGAAATCATGAATAATTTAAGGTAATCAGTTTAGGAAACATGATCTATTCTACATAAGACTTGGTTAAGAAAAAGAAGACTTGAAATAAAATTTGAGGTCCAGGAGTGGCTGTGCTTTTCACTATACTGTTCAGGAGAAATTGAGGAGGGTGAACGGGACAAAAGAAGGTGGTTTTGGAGCTGATTCAAAAATGTGTTTTCTGAACGGGAACGGAGATGAGGGTCTTGGAAGATGCTCTGCATGTGCTCAAGTGACATTTGAAGAGCAAACCTCACACTTAAGGGTACCAGTCCTAAACAAGGACTGTGGAAAACCTCATGTCTTATATCGTGTTTATTATAATGTTTCTAATGAAGGAAGAGTGGCTACACAGTGCTCCTGGTAATCTCAATGCTGCCTCCTACTTGTTCTTTTGCCCTCCATGAATCCACTCTGTCTAATAAAAACCTAGAAATTGCTTGTTTGAATTTTATATAAAAATGCTAAATAAAATGTATCTCAAAAATGGCTACTATTAACTTTCTATGGATGTGTGTGTGTCTCTATATACACATACAATTTGAAGGGTAACTTCTAGAAATATTTGAGGTAACAAACCATATGCTTAGTTATATTTAACCATTTAAAAAGTTTTTAATCACAAACCTTGTGAAATTGAAGTGTGTTATGCTACTAATACTTGCATTTTATTTAGTTTTTTTCTTCCTGTATACATCAATAAATTTCCAGTGAAGGAACATAATACTTGAATAAGCAACCCTGCAGAGGTTTTTGTGAGATTCAAATGGGCAAAGCACAAATAGATAATTGGAAACTATAAAATCATGCAATTATAGTGGATGACAAGGGAGGTGAATGTAAAATATGGTGATGAGAATGATACTGATAAAGATTAAAATTTACAGCTACTTTTAAATGATACGTTATATCCAGGCATGCACTTTTTTTTAATGTTTTGTCTAATTGATAGTTTTAATATCTCACATATCTTTAGGTTTGTTTTATAGAAAAGATATAGGTTTAGTTAGTTAAATTTCTTATTCCAAGCTTACATTACCTGTGAGTAAGTGAGTTAAAATTATAATTAGTTTCTAAACGTAAACACTCTCTGGTGTACTTCTGTAATGAGCAGGATAAATATGTTCTCATTGCAAAACAAAATTTGAAGGACATATGCTCATAATCAGTCTTTGTCTTTAAAAATATCTGTGCATCTAATGACCTATTTATTAGCGTTGATTCCTCATTGTAAAACCTCATGGAATTATATTAATTAGAAGCATGCAAACACATAGACACAACAAATATTCACTGCATATTCTAGATCTCTTTATGCTGCTAAAATGTGGTTCTCAAACAGCATATCTTCAGAAATTAAAAATACACATTACTTGATTATTACATACTATCAGTAAAATACCTAAGTCAGGAAACTAATAAGCCATATGTAAGCTTTTGTCTCTTCCTTAGAAGAAATTGTGGAAAGCAAGGAAGGTGGAATGTCGTGTAGGCTTCTATGTAAGGATACTGTAGACAAATATATTTGTCTAGACACAAGAGGACACACTTCAGGGTAATGTGATTCTGACTGTATGAAAGCTGTTTTACAATGCTGTCAATGCTAAGTAACTGATGGTATTGCAAAATAATCTTACTGTAGACTTATAGATGAATGTATGATCGGCCAATTTTTAGGAACTACAATTGACTTCACGTAGCTAACGTACTCAAAGATCTCCCAGTATAACTGACCAGGTAACCTGGTTTACTGTTTTCCCAGCCTTACACGTTGAGCGAGGAAAGTTCATTTGGGGAAGGTACAACATCTTAGGATATTTTAGGGACCTAAGATGGTAGGAAGTGATGTAATGTTCTGCAAACCTGTTGGCGAGTGTCTTGTGCCTTAGAGGATTCCACAAGTCTAATCTGAGATTTTTCTATAACTCTTCCAGCAAGGCCAATTCAAGGACGCTTCTCTGGTGAAATCTGCAGCCTTACTGTACCTCTGTAAATTATCACACCAGCTTTGATTTATGATCAAGAATGATCTTTGAGAGTAATTTTGATGAAAACTGAGGAAGGTGTAGGATATAAAAATCTGTGCTTTAGTGGAAAGCATTATCTAGAATTTAGAGAATATGCTTTATGTCTTTCAGCTCCATCACTAGGTCACTACATGGTTTTGAATAACTTTACATCTCTGCAATTCAGTTTTTTTATCTTTTTAATAATGAAACTATATATTTAAAAACTATATGTTCTATAATATGTATGGGTCACTGATGCTTTTTCAGTATTTCATTTTCAACTATAAATATAAAAATAGGAGAAATATCTGCAATGAAATTGATGCATATTGACTTCAAGAGATGGTCATATGTAATTCATTTTGAAATCTGGGCCACGTGTGAATGGTTTTATTCATCATATAGAATATGTAGATATATCTACAGTCTGAATGGACAACAGATCATATGGACGATCCTTTGCAAGTAGATTCTCCAAAGTAGGGACCATTATGTAATGAGAGTTAGACATGTATTGGATTTCATTCAAAGGCTTTTAGAGACCATTTTTGGAACATAATGTCTGTGATTGTTGTTGGGTAAAGTGAAAATACAATAAAGTCATTATATATGAGAACGCAGAAGAACATGTCAAAATGAGTAAATACTGAAATAACTATTTGTGTTCTAAGAAACTTCTCACATGCATTCTTGACCTTCTACCAACTAGATAGATTTTCTATTTTAATGACTTCAATTTATTTTTTTTCTTTCTTACTTTTCATTTCTTTTTTGAGTTGGTGAATAAAAAGTGATCCACTCTTATTTCAGATTCATTACTTCAAAACATTTAATATTTGAGGGATGAGATAGGATAGGTGAAGAATGCATTTTGAGGGATGGATGGATAGATAGATGACAGATAGATAGATAGATAGATAGATAGATAGATAGATAGATAGATAGACAGACAGACAGATGGATAGATGGGTAGATGGGTGGGTAGGTAAGTAGATAGACAGACAGACTAGATAGATAGATAGATAGGTAGATACATAGAGCAATCTGGAATCCAGCTATTCAACTATATATTTTAAGGTAAAATCACTTCAAATCTCTGAATCTTAATTTTATCACCTAAGAAACATCTCGTAGTAAAACAAGTTTACACCTTCACTTTCTCTTCTGTGTAGGACATGGATCAGATTCAGGGATGTGTTTCCTCCCCCCAAAAAAATTGTTACTGGAATTTTTTTTTTCTGCTAGCTTTTTCCTCTTATGTATGTCATTAATGCTGATGCATAGATTGACATGTTTTTAAAGATATGTAAAATAGCAAAGCAAATGAAATGTTTTGTAAATGGAAACAGATGATTGTTCTTGCAGTGGATTAAAACAAAATTAAAGAGTAAATGAAGCTCTTTGTTTTTATTTTTACCCAAGGTAAATATGTCCTCTTCACATTAGACGTTGAAGTATTCAAGGCTGGTATTTTCAACAATTAAGATTATTTCCCTGTCAGATGCAGGAGTCTTTTAGGTAACATCACAACCAAATACCAGAACAGCGTAACATGAATAACCCAAAAAATGCTCCATTGGCAGTCATGATACAGAGAATCAAATATCAGATATAATGTGCCTTTCATTATTTCAGAGTGGGAAAATTAACTACCTGATGGAAACTTTTTCACAGCCTTATGTAATATACATGAGATGAGATGATGATAATTCCATTGGTAATTTCAAATATTATATTTTACCTATCAACAATTAAATTACCAACATAAATTGTATAATATGGGAAAGTCTGATATATGTCAGGTTGAATCCAAATGACATTTGTAACAAAAAATGGTCCCTGAATTTTTCACGGCAAGCTGGTTTATAGGCCACATATTATTACAAGATCGTTTCTCCTGCACGTGTTCACAATGCTGTCATACGTTTTGTAGAATACATTTGGAGTTGAAAATACAGGATAATTTCAGTTACATTTAAATTATAGTTTTGACTTTATTGTGGTAAATATGCGTGCTATAAAGGGTATCATGTTATCCATTTTTAAGTGTGCAGGTCAATGACATTAAGCACATGGGTAGCGTTGTGCGGTCATTACCAACATCACCCCAGAGTATTTCTATGTTACCCAACGGAAACTGTGTACACAGTGAACAGTAACTCTCCATGCCTGCCACCTCCCCGTCCTTAGCCACCGCCATTCCACTTGCATCTCTATTTCATCTCTGTGAATTTGCTAGGAACATAGATGTACAAATACCTGGTCTATCCTCTGCCTTCAATTATTTGGACATATATGCAGAACTGTAATTGCTGGATCATATGGTGATTCCATGTTTTTTGTTTCACTTTGTTCATTTTTTTTAGATATTGCCGTAGCATTTTCCACAATGGTTTAATCATTTTGAATTCCCACCAGCATTCCATTTGCTCATTTCTATTTCTTCACATCCTTTTCAACACTTGTTCTTTTCTTTCTTTTTTTAAAGCAGCCATCACCAAAGGGTGAGATGTTCTGTCTCATTGTGGTTTTAATTTGAATTTTCCTAATAATCTGTGATGTGGCGCATCCTTTCCTATCTTTACTGGCCATTTGTATAACTGCTTTGGATAAATATGTATTCAAGTGCTCCCTCCATCTGTAAACTAGTTTTTTTGTTGCTGCTGAGCTGTGTAGTTCTTTGTATATCCCCTACCTCAGTCCATCATCTGATGCATATTTTACAAATATTTTTCCATTCTGTGGCTTGCTTATTCATTCTCCTGATAAAGTTCTTTGATGCACAGAAGTTTTTAATGTTTTAAAGGTCAAATTTATTTCTATGTTTGTTGTTGTTGTACATGCTTTTAGTGTTATGTCCGAGAAAGCACAGCTAAATCCAATGTCATGGAAACATTTCCCCTATGATTTTACCTCCCAGTTTATACTTCCAGCTCTATATTTAGATCTTGGATCCAGTTTAGTTAATTCTTGTGTATGGTGTAAGGAAATGGTCCAATTTCATTCATTGGACCAGGATATGCAGTTTTGCCAGCAACATTTGTTGAAGAGACATCCCCATTGAATGGCTTTGAGATGCTTATTAAAAATCATTTGCCTAATATGTGCAGGTTTTGTTTTCTGGTTGTCAATTTTATTTTGTTGGTTTATTTCTGTCTTTTGAAGGTGCTACACTATTTTTATTACCATAGCTTTGTAGTAGGTTTTGAATCAGAAACAGTAAGTTCTCCTATTCTTTTTTAAGATTCTTTTTGCTATCCTAAGTACCTTGAGATTTCATAAGAATTTTAGGGTGTATTTTTGTATTTCTACCAAAAAACTTATTGGGATTATGATAGACATTTCATTGCATCTGTTGTTTACTTATGGCAGTACTGACATCTTAATAATATTTAGCCTTCTAACCCAAGAGCAAAGAATATTTTCCTATTTGTTTGTCTTTTCAATTTCTTTCAGTCATGTTTGGCAATTTTCAGTGAAGAAGTTTTTGCCTTCTTGTTAAGTTTATTCCTAAAATTGTATTCTATCTCATATTACTATAAATACAATTGTTTTCTCAAATTCTCTTAGTATTGCATATTATTAGTTTATAGAATTACAACTGATTTCATATCCTGCAACTTTGCCTTCTTTATTAGCTCTAACGGATTTTTGGTGGAGTCCACATTTTGCTACATATAAGATCATGTCATTTGTGAACTGAGGTAATTTTACTTCCAGGATTATATGTAAATTAGAAGTGACAAAAGTGGACATCTTTGTCTTTTCTTCCTTTTAAAAGAACAGTTTTCAGTCTCTCACCATAATGTTAATTGTTAGTTCAATTTTTAATTGTGACTTCAGCTTTATGTCACTTTAATAAAGTAAAGTAAGCAAGTAAATCAAGAATTGAGCTCAACAGCCCACAGCACAAAACAATGGTGTCAGAACCCAATCCTCCTCATCCACAAGGCAAATATTTTGTATTATTTTAACACTTTTCTCCTCTATTTATCCTTGTATTTTTCTCCCATCTGTTTAACTTCTCATGTTTAATTACCAAGTATCAATACCATCTGTCGCCTCCTACTCTGGTCACTGTGAATGGAAACATTCCCTTTCCACATACCACCACCTCCATGTCTTTTTCTCTCTCTGTATCTTTTCAACATAGTTACATTCCACTTTGTGTCTTGGGGTAGCTAGGTTGAGCGCATTCTTCCACCTTCTAGCATACATTACGGAAACACAAAAATATAACTTATTGTGAAACCTGATGAATTTCAGTATTTATATAAATATTTATTTTCATTATTGGTATTTTCTTAGTTAAGACTACTTTAAGACGATATATTCATAGGCAACATTGAGAATTTTCAGAAAATGTTTTCAAGAAAATGTAGAATTTTCAACAAAATACTCTTCAATATTTCTCAATTATTTTTCTGCGTTCTGTTCATGTGGTTTGAATATGATGATTCATTATATCAATTCTGAAAATATTTTTCTTTGATTTTACCAGCTCCATTCTTATTTGTAATATGCATTTCTAAGAATGACAACAAGCATTCATTGGTTGCATTGTATTAATTCTCTAATTATCTTTGAAAACAGCAAGCCTTTTACGTTATTATTGCTGATTTTTCTTTTAATTCCTGTAGATTTTTTTTCATTTGGTCTTTAAATTTGCAATCCTTTACATCAATCGTTATTTTTTAATTTGCAAGAGACTTTGTTAACTTACACTTCCTTTTCTATATCCAATGATATTTATATTGCAAAATGATAGTGTCTCATACTTCCTTGAACATAGAAATTCTATTTTTAAAAAATGCATCATTTTCTACATTTTTGCAGCCATTTACCTCATTGCATGTTTGTTTATGAATATATGCGTGTGTGTGCACGTGTGCATTTTCCTTGTTCATGTTTCAGACTTCCTTAAGAGTCTGTTAATATTTGGTTCTAAAAAAGCATTCAAAATTAAAGCACTACATAATTTGTAGAGCTTGATCACTTTAAATGTCTCTAGGGAATTCTGTCTACCACCTGCTCGAAGAAGACTCCTAGAATGCCATTTTTTTGTCCATTTAAATGACCAACCATTCCTCTATCCAAATTATTACTTTCAAAGAGTTCTAAACTATTTCTTCTCTTATTGTGCCTTAGGTTCACCTGAACTCTTTTAATTCATAACATACCTATTTTTGAAAAATCATGATAGTTGGGTTTGAACACGGAGATGTTATAAATACATGAGCTTAAATTTATATCTAATTGAGAACAGGAAAGAACTTCATACACACACAAAAAATAAATGGTAAAAATTAGACAAAGTTCCATGAAACAATGATTACCGTATAAGTATTGGAGAGACAGAGACATAAAACGGATGCTGTTTGGGAAAGCTTACACAGATTCATCAAATCTACAAGGGGGGAGGTGAATATATATTCAGGCAAAGGCTCTACTGTAACTACATCATTAAGATATTCATTGAAAAGGCTGAAGAGAGTGACTTTTATTAAATAATACTTGACAATAAGAATGCATTTTAGACTTCACAAAAGAAAAACCAAAGTAATGCCTGACTTAAAAGAAGCTTGGTTTAACACTTCTGAGTGAAGAAGACTAAAAATAAAGTAGCTTCTCAGCATAGCTGATAGGTTGCTACAGTTTTAGAGGTAAAAGTGGGATGCAATATGGAAGAGAAACCACACATTGATGGCAGCAAACATTTATCGACAATAGAATTCTATACTATTTAATTTACACTGATTTCCATTGAATAAATTCTGAATATGACATCTGAGTTTGGTGTCACTTGAATTTGCACCAGGTAGTAAAACATACTTACCCCAACAATGCTATAATAAAATGGTTTTGTTAATGTTTCTTGGAAAACATCTTGGTCAAAAAAATTTGCATCTTCATATTTTAATCTTCAGCTCAAAAATAAGGCTACGTTTTTCTAAAACTGATAAGTTCATAATTTAAGAGCTAAAAATTTGAATATTATACTGTCTGAGTAAATAATAAAAATAGCTTATTGTTTAAAACTTAACTTACTCTTTTATCTATCTTTAGGAAAATTTATATGAATGCCCCGTGGAAAATTATAATCAAACATCAACTGATTTCGTCTTATTGGGTTTGCTCCCCTCTTCAAGAATTGGCCTGTTTCTTTTTATTCTAATTGTTCTCATTTTCCTAATGGCTCTATTTGGCAACCTCTCCATGATCCTTCTCATCTGTCTGGACACCCATCTTCATAAACCCATGTACTTTTTACTTAGTCAGTTATCTCTAATTGATCTGACCTACATCTCCACCATTGTCCCCAGAATGGCCTCCAACTTCCTGTTTGAAAACAAGTCTATCTCCTTCATTGGGTGTGGGATTCGAGCTTCTTCTTCTTGACTTTAGCAGGAGCAGAAGGATTGCTTTTGGCCTCCATGGCTTAGGATTGTTAGGTGGCCATTTGCTTCCCTCTGCATTATCCCATCAGGATCAGCAGAAGAGTGTGTGTGTTGATGATAACAGGGTCTTGGATAACGGGCTCTGTCAACTCCTGTGCCCACACCACGTATGCCCTCCACATCCCTTACTGCAGGTCCAGGGCCATCAATCACTTCTTCTGTGATGTCCCACCCATGCTGACTCTGGCCTGCATGGACACGTGGGTCTATGAGTACACCGTGTTTGTGAGCACCAGCCTCTTTCTTTTGTTGCCTTTCACTGGGATTGAATGTTCCTACGGCCGCGTTCTCCTTGCTGTCTACCGCATGCGCTCAGCAGAAGGGAGGAAGAAGGCCTATTCAACCTGCAGCGCCCACCTCACTGTGGTGACTTTCTACTATGCGCCCTTTGTTTACACTTATCTGTGCCCTGATCTCTCTACTGTGTCTGTGTGCACATGAAAAGGCCAGGCTAATTGGTACCTTTGCCAATATCTACAATTCCTGCTGCTGGACCAAAACTGCACGCTAATGCTGCCACCAGTGCAGCTCTTCTGCTTACATGCAGACTCAGAAATAAAATTATTAAGAATTTCAAGTTGGCAAACACAGAGGATTAAAGCAAGCAAGGGGACTATCTGAGCATGAGACCCTCTGTAATCACACATGTTTCTCGCCCTGAAGAAGGGAGAATGAATAAATATAAAGGGAATGCCATCATGCAAAACCAGGAAAATGATGGGAGTGTCTGCTGTTTTTGTCAGTTGTTACCACTGGCAGGAATCTACGGAGGAGCAGGCATGCCCACCCCAGACGCCTCATTCATTCCAGAAAGTGAAAAATACAGGGAATCAGGAGACATGGTCCATCCTTGGCCTTGACGCTGTGTGTTTTATTCGATTATTAAACTGCTTTTAACAAGAAATTGCAAGCCAAGTTTTTAATTTAATTATAACCTCCTTAAAAAGCAAAGATTGTGGGTTTTATCAGATTAATTTCCTGTGTTTTATCAGGCCTTTAATTACTTAAGAAAATTGAGTCTTCTCTATGAAAAGGGCTAAGTTTTTTGTGTTTGATTTTTAGAAAATATTTAACATTCTGTGTTTGCCTACCAGACTTTTGTCATGATGATTGAATGGATAGCTAAGTATTTTTTCACAGTAACCTATGGTTCTATTTGACTAAGTGTATGAAACCCTTTTAATAATTCTTGATAAACTTTCCAAAATGGAATAGTAAATATTTTTGTCCTCAAATTCACTTTACGACTTTCCATAAGGCTCCTGTAAAATTTCAAAAGATATTTTCTTTCATCTTATTCAAATAAAGATGTTAAAATAATGGGGCTTATTTGATATGTAAAATTACATGAGAATAACTGTCAAATAAGAAGTAATATTAAGCCTTCTTTATGCTGTATTTGTATAGATACATATGTGTTCCAGAAATTATATGAAATTTTTAGTAGTTTTATATATCCTGATATATTATTATCAGTCATAATTCTGACTATCATCTTAAAATGTTGCATATCACAGTAACAACTACATTTTTTATCGAAGAACTTTCATCAGATCTCTAACAATGGGCATTTTAAGCCTTTGTCATTGACAGAGTTATTGTTTTTGTCACATTCTTTTGCAAAAGGGTTCCTGAAAAACTGTTCTATTTTCAAGGAAATTCATTGAAACGAATAATGGAGAAAATGGAGTCAAGCAGAACAAGTATTCATTACATGTGACTAAATGGACCAAGGAGGATAATTACATTGTTTTGTCTGAAACATTGCTGATTTCTTAAAGTCTCTCTTTCCAAATTGAAGAAAAACTTTCTCTTAAGCTGTCTGTGACTTTTGACAATTTGGGAAAAGTATACTTTCATGAACAAAGATGCGCCATCTACTCTTGTTCCAAACTGATCCTTCTGGAATCTGGAAACTCTTGAGTATTGTGTTCATGCAAATACAATTAATTATTTGCAAAAGTTTAATCTGAATCTGTTCCCTTTGTGAGAGGACACAACTGGAAACACTGGGTATATTATCAAGGCTTTGACTGGAATGCCATATTTGAGAGCGGTATGTATAAACTCAGATATGACCAAACAGCTTTGAGAAACTACGATTGACTTTATGTTGCCAATAAAGCCACTTGGAAAAGTCGGACTTGTAGCTTGGCTGCAGGGTTCCAGCAAAGCTATCTTATATGTTTAATCACAATCTTGGTGCACTTAATATAAAAAATCAGGTCAACTTTAATGCAAACAAATTGGTTTTACCATGGCTGTTTTGGTAATAAATGGGAATAAATATAAAGTGAAAAACTGCATATTTTTAAACATTACATTCTAGTTCTGTTAGTTATCTTGAGGTTTTCTTATATTCCTTATATATAAATATAAATATATATTCTTATATTCCTTATATATAAAACTGGACTGGATTCTGAATTCTTCTTTTTCCCCCAAATATCTGGCTACAACTCTCCAAACCAATGTTTCCAATTTCCCCCAACCCCCACCATTCTGATTTGGAATCACTCGGAAAAAATGACTGCCCTTGAATCTCCTTGGTTGGGACTGTAGGCGATCTTCCTCATTACCCAGGTGACAGACATACTTACAAAACCGAAGATTGGATCTATATCTATCACATCAAAAGGGCTTCTTTAGACTCTAGGAACTGCACACCAGCGGGAGACCTCTAAACCAAATTGACATGGAAGAGAAGTAGTTGGCATCAATGTAGGTTTCTTCTACCCAGATGCTCTATCAAGACTTCCTACACTAACTAAACATAAAAACCTTTCTTCTTTTCTTTCTTTTCTTCACTTGGCATTGGCCTGGAATGATAACAGCATTACCCAAATCTCCAAGGCCATTGTTAAGGGTGGGGTTAAGCTTTCAGGCTGCTGGATTTTTTTTTTTTTTGAAAGCTCTGATCTGTCTATTAGCAATGCCACCTTAGCAAAGGTGGAATGTGCCCCCAATGAATTTACCTTTGTCTGTAGTGGTTATCATCCTCCTTGAGCCTATGAATGTCTAGATGGTTGGCTCATAACTAGGCAAGGCCTCTTAAATTATCTAACTGAACTTTTGACTATTCACAAACAGACGCCTCATAGGTCAATTCCCTTGAATTTGTGTCATCACGTTAGAAAAGACCTCCAGGAGAAGTTCGTGACTGAGGATTTATTTTCTTTGGCAGATCCCTACTTTCCTGGTTTAGGCTGAATATGAATGTGGCTGTTCTGTGTAGTGCCTCCTGAACTCTTGAAAGCATTGCAGAATCTGCTTCTAAGAGAATAGCTTCTCTAGATAAAACCTAAGATGTTCTGGCTAATATTTCGAACAGAATAGCCCTTCATGACTTTTTAATTGAGTGAAGAAGTGTTCATTCTTTACCCAACTCCATTTGTTGCACCTGGATTACCACTTCTGGGGATGTTAAAACTCAGCTCTGTAAGATTACTGAGCAAGCCACTTGACTTAAGAAAATGACTCCTTCAGTGTGTTCTTTCTTTGCTTATTTGATTTTGAATTGTTTGGGTCTTGAAGACCATGGGTCCAAAGTGCAGTCCAGATAATGGGAATTATTCTGTTTATAATAGTCAGACTAGTATCTTTGATATGCTGCATTCTCCCAAAACCATTAAATATATGTTCACAGCTGCTGACAACCAAGCAAATGTTCTCCCTAAGAGTGGAATATCTAAAAAGGAATGAAGTAAATAACTAACAAGTTGTGAGCCTGAAGATGTGGCCTATGGATATGAAAGAGGTTTAGAAACAAAAACAACAAAAATCATACAGAGAATAAATAAAAGCTGTAAAAACTACATAGCATTAGATGGGAATGTCTTAATACCTTAAATTTTGATTACATCTTTCAGTCTGAGAGTCTGATCAAAATGGAGAAATTGTTAAAAAAAAAAAAAAAAAGACAAGCCCAAAATGGAGTCACTTGTGCCAAGCCAATGTCACCAAACTGAGACAATATTTAACCTAATTACAGTTTAAGCCTCTACAAGGAATGTAATCTTAATGAGACAGCCTGGAATATATCTGGTCAATACTAGTGAAATCTGCCTGATAACCCTTCACCTTCCCCCAAAGGAAGGTCACCTAACCTGAAACAAACACTCTGCTGAGAGAACTTTCTGGACCAGCCTTCTTTTGCCTCTAAAAGTCTTCCATTTTGTGCAGCTTCTCAGAGTGCCTTTCTGCTGTATAGATAGGATTCTGCCCAATACATGAAACTTTGAATAAAGCCAACTAGACTTTCAAATTTACTTGGCTGAAGTGTGGTTGTTAATGCTGTCTAAACTGGTATTTGCTACCTGAATCTATCAACAAGAATTCAAAACTGGTAACAACAGATAAAAACGTATCCTCATTGGAAAAAAAAGAAAAAACAACTAGATATATTTAAAGAGATTTAGTGGTCTCCATACAATCTTCAGAAATGCACAAGAATCAGGGGTAATGTCTGCATACCATGAGCAATATTCAATGTGTGCTTAAAAGTAAGTTTCGTGAGTATGTTAGAGCAGGCAGGTAGCTAGATATGAGCAAGAAAGGGGGACACAGACCAAATGGCAGGAATTGAGCAGAAAGGAGGGGCACAGGCCAAATGCAGGAAACCACACATCATGTAAGCACCAGGGGTCCCTGGGCAGAGAAAGAAAAGCAGGAACCTTTGGGCTGATAAGGGGTCACAACTTTTGGGGTGATGAGTGGCCTGGAAACCAACCAAGAAAGGTGAGAAAAGACAGGAATTTCCAGTGTCCAAATGTAACCTTTTGCTCATCATGCCCTCACTTCAATAAAATTAGCCTTGCAGATCAGAAGTACCCATCATGCACTGATGCCAAGACACTTCTGATCCAGACTAATTAAGGACAAAAATCCTTCCTCCTTCTGGGAAGGTGGAGTTGGGATGATAATCAGGGAATATGACCCCAAACCCTTCCCTCCCCAATGAATATTCCACCCATTCATTTTTACACCCTGTGTAACTAACTTGCCAAAGAAACTCAGGGCAGCCGCTCACATGAGCCTGCCTGCTCTCCCCTTGAGAGTGTACTATCCATCCCTTAATAAATCCTCACTTTACTTTTTTAACCACTGTGTCTTGTCTCTGAATTCTTTCTGGGACGGGACAAGAACCTGGAACACCAGTCGCATCTACCAACAACAAGTACACCTACAGGAAAAATAGCAGACTGTAAGGATGTATTGAAAGGACACAGGCTTGAGAATTTAGTCTGGAAAGAAACTGAGCAGGTGGCTGGTGGCTCAAAACTGACCAGAGGAAAACATACTGGAAAAGATGAAAGAATGTAATCATAAGTAAAACAATATCCTTTACTACCACTAAGGCTTATGGCAGTAAAGTCAAGCGTTATTTGAGAAGAAGGACACATCAACTGATGAAAATCAATGAGACAGAGACACTACCATCCAGTTTAGATAGGCCATGGATTGTAACACATAAGGAAAAATTTCCCCGAGGGTATAGTAAGGTACCATGAACAATACTTGATTAGGAGATTTGCCCTAGAGACCAGGATCCACTGCCAGAGCAAGAAGTGACCTCTGCCCGTGAAGGAAAGGACTATAAATTAACCAGAGGTTGTGTGTTTTTGTCAGGAGGCAATGATTTACTACTTAGTGGAATTTTGGGGTGTCTTTCTTCATAAATGAATATAATTTCATGGGTAGAGAGAAGTTTACATATGTATAATTGGTAGCAAGCATGGCTCAGTATCAACTATTGTGGCAGATCACTATGATTCATCAAAAATTCAGAATCTTATTTATAGAAATGAGAAGCCTTATTGGAAGACATTTAATTAGTCACCATGACAGAGTTCAACCCTTGCTTCCAGTACGGATGTATAACACTTTCCCTCTTCACCAGAGATTTCCATGATGCTATATTAAAATTGAGTTATTTGCTTTAACCCAGAGGAAAAAACCCAAGCAACATACGACTGTACTAAGTAACTTACAATTTCACAGAAGATTTGTCTTTATAATAAGTAGTGGCTGATTTACTTTTAAAATATATTAGGCATTTCACAATTTTCAGCTGTCTGGTAAAGTCAGAAGTGCCACTCAGAATCCTGCAAAGATAATTCCCTGGTGTTAAAACTTAATTCATGAAGATTGCAACTGAAGATTAGATGTTAAATATTGATTAAATAACTTTTTTGAAATTAAGTTGAAGAAAGGGCATGTCATTTTCAGGAGAAAGCATTAAGCTCTGAAGAAAAGGCACTTACTGTCACACGGAGGACACTGACGATGTGCTGCTCATTGAAAATGCAAGTTGTAATTTTAACTCTGCTAATGTTAGAGCAGGCTTATAATTAGATATGAGCAGAGAAATGGGGACGTGGGCCAAATGACAGGAATTAGACAAAAAAAAGATGGGCATGGGCCAAATGGCAGGATGTATGATTATACATCTTGTGAACAGCAGGGGTCCTTAGGGCAGAGAGAAGAGCAGGAACCCCTGGACTGATAAGAAATCACACACTTTGGGGTGACAAGTGGCCTGGAGGCAGGCAAAGAATGGCGAGGAAAGGCAGGGATCTTCAGCATCTGAATGAGCCACAAACTAATGCTTAATGTCGTAATCAGGGTAGCAAAACATATCTTTTATCCTTTGTTTTGTTTTGAGTTCAAGAAGAAAATCTGGCTCCAGCAGAGCACATGAATGAGATGTGTCACAGCTGAGGAATCTGGCTCACAGCCCATTGCTCAGTTGAAAGGTAAAGGAGACCCTAGGTCATGAACACTTAGCTTTGCGCAGAGAAATTACCTGGTTATATCCTCCCTCAGATGTGCCACGTAGCATGTTCACAACTTCCTGGAACATGTAACTGTGCCCAAAGACAACAGAGGGCCACGGACAAGTGGCTTCTGTGCTCCAAGAGTTGATATTTGCAGTCTTTTATAAGAGAGGGTGACCTTTTACTGCTTGTGCTGGTGTGACATTGGGCACAAGGGGGTTGCAGGGTGTGTGATCAAATTGTGCACAAGTTTCTGATTGGCTGATGTTGAGGTGACAGGGAAGGAAGGGTGCTGTGATGGGGGAGGAGACATTCGACTCTGGCAGGGGGTGTCACCAGTCCAGATGGTCAGGCCTCCGGGCATTGTACAGCGTTCACAGTCCAGTGTAGTTAGTTCGCTGAGGGAGGTGTGCGCTGGGAAGGGAATGTTCTGTGTTATCTTTGAAGGGCAGCAGCTGGACACTTGCGGGGCCCCGGAGCAGGAATCTGCTGGATGTCTGTGGACCCCACTAACGACACATAGTCCAGTGTCTGTCACAGAAGCGTGGGGCTCCTTGGCACGCAAATACCGGGGGCGCTTGTCAGCAGCGTGTTACTTGTGGACCAACTACCACAGTTACGTTTCACATGTTGTAGCTGAAACCTGAAGGCTCTGTTTCATTTTGTACGTTTTATACTCTAGCCACCCCAGTCGTTTTGTTTCCCTGCCTTTCAGTAAATAACTGTGTCAAGTACAAAAACCTTCTTTAAGGTCATTGAAATATGTGATTTTCCTAGTTTGAATACAGAATAATTTTTGATTATCCTCATTATCCTACACAGGTCACGTAATCTCTGTATCTTTGTTGAAATCAGACAAATTCTGAGTCAAGTAAGCCTGCTCAGAATATTTTTAGAAAAGGTAAACAAACAGGTAAACTCAGGAGCACGTCAGCCTGCTTGTTTTGCTGGCTTGTTACTTCTCAGCCCACTATCCATGTTTCATACACCACAATATCTTTACATACCTCATTTAAAACATTTCAGAGCATTTCAGTGAATGCTCTAAGGCTGTGTTGTCCAACAGAGTAATGGGCTAACGGACACTTAAAATGTGTAGAGTCAAAATTGCGGTGGGTTCTAAGTATAAACACACAGACTTACAGTGAAAACAAAACAAAACATTGCTTTAATGATCTCGCATCTATTACGTGGAGAAATGGTAATGTCAATATGAATGTATTATTACCTTAATAGTACCATATGCACAAACATATATGTAATATAATATGTTGCATAATATAATGTATCATTAATATCAGTGTTGTTAATAGCAATATTGTTTATAACATTGGGATTAAACAGATACATTATTCAGATTAATTTCATTTTTTAAATGTGGCTACTAGAAAATTTTAAATTACATTCGTGGCTCACATTATATTTCTACCAGGCAGTACTCCTCTAGGGTCTTCTAACCAACATGGAAAGAGGAAATGAAGCAGAGTGAGGGCCGCCATAATTACTGCTTCATGGACGAGAATATCCCAAACACTCTTGCCATGGCGCCCAGGACTTCCTTATTCCTCAGACTGCAGATAATGGGGTTGAGCATGGGCGTGAGGATGGTGTAGAACACTGCCAGAATTTTATCTTCTGCTGGTGAGCGGAGGTTCCTGGGCCGAAGATAGGTGTAGACAAAAGGTTCATAGTAGAAGGTCACTACGGTTAAATGTGTTGAACAGGTGGTGAAGGCCTTTTTTCTTCCATCTCTGGATCGCATATGGTAGACGGCAAAAAGAACGCGGCCGTAGGAAGCGGTGATGCCAAGGAAAGGGAAGAGGAGAAAGAGGCTGGTGCTCACAAAATCCATGTACTCATAGACCCAGGTGCCCATACATGCCAGAGGCAACATGGCTGGGACGTCACAGAAGAAGTGATTAATAGCCCTGGAGCTGCAGTAAGGGATATGGAGGGCATAGATTGTGTGTGCCAGGGAGTTGATGGACCCCAAGATCCAAGATCCCACGATCATCTTCACGCACATCCTTTTACTCACGCGGATGCAGTAGTGGAGGGGGTGGCAGATGGCCACGTAACGATCATAGGCCATGGAAGCCAGGAGCAAGCCTTCAGAACACGCCATGGTCAGAAAGGAGGAGGACTGCACCCCACATCCCACGAAGGAGATGCCTTTCTGGCCGGAGAGGAAGTTGAACACCATCTTGGGGGCGGTAGTGGAGAGATACATCAGGTCCATGAGAGACAGCTGGCTGAGGAGGAAGCACATAGGTGTGTGGAGCCAGGCATCCAAGCGTATGAGGTAAATCATGGCCGAGTTACCCACCGAGGCGAGAAAGAATATGAGCACGATCAGAAACAAGAGAAGCAGGCCAGTTCGATTTGGCGGAAACAACCCCAACAAAATGAAATCATCTGAAGTTTGATTCCATTTCTCCACGGACACTTACGGCTTCAACTTCCTTGAAAGGCAAATGAAGACGAAAACAAAGCACAGAACGTGAAATGAAACAAAACGGGAGCATAAAAGGGAGCTTTGGCTTCATTCATGTTTGGTGAGAATGAATTCCTTCCTTCAATACTACGGCTTTTGTTGACGCAGTTTCAATATCTGAATCGAATGCTCCACTTCCAGTTTTCTCTGATAAATAGCTGATCAAGTGATCTTTAAGTTTAAAGTCTAGTGTCATAGCCAGCAGAGGTAAACAAGATAACTAAAGCATTCATCTCGGTTTAACCCCTGGCCAGGCTCACTACTCAAAATTCACAAACAAGTCACAGGAATGCCTGCATTGCCCAGTGTCTGTCAATTGCACACAACACATTCACAGCAGTGATTGGCTCACGTGACTCACGTAAGACTTTCTATATGCTTAAATTCTAATTCTCCTGTTACTTCGCCGTGTTTTAGATATTTAATTTTTGAGCCTGTTCGGCTGCTTCAGATTTCTAGCTATTTAAATATTCCAAGTTTCCTATTTGGTAAATGCCTTGCTCACTGCACGCTGCCTTGTTCAACAGAAACTGTAATTCTTAGTCTTTTGCTTAATTCCACATTTTGTACTAGGTCAAAGCATACTGAGATCAGAAAGGACATTTACTCTTTTTCTGTAGTTTCGTTTCTGCACAGTAGGTGGCGGCAGAGTCTCAGAAACTGAAAAACGATTCCCCTGGACAGAGGTATGAGTTTGATCTGTAGCTTACATATTGTAATTACTCTCTTCAGACTTCATTGTTTAAATAAAACAGTGACATTAATACCTTATATTTTTTAATTATTTACAATAAAAAATGAATAAAATTTAATTTTGGAGAATTTTTCTAGCTCTTCTGACCTATACTATCCTTGAGCATTTTTACTTGTGACTCAACATTTTATAACTTCTCTTTTTCTCTCTGTGTCACATCGATTCTGGCAACTGGCTCTTTCCTTCACTCGGTCTCCCAAACATGTATAAATGGTGATTGTGGTATTTCTTATATTTTCTCGGTATATGTTCGATTTCTTCCTTAGGTCAGCTTTGATGTCAGATGGGACCACCTGCTTTGTTTATGTTCTTCTGTCTGAGGGAGACTCTTAATGCCATGTTATGTCAAAGATTTAGGTAATGTTGATTGGGCCACTAATTTTTCAATAGTAAAGAACAAACATTTATGGTTTGTTGCAATGATTCCCATTTGTTAATTCAAAACCAATCGTTACTTTATGTAACTTTGGTAAGCATGAATGAAATTAAGAAAAAAATACTTCCCATAGAGAAATGGGAATACTTTCTGACAGTTGTTTAGTTCACAGATGCTAAGAATAAGAAGTGCGTAGGCACATAAGAGGTGCACAAAGATGCTAAATGGGATCCTAGACATCTTCTGCTTTTTATAACTTTCTAGAAATCAAAATTAATAACCTAACAGAAAAAGCATAGTCACCATCATTAAAGTACATTCATTCCTTCAAGCAAAATCCACTTAGTGTCTGTTTTATGACAGTTCTGCTAGGGACTGAGATGCTTTGGTAATTAAAGCAGACGAGATTCTATATTCATATAGGTAAAGTTTAGTAAGTGATACAGGCAATAAACCAACAAACTTAGAATCGCTACCTAATGTTTTATAATGGTGATATCCGTATATGCATATATATATACAATGATATATAGTGGTTATAATGTATGAAGACCAGTTATTTTGTAGAGAGACTCACGAGCATTTTGATTCTCTGCTGCATGAATTAGAGCTCAGAGTACCGTAAAGATTTTTTTTTGATGATATTTACAACACCTATTTTGCTTTTTAAGCTGAAAACTGGTATCATGTGAGGCACTGGAAATCAATAGTTAGTTACATACAGGATCCCATAAATCTGGGATTTGAAGCTTTTAGGACATGGAACATAGGAGCCAGAACTCAGGATCCATTTTTATTGATAACCAACAGATTTCTTTATGGGGTATGGGACCTTATTTATTGTACCAGAATTACATGAAACAACACCTTCTGGTTATATTATAAGTTGGAGAATATTGTTCTTGTGACTACAGTTGGGTGGGCGATGAATGCCTCTCTTGATCACCTTTAGAAGCATATGCTGACACTTACAGAGTTAAAAGGAAAAATAAAAGCTCAACTTAGAGGACCTATTATATGTAAATGTGTCAATCTCCCAGCCCTAAATTTATTTTGCAGAAGTTGACCATCAAGCACGCTTTAAAAAGGCTTATAGACAATCATTCCAAGATCGGTAAACAAAGTGTTTACCGATCTTGGAATCCCAACAACTTTTAAGACAGCTCTGAAGATGGACTTAAACTAGCTCTGTGTGTTCAACACATAGTAGGTCCTCAGTAGGTGTCAGTCTTCTTTGTCCATTCAATTTCTTAACCACTGAGAGATCTCAGGTAGAGAGAGATAAAGGGTCTTAATTAAAGTCACACACACAGGCATACATCATTCTAGAGCCACAGATCGTAGAATTCTACCAGATTCATATTACTTCTTTTTACATTTTATGTTCAATTTTCACTTTTCCAATTCTTTATAGAACTGCCTATTCTCTGTGTAGAAGGAAATATTTTCCTAAGGTAGGAAAACCCCATCTCCAAAATTACTCTTGGGGTAAAGGTAACCCAAATCAACTCAATTCAAATTATTATGGCTCACCTTGTCTGAAGTTCTTGCGTATTTTGAGAGCAGAAGTAGCTTTATAATGGCACAATTTCCTGCTAACAATACATTGAATTATTTGAAATATTTAAGAACCAAACTTTGCTGACATTGTTTCTGAAGCTGTGGTATAAGATAGTGTCACTGAGCAACAGGCTCTGCATCAAATCAAAACTCACTTTCCAACATGAGGATCTCTTCTTTAGCTGCTAAAGTTCATGAGAAGGAAATTCCTGAGGGCACATTTTAACATCTATTCCTCATTTTACGCAAAAGAAAATGGCAAACTCTTAACTGCTCCTCGTTTTCTTTAGCATAAATCCTGTGGCCACACATAGGGTCCTTTTGTCCAGAAGTTGCCAGAATTAGAACACAGCTTAAACCTGTCAGTGAAGTATTTTTCCATTCGCATATACATTGATGAGTTGAAACATTTTCCTTTTCCTATTATCTCGTCCCAGTGACTAAGACATTTCACACCTACTTCCCTCAGATTCCACTGTTGGAAGACAGGATGAGTTTATATATTTTACATGCAGATTATTACATCATCAAGCCTTACACATTGCTCTTTCTCCTGTAATTGATCCCCAATGTCCAAGTCCACGGTGGCCAAAACCTTGGCCAGTTTAGTTGACTTTGTGATGTGGAGATCCATGCAGTTCTGCACTTAGATAGAGCAAAGTCATCAGCATAGTCAATGATGTTGCATTATGCTGATGCCCAGAATTAGACCAAAGAAAGACTGATTACTCCAAACCATGACTCAATGGCTATGAGATGTCACATCCTGCCTGCTGAAATGATGTAAGTTATTGACCTAAGGACTAAGAGATGCAGAAAGAACTTATTGGTGATTATGACTAAATTAAAGTTTGCAATGTCAGAATACTTTTTTCCAATTGTATATGGGTAAGGCAATTGATCCATAAAAATGTTAATCGAGTCAGCTCTTCTACTGAAGTGGCAAGGTGACCCTTAGCAGCAGTGCCATGCAGTCAGCATTGATTCAGGAAGAAGACTCTAGGCTGCCAGGTCCACCACTGATTAGAAAGGTGAATGGGAAATTGCTTAAGATTCTAGCGTGTGGCCAAGTTCTTAAAGGTGTTCTAAAGGATATTCTAAGAATTAAAGGGAATAATATACACCAGAAGTTTACATAGTACCTGTCACCTACTGAGAGGAAAGGCTCAGTAGATTTTAGGATTTATTATTCCATTCAATCAACAGATTTATAATCCACAGATGTATTAAAATGAGGTTACTTCTCCTAGGAAAGGATGCTGGAATATTATTTAACAAGACTTTGCTTAATAAACAACATTGTCATATATATATATATATGTGTATATATAGATATATACACACATACATATACACATACATATACATTTATGTATACACATATTTAAATGCAAATATGATAAACCACAAAACTAGAAAAATTAGTTTCACTGCTTTACATTTGGAAAGGGGATGTTATTGACATATAGATTTATTTTGTTATAAGTAATTTATTGGTAATGTTTCTTTTTATGTATTTTTATATTGAAGTATAGTCAGTTTACAATGTTATGTCAATTTCTGTTGTACAGCACAATGCTTCAGTCATACATGAACATACATATATATTCGTTTGCATATTCTTTTCCACCATAAGTTGCTATAAGATATTGAATATAGTTCCCTGTGCTATACAGTATAAACTTGTTGTTTATCTATTTTATATAAATTAGTTAGTATCTGCAAATCTCTAACTCTCAATTTATCCCCTCTCCACCTGGGTAACCACAAGTTTGTTCTCTGTATCTGAGAGTCTGTTTCTGTTTTGCAAATAAGTTCATTTGTCTTTTTTTAGATTCCACATATAAGTGATATCATATGGTATTTTTCTTTTTCTTTCTGACTTATTTCTCTTAGAATGACAGTCTCCAGGTCCATCCATGTTGCTGCAAATGGCATTATTTTATTCTTTTTTATGGCTGAGTAGTATTCCATTGTATGAATGTATCACCACTTCATTATTGAGTCATCTGTCAAAGGACATTTAGATTTTTCCATGTCTTGCTATTGTGCATAATGCTGTTATGAACATTGGAGTGCATGTATCTCTTTGAATTCCCTCTGGATATATGCCCAGGAGTGGGATTGCTGGATCATATGGTAAGTCTATTTTTAGTCTTTTGAGGAATCTCCACACTGTTTTCCATAATCGCTGCACCAAACTGCATTCCCACCAGCAGTGTAGGAGGGTTCCCTTTTCTCCACACCCTCTCCAGCATTTATCATTTGTGGACTTTTGAATGATGGCCCATTCTGACTGGTGTGAGGTGATACTTCATTGTAGTTTTGATTTGCATTTCTCTCATAATTAGCGATGATACGCATTTTTTTCACATGTGTCTACTGGCCATTTGTAGCTTTTCATTGGAGAATTGCTTGTTTATGTCTTCTGCCCATTTTTGGATTAGGTTGTTTTTTTTTGTTATTAAGTTGTATGAGCTGTTTATATATTCTGGAAATTAAGCCCTTGTCAGTCTCATCTTTTGCAAGTATTTTCTCCCATTTTGTAGGTTGTCTTTTTGTTTTGCATATGATTTCCTTTGCTGTGCAAATGCCTGTAAGTTTAATTAGGTTCCATCTGTTTATTTTTGCTTTTATTTTCTACTGCCTGGGTAGACTGCCCTAGGAGAACAGTGCTGAGATTTATGTCAGATAATGTTTTGCTTATGTTTTCTTCTAAGAGATTTATAGTGTTTTGTCTTATGTTTAAGTCTTTAAGCCATTTTGAGTTCATTTTTGTGTATGGTGTGAGGGAGTGTTCTAACTTCATTGATTTACATGCAGCTGTCCAGTTTATCCAGCACCACTTGCTGAAGAGACTGTCTTTAACCCATTGAATGTTCTTGCCTCCTTTGTCAAACATTAATTGACCAAAAGTTTGTGGATTTATTTCTGGGCTTTCTATTCTGTTCCATCGGTCTATACGTCTGAATTTACACTTAGAGTCTACAACCTAATAGGAAATTAAAAAAAAAAAAAGGAAATGAAAAGAAAAATCCACTGCCTGAATGACTAAATGAATAAATGAAAGGGTGCACCACTCTGTTCTCAACACCGTTGTCTGTTCCTCTCCAAACACTCTTTGCAGTGAATGGGGGTGTATGTAATAGGATCAGCCTTCACAGAAGCCACAGTTTAAAGATGGTTTGTGCGCTACTAAATCAGAGGGAGGCATGCTCTGAGGACAACAGTGGGAGCACATTTACCTTACATGGCACAACTGGAACTGAGTCTTCTATTATGGAGCTCTCCTTGCCAGCTTGAAGGTGTATAGACATATTCAAAGTACTTTGTAAATGCTGATGTTCTGAGTTAATTCTTCATTAAACAAAAATGTGGTGAGTCCTTAATGAATTTCAACCAATGCTTCATCAGTATTATTCAAATCCATGATTGTTTCTTGAGCTGTAGACGTCAACTTAGTCATTCTTAATCTCAAGCCTTCAATAAAAAGTAATGGCAAAACATTATATCAAAGATGATCATTCTTTGTTTTCAAATGCCATGATCATATAGTAGAGGTAAGAATTCTTCCAAGAGGTCACTAAAAGCTGACCAGTGAGACTAACACAAAGGTATAAATAAGATTTGCTCTTGAGCCTGGTGATGGTTAATTTTATGTGTCAGTTGGACTGGGCCAGGGAGTGCCCAGATATTTGATCAAACATCATTCTGGGTGCATCTCTAAGAGTGTTGTTGGGTGAGATTAATATTCCAATTTGTAGATGGAGAAAAGCCTATATCCTTCCCTAATATGGGTGGCCCCCATCCAGTCAGTTGAAGGCCCACATAGAACTAATAAGCTGAATAAAACAGAGTTTATTTCTGCCTGACTGCTTTGAAGCTGACACATCAGATTTTACTGTCTTCAACTCAAGCTGAAGTATCAGCTCTATCTGGTCCTTGAAGCCGCCAGTTCTCAGACTGGGACTACATCAACGGCTTGCTTAAGTCTCCAGGTTGCCACCTGCACATCTTGGGTCTTTTCAGCCTCCAGTATTATATGAGCCAATTTCTTACAGTAAGTGAATGCATATCCATATCCTATTTTATTGATGGACAATTCTGACGGATATGGACCTGTACATTACACTTCGGTCATCCAGGGACTGCTTGTGCCCAGATATTTTAATGTGTACTAAAATCTTGAAGAAAAAGTAATATTCACTTAATATTTTATTTATAAAATTTTGAATCTAAATTTTCATATAGGCTTATGTCATTACAATAGGTTTATCTTGATGCATATTAATAGGGATATATTAACTTATACATCAATATATTTATCTGAATTTATAAAATATATGTAAATATGTATTAACTTCAAGGTTGTCATGCGATGCTGGCAATGTCATTGTGTTTATTTCTGGGCTTGTAGCCAGAATCACCATATGTACCATGTCAAACAGTCAGTAATCTACTCCTGTTTTATAACGGTTATTTTTAAATTTTTTGACCTTATCTAAGATAGCCAGCATCACTCTGCAATTCGTACACCCGAGGTAAACACATATCACGTGGTATTTAAGGTAATTTATCTTTTTATTTTTATATCAGATCAATTGTTTAACAATATTTTTGATTAAAGCTGCATTTCCAATAAAGTGTCAATCAAAAGTATAGTCTGTTTCCATTCTGTCTTTTCAAAAATGAATTATTTTTAATAGTTTTTAAAACAAGAGGCCGTTAAATTTAGCACCCTCAACTGGATGATACGACGTATAAAGTCCTAACCAAAATATAGACATAATGCCCAGAGATGCTGGAGGTGGTGTTTTCTCAAGCATCATTTAGCAAAGAATTTTTGCGAGTCACTATTTGTGTTCTTACTATTAAAAACAAAAAGTTTGGCTAAAAACTCCCACTAAATGTCAGCATGACAAAGTGAGTCACAGCAGAGCACAAACTTGGCCTCAGCAAGAATGAATCCAGGCTCTACCAGTTAATAAGGGTAGTAAGTACTTCAGAATAAGTACTAGCTGTGTTCATGCCCCAGTTTCCACAGCTATCACATGAGAATCAGAATCATAATGGTACTTGTATTATATGGTTGGTATAATGTTTAAAATGTCTTAAAGTTTCTGAAGCATTTAAAAGTTATGCAGTTAGTGTAAAATGTTCCCATAATTCCAAAAGATCCTTAATATTTTTTTATCAAGTTTGGCGGGGTGGGTGGACGGGACTGTAACTGAGAAGAAAACCAAATTGTAAAAATTATATACTGCCTTTGAAAGGCAGCTATAGCTTATTTTTCAATGATTCGGTATTTGGGATTATTCACGGAGGTCCGGAGAAGAAGGGAGTGTAGGAATTCTCATGGCCTCTGAGGCTGAATTCTTGACTTCAGTTGGAGCAGGACCAGTGGAAGAGAAGGGAGACAGAGCTGCCCGGAGCAACGCGGAAGGTTGGTCTTATTTACCTCATGGTTGACTGTGGTAACAGGTCCACCTGGGTGGAAGGAGTGGAAGGAAAGGGTGGAAGCTGTGGCCCCCGAAAAGGCTGTGACACTTGGCATGTCCACGGCACCACAGAGCCACCAGGCTCTTCCCTCGACCTACAGTCCTCTCCTAGCTGAGCACAGGAGGTCGGAGACCCCTCTGAGGCCATCTCTGTTGGAGAATCCCTCAGGGACCAAAAACACATTTGATCTTTCTGGCCAGAGGCATCTGGTTTAAAGCGGATATTCTGGGTTGGCCCTTCATTTTTAAAGGCCCCATCTATGAGAATTTGCCTCTTTAGGGATGACATTGGGAACATACCGGGACCCCCCCCACCCCCCAGCTTTCAGACTGTGTCCTTGTGATGGGCCTGTCAGCACTCAGGCCCAGGATTTACCACAGGAAAAGGGCTGCATCAGACTGGATGCTCTGAAAGGAAACAGGGATTCTGTGAAATGTGGAAGAGAAAAATCTTGGGCATTAAGGTGAAAAGATGCCGCTAAGGTTGTTGGGCCCTGGATGTGGGGGTGCTGTGTCTTTAGGTTTAAAGCCTCCTGTGGTTTTCAGTGAACAAGTATCTGGGCAGCAGAAAACACAAAGCCCCATTTTTCAGTATGGAGATTCCTCAAAAGACTAAAAATAGACTTACCATATGATCCAGCATTCCCACTCCTGGGCGTTACCCAGAGGGAACCTTATACCCAGAGGCAAACTTAATTCAAAAAGACACTGCACCCAGTGTTCACAGCAGCACTATTTACAATAGCCAAGACATGGAAACAACCTAAAAGTCCATCAATAGATGACTGGATAAAGAAATTGCAGTATACTTATACAATAGAATACTACTCAGCCATAAAAAATGATAAAATAACGCCATTTGCAGCAACATGGATGGACCTGGAGATTGTCATTCTAAGTGAAGTAAGACAGAAAGAGAAAGAACAGTATCATATGATATCACTCACATGTGTAATCTAAAAAGAAAAACAGAAACAGACTCAGACATAGAATACAGACTTGTGGTTGCCGGGGGGAGGGGAGTGGAAAGGGATAAACTGGGAGTTTGAGATTTGTAGATACTGACAGGTATATATAGAATAGATAAACAAGTTTCTACTGTATAGCACAGGGAAATATATTCAATATCTTGTTAGTACCTCACAGTGAAAAAGAATATGAAAATGACTATATGTATATTCATATATGACTGAAGCATTGTCCTGCACACCAGAACTGACACAACACTGTAAATTAACTGTACCTCAATAAAAAAAATTGACTATACCTCAATAAAAAAGAAGCCCCATTTTTGCTTTGTCTTCTAGTCAGAAAAATGCAATTCCATTCTTAATTCTAGTCCACATGTAGCTTCATCAGGATGTGCTGATGGTAAATTATTTTCCCTGAAAGATATTTTGCTGAAAATATCACATACTGCCTTGATTACAATATTGATCACTCTTAGGCTGGATATAATCTAAGAATTTATGTAAAAATTTGTCTTATTACAGCCAGAAACAGCACTTACTATCAATACATAATGTAGATTAATATGTATGTTAATGGGGACATGAGCTTGTTAACATACACGTACTTAGACCTGTACATACACACATGATGTGGACCATATTGCAGTAGCACAGCCATGAAGTACTTACTAGCATAGATTCTAATTTTAAAATTATAAATGCTGTTCCAGAACTATGAACCTCAGGGTCCCGACCAGAAATTTATATCCTATATAAAATAGTTATTTTAAAAACATGATTCAGGCCACTGCTGCCATGGCCCAGAGGAGGGAAGAGGAGGGGGAGAAGATGGAGGAGGCACCGGACGGATGTGGGGGTTGTCAATATTGAAACCGATCATGTTACGCGTGAGTACCAACTAGTGGTCCTTGCTTGGTTCAGGAGACGTGGGGAAGTCTGCTCTGACAATTCAGTTTGTTCATGGAAGATATGGCCCAACAATAGAAGATTCCTGCAAAAAGCAAGTTGAAGTAGACTGCCAACAGCCTATGCTTGAAATCCTGGACACAGCGGGAACAGAGCGAGTACAGCAATGAGGGATTTGTATATGAAGAACGGACAAGGGACAAGGGTTTGCACTAGTTTATTCTGTTACAGCTCAGTCCCCATTTAATGACTTACAGGACCTGAGGGAACAGATTTTATGGGTTAAGGACACAGAAGATGTTCCAGTGATTTGGGTTGGCAATAAACGTGACCTGGAAGGTGAGTGAGCAGCTGGCAAAGAACAGAGTCAGAATGTAGCAACAGTGGTGTTAACTGTGCCTCTTTAGAATCTTCTGCAAAGTCAAAGGTCAGCGTTAATGAGGTATTTTATGACCTGTTCAGACAGATAAACAGAAAACACCAGTGGAAAAGAAGAAGCCTAAGAGGAAATCGTGTCTGTTCCTTTGCCCCGCAGTAAGCAGCAGCTCTGATTACAGGAATGAAGAATGTTGCCTGATTGGAAAGTGCTTGCAGTCCAGCCTTCAAACAATAAATATGAAGGGGCTTCTCCTGTTTTATATATTATGTGAAGAATTTAGATCTTATATTGATTGGTTTGCACAAGTTCCCTGGAGAAAAAATTTGCTCTGTGCCTATCTCTTGGAAAAAGAAGACAATAGTATTTTTCCTTTACAATAGCAGTTATAACAGATGTGAAAATAAATATACTTGACTCTAATATGATTATATGAAAGTGTATGGATGCACTATAATCAAATGATTTTATATACTGACCTTTTTAATCATGATTCCTCCCTGTCTAGCATCAAAAAGTTGAACCATTTTACTTTATATCTGTAATGATACAGATTATGAAATATCCCCTCAAACTCCTTGCAGCAGATAACTTTTTTGAGTCATTGACTTCATTTTATATTTAAAAAATTATGAAGCATCATTCGGTCATTGCATTTAATTAAAAGTGTGCATATGCTTTGGGAAAATGGGTCTTGTATAGAGAAAAAACTGAGATAACTGGTTTCTATGGCTTTCAAAGCTAAAATATGTAATATACTAAACCAGCTCTACAAAAAAAAAGATTTCAAGTTTGTATCTTTTCCCCAAATTGTGACCTTCAAAGCAGCCTCAGATTGCTCTTAAGAATTTGCAGAACATACAGAAACTTTTCCTTCCTCTCCATCTACTCTTGTAACACTTTGACTACCTGACATGTTTATAATTGTTTCACCTGGTGTCTGTCTGCCCTCACCCCCAGGAGACTGGAAGCCCTGTGAGAGCGGGGATTTCCTTTTATTGATCTCTGTAATCCGGCACCTACCACAGTGCAGTGTCTTGCATGTAGAAACACAGACAATATTTCTCAGGTGACCAAAATCTGAAAGTTGAACCAAGCGGGTGTCACTGACACTTCGTACGTCTTGTTGAGCTGGAGAAGGACACAACCGTGTTTCCAGTGTTTCTATGCAGTGAAATTTTGTACCTTATTTCGTTTGCATTTTTGTCTTAACCCATATTGCTGTTTGTTAAACAGTTTGTTAAAGAGTTTTCTACCATAAACACTGAGGCCAGAAGTTTTGGGGGGAAAAACCCACAACAAACAAAAACAAAAATATTTATAGGCTGTTCTTTTTTAATCTTTATAATAAGCCATAATTATTAATATAGCATTATTTTGACTTCTGTGAGTCATTCTAGCAAATCATTGAACGTAAAAAGGGGGTCATTGGAACACTTGATTTTGTAATCAAGTCAGGCAAACGTGTGGGTAATCTCAAAACCCACTATTTGTGACTAGAATCTGGAGTAGGGGCAGGCCCTTGGGATTGAGCCCTTAAACCTGTGGGGTTTACCTGAACTCCAGGTAGTGTCAGAATTGAAATGAATTGTAGGCGACACCCAGTTGGTTTTGGAGACAAGAAGAAACAGTGTTGGAAAATACATCACACATTTGAAGTGAGGAGGAAGGAAAATCATTGCTTGTGTTGTTTTTGTTTTCAGTTAGGGTAAAGCTGGTTGATTTCTTACTTCATTACTGGACAGAAATTATTTGCATCTGTACTGGATACAAATATACACGTTCACATGCAACTTCACAGATCCTGGGCCCTAAATAGTAGTAAATAGTAAGTCAAACACAGATGCATTCATCTAGAGAGCTAAGTAATCTTTGCGCAAGCTTCTTAAACATGCAATGCTCCAGGATAATATTGAAAGGACAGGCTCTTCTGCCTTTGCCTTATTTTCTGTTATAGATAATTTTTCATAACATTTGGGTTGGAATCAACACAAGCTTTGCTTTAGAGATTTTTTTTCCATTTGAAACAGTCACAATGATAGTAAGAATGAACACTGATATGGAATTGACAATGGGCCAGATACCCTTCCAGATCGTTTATCACTATTTCATTTAATTCTTCTAATAATGCTACAAAGTTAGGAATGTTGTGCATATTTCATAGGAGGGAAACACAGAGTTTAGTCATAATGGTAAGATCATGAAATGGGTAAAGAATAGAAACAGGATTTAAAACACACACACTCACACACACACACACACACACACACAAACACACACAGAATTTGGGATCCATGAGTTTATAGGCTATCAAAGAATGGACATCCAGTTCATGATAGAGTTAACGTTCACCTTGTGAATGAATTATTTAAGGAAATGTTTTTCAAGCCCTTCAGGTGATTCAGATGTCCACTAAAGTTTGAGAACCACAAAACTAAGGAGATTTAAAGATGAATTCTTCCACTCTGCTATCTCAGAAGAATTAAAATATTAATATTATTTGCATTCCTGTAAAATGCAAATGTTCATAAATCAATGGTCTGTTTTTTTTGAAGATTAAATAAAGTGCATGTAAAATACTGAGCATATTGCTGGCATTTAGAGATGTTTAATAAATAAAGTTTATCAGTTTTATCACCACACAGTTAAGAATAGTAAACAGTCTATCTATTTCAGGCAACTCAGTCACATTTATTCAGTTCAACAAGTGGAATTCTAGATTTTGCCTTTGACCATTCCTTGTATTAGCTAGCTAGCTATTTGTTTGCTTGTTTATTCATTTTTATTGAGTTTCTCATATTGGCTCTTGACCTTAACAGTGTCCCTTTGCTTCACCTTCCCAATCAGGGTTCTTTGCTTTTAGAAAAACCTAGGAGACAAATTAGTTCACTATTATATCATTTATTCTAAAGAAACATTTAAATCTGAACTGCCTTGCTAAAGACGATTTGCCTATGACAGTGTCATTACTCAAGGGAAGGCATTTGGTAGATGTAGGAAACCTTAAGTAGTCACATAGGACTTCTAAATAAATATGGCAGGAGGCCAGGGGCAGAGAGCAGGATCCCCAACACTGATGTAAGCAAACATTCACAGTCAACCTATCAGAAAGATCCAGTAGCATTTATACGCCTCATGACTTATGACTCTACTATGGAGGTGAGTCTAACTTGTTTAAAAATCATTTATCCATTTTTTTTTAGGAAGCCATTTCAAATTATTTACATTTGTTACATGATTGTTATTTTTCATGTGAATTTTGAGTTTCAGAGTAAACCTCTATAAAATTTCACCCAGAGATGACAAAAAATACAAGGCTCTCTATTTTCCACATCTATTCTGAAAATGTAAGACGTGGGCTGTGTCCAGGCAGGACCAGTGAGCTAAAAAATCCTTTTGAATAAGCAGTCAACTCACTCAAATTACCGAGTTCGTATTAGTGGAATTTTTTTTCACTGACCAGTAGCGCTGTTTCAAGGAATGAAGCATGCCATGTTAATATCTTGTGGCCATATGTCACCTTCCTTGTGCAGGGCAGGATGGCAGAAGGAAGAGAAAAGGAGGGCCTGAAAGGAAGCTCCCGAAATTTCACGACAATGATCTCTACTTGTGTTTACAAGTAAGTGCGGATGTGGGGGAGACTATGATCAATTTCTGTAACAGCATCAGAAAGGGCACACTTTTGAGGTTAATAGACACAGAGTTTCTGAAATCTTTCCCAAACAAAGAGCACAGAATAAGTAAAAAAGAATTGCAGGCAAGATATACTGTTAGTCTAAAGATAATGAAACAGAGCCTCCTTTTCTCTTGCGGAAGGATATACATCTAGAAAGTTATCCATCACTTATTTCTGGAGGGGAAAAATTTCTCCCAGGTGTGGAATATATATATATATATATATATAGCTTTAAAAATGTTTCACTCACTTTTAGTTACTCTCTTTAATAGGCTAGAATTAATTTGGTCCGCAATTGACCTAAAAAAAGCTACTTATAAGCATATGTCCACAGTCTCATAATTTGCCGAGTTAACGTAGCTGTTCAGTTAAGAGCTAAACATTTCACTTAGCAAGTAAATGAGTTTACAAATCCATAATGCCAAAAAACCCCTTTATTTAAAATGTTTTATATGATATTTAGTTTAAAAAGATCAAACTGCTTGTCTATATATCCGACAAAAGAATTATGTAATATATTTAAACTGACCTTTTAATTAATCTGTTATTCTGAGATGTCGAATTTATTACAACATATACGTCACAATTTTTTACAGCAAATGAGGATATTATAGATTTATTTATTTATTTATTTACTACATTTTCATTTTAAACGTTCATAGTTCCAAATTTTATTCTTATTTCATTTAAACACACACATGTGCGTGCATGTGATGTGTGTGTTTCTCTATCATTTCTCTATTTGCCTTAGAATTTCACCTTCATGTCGCCAGAGCATTCAGTCAAATAATCAAATTGACATTTTCTGCTATGACTTCCTAGCTCCTGTTTATGTGAAAAAAGAAAAAAAAACTCAATGGCAACAAATGATCTGGATAGATATATTAAAATGAAAAAAATCTTGTTTGAATGTGCAAAATGATGTGGAAAATCATCTCAAAACTCTTCCGTGCACAAAACATCTTTTATTTGTTTGAGAAATCTCTTCAGGAGGTATATAATTTTTAACAGGCTGGTAAACTTAAACAAAATAAAACCAAGTTACATAACTGATTCATCACATACATAGAAAATGACAGAATGATCCTTAAAACAGGACTTCTGTATTCCAAGTCTCATGTTCTTCATCCACACATCCCTTCATCAGTAAGATGAGTCTGAAGGTTGTTTAAAGTTATACTGGAGGAAGTAGGAGCCTGCGGGTCAGAAGTCAGGGGGTGGGGGCAGTAATAAGGTCTCTTAAATAGTTTGTAAAACAAGGGGCTGCACATACTAGGTAAAAAGTATTTGGGAGAACAAGGCTTAGCAATGCGTTGACAGGGTAAAATAGACTGCCTGTTTTTTTATGGTTTCCAGTGCTAAAGCAAGTCTTTGAAAGATGCTGGTGTGTTTTTTTTTTATCAGTTTAAATGTGAGTGATAGACTGTTAGCAGGCGGTTTAAAGAGACTGCTGATGTGTGAGGTTGTTCTGCAAGAGGTGAGCCCTGTCTGCCACCTAATTTTTATAGCATTAAGGTATTCACAAGATCAAACTGTTTAGACTTAAAGGCATCATCACTATCTCTTTCTGCAACAATCCATAACCAGACAAATTCTAGACAGCAGGCTCAGAAACCATTGTGTCTCTAAAGCTTTGGGTAAAGCTTTTGGACTGTCCACTATCTATAAACATGTATATTTATAAAAGTGACACATTTGTGCATTTTTCTGTTAATAAAAGAGGAGAATTGGCCCCTTGCTGCTATATGCTCTTCTGTTCTTTATAAGTTTACAAGTTTTGTTCTTAGTATGGAGTTTGAAATTGATGAACACTAAAAAACTTACTTCTATTTTGTGTATAGCAGCTTTCAATCCACAAACTCTTCCTCATAAGCTGCACTCATTTCTGTGAGCTCAGTGATTTCCATTGTGTTTCCTAAGAAAATGGTTTGGTTTTGTTGAATATGAAAATGTCTCTCCAAAAGACAAGCCACCCATCTGAACTTAGATGTTTTTAAAATAAAGTGTTTTTTTTTCTTTCCAAATATATTTGTGCTTTGTGATAGCAATGATGCTTCACAGTAATGAAATGGTTTTAAAATTGCTTCTTTATCCTTTTGGTCACTTTACTCCTCATTATACTTCTGGCTCGTCTCTCCAAGCATTTACTGACATCACAGATCCTCTTGTGCTTCGCTTTCACACTTGCCTGGTCATTTGAAGTCTCAGTGACAGTGTACATTGGGGTGAAATGAAGCCCGTGGCACGTCCCCAAGCCTTAGTAAGCTGGGGAAATGTTTCTAGTTCATTCTGAGTGTTGCGGGAAGACACTAAATGTTTCATAGTAGGGAGTAATGAACTAAGGAATATCTCCATTTTAAAAATCATAAATAAAAATACTGAGAGAAAAAAAGCCATTTGCATCAATTATTGAAGATACATATCCTTCAATGCAGAAACTTTGTTTCACTCATGCTCATCTGTTCCATTCCGTGGTCCTTGTAGCCCCACGGTAGGACGACTCCAATTTCTTATAATTTAAAAAAAAAAGGAACTAAATGTTACAATTTTGAAAACGGGAAAAAAATCATCTGTGATTCAAACAAATATAAATGACAAACTGCTATATGAGTCTTATTTTCTTCAACTGATTAATTTGCTTTCAGTACCCATAGTAAGAGCATAATAATAATAAAAATAATAAAAATAAATAATAGTCAAAATAACGATTTACAACTATTTAGTTCTTGATAGTTTTTTTCTGCTTTTGATCCACTTTGATCTGTTATCTCAATCAATCAACATACTGATGTGTAAAGGTGTGGTACAGCTTGACCTTACTTAAAACATTGCGAAGTTCTCATACTTAGTACGCATCGAAGTTATGAAGTCAAACTAAGATTGTTGGATGCTAATAGCCCCTTCTGTCTCTATTTTTCCATTTGCAGTCTTACATCAGGAGAAATCTTGGAGAGGAGAAACACAACTTCATACTTCATTCTCCTAGGAATCTTTAAGCACACCAGATCCCACCTCTTTCTGTTCATGGCGGTGCTTACCATGGCCATTGCTTCCTTGATGGGCAACGCCCTCATGCTTCTCCTGATTCACCTGGACTCCCGGCTCCACAGGCCCATGTACTTCCTCCTGAGCCAACTCTCCCTCATGGACCTGATGCTGGTGTGCCCAAAATGGCTGCTGACTACCTGACCTGCAACAAAGTCATCTCCTCTACTGGCTGTGGGTTGCAGATCTTTGTCTCGCTCACACTGGATGGTGGCGAGGGTTTCCTCTTAGCAGCCATGTCCTATGACCGCTATGTGGCTGTTTGCCACCCACTGAGATACACTGTACTCTTGAGCCGGCGATTATGTTTGCAGATGACTCTGGCGTCTTGGTTCCTGGGGGTGGCTGATGGGCTCATGCAGGCTGCTGCCGTCCTGAGCTTCCCATTTTGCAGTGCTCGTGAGATCGACCATTTCTTCTGCGAGGCCCCCATGCTGGTGCGTTTGGCTTGTGCTGACACGTCTGTCTTTGAGGACGTCATGTACATGTGCTGTGTGCTGATGCTCCTGGTCCCCCTTTCCCTCATCCTGACTTCCTATGGCCTCATCCTCGCTGCCGTTCTCCAGATGCGTTCTAACGAAGCCCGCAAGAAGGCTTGTGCCACCTGCTCCTCACATCTGTCCGTGGTGGGACTCTTTTATGGAGCTGCCATTTTTATCTACATGAGACCCAAATCCTACAGGTCAGCGAACCACAATAAGGTGGTGTCAACATTCTATACGATCTTCACCCCTGTGCTGAACCCCCTCATCTACAGTCTGAGAAACAGTGAGGTCAAGGAAGCCTTGAAAAAGTGGCTGGGAAAGTGTACAAACTTCAGATGCCAGCAGACTTAGTCCCATGACTCTAGGTTATCTAGTGTCAATTGAGTTTAAGTTGCAGAAGCCATTAACATTCTAAACATTATGATTATCACTTACTTAGCAATACATGAAGAGAAAGTTAAGTTCGTTGATTGGTGTAATAGGAAGTTAATAGTTGAGTCTATCATACTGAGAGAGACTGTTTCTGGAGCATTTACGCTATTTGCTATGCTTCACACTAAGCAATTTTTATAAATTATTTTGTACCTTCAAACAACCATGTAAGTATTTTGACTTGTACTTTCTAAATAAGGAAATGGAAAAATAGAATGTTAAATATTATTTCCGATATCACACAGTGTATAAATGTTAAAATGTGACTCCAGAGCTTGTCCCCTAAACTGGTATATTTTATTTGTGTCTGGTAATTTATTCTGAACACTGTGTTCCTATGTCCCTTGCTCCATGCATTTCTAAGAACTAAATATAGGGATTCCACCAAAAACAAATGATGACACTGCTCTTTAACTATAATTTAAAATGCAGGCTCTTGGCAAAGGGGAACTTGCACAACTTAAACATATGTTATATTGTTGCTTTTTTAAAAGACTCCTCCACAGACTTTTGCTTGGTATTTGAAGGCAATCTTTTCAGTGCATACAACTTTTCATTTAAGTAATACCCAGGATCTAATTGCAATTTCAATGGCTAATCCATTTTAAAGTACACCACAACCAGTATCTTTCTTGAAACTGTGTCTGTGATGTTTAAAGGTTATGTTAACTTATGATGGATGTAGGTCCATGGATATGAACTCAGATGTAGAAACATGCTTAGTCTTAACAGAACACCTGACCATAATGAGTTATCAAAGCTGAGTAAGATTCAACCATCTGTCCCTTAAAAGTTTTGTGGAACACTTTACATCGGCAAATGTGCAGATGACTAAGCTATTTCTCATGCAAAATACAGGGCACTCCTTAAGGGCTGGGGAACAGGACTGCTTCCTCTGTCTGTTAGGTGACTATGCAAAACCAGGCAGATATGACACAAAGCTTGGTCATCAAAGCCAAATGGTAATCAGAAACTGCAGAAGCTGGCTTAGAGAATTTTGTGATTGGGTCCAAATTGACTTCAGTTGCAACACACTTAAGAAATAACATTAAAAAAAGAAAGAATTTCAGATAGAGCTTCCAGGGAGAATGACTCTCCAGTACAAACGTCTGAGAGCTAAATTGGCGTATCAATTTCACCTCAAATATTTTAGAGCAATATAGGTAATTTTCAGCTTTATGTAGAGATGCAAATATCAATTTTGAATGTGTGTTTATAATAGTACCTTAACCAGTGCAAGTAGATCCTGGGCCCATGTCCAGAGAAATTATTCAGGAAATGCTACTCTCTTGGGATGAATTGATGTCAGAAGACAGTCATCTGTTCAACACTAGCAATTTGTTTGCTTATTATTCTCTTCACCCAGTATTAGGATAAAATAAAAGAAGCCTAATTGCTGATATTCTGTCAGTTACGCTCAAAATGTTTTCTTCTCTTAAGATGGATGATACTGATCAAAGTAAATGTAATCAAGGAAAGTTAATTGTTTGTGACAGAATTATTTAACATCAGAAAGGTAAATTCTAGAACGCATCACTTAGAGAGTCATATATTAAGCCCATAAATATTGCTCAGGATGAAATATTTCTGCAAGACTTTTATAGGAGGAAACACAAACAAAAAATAGCCACAGAATTGTTATCTCCAGGCAAATGTAGAACATTAATAAAAATTTATCAGATATCTGGGAAAAGAGCAACACATTTAAAATGACATTACAGACTAGTAATGTGAGCATAGTGAAATTAAATATGAAATCGACAATAAAGAGGATCATTTTGAAATAGTTTTCAAAATTATATGTGTCCATCTCTTGATTACTTTTGGGAGTTTTATTCTTAGTTCCTTAATTAAGGTTTATGTAAAATCTTTATATGTCTTTAAATAATATACGATGTCTAGAAATAAAGTATCATGTAGAGGAAATATGCACAAAGGCATGAATAGAAAGAAGAGTTTAACTGGGGAGTTACTTTGACTATATCATCATCAAATTATAATTTTTTACATATATTTTTTAGTTGATACAGTTCTTAGTTAATGCTGTTAAGATAAATCTCAAGAGTACAGTTTGATGAATATTACATGTGTATATGCCTATGTAACTATGATGAATATCAAGATTTAGAATATTTCTAGTACCCTGAAGTCTTCCTTTTGCTTCCTTCCAATCAATACCTCCAGAAAGGCTATTCTAAAATATCACTGTTAATTATGCTATACTTCATTTGCTCAATACTATGAAGGTTCGTGTAAATTGTATTTTGATTCCATATGATACTTTTTTCATTGTATTAATATACTACATGTATTTACTAATTCTGCTTCTGTGAGGATTTGAATTGTTTCCAGTTTGGGACTACTGTAAATTAAATGGCTGCAAACACTTCCGTAGTTGTCATTTAATAAACTCAACTTTCATTTCGGTTTAGTGCATCGGCCACAGTGGAATTATTGTTTCATCAGTTATAAGAATGTTGAGCTGTACTAGAGAATGCTCAAATTTCCCAAAGTTTTTATGTCAACTTTTGCCTTATTGGCGATGCTCAGTTGAGAACTGAGAATGCCAGTTGTTCCACATCCTCACCAACAAGTGGTATTGTCAGTCCTTTTCATTTCAATCTTTATGATGAGTAGTTTCCCATTGTAGTTTTAATTTCTCTTTTTCAGAAGGTCAGTGATCTGTACTACATTTTTATATGCTTATCAGACACTGGTTAGCAAGTATATGCAAGTGTTTGCCATTATTTTTTAGGTTGGGAAGGGAGAGCTAGCTCTCTTTTCTTACTGATTTGTTAGGAAATCTTTATATATATTGGATACCAATCTTTGTCTGGTATATGTACTGCAAACCTCTTCCTGTGTGCAGCTTGTGCTTTCCCTTCTACTGGTGAGCAGAAAAATTTTAACTTTTATGAGGATGACTTTATCAATTATTTATGTCATGGTTTTACTTTTGGTCTAGTTTAACAAATAGTTGCCTATACAAATTCACAAAGATGTCCTATCATTTTAGTTCTTTAATTCTTACCAAATTAATTTTTCAATGTGTTGTGTCAAAGTACTCCAAATTGACCCCGAATTGCTAATATAAAAACTTTCTGTGGCAGCTTTGTTATAAATCAGGCATCTGTATGGGGCCATAAATGGGCCGGCTGGTTTTCCCTTTGTCTGCTTTTTTATTCTTGTGCAAATACCACATTGTGTTAATTTCTGTAATCTGATAAATTCTGATATTAAGTTGTATAAGTATCCAGTAATTTTATTTCTTTTTATCTTCTTCTTTTTCTATTTTTGAGATTTTGCATTCCTGTATAAATTTTATTTAATATTTGACCCAGATTTACTGAGATATAATTCACGCATGACATTGTGCGCTTTTAAGGTATACAGGATGGTTTCATATATTTAAATATTGTGAAATGATTACCACACTAAAATGTGTTAAAACATGCATCACCTCATATAGTTACCTTTTGTGTGTATCTGTATCTTTATGTGTGTGTTGTGAGAATATTTAAGATTAACTCTCTTAACAATCTTCAAGTATACAATACTATCTCTTTAAGTATAGTCATCATATTTTACACTAGATCCACATAACTTACTCATCTTATAACTGGAAGTTTGTATCCTTTGACCAACAAAATTTCCCCCTGCTTCCAGCCCCCACTAACCACCAATATGTTTCTGTAAGTTCATCTCTTTGAATTTTCACATATACATGAAATCATACTGTATTTTTTCTTGTTGGGTTTGACTTTTCATTTAGCATAAAGCCCACAAAGTCGATAAATGTAGTCACAAATGGCAGGGCTGACTTCTTTATGATGGCTTAGTAATATTTCATTTTATCTATGTACCAAATTTTCTCTATTCATTCACCATGGACAGAAACTTAGGTTTTTTCCAGGTGTTCGCTGTTGTGAATAGTGCTGCAATGAACATGAGAGTGCAGCTATCTCCTGAAGGTCTCGATTTTATTTCCTTTGGATATATACCCTAAGGTGGATTTCTGGATCATAGGGTGGTTCTATATTTAGTTATTTGAGGAATCTCCATGCTGTTCTCCATAGTACCTGTCCCAATTTACAGGTACTTGCTTATATCAACAAGTGTCACCTGGTCATCTTGTATATGCCGTCCTTTTAATAAGAGGGCAAAGCTGATTTTTTGGTATTTTGTTGAAGAGTTTTCATCAATATTTGTAAGAGTTACGAGTTTTTAGTTCGGGGGTCTTTTTGTTGTGTTTTTTTTGGCAGAATCTTTGTCTGGCTTTGGTATCGAGGTGATATGCTGACCTAACAGGGTAAGTTTGGAAGTGTCTCTTCCTATTCAGTTTTTTGGAAGAGGTCTAAAATGCTTGACATTAATTCTTCCTTAAACATTTGATAGAATTCAACACGGATGCCACTTGGTGCTGGGATTTTCTTTGTTGAGAAGTTTTAAATTACTGATTTACTGATTCAATCTTCTTTCTAATTATTGAAATGTTCAGATTTTCTTTTTGCTAAATATTCCATCTTGGTAGATCCATGTTCCTAGGAAATTCTCCATCTGTCTGTAGATTATGTAAAATTTTGGTGCACAACAGTTCATGGTTCTTTCTTATAATTATTTTTATTTCTGGTGATTGAAATTAATGACCCCACTTTCATTTCTGATATTAGTAATTTTAATTGTCTCTCATTTTTCTTTATCAGTCTAATAAAGAATTTTCAATGCTCATCTTTTAAAAGAACCAACTCTTAGTTTTGTTGATTTTCTCTGTTTTTCTATTCTTTGTTATATTATGACCACTCTAATATTTATTATTTCCTTTTTAATGTTAGATTTTGATTTTCTTTTTCTTGTTTTGCAGTTTCTTAGTATGAAATTAGATTTTGATTTGAGATTTTTAATTTTGATGTAGATAATTATGTCCACAAATTTTCTTAGCACCATGTTACTGCATCCCATATAATTTTGTACATTGTGTTTTCATATTCATTTGTCTCAGGACATTTTCTAATATCCCTTGTAATTTCTTCTTTGACACATTGATTGCTTTAAACTGTGTTGATTATTTTTCATATATTTGTGAATTTTTATTTGATTTCCAATTTTATTTTATAATGGTTAGAAAAGATATTTTGAAACATCTTAATACTTGTAAACTTTTGAAGACTTGTTATGTGGCCTAATATGTAGTCTATCCTGAAGAATATTTTATGTGCACTTAATTTAATATGTATTCAGCTTTTATTGTGTGGAGAGTTCTATTTGGTCCATATAGTTTAGAGTGACTTTCAAGTCCTCTGACTTCTTTTTGAAATTTTGTCTGATTTTTCTATCCATTATTGAATGTGCGGTATTCAAGTTTCCTACTACTGTTATAGCACTTTTTGTGTCTCCTTTCAATTTTGTCAGCAGTTGCTTCATATATTTTGGATCTCTTATGTTTGTTGCATATATGTTTTTAATTGTTATATCTTCCTGGTGATTTGAACTTCTCATCAAAGTGTAATGTCCTATTTATCATTTTTTAATTTAAAGTGTATTTTGTCTGATATTGGCATAGTCATCATAGGTCTCTTTTTTACTACTTGCTTGGGTTATCCTTTCCATCCTTTCTTTTTTTTGTCCTCAGCTCTAAAGAGAGTAGACAGCATTGGATCACTAAAACATTTTTTTTCTCCCATTCTATGCCTTTGATTTGGGAGTTTAATCCACTTACATTTAAAATAAATAGTTATAGAAAAAGAATTTTGCCATTTTTTGGTTGTATCTTTACATCTTTCAGCTGATTGGTCCTATTTTCTCCATCATTTCCTTCTCTTGTGCTGAAATTTTTGTTGTGAAACATTTTGATTCCTTTTTATTTTATTCTGGTGTATTTTATAAATATTTCCTTTGAATTTGCCATGTGGATTACATATAACATCCTAAAGTTTATAACAATCTATTTCTAATTGTTAACATGTAAGTTCAATTGCGTATAAATCTATACTCCTTTACAGTTTCATCCTCCACTTTATTATATTATTAATGTCATTAATTACATTTTATGCATTGTGTACTTGACATAAATTTATAATTATATTTTATGCACTTGTAGTCTAAATTCTGTAGAAAACTGTTTAAATGGAAATATAATCCAAAATTATAATAATACAGTTTTTTCAAAAAAAATACTTAGTCATATATTTACCTTTAGTAATAATACTGTTTTTTCAAAAAAAAATACTTAGACATACATTTTAGTATGTCTTCAAGTTACCCTCTAGCATTCCTTCATTTCAACATGAAGAATTCCCTTTAGTATTTCTTTTGGGACAAGTGAATTCTCTCAGCTTCTAATTATATGCAAATATCTTAATTTCTCCCTTAATTTTAAAGTAGAGTTTTGCTGGATATAGAATTTATGTTTAACAGTTTTATGGGAGGAGGTTGTTCGACTTTATTCTTTCAGCACTTTGTATATATTATTCTATTGCCTCATGATCTCCAAGTTTTTGAGAGAAATTGGTTCATACTCTTACGGGCAACTTTTGTATGTGACAAGTTTTTGTTTGTTAGTTTTTGTTTTTGATTTTCCTACTGTCAGATTTTCTCATCATCTTTCAACAGTTTGGTTTGTCAACAGAAATTCAATTACAACCAAGTTAAGAAGAAAAAAAGGGAATTTTATTCAAGCCAAAGTGCGGATTATAACTCTTCAGGAAACAGACTCTCAGAGAGCTCTGAGAACTGTTCCACCTGTTAGAAATTGAAGTGACATACTGATATTTTACCTACAGTCCACCAGATATACATAGTCCAGGTAAGGAAGTACTTACAGAACATCAAGTCACCATGGCCTCCTACAGAGTTGGAAAAGAATGCTATTCTCTTAAGAAGTTTCATTGCTAGCCTCAGAAGAAAGGGAAAAACATTGATCTTTATGACTGAGCACACTCTCCCCACTTTGTGGTCTGATTGATGTGTAATGAAGATGCAATTGCACATTAGGGAGGGAGGGAGAAAGCTCAGATAAACTGAGAGAATTTTATGATAAATGTTTTTGTCATGACTTAAAATGTGAATTTTATTTTATTAGATTATAATAGATTTTACAGTGAATCTCTTTAAGTTTATCTCACTTGAGTTCATTGAGCTTCTGAGATTTGTAAATATATGACGTTTCCCACATTTGGAATGATTTGGACCATTGCTTCTTTAAATAATCTATCCTCACCTTCTCTCTCTTATTCTTTTGAGGCTCCCATAATGCATATATTTTTCCTTTTGATGGTGTGCCACATCTTTTTGCTTCTGTTTACTTTTTTCTTTTTCTTTTTGTCCCTTGGGCTCCATAATTTCACGTCTAACTTTTGGTTCTTTGATTCTTCTGCCTGCTTAAGTTGGCCATTGAAATTCCATACTCAATTTTTCAGTGCATTCATTGTATTTTTCAGCTGCAGATACTCTATTTCATTACTTATTACATTTTAGCCTTTTATTGATAAGATCATTTTCTTTTTATGCTGTTTTTCTGATTTCCTTTTGTTGTTTATTTTTCTTACCTCACTAAGCATTTGTTGTTTAAAGTCTTTTTCCATAAGTTTCATATGTGTGTTTCTTCAGGAATGATTTCTGAATATTTATGCTTTTCTTTTGAATGAGTCTTTTTTTTTTTGGTGTACCTTATGATTATTTTTGTCAAAAAAGGGGTCACTTGAAAAAACATCTATGTCACCTATTATTTTCAGAATGTATCTGTGCCAATGATTAGTTGAGTCTTGGTTCTGAGCCTTATAAACATCCTGAGGAGAAGGCTAAATGCTCTCTCAGTCCTTACTCAGCATGCATCTTACCTGGACCTGTGTGTGGCTTTTTATATTTTCCTGTATGCACAACTATTTTTAAATGTTTTAATTTCCCAAAGTGTTCTTTCCTTGGGGCCTTTGACAGTCTATTTTATGTCTTCACCTATAATCCTTTGCCCTAGTAATCTGTGGTTTAGTATATCTGCAATTATTTTTGAGTAGTGCTTTCTGCTTTTCCCTTCTTGATATCCCACTTAGAAAAACTTCTACCTTATATACTATACATAAATATTATACATATAAAACACATTATTTACATATGTGTGTACATGTGTATGTATGTTATGGACATCTCTATTGCGATTCCTATGAATGGGCTGATTATGAACATTCTTATACAAATATTTTTATAGATATATGCTGAAATTTGTCTTGGTTAAATAACTACTTATGGAATTGGTGAATCATAGGAGGGTTTTATCAGCCACACATGAATATCTCATTTGATCTACATCTTTGTAACTGTTTGTATTTTCAGCATTTTAAAAATCCTTATTTTGAAACATACTAATGCACAGGAAGAATGGGAAAGAAAGAAGTAAAGAAGAAAGAAAAGAAAAAAAGAAAGAAAAGAAGGAAGGAAGGGAGGGAGGAGGAAAAAATTGCTTCAAGAGGCAAAGCATTTATTTGGGATCATATAATTGCAATTTTAGTTAAATAGATTCAGGGAGAAACACAAATAATGACCTGATTACAGAGGAAAATGAGATTTTTTTTTAAGGAAGAGTTTATTAATTTTGACAAGCAAAGCTAGATTTCTACTTTATTGATTGGTCAAGCCAAGTGGTCATTAGGTAAATGTTTGCTTTTGTTATTCCTGTCAAAAAGATATTCTCGTTCTTGCTGATTTCTTGGAATGTTGTTAGCTTGGCCCAGTTCAAAGATTCAGAAAACAGGATCACAAAAGGGCTCCTCTGGAATGGCTGCTCCAGCTCCATTTTAAAATGTTTCCACTTTTGACATTTTTCATAAGAATAATACACACTTCGCAATGACTAATGTTCTTGAACATCTTTTCATTTAACTCTTGGCCATCCAAACACATATCCTCTTTGGCTCAGTTTTAAAATTTGAATCATTTTTCTTTTTTATTGCTGGGATTTTATTGTTTTGGGTTTAGGGATTTTTAATATAATTTGCATGAGACCATTGTCAGATACATAGTGTGAGTACTTCCTCCTCAGTCTGCTGGTGGTTTATTCATTTATTTCATTAGGTCTTTTGAATTTTATTTTATTTATTATTCTGTTTTATTTTAAGAATTGTTCTTTTGGGATCCCATCTAAGAAATCTTTGCCTATCTGTATTTTGTGATTTATTTCCAGAATTCTTATAGTTTCAGCCTTTAGATTTAGAAATATAATCCACTTTGAAATAACTTTTACATAGTTAGGTTCAAGCCTTTTTTTCTCTCCCTACGGCCATCCTGATTTTCACTGAATTAATTTGGAGTCTCTAAATTTCATTTAATTTAGTGTATTGTATTTCCTATAATCTGAGCTAATCATACAGGGCAGAAAAATATGTTCACCGAAATTCAACTCTACTTTATTATAATTAAAAAATAACCTCTTAGTAAAGTAAGAATAGAAGTAAACTTTCTTAAACTAATAAAAATGTATATGTACATATTACATATGTATACATATATATGTGATATAAATATGTAATAGTAACAGTATATAAATTTGGAGGTTTTAACAACTCTAAATTAATCAAAAATATCAATTAAAATCAGAATCAAAGCAATTATTTGATTTGAATCTTTTCTATTTAACATGATAATAAGATACTAAACAACACAATAAAACAACAAAAATAAATTGATATACTGTCTTTGGAAATTTAAAAAAATCCTCTCATTATACCAGATTCATTAGCGTTAATAATACAAGATTGTATTTTAAAGTAAAATTTGTGATTTTATTTAATATTGATTAAATCAATCAATTTATTTTTCACTTGTTTTTGAATTAACCCATCTTTGACTCATTCCTTTGTATCAGGACAGCAGAGGACACTGCTGTACTGTCTTTACTTTAAAAGCTTATCATATAACTGTTAGCTATTTTCCATCAAGCATGGACTGGCTGTTGTTAGTTGGTTTTGATGTACAGTTTAGAGAGAGGACACTTTACTTCTATGAAACTCATTCCTCTGCCAGGTGTTACCATGGCAATCACACAACTTTGTTTTCTTTCAGTTTGCTAATAAAGGGTCCTTACTGATCCCTGAGAATTTCTCTAAATTACTCTAACAGATTAAGGATCCAATTAACTCACAGGTTCCAAAGGATAATGACAAAGTTTTAACTCTTGCTAATTGGGAGATTATTTAACAAGGCTCTGTGGGTGTTGAATTCAGCCAATCTCATTAAAAGTTTTTCGCTACAATCCCAGAAGCCTGATTTACTGGTCTCCTGAACACTGCTCTACCAATTAGGCCTTTCCCTTTCATGCCTAGAGCACATAGTTGCCTGTGATTAGTGCCTTGCTGTCTTTGTTAGTGAACATCCCAGCCCAATGATGTAAGAGGGGAAAAAAAAATGAATCAAAGATTCTTAATTTTTATCTAGACTTCCAGCCAGTTGGAAGTGCCCTTCAACTTCTGTTTATCAGTTTCATTAAGGATATATTGAGTAACAGAAGACTCCACTATGTCTCTCAGCACATTTTAGAATGCATATAAATAAAATTATATATGTGTAAGGGATTTTATAGCAGGTCCAACATTAGGAGGGCTTGTTTGGCAATCTCCCAGTCTAGAAGATTGAGGAGATGCTGTTATTTCTAGACTCTTTTGAGTCTTAATAATTTATTATGCCAGTTTTTAAAGAAACCAAACAAGAACCCTTAGATGATCTTTTAGCCAATTATTTTATTCAGTAGAAAGTCTCTGAACTGACCTCCTCTCACAAGCACACCAAAATCACAACTATTTGCAGAACAAGGTCACTGAAAAAGACAGAACCTACCAGAAAAAATCTTCTACAACTAAATACATAGAGAAGAATACACAACTAGACAGGTAGGAGGGGTGGACTCATGATGTAAAATCAACTCCCATACCCTTGGGTGGGCAACACACAAACTGGAGAATAATTATATTGCAGATTTTCTCCCACAGGATTGAGAATGCTGAACTTCCTTTGGGCTATATAGTGTTCTTGGATTGGAAGAATGAATATTATTAAAGTGACCACACTTTCCAAGGCATTCTACACATTCAGTGCAATCCTTATGAAAATATCAATGGCATTTTTCATAGAACTAGAACAAATAATTTTTCAAGTTGTATGGAAACAAAAAAGACCCTGAATAATCAAAACAATCTTGACAAAAAACAGAACTGGAGGAATCACACGCCCTGACTTCAAACTATACAACAAAGCTATAGCAATCAAAACAGTATGGTACTGGCACAAAATGCCTCAGAGATCAATGGAACAGAACACAGAGCCCAGAAATATACCCACATACTTATGGTAAGTTACAACAAAGGAGGCAAGAATATACAACAGAGAAGAAACAGTCTCTTCAATAAGTAGTGCTGGGAAAAGTGGACAGCTATGTGTAAAAGAATTAAATTGCAACATTCTCCAATACACTTACATACATTCCCTAACACTCTATACAAAAATAAACTCAAAATGGATTAAAGATTTTAATGTATGACTAGATTACTATAAAACTCCTAGAGGAAAATATAGGCAGAACACTCTCTGGCATAAATTATAGCAATCCTTTTTGGAAATATGTCCCCTAAAGGGAAAAATAAACATATGGGACCAAATTAAATTTTAAAACTTTTATTCAACAAAGGCAACCATTGACAAAATGAAAAGGCAACCTACTGAATAGGAGAAAATATTTGTAAATGATATCAGACATAAAGGGTTAATATAAAACATATATAAACTGTTCATACAACTCAACATAAAAAAAAAAAACCAGAGGGAGGGCCAAGATGGCGGAGTAGGACTCTGGTAGTTCACCCTCTCCCACAAACACATCAAGACTGACATCCACAGGCTCACCCAGCCAATCAGAACACCTCCTGAACTTTGACAGAACGCCATCTTCTTCTAAAAACAAAATATGCCATGAATCTGGTAGGAGAAAAGGAAAAAAGAAGGAAGAAAAAGGAAAATAGTGTAGGGCTGGTCTCGTGGGGATGGAGCAGCAAAGGAGGACTAGCACTCAATTCCTGGGTCCCTCCATCTCCAACGGAGAGGCCAGCGGGATGGAGGGGGAGCCTCTGAGGCTCAGATCTGTAAGGAATAGCCCTTGACCGACAGAACCAAGTTAAAGGAGCACAAAGGGAGTAGCTCACAGTGAAAAAGAATATGAAAATGAATATATGCATATTCATGTACGACTGAAAAATTGTCCTGTACACCAGAAATTGATACAACATTATAAACTGACTATAACTCAGTAAAAAAAAAACTAAAAAAGAAAAATAATGTTTGCATAAATACACTAGAGCAAATAAGAACACACAGTGGAAAAAGTTTCTGAAAGTCACGTTTCTAATAAAAGAATAGTGACTAGAATATATAAAGAACTTTTACAACTCAATAGTAAAGAAATAGCCTAATTAAAAAATGGGCAGCAAACTTAAACAGGTTATGTTTTCAAAGAAGATGTTTAGATGGCAAACTAGTGTATGAAAAGATTCTCAGTATAATTAATTACTAAGGAATTGCTAATTAAAATCACAGTGAGATACCATCATACACAAGCTGAAATGTTTAAAATTAAAAATTTGATCATACATAATGTTGGAAAGAATATGGAGCAACAGAGATTCTCTGTACTGTTAAATGGAATGCACAATGCTCTAACGACTTTGGAAAACAGATGGACAATTACTTAAAAATTTAGACATATGTATACCATATAACTTAGCCATTTCCCTCTGAGGTATTTTGGGTTTGTACACAAGTGTTCACAAATATTGTACACAGGTATTTGTAGTAGCCCCAAACTGGGAATATCTAAATATCTATCAACAGGTTAATGAATAAATCATGGTATATCTGTACAATTGAATATGCGCTCATAAATAAAAACAATAAAATTTTGATACATTCAAAAAATTATTTGAAAAGTTATAAGGCTGAGTAGCAGAATGTGGACACCTACAGAGCCAAACATGGAGCTCTAGTTTTAAATGTACTTAAGAAAGATTATTGTAATCACTTCATAATATATACAAATATCAAATTATTATATTATACATCTGAATCTAATGTAATATTATATGCCAATTTTACCTCAATAGAAACAAGACAAATAGACTGTATTCATAAAATTTATAAAATGAAGAATAAAATTTGATGGCATGGTATCTTCCTGGCAGTAGAAAGTAAAGAGAAAACAAGAAGAAATTATAAAACAAAAATAAGTGCAGAAAAATAAACTAAAATGACACAAGAGAAAACACATTTTTTTTTTTTCAGGACAGAAGAAAGACCACAGTGGATGCTTGGCCAGGGTGTCTGCAAAAAAGGTTACCAGAAATTCTTTCCACTCCCATATATACGTGATTTTCCTTCATCATAGCTGAGGCTTTTCACCTCTTAATGAGTCTTTTAACTTGCATTTACCAAAAGAATGTGGCAGAAGTAAATCAGTCTCAATTCTGGGCCAAGTCCTTAGGAAGGGTGGTATGTTCCACATGCATTCTCACTGAGCCCTGAGTTACCTCATAAAGAAGTCCAGCGACCAGAGTGGTCATAAAAAGTGAATTCTGGCCATTTTCTATTTGGTAGGTGTTGCAGCCATCCATCCAAGACATGAAGAATTTTAGTAAATGCCTCTTAGACGTTCCAGCCTGTTTTATTGCCCTAGCCAACGTCGACTGAAGGGTAAATGACTCTGACCCAGCTGAATACGGTCCATTTACCAAACCTCAGAACCATAAGTAATAAATAATTGTCCTAAGCCACTACATTTTATGGGGCTTTTCCACAGAAACATAAAGTTAAATAGAAATCAAGCAGGGTAAGTTAACATACATATGTGCGTGCACATGCGAAGACACAAACATATATCATAATGCATTATATGAAAATAATGATGGAAAGAAAATGCTCAAGTACATTTGTGACATGGTGGGTGGTGAAATTTCCTTCAAAAAAGAGTAAAATCCATATTTAAATGAAAGTTTTTACTAGCAATGTTGAATGTAGGGAAGATGTTCCATATGTTCAAAGTTTTATGAGAAAATATCTTGGATCCTAATTGTATACCCACTTAAACTACACTGCAAGAGTGAGGATGATCTCATATGATTTTCATATAATCAAGAACTTGGAAAATTTATATTTATATATATCCTTAGTGGAAGGATTTATTAGTAAATTGTATAGCCAAATGAAAAATTAATTGGAGAGGAAGAAGTAGAACGAAATATTAGTAAATATATCATGAGATTTGAATTTCTTTGAATATTATATTTTTAAAAGATAATAAAATTCCAGGTGATCACTGAGCATTGATGATGTAAAGAGGAGGAGAAAGAAGGAAGCAAATGTGTAGAAATACTTTGCTCTTGTTGTTTTATTTGGAGTTAAGGTTATACAATATATACTTACATAAACATATATAAATACATTTTATATATATATATATATATATAAACACACACACACACACATATATTTGAAGAAAATAGAAGGCATATACATTGAAAAAAATAATGATGAGTGTTAAACAAGCAAAGATCAATCAATTATTCCAAAGGAAGCTAAGGGGAAAACTGACTTGAAACACAGGATAAAAAGATTGCTAAATACATAGGTAAAATACAGCTAAACAATTAAAAGATGGATTTTAAACATCTATCCATAATAATAAAAGAAATAAACTTAAAATAGCAGAAAATATATTTATTTGTGAAATGTTAACAAATAATTCAGATCTGATAATGTTAATACAGTATTAAATAAAATTCAAAAAAAGACAATCAAATGATCAGTCATAGATATTTCCTTACAAAAAGTAATAAAATCTACAATCATAAACTTATAAAAACTGAGTTAATTTTAAATAAAGAAATTTAAAACAGTTATAAATCAAGGAAGTATTTATAATTCCTCATTCTTAGTGTAATCGTCAACGTGTTTTTCTCATGTAAAAACAGATGAAGTAATTCAAAATGTAAGGTGTGATTTTAAAACCAAATTAAAAACAGTAATTGCATAGAATTCATACAACCAAAAATTGAGAATAATTATTTTAAATTCTGGGAACATGCATAGGAATTGTTCTATTTTAGGCCAAATAATTTCACAAACATTAAAAAATTTGTTACATATTAGTCATGTTTATTCGCAAAATCAAAAGCATTAAAATTAGAATACTATGGTGTCCATAAAGATGATAGAGAGTTTTATTGATGAAGATAAATAGACAAGCAGACATACCTATGAGCATGAAGGAGTCAAGGGAAAGGCAGCTAAATGACCTGTAAAAAGAAGCCACATCAGGAGGACTCAGACCAGACCCATTGCCCTTAGCAGAGACTCCCACCCCAGAGTGTTCACAGCCACTGGATGGGGAAATACACAGCTCTCACCATTTGATTTCCTGTCTTTGCTACCATTGGCCAAAACTCCACCAGAAGTCAAAAGGGAAAGACTCCTAAGGGCTTCCAGAATAGCAAGGAGAGGTGGAAAATGTGGAGAGTAATTATGGAAAAAGAAAAGTAAAGATCAAACACAATAGAACAAAAAGTTTCCCTATTAAAAGAAATCAGATTTACTTTTGTCTTTAGATGGGGCAGAAAAGAAGCAGAGGGAGGGGTGCTGGTGGTGTCTATCAGTCCTTTAAGGGAAAGGCAATTAAACTTTTGTATAATCTTTTGGCATATTATTGTGAATGTATTTAAGATGACTTAGTAATGCAGAGATTTTTAGTTTGTTTTTGATTAATAACTTCAGCCACCAGGAAATTAACTATTGCTCACAAACATTCCAACAACTTTTTCTTTATTGAGATGTAATTCACGTATGCAGATATAACGTATACAATGTGACGATTTGATACATGTATATGATGTGAAATATTTTTGCACAATAAAATGAATTAACACATCCTTTAACAGAAATACAATTGTTGTTATGGTAGAATATTAAAGCTCTATTCTAGTAATATATTTTCAGTGTATGCTAACATTTTTGGCTGTTGTTACCATGTTGCACAATAGATTCCTGGAAAACATCTATCTTGTATTGAACAGTTTCTACCCTTTGAGAAACATCACCCCATTTCTCCCACCACTCAGCTCCTGATAGCCAGCATTCTACTTTGTTCCTATGAATTCTATGATTTTAGATTTCTCATACAAGTATCATCATAGAGTATTTGTCTTTCTCTTTTTCACTTATTTTCCTTAGCATGATGCCCTCAAGCTTTGCCCATGTTGTCACAAATGACAGGATTTTTTTCCCTTCATTTTTTATTGTTGAATAATATTCCAGTGTGTTTGTGTGTGTGTACATGTACCACATTGTGTGCATGTATCACATTTTCTTTATGTGTTTATCCATTGATGGACACTTATATTGTTTCCATGTCTTGGAAACAGCAAATAATCCATGACCTTAGCAGATTTTAATGTCAAGCAAAGGGGAGTCACAGCAGGATAATGCCTTAGGGACTGTGACTCCATCTTGGGGTTGGGGTCTTGAGGTTTCATGGAAAACCTGGATGGAACAGAAAAGGTGGTAACAATCAGAGTGCTTTACAGGGTGCTACATTCCTCGTAACCTCAATAAATCTTCCTGGCATCACAGAGGAACTCTGGAGGGTCTGTCCATTCGACTGTCACCCCCTTCCTGGAGCATTGCCTCTGGGTTAAAGCTATTTTCAGTAAGGAATGTATAGGGAGGGGAGAGCGTAACGTTTGGGGAAAAGTTTGGGGGTTGTTTAGCACAAAAAAACAGCAAGGGAGAAAAAATAAGTTTCAGAATTTCTTAGAACAAATCAGCAAACAATTTTGGCATCAGGGAAGCCAGTTTGTTAGTTTGTTTCCCAATCCTTCAAGCTCACTGCCTGGCTCCGAGACAAAAACGATAGCTGATGGATTTTGTTCCTCAAAGTTCCCTGATGGTTTTTGCTGAAGTGTGTCTTGCAATCATAGTAAGAACCACAGGGGTAAGTGCAGCCAGAACACTGGCCCTGGTAAGGGAGAAATGTCTACGGAGGTTGGTTTTGAGTAATATGGACCCGGGCAGATGCCTCGGGCATCCCTGGGCTACAGCATCACTGTCAGTAAGCTGGGACCAACACAGCAGGCATTTAATGCAGGGGTGGACCACAGGGAGCTTTCATAAAGCCTTTGGACCCATTTGCATACCTCATCGTGTTCTTGCACACATTTAGGCTCTGAGGGTTCATTTGCATTCTATTTCAGCCTAACTACTAGATAAGACATACTGCAAATGAGGCAATAATGTTAACCCAGTAGAGAGGGCAGGTTGAAAGATTCAGTTTACCTTGCAGTAAATCTTCTCTGTTTTAATTCTACCTCTATTTTTAAAATCTGGAAATATTTAGTTTTATCACTACGAACATTATTTCCTAAAGAAAAGTAGGTAGCCAACAATTAAAGTATGAGAAACAGGCCAAATTTAATTCAAACCTGGGGGTCCATATGGATTTTGTTTCCTAGGAGAGGAAAGAGGGCACGCCCTTCTGTAATTGAAGTCGAGGGACTGAGTGCTCTGTGGGGGTAAAGGACTTAAGGTCCATGATTCCATATGATGGCTCAGTCTCTGAAAATGTGAATCCTTTGGACCATTTGAATAACTGCTGCTGACTCTATTCTAGAAGAGACAGAAGGAAAGCTTGAAATGCGACTCAGAGTCAAAGAGTGATTCTCATTTTCTGGTTCAGAGGTCCTAGAATTTATTTGGTGAATTGCCACCTGTAAGTATAAATATAAGATAAATTCTTTTATGAGAATCTGTTTCATCCTCTATTGACCTTAAATGGATTTGGTGAGAGAGAGAGAGAGAGAAAGACTGTGTGTGAAAAAGTTTTTGTAACACTATATAGATTATACAAATATAAGGCTTTCTCAGCCTTGATTTTAAAATTATGCTGTATATTTTTATAAGTTCACCATATTATGTACCATTTTTCACAACATCCTGGGAGTATCAACATTTCCTTTCACATCCTAGTCTCTCTTTCTCTTTCAGGCTAAAAATAAGGGAGAAGAGAAAACACAGAACCATTTTCCTTAAATTATTTTTCATTTATTAGAAATAGTTATTAAATAAATGTGAAATATCTATGATAAACATAATTATCATTTAGTTGTGAGATACCACTTCAAAATGAATTTATAGAAACAATCACATACCAGGTGACTTTAATATACTGCTTTGAAAGGGATTCATGGACATTTAGACGTAAAAAATTCCCTCACATCACCTTGTACAAATTTTCAATTTACGAATTACTGGAGGAAATGATGTGACCCCAAACAGAATTCGGTTTCCTTATTAATGTTTCAAAATATATCAGTTACTAAAATTCTCAGAATCTATGCCATCAATAGGAGAAAAAAAAGAAAAATATGATGACATTTGATTGAAATAAATTATACATTATGTGAAACTTGTAAGATCTGGAAATATGGAATGTTCCAGAATGCACGGATGGAAATCTTCAGTTTTGTAATGTTGCAAGGTCTAGAGAAAACCTAGGCCCGGTGCAGCTGGGCATTCTCCCAGAGTCCTGTGCCCACTGCAGTCCATGAATTATGTTGTCTTTCTTCTCTCTTATCCATTAATATTTCAAGGTATCTAATCATCTAAGGCTTTCAGTCCTCAATCTTACTTTTCCCCCCTTTTTCCTTTATGTTATCAGCTCTTGTTTTGCAACTCATTTCCTCATATGCCTCCACATTTCTTCCATGCTCTTAATCCTCCCCTTCTTAAATAACTTCTTTTCTTTAACATGCTTTTTTTTTTTTCATCTTCCTGGGACTTATTCTCCAATTTCTTTTTACAATTGACATGACAAGAATATAGAAATAGCAGAATGTTCTAGCTGGGATGTTAAAATTTCACAGTTTTATGTTAATTATAACACTGAATCAAAATTTTAAATTACGAGAAGACAGAAAGAAGCTGGTGGGTCTTTATGTTGACTACATTGGGAATAAGACTATATGTGCCACTTATTTAAAGTTATCAATATTTTCATGTATTTTTGTCACAGAAAATTAGGATTCCATCAACATGTATTCATCATTAAAACAGGTGAATGTATCTAACACATACTAGTTATACAAAGAGAGGAATTTGTGACTGAAGGGGTAATTCTCCAGTTTCAATATTCAGCATATCTCATTCTGCAAGGCACTCTTCTATGCTCAAACGTTAGAAATGGGAATAAAGTGGTCTTTTTTTTTTTTTAGAATAATAGCATAACATTTTAATTCTCTGAAAATAAAGCCTGTCATTTTTGTGTGTTATTTTAAAAAAGCAAAAAAACTCTCTGAGAAGAGTTCTATCTTTAACTATAATCAACGAAAGTTAATTTTGAATATTATTACATAGCCAGGGTATTTCCTAGGGAAAAATTTCTGCAGCAGACAGATTTTGAACTAATTTACCCATTCTAGATAGAATGTTTTGATAGGCATGGGCCATCTGTCATTAAAATGTCACTTGTACAACAGTTACAAGAATCATTCCTGTCCTTGGAGATACACATTATTTGGTGTCATGTATACAATAATACATGTAGGTTGTGAATTTTAAATAGAAAAAAAGCTTAAGGTATCTCTATTTATGCCATTGCTCATTGAAATGTCAAAATAAAAACTAGATAATTGGAATTTATTTGTTATTTAATCCAATTCCACAGAACATATTTGAAAACTACTACTTGCTTAGAATTTTTTTCAGTGGAATTAAAGATTGACCCCACGGCTAAACACTCACTATAATAAATAGCTCGGGGTCAGTGGGTTTTCATTTTCAAAAGCATGATATGAGACATAACTTAGATTTTTTTTAAAGGGTGAATTTAAAATAAGACCATGAATAAAATAAGAGAAAAAATAAATTATTTTATTTCAAGATTTGAAGTCTGGAAGGCCAGAGGCATTTTAGTGAAGTATATCAGACAGGGGGGAAAATGAGGATCTCCTTCAGAGTGAGTTTTATTTGGTGTACAATTATTTTGAGATTCTATAAGACTCGTGTCTTTATAACATGATATTTTAGAAGCAGAGTGAAATATATGGCAGCTAGAAACCAATACCCTTTAACAGAGACTGGATGGATGCTTATATTTCCCACCAGTACGCTCCTTCCTCCATTGTTACTGCCTGTGGTTTACCTGGTACCCTTGGATATGGCAGGTATCTTCCACTTCGTTGCGATGCTTGCAGATTAACCCAGGCAACCTGTCATATTTCAGCCACTGAGAGACTTTTCTCAATGAAAAATTATTTCACATCACTCCACATCTTCATGCTACACCCAAAAATATTTCTTTGATAAATGTGTAAATAAAAACAAAATAGAAGGATGCCATTCTGGCTATGATCTGATTCCTCATACCTCTTCAGGTTCATTGTCGCAGTGCTGACCCCACTCCACCCAAGTACGTCTTGGGTTCTGCCCAAGAACCCAAATTCAAATTGTAAGAGGTTAGGTATTTCTTACAGTCATGCCTTTACTCATTGTGGTTGAACAAGCCCCATCAGGGCCCAAAAGAGCACACTGCAGTAAAACTTTTAAAGCACACAGAGGGGTTTTCCTTTGCTCCTAGAAGTTAATGCCACTCAACGTTAACATTTTATTGTTATAAAAAAAAAAGAAAGTTACCCTCCATGCCACCCTTACAGCTTGTCCAGGTTGGAAAATGCAAAATTATTCTCAAAATAGAAGTAAATATCTTTTACTTCCCGAAGGGGAAAAAAAAAAGTGGGGCTTTTGATGAATTAAGAAAAAAACTCCAAAGTTCAGTCTGAGATAGTAAAGTTAAAATGTAATGTTATTAAACACTTCTCTGAAAACACGTATGCAGGTTTCCATATGGGGTAATAATGCTGATTCAATATAGTCTTTCACTGGTCCGGTATCACACACGAGGTGGGGGCAGGAAGGTAGGGGGAATCCAGAGAAGAGGAAATTTGTAGTTATTAAGAAGAGCGCAGGCTGGGGACAAGTTAGGACTAAAAGATGTAAAGGGATTCCATGTGAACAGGGATGGTTCATAAAATTGAGCAACAAAGTACATGTAATTATTTTTTCTCCTATGTTTTCTCTATGGACTGTGTATCTGTGGGTAAACCATCAGTAACTTCATATCTACTTCAGTTTTCTTTTCTGGAAAATAAAGAAAATACTTATTGAAGTTCTTGTTTGTGACGTTTGGATAGGGAACCAAGAAGAGAGCACTGGACCAAGTCACATAACTTACTGGGACTAAAGGGGAGGCAGCTGAAGTTTAGTGAGGACATCTATGACGTGCATGCAGTTGCGTCTGAGTGCATTGCCACAGTATGCATTTGAAAACTAAATTAGTACACATGCTTGTGTCCACTCTGGAACTTGTAGGTGAAGCTAGTGATCCAGGATGGTTTGGAGAAACCAGACCTTCGATTTTGACTTCATCCTGTTAGGAATCTTCAATCACAGCCCCAACCACATCTTCCTCTTCTCTCTGGTCTTGGGCATCTTCTCAGTGGCCTTCGTGGGAAATACTGCCATGGTTCTCCTCATCCACCTGGACACCCAGCTCCACACCCCCATGTACTTCCTGCTCAGCCAGCTCTCCCTCATGGACCTGATGCTCATCTCTACCACTGTCCCCAAGATGGCCTTCAACTACCTGTCTGGCAGCAAACTCCTCTCTCTAGCAGGTTGTGGAACTCAGATCTTTTTCTACGTTTCCCTGCTTGGAGCTGAATGTTTCCTGCTGGCTGTCATGGCCTATGACCGCTATGTGGCTATATGCCACCCTCTTCGATACACTATTCTAATGAATCCGAAACTCTGTGTCCTCATGACCGTTTCTTCCTGGGTCTTGGGCTCTCTTGATGGCATCATTGTGCTCGCAGCCACCCTCTCATTCTCATACTGCAGCTCCCTGGAGATCCATCACTTTTTCTGTGACGTTGCTGCCCTGTTACCGCTGTCTTGTACAGACACCGCTACGTTTGAAAGACTGCTTTTCATCTGCTGTGTGGTGATGCTAGTCTTTCCGGTCTCTGTGATTGTTGGTTCCTATTCACGAGTCCTTGGAGCTGTCATTGGCATGGGCTCTGAGGAACGTCGCCGCAGAGCCTTCACCACCTGCTCCTCCCATTTGTCTGTGGTTGGACTCTATTACGGTGCTGCCATGTTTATGTACATGAGACCAGCTTCCAACTACACACCAGCCCAGGATAAGATGGTCTCAGCCTTTTACACAATCCTCACTCCCATGCTAAACCCTCTCATCTACAGTCTTCACAACAAAGAAGTAGCCAGGGGATTTCAGAGACTGCTGAAGAGAAGAAAATTAATATAATTTCATCCAACATCTTTGCGTGTCCACTCTGGTCAACACTCCTTCCAGGGACTGAAGTCCCTTCCATCATCTTATTCTCCTAGAGTTCTTTTCTTCTACTTTCTCCCCAATATTAAATAGCTTTATTTAGTATAGTATTATATAAACATCACAAGTAAAGAAGGCAATTTAGACAACGGCATAGGCTGCTTAGTCCCTGTGAATTTCAATATTAATTAATGTGCTTACTCCATTGAATTGTTAATTGTAACTTTATTTAAAGTCAATTGGCCATAGATGAATATAATTACTCTTGGACAGAGTTCTATTTCATGCATGTATAGATCTAACCTCAGGTTGTTGCTGCAATGCCCTGATTTCTATGGCCTCATTGTTAAGTGAAAAGTAAGAAAGTGTTAAGTTCTTTTTGTTCATCTTGGTAACACGTTGCTTAGGCTATTCCGGGTATCTTGAGTTTCCACGTAAACTTTAGGATCAGCTTGTCATCTTCTGAAAAAGAGCAGCTGAAATTTTTGTAGAGATCATGTTGCATGTATAAACCAGTGTATAAACCAGTTTGGGGGCTTTCTCCAACTTCACAATAAAAAATCTTACAATTCATGGACAACAAAATACCTTTGATTTTTTTCTTTTAATATTTCTTTCTTTCAAGATTTTGCACTTTTCTGGTGTACAAATTGTGTGCTATTTTGTGAAATTTATTAATAACTTATTTTTGATGATATTACACATGGACTGTTTACTTAATTTGCTTTTATTCCATAGGTGTAATGTGTTACTATTGCATATTTCTGTGTCATTTATATATTATGTGAATGGAAACAAACCTGTGATCAAGCACTGTCTTTCTAGTTGTTGCTCATGTGGTTTTCAATTATGATCATTTATAACTAAAATCAGTAATGATTTTGTGGGATCCTCACTGTTTTGAGTCATTTCCTTTTCTACTACTTATTAATTAGTTCAACTAATATTGACCGAATGTAAACTGTATGACAAACAACAAGCTTTTATACAGGGTTAAAAATTAACTCTGTGTTATTGTTTATGTAAGAAGTTTGTTATTAAGGAAGAGAGAAATAATAAGATGTACATAAATTGCAATGCATTTTAAAAGTTGTGATCAGCATAATTTTGTGATGGCCAGCCATAATTTTTCATCCAAATTCCAGAGACTATGAACATTATGGATGTTACTCCTTTAGTTGTCACGTTACATGGTCAAAAGGCACTTTGCAAATGAAGGTAAAGTCAATTGATAATAAGTTGATAACAAAGGCAATTTGCAATTGAAGGCAAAGTCAGTTGACCTTAATATTAGATTTTTACGTGTTTATGGCTGACCAAATCACATAAGTGCTTTAGAGAAAAGAGTAAAAGGAGAAGAAAGACTAAAGCAAATCATGAGAATACTATGGCATGTCATCTGTGGCTTTAAAGATGGAGGGGGCCATGTGCAAAAAGCAGGTTGTGGGAGTTGAGTGCAATCTCTGGCTCGTAGGCAGTAAAGAAACAGTGACATCAGTCCTATGACCATGTAGGACAAAAATATGCAAATAACCTGAATGAGACTGGAAACTGTCTACATAGTCTCCAATAAAAGCAAGTCCATCTGTGAGAACCTAAGAAGGGAATCTAACCAACTGTACTGGACGTCTAATATACACAACTCTAAAATAATGAGTCAGTATTGATCCCGGGCATTAAGTCTGTGGTAATTTGCCACAGAAAAACAGAAAACCAACATAGGTCATGAGAGTAATTCACTTTAAAAAAAAAGTAGTGGTAGGCGTTCTTAGCACAATTAAGAATACTTAAAATCTCTGGGACTGCTTCCTTGCTGAGTTGGCATTTGTGATATTCCATTTAAATAAATAGGAACTTTTCTGCAAAGAATGGTTATAAAGGAATCATGGGAGACTGAAATGCATGCACAAAGCCACAGAGCACTGGACATAGACTCACTGAGGATTATATATGGCTAGTTTGGGAGTTCACAATGAGTCCCTATAGAAACAGAAATAATTATCTTTAAAGGTTTAATTATAGGGGTCTTTTTTCAAAGTGAGGAGTCTAAATTATATCATCCAGGTAACACTGAAAATGTATCATTAAATATGCACTGACATCACCTATTTTAGTAAAATAATATTAATCATAACCAAACCTATATTTGGATTTTCCACAACACTAAAACTTTCATATGATCACTTCCAGTATTGTTTCTGGAATTATTTGATGAGAACATTCCATAAATGAGTATAAGAGTTATCATTTTGACTTTCGCTAAATTTTGTCTCTTCCTCTAATTTGGTAAGTGATTATGGGCAATGCAGGTTTTTTTTTTTTTCCTTTTCTAAACTAGAAACTGAGTCTAGCCTAATCTATTTGCTAAATCCTCCCTCATCTGATGTGAATTCAAACCCCCTTGCAAGGTCTGGGAAACAACCCAGACAACTGACACTTTGAGAATCACTAAAGCCTCTTCCACAACTTAAGCACATATGAAAGTAAAGAAATTATCAGGAAAAAAAGATATCATTTGATTTAGTTATAACAACGAAAAAAGGCATTCATTCTCCAAGTACCTTACAATTTTCTTTAATCTGATAAGGATTTCTCATTACCTACCTTCATCAACTCTTACTGACTTAACTTTTTTCTATTACATTTTAGTGCTTATGATTTCATATGCAAACCGTATTATCTTCAATGCTTTCAATACCATTGTCTTGTACCTCTTCCACCAATGACCAAACCAGTTTATCCACTTCTACAGTCTGCATGCTGATGGAATAAAATTCCTCAGCTCTTTAGTTTGTGCCATTACTATCCATAATCTCTATATTACGGATCCCCATAGCCATTCACTCTTTCCGAGATGCCAAGAATGATGCACAGTTTTCAACATATAGCTATACTCACAGGTAAGATGTAACATGATGTAATAATCAGGGTACCCCGTAGGATCATGACGGGCAAAGACAGTCTAGAGGAATCCATGTATAATTTTCTTCATTTTCTTTTTTATCCATGAGGTGTCACACAAAGAATACTTTCCCCTAGCAGTGAAGAGGCAGCAACATGCATACAATGCTTCTGACCAGGGAAGCCTGTTAGAGACTCAGTGTCTAAGGTTTTTATTTGGTGCTGGCTATTTAGAAAATAGAATCACTTGTCATAGGGTAAATCATGTTCATAGCAGATCTACCTTTCTGTTATGAATTACTAATTCTTGTGATTTTAGACTTCATATAATTTATTGAAATAAAAATGAGTCACATTCTCATATTTTCAATTTGACTATCATTATTTGGTCTTTTAAAATAAAAGCATTTATAATAAAGGAGTGTTACTTATATATTCATATATATACACATGTATATAACATACACAGATATACATAAGCAATAAGATATGTATAAGCAACTTAAACATAATCAAATATGAAGGTATAACTTTTATAGTCTTATTTAGAATTCAAAGTATAATTAAATTTACTTCAATATTTTCAAATTTTTCAAAAATAACACTAAAAATTCCTTTAAAACATTGAGGATGGTAATTAAAATTCATCTATAATATTACAACTTAAATAATCCTTTTTAGGTTTTGAAACAAAGTATTGTTCATTTTCTTACTTAAAGAAATCAATGGCAAAATGTGACAATTGTAAGCTCTCTACTCATCACTTGATTATTAAAAGAAAAAAAATTTTAAAGTCTCGATTTCTGGAATTTGAAATACTTTAATTTATAGTTATAATTATATATATTTCAATTTTTCCTTATCTTTGTTTTACTTTTAAGTCCACCATATTTTTTCACTTGAAAATATGCACTAAGAATTTGTATACTTTTAAGCTTAGATGGGTTTAGTAGAGACTCAGTTGAAGATATTATGTGTAATTTTCAAATACAAGTAAATCATGTTTTTGTTAAAAATCTGTCTGGTTCTTAAAGAAATTACATTTATTTTAATTGTTAAAATGATCTGAGGTCTAAACTAAGTATAAGATTGCCATTTATATATTTTTCTTTCATATTTCATTCTTACATACAATTTCTGCTTAAGGCACCATAATTTAAAGTTTCTATGTGAAACTTATGCTTGAAAAGTAGAGTCAAATAAAAATGAAATGTTCAAATTATATTACTGTCACTCAAACAAAATAGTGTATCAAAGAAATTTAATCAATTTCAAACCCTTGGGGTTGGTCACGCATAACACAGCTTTGGAAAACACATGTGTATTCACAAATGGACTAGAAAAACTCAAGGAAAAGTAACTTCTAGAGGAAAGATTGTGGTTATGTGAGAAGACACTGAATAGGACCAAATATTTGTGAGGGCAGAGGAAATAATGATATAGGCTTCTTAAAGGTCTGTAATTGGTAAGAGTTATTGTAAAAAAATGTGCAAAATGTAGTGCCAAAATTTGTAATAGAAAGTACAGATAGTATATTGAAATTAATTACCATGATAAAAATGTGGGAAAAAAAACAATACAAGATATCAACAGGACCAGGACAAATCAGTTTATAAGCTGAGGAATCTGAGCTTTCTGTAGGTAAGAGCACTGTGTAGTACATTATAATTAAGGAGCACAGTCAGAGGGGAAAGTTGACACCAGTTGAAGATAATGGGAGTGAGAATCAAGATAATATTTGAACAGATTGGTCTTAGACACTTAAGCTGGCTCTCAAACCAGAAAAGAAAAACTGTGGAGCACTTTGATTAAAATGTATAAGGGCAAGTTTCTATTACACATGTTCAAATTACTAGTATAAATTATTAAAATTTTAACATTATTTTTTAAAGTATTAAGAATATTATGATGTGTATTTCATCAAATCACCTGATTGGAAACTATTTCAGAAGAAAATTAAGAAACATCAATAATTCTGAGACTAGGCAATGTACAATTTTAATTAAACTTAGGAAAAAGCAATGTTTATAAAACAGAAGAGTTTGGGGGATTTTCTCACGGGCTATAAAAAGATAATCAGTGGAATGATGGTTCAGCCAAGAGTAGGGAAAACATAAAATATAAATGATCCATGAGGTTTTTTAGCATCCTTTTAATAACCTACTGGAAAAAGAAAACAAAGCACTAAATTTAAGTAACCCAGCATCACTGAATGATATAACTTATTCTCAATAGTTTCCTTTTATTGACTGATTGCTTTTTGCATGTGATGAGAGCACCTGAAATATATTTTTAGCAAATTTCCATTATTCAATACAGCTTTATTCATTATAGTATCAGGCTGTGCATTATATCTCAAAGACTAATTCTTGCTACATACTGCAATCTTATACCCTTTGATAAACATCTTCTCATCTCCCCCACCGTCCACCTCTGGTAACCACAGTTACAATCTCTGCTTTTCTATTATTTGACTTTTTTTTTAACCTTCCACATATAAGTAACACCATTCAGCTCTTACCTTTTTGTGTTTGCCCTATTTCACTTAGCATAATGTCCTACATTTTTATTTATGTTGTTCTGAATGGCAGGATTGCTTTCTTTTATAAGGATGAATATATATACCCCATTTTCCTTGTCTGGGCATCTGTTGAGGACACAGATTGCATCCATATATTGGCTATTATAAATAATGCTGCAGTAAACATGGCATTGCAGGCATAACTTTAGGTACTGATTTAATTTCTCTTATGTGGATTACAAGATCATATCATAAATCCAGTTTTAGTGTTTTGAAGAACCTCCATATTGTTTTCCACAATGGCTGTACCAATTTATATTCCCTTGTACAATGTACAAGTGTTCCCTTCACCCCACATTGTTGCCAACACTTACTTTTATTTATTTTTCTCTCTTAGTCATCTTGACATATTGGAGTGATATCCCATTGTGGTTTTGAATTGCATTTCCCTGATAATTAGTGATGTCAAAGGCATTTTCATGTATCTATTGGCCATTTGTAAGTCTTCTTTGGAAATCTATCAGAGTTTTTGTCCATTTTTTTTCCTGTTCAGTTGTATGAACTCCTTACATATTTTGGGTATCATTTCCTTATCAGATACATGATTTGCAAATGTTTTCTCTTAATCTGTAGGTAACTTTTTCATCTTGTTTATTTGTTTTTGCTCTGATTATGATCACATGTTTAGTTATTTTTTGGTTGCCTGAGCTTTAAGTGGTATATCAAAAATGACTGTCAACACAAATGTCAAGGAGTATTTTCTATCTTTTTTTTTTTGTATAGGACAAATCCAAAAATGAAAATGAAATTCAGATGATAAACCAGAAAAAATCTCCAGTTATTTCATTCAAATCATACAAGATTTAATAGTATTGACTTTAGGTTGTGTAGGAATGTAGACAAGTCATTTGCAATATTTATCATAGTAAAATTTTATTATTTATTTTCTCATAGAATGTTTTACAGAATGACCATAGAGAATTCTTCTCTACTGAGATGATTCACGTAGACCAGCATATCTGTAAATGGTGGTAGTGAGGACTACCATTCTTTCACTGGTTCAGTGTTACTAACTTCAGATTTTGAGATAAGAAAACTGACAATATAAATGCTTTAATAATATCTCCCAAGATTTACAAAATTTTCTTTGCAATATTGCATACATTATGAAGTGAGTATTCATTAACCATAACAATTTTCTTCAATAAATAGTAGGCAACTTTATTGATATTCTTTAAAAGAAGCTCACAAAATGCTGATGGACAATGAATTTATCAGTCTCTGTGCATTTTTCCCAAGATTTTTTTGTTGTTTTATGACATTTTATTATATAATCATGTTACAAAATACAAATCCATTTGAAAAAAACTTTCATTGTATTTCATATGCAATATACCTAAATGTGCATATTTCAGTTGGGCAAATAAATCATTTACATGATAAATATTCCTGAGATTGATGCAAGGCAACAGATTCTGGTTTTGATTCCTGGAATTATGTCAAACCAGCTTCTCAAAATTGCACACGCTATTGAGACTACTACATGTAATACGTAATTTAGCCCTTTTCGCTAAAGAATGACTAATGTCAAGCTGACAGAACATCAGAAATAAATAAAACAATATTGGATTTTCTAAAGAGAATTTTTTTTTAAAGAACTGCTTTAAGAATCTGATGGGTGAATAGACAAGAGTAAACAAAAATGTCAAAATCTTCAAACAATATAGTTATTAAGCTTGATAAAGAATAGATGATAGATGATAGATTGATAGATAGATATAAACAGATATAAGATAGACATATCTAGACAGAGAAAATAGACAATTTCATATGCAATGGGGAATATGTGTGCGTGTGTGTATATCATATGAACATAATTTACAAAAAAGACATTGTATATTTTATGTTGTTAAATTTTGAATTTTTTCTCAATATCTCTTCCCCTCTCTTTGTAAACAAAGAGAATCAAAATTAATAAATTTATTTTTATAACAGATTCAATTTGCTTATTTTGGTCTAGTTGATCTACTGGATTTATAGAGCACTCTATTAAAAAATCAAGTTAGTATCAATACTCTATCCAGTTCTCTTTACAATTTTGACAGTTTTGGTTTCGCTACAATTATATAGATACTATGAATATTCAGTAGAATAAAGGAAGTAAACAATAAGTTGCTATGATACAGTAAGCAGCGTAGTTAGAAGAGAATGGGTCCAGAGCCCAGATGTGGCCTTTTCTCCCTCTCAATCCCTATTGGGGGATCACTGACCTCACTAAGTCTTGGATCCCGAGTCTCATACAAAGCAGAAATGCCCATCTTTTAAAATTTTACGTGTACTAATCTACAGACATTAATTCATTTATTTTCGTAACAGCCTAGACTAACAACTAAGAAGTAAAGGCTTTGATTAAAAAACAAAACAAAGGAAAACAAACAAAAAGAAACAGACAAAAACTGGCTTCGGTCCATTCACCTGTTAAGGACAGATCTGGGAACTGAAGCCTGGCAAAATGGCCCCAAAGGAATTTTACCAGTTACCTTAACATGATACTGGCCTATGGTAACTCATGAGTGCTTCATGCCACTTTCCTTCTAATGATATTTTCCACAGAATACACAGTAAGTATAATTTTCAAATGGACAATGGCCAGTGATTTTGAGGAGTCCAACTTTTGGTCAAGTATCTGTCTGCTGGTCTTTCCGGCCAGCCATTGACTGTTACACAACTTAAGGCAGACCTCATCGGAAACACATGCCATTCCCACACCAGACTTGATGCACAGTCAAGTGTGTCGCTGTCCCTGAAAATGCCTGCTGTCAATGACTTGGGTGGATTCCAGTTGGAGTCCAGTTTGGCCATGCTATTATACATGTCTACATTTTGGCCCAGATGCATTCATTCTGAGATCTGCGCAGCTGGGGTCTTCAGCTGAGTAGTTGCAAAGGGACCTCTGCCACGGCTCCCCAGTGGCGAGGAAGAAGAGAAATCCTCAAGACACTTTTCTCTGCTCTAAGTATCCCATACATCATGGTCCTACTCCTCCCTTTTCTTCCCCACCCCTTCTGGTCCAGGCCCATGAAACTCCAAGAACTTTTCATTTAGGTTCCTTGAGAAGTCATATGACTTCCACATATCTGTTGATCCTTCTGGCCCTTGATCAGTTGTCACAAAAATAGAACAGTCGGTGCATTCTCCAGTTTATCTTTTGTTTGTACCAGCATAGAAAGTGACTAACAACTTTACTGATACTCTGATTTCTGGCTTGTTGCTACTCAATATCCGGCCCCAGCTTTCTCTCCAGCTCATGGATACTTTGACACTGTTATCGCCATTTCTCTCAATTGAATATGATAGATATAAATAAATTAATTATATTTTCCAAAGCCCATGATTGAGCTCATGTCATTTGCCTACACCAAGGTATACAAGGTTATCAGGGTTCCTTAAAATATATAATAGCATCACTGGAATCAGAGATGCCCCCAATGCAAACTTTGAATGATAAAGATGCATGTATGCTCTTTAATTATATTATTTACAAACTTATTAATTATTTACACACATTTATAGTAACACTCTTCCTAGTTCATCAACCTTTCTTCATTATTTAATTGGGTTTCATTTTAATTGCATCTCACCCCTCTGTGCTCTAAGGATCATTATCTGCTTGAAATTACCCTTGGGCAACTGACCAAATCTCAATCACAAAGATTTTCTTCCCAGAGGCATCGAAGTTTATGGCACACTTATGCCCACATTTTTACACAAAACAGAAAGTGATCAGCCTACTTACACAACCTAAAAATGGTGCTTTTTTCATATTAAAGTGCTCCCAATGCTTATCTGCATGGGGAAATTCAGTCAATCCATCTAGAGGACCTTGATTTGGAAAAATAACAAGAGAAGAATGTGTTCCCTTATAGATTAAGAACATAGAGTACTGAAGAGTAAGTACTTTTTGATTACTATTATTAATGTCTTCCCAACTTCTATACTTCCCCCAAACATTGTTTTTCATGAGATTTTTGCTTCACCTTTATAATTTTACTTTTGTATTGGAAATGAACATTTTCAGAATTGAAAGTACGGCTAGATTGTCAAAGCAATTTATCTTACTCTATGAAACATGTAGTCATTTTATTAAAGGAATGAGCTCACTCAATAAAAGAAGAGTTACTTATTTGAAGAAAACAGAAAGCACAGAGAATTCTTGCCAAATGTTTTATAGAAGTTGCTATAATAGTGTCATAATACTTGGTCAGGAGGTGTGATGGACTTAGGTTTAACATAAAAATAAACCATAGTGGACAGTTGTTTCTTTATACTGTTACTATTGATTTAAAATTCTTACTTTCAAACATTGTCTACCTATCTATCTATCTATCTATCTATCTATCTATCTATCTATCTATCTATATCTCAATAATATACTTGGAAAATCCTCAGAACCTTGTATATGGAAGTGCCAGAGGAACCTAAGAAGAAATCAACATTCAGGTAAATAAATAATAATATAAGACAGTCAGAATATATCTATATGTTTTATCTGTAAAACTAGATGATATGATATACATATGCATTATAGATTGATTACCAAAATCAAAATAATTTGTCCATCCATCACCTCATATAATTAACTTTTTCCTATGACAACTCTCAAGATCTACTCTCAGCATTTTCAGGTATTCAATCACATGTTATTAACTATAATCAATATACTCTACAGTAGATCTTGAGGACTGATTCTTATAATGGAGATTTGTACCCTTTGACCCACTTCACTCTCCCCTAGCCCTAGCCACCACTCTTCTATTCTTTGTTTCTCTAAAATTTACTTTTTAGTTAGATTTCATATGTAAGTGATACCATAAGTTACTGATACTTATCTTTCTCTGTCTGGCTTATTTCATATAGCATAATGACCTCCAAGTTCATCCATGTTGCAGGGTACCCTTTTATGGCTGAATAATATTCCATTATATATATATGTGCATACATGTGTCTGTGTGTATGCATATATATATACTTTTTGTATATATATGTGTATATATACATATCTATATACACATATACTTATACTTTGTATAAACTGCTTCCATATCTTGATGAGTGTAAATATACTGCAATAAACATTGGCATAAGATAGTCTCTTCAAGATGATTGAAATCATTTCCTTTGGGTATATTCTAAGAAGTAGGAATTTTAAAATTATTATTAATATATAATTAAGTTACATGTTTTTCTTAAATGTGACTATTTTATAATGAAATTGCACTTATATTTTATCTGTTGAAATAATGGGAGGTCTGAAATGAGACTAAGAAAGTAGCTTGTACATTTCTTTCTTTTTAATTTTATTCTTAGGCGAGACTACTGCTTTAGGCTCTGTAAGTTAAACTTTCCCTATGATACTTGTGTATGAAAAATAGTCATAGAAGAAAGGAATTTTAAAATTATAATTTTGTCACATAACCAAAAGACTGCATCTATTAAGTTTAGTTCAAACTATTGGCAGTTTACTAACTTCTATTGGAGAAACAACTAAAAGGTGACGTAGTGTCTCTCTAGTTTTGTGTCACTGTGCGGGTTTAAAAATGTGTCTTAGCTTTTCATCTAATATTTTGGAAAAGGGAAAAGCCTTATAAATTCACTTCTACTGTTTTTATTAGGACCTAGGACCTGGTCTTTTCTGAATTTTTAAAGATTCATTCGTGTTTTCAGTACTATATTTTTAAACTTGCTGGAATCAAGCAACTAAAATAAAATAATACTTTCTTGTTTTCAATAAAATCCCAGTGCCTGGGATAATTTTTGAATGACTATGGGTGATGAGTTCAAACAAATGTTTCTAGATTAAGACCTCCTACTCCTCATATGCTAGTGTGAGTTTTACTACTTTAGACCTATGTGCACTTTATGAATTTCCTGGTGATTGAGAAAATATTTAATTCTGCTTAGATCTAGTAACCTGTGGGAAAAAATTACATTCAGAAGAATGTTAGTAATCAATCAGATAACTTAAAGTGCATCTTTTTAAAACTAACTATGATGCATGCATTTGCAACTGAAAGTACAAAAGTTCTGGGTGTAGTTGGAGATTCAGAAGGTCACTGAGGTGACAGCTTTAATATCCTGTAGGGGACAAATGGAGAATATAACAGAATATGAGACTGTGTATACATTTTACAAAAAAAAAACACTTAAATTTTATAGCTTTGTTGTGCAATGTAATATACAAATACTTGCCCTGGTTAAGGAAAATCACAACCTTGGAGAAAACATTCATTTTCTGTTATGCTTTAAGAAAACTGATGAGAAAAGTGGATTCCATGTGGGAGATTTTGGTTAATGTGAGAAGACTTTGAAGAGGAAAAAGTTTGGGCCGTGCAAAGGAAATAGACTACTCACAGACCTGTAATTGGTTAAAACTGCTTAAGGAATGACAGAAAGTATAAGTAATACTTTAAAAATAAATAATCACAATGAAAATGGTGGGGAAAAGTGACAAAAAAATCTACAAGCCCAAGACAAGCCACTTTGTACACAGAAATCTAAGTTACTGATGCATAAAAGCACTGAGACGAAATCTTCATTAGTAAATTGATCATATGACTGGAAATCTTTAAATTTTTTGTGGTAAGAATATTTTTCTATACAGAAAATTTACCAAATTCTATTCTGTACTGCTAATATTCATATGGTGATATTAAAATTGTGGCAAATGTGGTATTCAGACACTAAAGAGAGGAAATTAAACCATGGAGTATTAACGAATAGTAAAATAATAATTTGTTAGGGACACGAAAAGGTAAATGATAAGGTATTTATGCTTAGAATGTGACACTTTCAGATTATTGTTTTGTGGGAGGAAAAATTTTTTGTGTGATCAGTGCCAAAATTAATAGTGATTTTAAATGGCAATATAATTGTATAAAAATTGAATTTCTAGGATGAAATTTACATTCTGAAGTATACACAGAAAGTACTCAAGCTATTTTATTACAACCATTTAAGATTTAACGATATTTACTCAAGTTTGAATGAGAAGGTAGAATATCATCTACAAAAGTTATAATAGTAAATTTAGTATTTATTTCCTCACATAACCACATAGAAATGTTCTCTACCCAAGTTTACTTAATCTAGACCAATGTCTCTTGAAATAACTGTAGTGAAGGCCATTTTCAATTTCCTCTGAAATTTTCTTGAGGCGTAATTTAAAAAGAATTAAAATGGATTTCAGGAAAATTATACTAAAAAGTGACACAAACACAAGCATGGAAATTCTTAATCTCAGTTTCTGTGCTTATCCCCAAAGACTAATCTGAAGAAGTTATGAACTCTTGTTGATCCACAGTCAACATTCTGTAAGACATTAAGCTAAACTTCAACTTGTTGTTTCAATATCCAACTAGACATGGGGTACAATTCTAAATAAATGCTAAAAACTGTCATTGAGACTTGACTTGGAAGTATCTCTATCTATCTATCTATCTATCTAGTGATAAATCTTCATTAAAATAACAAACCACAGTGGGCTGGATATTATTGAATAAAGTAATAACTCTCCATGTTATAACCAAATAATGAGATTGGAGAGTCCCATCCTTAGCACTTTGCCATGTTAAGTACTCAGTGGTGGCAATAAGATGGACAGATCCAAAGTCTAATGATGGACATTTAATGCATATAAAGACCAGCTGTATGAGATAGAGAAGCCCATGTTCAAATAAAATATTTAAGGAAACTGCATTAATTATTTTTCTTGAGCCCTGTGTCTCATGGGGTTTATCCCTTTTATTTTCCAGATCAACCACCTTTTCCAAAAGATGGCCAACTCCACCACAGTGACTGAGTTTCTCCTCATGAACTTTGCTGAAGATGGCAGTTACGGCTCCTGCACTCCATGCTGTTCCTTCTGATCTACTTGGTTACCTTGTTAGGGAATCTTCTCATTGTCACTGTCACCACGCTTGACCAGAAACTTAACATGCCCATGTACTTCTTCCTCAGAAATCTGTCTGTCTTAGATATTTGCTATGTTACTGTCACTGTCCCCAATGCCTGTGTCAACTCTCTCACTGGCAACAGTGACATTTCAGTGGCTGGGTGTGCATCCCAGGTATTCCTGGTCATTTATTTTGTCTATGTGGAGGTGATGTTTCTCACCATTATGGCCCGAGACCACTATGTGGCCATTTGCCAGCCCCTCCACTACCCAGTTGTCATGAGCCACCAATGCTGTGTCCAAATGACACTCGCCTCCTTGCTCAGTGGTCTTGTCTATGCAGGTGTGCACACGGGTCAAACATTCCAGCTGACCTTCTGTCAGTCCAATGTGATCCATCAGTTCTTCTGTGATATCCCCTCTCTGCTAAGAATCTCCTGCTCTGATACCTCCAGCTATTTCCTTTTAATTCTTTTTTCTGCCATTGTGGTTGCTGGGGGCTGCTTTATCTTTATTACTATGTCATATATTCACATATTTTCCACTGTGCTAAGGTTTCCAATCAGAGAGCAAGGAAAGGTCTTTTCCACCTGTGTCCCTCACATTCTTGTGGTGTCTCTCTTTCTCAGTTCTGGTTTCTTTGTGTATGTAAGGCCTTCAGTAAACTCTGAAACAATTCAGGACATGATTCTTCCTGTTTTTTATACCATAGTTCCTCCATTCTTAAATCCTATCATCTACAGTTTGAGAAACACACAGGTAAAAGAAGCTGTGAAGAAAGTTTTGTTAAGAAACTTTCATCAACAAATGACTGGATAAAGAAGATTTGATATATTTATACAATGGAATACTATTCAGCCATAAAAATGACAACTTGATGCCATTAGCAGCAACATGGATGTACTTGGAGAATGTCATTCTAAGTGAAATAAGCCAGAAAGAGAAAGAAAAATACCATATGAGATCGCTCATATGTGGAATCTAAAAAAAAAGTAACACAAATACAAAACAGAAACAGACTCATAGACGTAGAATACAAACTTGTGTTTGCCAAGGAGGAGAAGGGTAGGAAGGGACAACCTGGGAGTTTGAAATTTGTAGATACTGACAGGTATATATAGAATAGATAGACAATATTATACTGTATAGCTCAGGGAAATATATACAAGATCTTGTGGTAGCCCATGGTGAAAAAGAATGTGACAATGAATATATGTGTGTTCTTGTATAACTGAAAAATTGTGCTCTACACTGGAAATTGACACAACATTGTAACTGACTATAACTCAATAAAATAAAATTTAAAAACAGAGAAACTTTTATTTTGGAAAATAATAAATCACATCATTTTATCCCAACATCACTGAATGAGATTCAATGTGTGTAAAATAACTTCTGTCTGGGTGTTATGTATTAGACTGCTCCCTCCAAATTCACTCTATTGAGACCTGTATAATTAATCCTATTAAATAATCATTGTGTTTTATATTACCCTTTTTATTTAATCTCTGTTAAAGCTAGCAGCTCTACTTTTAATGAATAAGTATGTTCCAAGATATATGATGTGGATCATTTTAGATTATATATGTCTGCTATTCATTAATTATTAACAATATCAATAATATCTCAAAGGAATCCTTAGCAAATCAAATATATAAGTAATTTGCAGGCTGTGCTATCTGTATTTAGACAGTGAAATTTGAAATATCTATGTAAATAACATGCTGCAGAATAACACACACGTGTGAAAAATATAAATAAATGTTGTCTATAATATACATGGAATTTGCATTAATTTTATTAATTTTTATTAAAGTTTTTGTTTCCAAACTACTCTCATTGGTTCATAACCACTTTGGTACATGCTTAGGATCAAATTATCTAAGGTAAATTGTGTAACAGAGAAAATGGGGAAGAAATAATACCTTCTAAAATTATTAAGTGGAAGAAAAATATGAATACCAGAAAATTAATTATATTTTGACATACAGTTAAAAAGTAGGAAAACATAACTATATTATTTAAAACAATTAATAAAAATTGAGAAAATATACTGGTGCACCATTCTATATTTGTCTCAATAGATTAGCTGACTCTGAGTACTTCATAGAAGTGGCATGATAGAGTATTTGCCTTTTTGTGAGAGGCTGATTTAACTTAGCATAACGTCCTTAAGTTTCACCAATGATGGAACGTATGTTACAATTGTCTTCCTATTTAAAGGTGAAAAACATTTCACTGTAAGTACGCCACATTTTCTTTATCCGTTCGTCTTTTGATGGACACTTGTGTTGCTTTTACCTTCTTGTTGGCTTCATGTTTTGAGTAACTATGCTCCAAGATTCATACTTAGAATGAACTGAGATTTTCTATGTGGCTGAGGACTTTATATTCTGAATGAAATTCAGAACCCTTCATGAAGCTTATTCTTGAGTGCTTTAAACTTGTATTGCTATCTCTCCTGTGATAATTCACCTTTGTGCATCAGAGGGATGGAATGGGGGGATTTTTCTTGTTATGTTTCATAGGAGTGTGTAGAAATATCGAATTTTTTCAGAGGGAAAGACTGAAGCAGCATTATCACAGAGAGGCTGAGAAAGGGTGCCATGATTAACATTCAGAAGATAAATCAAGAAAAAAAATCTCAAATTATTTTATTAAAATCATACAAGATTTAATGAGATTGACTCTAGGTTGTGTAGGGGTGTAGATGAGTCATTTGCAATATTTATCGTAGTAAAATTTTATTATTTATTTTCTCAAAGAATTTTTTACAGAACGACCACATAGAATTCCTCTCTACTGAGGTGAATCACTTAGACCAGTGTATCTGTAAATGGTGGTAGTGAAGACTAACAGTATATCCCTGGTTCAGTATTACCCACCTCAGATTTAGAGATAGGAAAACTGATGATATACCTGCTTTAGTAGTATTTCCCAAGGTTTACAAATTTTTATTTGAATGCACACATTGTGTAGTGAGTATTTGCTAACTCTAACATTGGTTTTCAATACATAATTATCAACTCTATTGAAATACTTAAAAAGAAACTCACAACATGCTGATGACTTTGAAATTATCAGTCTACGTACATTTTTTTCAAGATTTTTTTGTTTTATGAAATTTTATTAATAAACACATTATGAAATCCAAATCCATTTGAAAAAAACGTTCATTGTATTTCATATACAATACACCTAAATACACATACTCCCATTAGGCAAATAGGTCATTTATGTGTTAAATATTCCTGAGATTTATACAATGCAATACATTCTGGTTTTGATTCCTAGAATTAACTCAAACCAGCTTCTCAAACTTGCACTCATTATTGAGAATTAATTTTCTTACATGTAATGTGGAACCTGCCCTTTTCCCTACAGAACGACTGATGTCAAACTGAAAAAATATCAATAATAAATAAATAAATAAACAAATAAATAATAAAACAATATTGGATTCTCTAAAGAGAATTAAAAAAATATCTACTTGAATAATCTGATGGATGAGTAGACAAGAGTAAAATAAGCATCAAAATCGTCAAACAATACAGTTATTAAGCTTGATGGAAGAATAGCTGATACATGAAGATAGATTGTTAGATAGATATAAACAGATATAAGATAGACAGATCTAGACAGATAGAGAAAATGGCCAATTTCATACGCAGTGGGGAATATATATGTGTGTGTGTGTGTGTATAGCAAAAGAACATAATTTATAAATAAACATTGTATATCTTATGTTGTTAAATTTTGAATTTTCTCTCAATATCTCTTCCACTCTGTCTTTTTGTATATAAAAGGAATCAAAATTAGTAAATTTATTTTCATAACCGTAGATTCATATTGCTTATTCTGGTCTACTTAATCTGCTGGATTTATAGAGCATTGTATTAAAAATCAAATTAGTATCAATAATCTATCCAGTTCTCTTTACAATTTTGGCTGTTTTGGTTTAGCTACAACTGTATAGATATTATGAATAATTAGTAAAATAGAGGAAGTAAACAATAAGATGCTAGAGTATAGTAAGCATTGTAGTTAGAAAGGCATGAGTTCAAAGCCCAGGTATGTCCTTTTTTCCACCCTCAATGTCTTTTGGGAGATCACTGACCTCACTCAATCTTGGCATCTGAGTTTGATACAAAGCAGTAACAATGGGACCCGCCTTTTAAGATTTTTATGGATGTTAATCTACAGACATTACTTTAACTCATTTATTTTCATAGCAGCTCAAATTAACAACTAAATGTTCCACATTGTACAGTAAGTACAATTTTCAAATGGATGATGGCCAGTGATTTTGAGGGGTTTGGTTTTTGGTCAGATATCAATGAGTGTGTCTTTCAGGCCAACCATTGACCATTACAGGACTTTACTTGGTTGACCTCACCGGAAAAACATGCCATTCCCACACCAGACTTGATGCACAGTCATTACATTGCAGTCCCTGAAAAAGCTTGTGCTCAGTGACTCAGTTGGAATCTGGTTTGGCCGTGCTATCATACGTGACTACATTTTGGCTCAAATGCATTCACTTTAGACCTCTGTTACATCCGCCTTCCTTATAAGGGGGAAGAGGAGAAATCTTCAAGACACTTTACTCAAGTATCCCATACTTTCTAATCCTACTCCCCCCTTTTCTTCCTCCCCGGGTCCCAGCCAATACAGCTGCAAGAACGTTTTGTTTGGGCCCCCTGAAAAGTGGTATGACCTGCACATATGTGCTGATTCTTCTGGCCCATGACCAATGGCCACAAACATAGCACAGTCAGTGCTTTCTCTAGTTCATCCTTCATTTGTACCATCATAGGAAGTGATTAAAAGCTTAGATATTACTTTCATTACTGGCTTGTTGCTACTCAACATGTGGCCCTCAGCTTTCCTGCAGCTCAGTGGAAACTTTGACAGAGTCATCTCAATTTCTCTCAATTCAACACAACAGATACAAATAAAATTATATTTTACAAAGCCAGTGACTGAGGTCGTGTCATTTGCCCAGACCAAGGCAGACACAAGTTATCTGGGTCCCCTAAAATATATAACAGTATCATTAAGATCACAGAGATGCCCCCAATACAAACTTTGAAGGATAAAAATGCATGTACATTCCCTACTTCTATTATTTTATTAATTTATTAATTATTTACACACACTTATCTGTAACACACTTCTAGTTGGTCAGCCCTTGTCTTCTTTAATTGGGTCTCATTTTAATTGGGCCTCACCCGTGCTGTAGAGATTGTTACCAGCTTGAAATTACCCTTGGGCAACTGACCAAAATTCAATCACAAAGATTATCTTCCCAGAGGCTTTGAAGTGATGACAGCTATGTCCATATTTTCAGAGAAAGCAGAACGTGACTGGCCTACGTCCACAAAAAATCGATGCTTTTTTCATATGAAAATTTTCTCAAAACTTATCACATGGGCAAATTTGGTCAATCCATCTTAAAGACCGTGATTTGGAAAATTTAACAAAAGAAACATATGTACCCTCATAGATAAGAACATGCAGTACTCTAAAGTAAGTACTTTTTGGTCTCTACTGTTATTAATGTCTTCCTAACTTCTTTACTTTCCCATCACACTCTGTTTCTTCAGGAGATTTTTTGCTTCATTTGTGCTTTTACTATTGTTTTAGAAATGAACATTTTCAAAATTGAAAGTATGGCTAGAATATCAATGCAATGGCCCCACTTACTTTACTCTACGAAATAATAAATAACTTTTTAAAAGAGTAAGTTGACCCATTAAAAGAATAGGAGCAAGCGCAGATAATTCTTATCAAATGTCTTATAGTCTCTGCTATCATTGTGTTGACACAATAGTTACACCGGGGAGTGTGATCTGCTCATGTTTAACATCCTGCTGATAAGTGTTTCTTTATACTGTTCCTATGGATTTAAAATTCTTATTTTCAAACATCTATATTCCATATACTTGGAAAATCCTCAGAACCATGTGTACAGGATTTCCAGATGAACCTAAGGAAAAATCAACTTTAGGGTAAACAAATAATAATTTAAGACTGTTGGAATTTATCTCTTTCTTTATCTGTGCAACTAGATGGTATATATACACATCCATTGTAGACTGATTGCCAGTATCAAGATAATAGGTACATTCATCACCTCACATGGGTAACTTTTTCTTACGACAATGCTTAAGCAACTTTCAGGTATGCAAGAACATATTTTAAACTATAATCACTATGCTCTACACTAGATCTTTAGAACTAATTCTTCAGATTGAACGTTTGTACCCTTTGACCCATTTCCCTTTGCCTTCGCCCTGGCAACCACCATTCTATTGTTTCTATAAAATTTTGTTTTTAATTCGATTTTATATATGTGATAGTATACATTATTGGTATTTATTTTTCTCTGTCTTGCTTATTTCACATAGCATAATGCTCTCCAGGTTCATTCATGTCTTTGCAAATTGCAGGGTACCCTTCATGGCTGAATAATATCCCATTGTGTGTATACATACGCATACACACATGCACACAGATTTTTTTTGTTTCCTTTCTTTCCTGGTAGCACATTTAAACTGTTTTCATATCTCAATGATTGTGAATAAAGCCGCAATAAGCGTTGGCATGAGATAGATTCTTCACGATGACTGATTTCCTTTCCTTTGGGCATATTCTTAGAAGTTGGAATTTAAAATATATAATTAAAATATTATTAAACCATATGATTTTACTAAATTCTGACTTTTTTGAAAATAAAATGCATTTATATTTAACTGTTTAAAGTATGTGAGGTCTAAAATGAGAGTAAAAAAGTAGCTTGTATGTTTATTTCTTTTGTATTTTATTCTTACATGAGACTACTGCCTTAGGCTGTGAAAGCTGAATGTTCCCTATGGTACTTATGCATAAAAAATAGTCAAATAAGCAAGGAATTTTCAAGTTATAATTTTGTCACATAAATTAAAAAGTATGTCTATTAAGTTGTGTTCAAACTAGGGAAAATTTGCCAAGTGCAATTGGAAAGAGAAATAGTAGGGGACATTGTCTTTTTAGTTCTATGTCACTTTAACAAGTTTTAAAAATATATCTTAATTTTTCATTTAATATTTTGGAAAAGAGAGAAGTCTTATGAATTCCCTACTACTATTTTTTTTAGGATCTACCATTTTTTAATTTAATTTTATTGAATTATATTCAGTTTACAATGTTGTGTCAATTTCCAGTGTAGCGCACAATTTTTCAGTTTTCCTTGAATATACACATATTCATTGCCACATTCTTTTTCACCGTGAGCTACCACAAGATCTTGTATATATTTCCCTGTGCTGTACAGTATAATCTTACTTATCTATTCTGTATATACCTGTCAGTATCAACAAATTTCAAACTCCCATGCTGTCCCTTCCCACCCCCCCGTCCTGTGGCAACCTCAACTTTGTATTCTATGTCTATGAGTCTGCTTCTGTTTTGTACTTTTCTCTTGTCTCCCTCTCTTTCTTTCTCTCTTTCTTTCTTTCTTCTTCTTCTTTTTTCTTTTTTGTTTAGATTCCACATATGAGCGATCTCATATTATATTTTCCTTTCTTTTACTTCGTTTAGAATGACATTCTCCAAGGACATAGGATCCATTATTTTTTAATTTTAGATATTCATTTTTGTTTTTAAGTATTATATTTTACCATCATTGGAATCAAGCACCTAACATAAGATGATAGTTTCTTTCTTTAACCAAAATCCCAGCATCTGGAAAAATTTTTAAATGGTTATGGGTAATTTGTTTTAAAAAATATTGCTATTTGCAGCAACATGGATGCTCCTAGAGAATGTCATTCTAAGTGAAGTAAGCCAGAAAGAGAAAGAAAAATACCATATGAGATCGCTCATATGTGGAATCTAAAAAACAAAAACAAACAAACAAACAAAAACAAAGCATAAATACAGGACAGAAATGGACTCATGGACAGAGAATACAGACTTGTGGTTACTGGGGTGGGGGGCGGGGTAGAGGGTGGGAAGGGATAGACTGGGATTTCAAAATTGTAGAACAGATAAACAAGATTACACTGTATAGCACAGGGAAATATACACAAAATGTTATGATAAATCACAGAGAAAAAAATGTGACAATGAGTGTGTATATGTCCATGTATGACTGAAAAATTGTACTGAACGCTGGAATTTGACACAACACTGTAAAATGATTATGAATCAATAAAAATGTTTAAAAAAAATAAAAAAATAAAAAAATAAAAAAATAAATAAAAAATATTGCTAGACGAAGACCCTAGCTTATACTTGTCACATGTTGGCATGAGTTTGATTATTTTAGACACTATGCAATTTATTAATTTAAGGTAATTAAGAAAAAATATAATTCCTTTGAGAGCTAGTTATCTGTGCAATACAGCATTAGAAGAATGTCAGTAGTCAATCAGTTATCTTTAAATGCACCTTTTTAGTAACTTAGATGTATGCACTCATGACTGAAACTATAAAAAGTTCTGAGTGTATTTTGAAATTGAGAAGGTGGCAGAGGTGAGAGCTTTGATATTACATAGGGGACAAGTGGAGAATGGAACTTTATATAAGATTCTCTATACATTTTTACAAAAGCACTTAAATTTCACACTTTTGCTGTGCAAAGTAATAGATAAATACTTGGGACTGGCCAAGAAAAATACAACCTTGGAAAAAACATGTATTTTCTGTTATGCCCTAGAAACACTGATGAGAAAGTGTCTTCTGTGTGGGAGATTTTAGTTAATGTGTGAAGATGCTGAAGAGGAAAAAGTTTTTGGACTGCAGAAGAAACAGACTCCTCACAGACCCATAATTCCTCAAAAATGTTTCAGAAATGATATGTGCAGAACTAAAATTTTACTAGAAAGTACAGGTAATACTTTTAAAATAAATGATCACAACTGAAATGGGAAAAAAAGCAATGAAAAAAAATCAACAAGACCAAGACACACCACTTTGCAGACAGAAACAGAAGTCACCATTAGGTAAAAGGGCTGAGATCAAATCTTCATTAGCAACTGTTCATATTAATGATGATATTTAAATTTTGTGGTAAAATATATTTCTCTATGGACATTTTACCAAATAATCATGTGTATTACTGTTATTTACATGGTGATACTAAATTGGCAGCAAATGTGGCATTCAGGCACAGAAGAGAAGGAATTAAATCACAGAGTATTAATAAATAGTAAAATAATAATTTGCTAGGAATAAACAAGTATAAATGATAAGGAACTTGTGCTTAGAATGTGAAACTTTCAGATTATTGTTTTGCAGGAGGAAACCTTTTTGTTTCCAAAATTAAGTGTAACTTTAAATAGCAAATGTATCTGTAGAAGAAATTGAATTTGTTGATGGAAATTACATTCTGAAGATACACACAGAAAAGTAACTCTAGTTATTTTATTACAACCATATAAGATTTAAAAATACTCAAATTTAGAATAGGAGTGTAGACATAATCATCTATGAAATACCTAATAATAAAATTTAGTACTTATTTCTTCACATAACCACATAAGAAATCTTCTCTACCCAAGTTTACGTCACTGAGACCAGTGCCTCTTGAAATAACTGTAGTGAAGACCATTTTCAATATCCTCTGAAATCTTCTTGAGTAACAATACTTTGAAAGAATTCAAATACATTTATAGCAAAATAACACTTTAAAATGACACTCAAAATCTAAATGTGGAAATTCTTAATCTCAACTTTTGTGTTTATCGCTAAAGACTGATTTGAAGAGTTTATGGCATCTTGTTGATCCACAGCCAGCACATTGTAGAAGGTCAAGATGAAATTCAACTGTGGGTCAGTATCCAACTAGACATGGGATACAACTCCAAATCAAAAATAAAAACTGTCTTTGAGAACTGACTCTGAATTATCTCTACTTATCTATCTATCTATCTATCTATCTATCTATCTATCTATCTATCTATCTATCTATGTACAAAGTGATAAATCTTCATTAACATAATGAATCTCAGAGGGCTGGATATTACTGAAAAAATAATAACTCTACATGTTGTAACCAAATAATGAGATTGGAGAGTCCCATTCTTAGCACTTTGCAATGTTAACTACTCAGTGATGACAATAAGATGGACAGATCAAAAGTCTTAATGGTGGACATTTAATGCATATAAAGACCAGCTGTATGAGATAGAGAAGCCCATGTTCAAATAAAATATTTAAGGAAACTGCATTAATTATTTTTCTTGAGCCCTGTGTCTCATGGGGTTTATCCCTTTTATTTTCCAGATCAACCACCTTTTCCAAAAGATGGCCAACTCCACCACAGTGACTGAGTTTCTCCTCATGAACTTTGCTGAAGATGGCAGTTACGGCTCCTGCACTCCATGCTGTTCCTTCTGATCTACTTGGTTACCTTGTTAGGGAATCTTCTCATTGTCACTGTCACCACGCTTGACCAGAAACTTAACATGCCCATGTACTTCTTCCTCAGAAATCTGTCTGTCTTAGATATGTGCTATGTTACTGTCACTGTCCCCAATGCCTGTGTCAACTCTCTCACTGGCAACAGCGCCATTTCAGTGGCTGGGTGTGCAACCCAGGTTTTCCTGGTCATTTACTTTGCCTATGTGGAGCTGGTGTTCCTCACCATTATGGCCCGAGACCGCTACGTGGCCATCTGCCAGCCCCTCCACTACCCAGTTGTCATGAGCCACCAATGCTGTGTCCAAACGACACTCGCCTCCTTGCTCAGTGGTCTTGTCTGTGCAGGTGTGCACACAGGTCAAACATTCCAGCTGACCTTCTGTCAGTCCAATGTGATCCGTCAGTTCTTCTGTGATGTCCCCTCTCTGCTGAGGCTCTCCTGCTCTGATACCTCCAGCTATTTCCTTTTAATTCTTTTTTCTGCCATTGTGGTTACTGGGGGCTGCCTTATCTTTATTACTATGTCATATATTCACATATTTTCCACTGTGCTAAGGTTTCCAATCAGAGAGCAAGGAAAGGTCTTTTCCACCTGTGTCCCTCACATTCTTGTGGTGTCTCTCTTTCTCAGCTCTATTCTCTCTGTGTACCTAAAGCCTTCGGTAAACTCTGAAACAATTCAGGACATGATTCTTCCTGTTTTTTATACCATAGTTCCTCCATTCTTAAATCCTATCATCTACAGTTTGAGAAACACACAGGTAAAAGAAGCTGTGAAGAAAGTTACATTAAGAAACTTTTATTCTGGAAAATAATAAAAAAGTCCATTCCAAGTTTATCCCTGAATTTGATCCACACTTCTATAATTAACTTTATGTCTGGGTTTTAGGTATTGGAAAGCTCACCCAAATTCACTCCATTGAGACCTGTATAATTAATCTTTTAAAATAATCATTGTGTTTTCTATTGCAGAATATTTAAGACTCTTTCTATATGCATAGTTCCTCTCACCCTTTGCCTTTCTTCTCTAGTAGTTGTTAAAGACAGAGGGAGAGTTGTTTGGTTAATTACAATTTCTTCTCAGCATCTTGAAGATATAATTACATAACCAGGACATTTTTTACTCTTTAATTAAGGCATATTATAAATAATAGAAAATGTACTATTTGAACCATTTCAAAGTGCACAATTGAATGGTGTTAAAAACATCCACACTGTTGTGAAGCCATCATCACAATCCATCTCCCAAACTCTTTTCATCTTGCAAAACCGACACATCGGACCCATAAAACAACCCTCAGTTTCTCTTGGCCCTTGTCCATGGCAACAATCAATCTAATTTCTGTAACTAAATGTTTTAACTCTCTTCGCACCTGACACAAATGGAATAAAATAACATCTGTCCTTTTGTACCTGGCCTATTTTATTTTGCTTAATGTCTTCAGAGTTCATCTATGTTGTAGCATGTATCAAACTTCACTTCTGTTTAAGGCTGTATAATGTTTCATTGTAATTATCAAAAGTTCTTTATCCATTCACATGTCATGGATGCTTGAGTTGATTCCAACTTTTTACTTTTCTGGACAATGCTGCTATAAACATCAGTGTAGAAACACCTCTCCAAGACTCTGCTTTCAACTCTTTTTGAGTGTATACCCAGATGTGGAATTGATGGATCTTATAGTAATTCTATCATGAACTGTTTGAAAAACCAATATATTATTCTTCATGATTGTTCTGCCATTTTAATTTTCACCAGCAAAGCAGGAGGGTTCCAATTTCTCCATATATTTGTCAGCATTTATTTTATCCTTATATTTTGTTTATTTTTAAATGGAAGTATAGTTGATTTATAATATTACATTAGTTTAAGGTGTACAACATAGTAATTCAGTATTTTTATATATTATACTCCATTTAATATTATTGCACATATTGGCTGCATTCTGTATGCTGTAAAATATTGTATCTCACTTACTTTGTACTTTGTAGTTCGTACCTCTTAAACACATACCACAACTTGCTTTTCCCCTATCCCTCTTCCCACTGCCAATCACTAGTTTCTTTTCTATGCCTGTGAATCTGTTTCTGCTTAATTATATTTATCCACTTGTTTTATTTTTTAAATTTCACATATAAATGATAACATGTACTTGTTTTTCTCTGATATATTCCACTAAACATAATACTCTCAAGAGCCATTCGTGTTGTTGCAAATGGCAAAATTTAATTCTCTTTATGGCTGAGTAATATTCTAGTGTCTCTGTATATATACATATACATCCTGCATCTTTTTTATCCATCCATTTATTGATGGACACTTAGGTTGCTTCCAAATCCTGGATATGGTAAATAATCGTGCTATGAACATTGGGATGCATTAACCTTTCAAATAAGTGCTTCCTTTTCTTCAGATTCCACCTAGGATTGGAATTGATGGATCATGTGGTAGTTTTTATTTTTAGTTTTTGAGGAACGTCCATACTGTTTTCCAAACTGTGCCAGTTTATGAATTCACCAAGAGTGTACTAAGGTTCCCTTTACTCCATATCTTTGGCTAATATTTGCTACTTGTCATTTTTTTTCCTTTTCTAGTTTTATTAGGTAGAAATATTACAGTTCAACTGCACATACACATTGTATTGCATGTAAATACATATATACAATATACTGCACATATTTTTAGTTTACATATATGTACTGATTATTGTTTCTAAGAACAGATTAGAGTGTTAGCTTTTTAAACTTACACAGTTATCAAAGGAATAAAGCCAACTACAAAATAAGAATCAGCAGGATTTGGTAATCCAGTCATAAAGGACAGTCAGATGTGCTTACACATATTCAAGAAATCAATCATCTTAGTTATAAATAATAAGTAGTTCATTTATGTCATTATTATTGTTATTATTTTTTAAATTCCTCATATAAATGATATTATATGGCATTTTACTTTCTCTTTCCAGCCCACTTCACTTAGAATGACAACCTTCAGGTTCATCCATATTGCTGCAAATGGCATTATTTTATTTTTTTTATGGCTGAGTAGTGTTCCATTGTATATATGTGCCACATCTTCTTTATCCAGTCATCTGTTGATGGGCATATGGGTTGTTTCCATGTCTTAGCTATCGTAAATAGTGCTGCTATGAATGTTGGGTTGCATGTGTCTTTTTGAGTTTTATTTTCTCCGGATATATGCCCAGGAGTGGGATTGCTGGATCATATGATAAGTCTATTTTCAGTTTTTTAAGGAACCTCCATACTGTCCTCCATAGTGACTGCACCAATATACACTCCCACCCACAATGCTGAAGGGTTCCCTTTTCTCCACACCCTCTCCAGCATCTACCATTTGTAGACTTTTCAATGGTGGCCATTCTGGCTGATGTGAGGTGACACCTCATTGTAGTTTTGATCTGCATTTCTCTGACAATTAGCGATGCCGAGCATTTTTTCATGTGCCTATTGGCCATTTGTATGTCTTCATTGGAGATTTGCTTGTTTATGTCTTCTGCCCATTTTTGGATTGGGTTGCTTGTTTCTTTGATATTAAGGTGTACGAGCTATTTGTATATTTTGGAAATTAGTCCCTTGTCAGTGACATCATTTGCAAATATTTTCTCCTATTCTGTAGGTTGTCTTTTTGTTTTGCTTATGGTACACTTATCTGTGCAAAAGCTTTTAAGTTTAATCAGATCCCATTTGTTAATTTTTGCTTTTATTTCCAATGCTCCAGGAGCTGGTTCAAAAAATATATTGCTGTAATGTATGTCCACAAGTGTTCTGCCTATGTTTTCCTGTAGGAGTTTTATAGTATCTGGTCTTACATTTAGATCTTTAATCTATTTTGAGTTTATTTTTGTGTATGGTGTCAGAGAATGTTCTAATTAAAGTCTTTTACAGGTAGCTGTCCAGTTTCCCCAGCACCACTTATTGAAGAGACTGTCTTTTCTCCATTGTACATTCTTGCCTCCTTTGTCATAGATTAATTAATCATATGTATGTGGATTTATTTCTGGACTTTCTATCAACTTGTGGTCATTTTTAAGATAGTCACTATGTCAGGTGTGAGGTGACATCTCATTGTGGTTTTGATTGCATTCCTCTGATGATTAGCTACATTGAGCATCTTTTCATGTACCTGTTGACCATAGGTGTATCTTCTTTGGAAAATTGTTTATTGGGGTCTTCTGCCCATCTTTTTACAGGGTTGTTTGTATTTGTGATATTAAGTAGTCTGAGGTGTTTATTTATTTTGAATATTAATCCCTTATCAGATGTAAAATTTGCAGTTATTTTCTGTCATCCAGTAAGCTGTCTTTTCTGTTTTGTCATTGGTTTCTTTTGCTGTGTAAAATCTTTTAAGTTTAATTGGGTCCCATTTGCATATTTTGCTTCTGTTGCCTTTGCCTGAGGAGACTGATGGGAAAAAAATTGCTACAAGTTATGTGAAAGGATGTTCTGCCTTTGTTCTCTCCTAGGAGTTTTGTAGTTTCCAGCCTTACATGTAGGTCTTCTTTAGTCTTCCTCCTCCTCCTCCTCCTCCTCTTTCTTCTTCTTCTTCCTCTTCCTCTTCTTCCCTCTTCCTTCTTCTTTCTTCCATCTTCCTTCTTTGATTTCATTGTTGACCTATTGGTTTTTTAGTAGTATGCTGTTTAGTCTCCATGCAGTTTTTCTGTTCTCATTTTTCCCCCTGTGGTTGAATTCTAGTTTCGTATCATTGTGGTTAGGAAGATACTTAAAGTAATTTCTAGTCTCTTAAATTTATTGAGGCTTCTTTTGTGTCTGAGGATGTGATCTATCCTAAAGACTATTCTATGTGCACTTGAAAGGAATTTATATTATGTTTCTGGACAATGTAATGTCTTAAAAATATCAATTAAGTCCAAGTGTTCTATTGTGTCATTTAGCATATCCATTGCCTTATTGATTTTATGCCTGGAATATCTCTCAAATGATGTTCGTGGGTGTTAAAGTCTACTAATATTATGTTTCCATCAATTTCTCCCTTTAGGTCTGTTAGCATTTTTTATATATTTAGATGCTCCTATATTGGTTGCATGTACGTTGACTAGTGTAATATCCTCTTTTTTTTTTTTTTGATCACTATATAGTGTCCTTCTTTATGTTTCTTTTTGGCCTTTGTTTTAAAGTCTATTTTGTCTGATATGAGTATTGCTAACCCTGCTTTCCTATCATTTTTATTTGAATGAAATATCTTTTTACATCCTCTCACTTTCAACCCATGTATCTTTCACCCTAAAGGAGTCTCTTGTAGGCAACATATTGTAGAGTCTTGTTTTATTTTCCAATCTGCCACTTTATATCTTTTGTCTGGAGAATTTAGTCCATGGACATTTACAGTAATTATTGATAGATGTGTGTTTATTGCCATTTTGATCTTTGTTTTTCAGTTCATTTGGTATTTCTTCTTTGTTCCTTTGTTTTTCTTTTTTGTTTTTCTTTTTGTCATTTGATAATTTTCTTTTGTATTCGCTTGGTTTCTTTTTGGTTTTTGTGACTCTGCTGTATGTTTTTTATTTGTGGTTACCCTGTCCACTTTCCTTATAATGATATTGTTCACATATGTGTTGTTTACAAATGGATAACTGCCAGTGATTTTGAGGAGCCTGGCTTTTGTTCAAATATCTACATGTGGTCCTTCCATTTGACCACTGACCATTACAGGATTTTACTTGTCAGACCTCTTAGGGAATATTTGTCATCCCCATACCAGACTTGATCCACAGTCACTATATTATAGTCTCAAAAATACTTGTGACTTAGGTGGAGTAGAGTTTAGCTGTACATTTTGACCCAAATGCCTTTATTTTGAGATCTCTGTTCCTGGGGTTCAACTGAGTAGTTCCTCATGGACCTCTGCCAAGTCTACACTATGAAGAGGAAGGAGGAATCTTGAAGATACTTTTCTCTGCTCTAAGTATCCCATACTTTCTAATCCTGCTCCTCCCTTTTCTCCCTCTTCCTGCAAGAACATTTTATTTGGGTTCCCTGAGAAGTGATAACCTCCACATATGCACTGATTCTTCTGGCCCTTGACTAGTAGGCCTGTCCGTGCATAAAAATAGAACAGGGAGGAGCTGGTGCATTCTCTAGTTTATCCTTTATTTGTGCCATCAAAGAAAGACTTACCTTTTATTTTCATATCTGGCTTGTTGCTTTAATCTACTACTCAAAATTTGACACCTCAGCTCTCTTTCCAGCAAAATGGAAACTTTGACACCATCATTTCAATTTCTCTCAGTTGAAGATGGCAGATATAAATACCTATCTTTTCCAGAAGCTATGATAGAGGTCATGTCATTTGCCTAGACCAAGGTAGACATAAGTCCTCTGGGCTCCTTAAAATCAATAAATTACCAGTATCGTTTTGAGAAAAATAACACCAAATACTGAATACCAGATAATAAATATTATAATAACAATAATAGATTTTTCTATGGTATAAATAATTATGAAAATGGCAAATTCAGAAAAAATGTATTTTCTACACAGACAAAAGCAAAAGAAATTCACTGATAAGCATATCGTATTAAGTTAACTACGCACAACCTAAGGACTGAATAGGAAATTGCAAAAAAGTACTGAAAAGTACTCAACCATTAGTACACCGAGGCGGTGGGGGCTACGTTTAAAGTCATATGCAGGAATATTTTAGTTAATAAATTCACAAAGTTTACAAGAAGCAGGAAAGTAGCATTTACACATAAATTCAAATAGTGTAAAGATCAGAATAATTGTTTAAAATTTTTTGGAAATTTTATCACTATTTGTGTCACATGGAATTCTGATAAGTCTTCAATAGCACAGCAACGTGCCCCGACTTCCTTGGTGGAAAGCTTTTTCTTAGGTAACCTCACTTTCCACCTGGGCATTTCCTATCTGCTGTATCCCTTTGTTGAAATCTGATTCTGCAACACTAACCAACACTAACTCCAATGCTAACGTCCTCACAAACTTTTGGTAATTCCTTGAAGGGGGGAAAAATTGCGTTAGACTTTAATGTGAACTAGAAATTTTCAAAAAAGGAAGGAAGGAAGACTTGATTGGAATTGTGTAAGAATCAGAAAACGACAGTCCTGGATTGGTGGAAACAGCAAGATGGGGATTTTCAGGTGAGGATCGGATGAATCAGGTAATAAAATTTATGTTGATGTTTTCAACCGAAAAGTTGATGAATCTCATAAATTTATGTAAAAATACAATCAAACAAAACAATTCCATAAGCAGGAGACTCCTGGAGAAATTAGACTATGCAATTAAAAAGAATATATAGTACAAATTCATTCCCATATAGATAGTAAGGGTAATTTTTGCTCTTGGTGTCAGGACTGAATACATGGGCATACAGTTTTGGTTCTCATTCTCAAACTAGTTGATTTTATTTTTTCAAATATTGCTAGAAAGTTAACTTCACAGCAATATGTCTTTGTGTTCATACCCATAGTCTATTTTTATTATATCAAATAAGTTGATGTTATGTATTTCATGTTCAAGTGCATTCCTCATATATATAGTTCTAAATAAAGAGTAGTTTTGTATTATATTTTCTTAATATAACATTTGACAGAATGTCCAGTGACTACTAAATTGTTATGTAATATTGGATCATTGCATTCTTCCACTCCGTAGACCTGATTCATTGTCTTCAAAGTGTAATAATTAATTTCAATAATCCACATGATACCAAAACTCAGATTCTAAGTAAAATAACGTTGAATTCCAGGAACCAAGCTAGACTCTATATTTTATCTCTCAGTATCCTTCTAGCCCTTATGTCTCTAAATATAATTCCAGACTAGACGCAATCCCCACGGAGCTCTCTTTCTACAAGCGACTAATGCAATTAAGATAAAATTGGCTTTGACTCCCCATATTACATTCTGTAGGGTATAAACTTGGAATGAGCCCCCTGGGTTAGGTAAAAAAAATCCAGTGTGTTTCATGTCTCTTAAGAATATTTTTGATTCTTAAAATATTATCTCAAATGTTACTCCTTAACAAAATATTACACACTTTACTCTCAGGCTATAAATTCTTTCTGGATATTCTTTCTGAAGATTGTGTTCTCAGGGACTTTTTCCAGTCAGGGGCTTCTTTCGGGAAGAACTTTAAACTCTTTATTTATAAATCTCATCGCTGTATGCATACTCCTTAACTCTTCTCCTTTACTTGCTGTTTCATAATATTTTCAACAAGACTGTTAATATAAGTTCAAACTCAAAAGTCAAAATCATAATGTTAAAAATTTGAGCTCAACTAAGATTATATCCAAGAGGTAAAAAACTGCTCTTTGCTCATGGACTTTTCTGAGTTGGAAAACTCAAGGTGCGTAGTATCTTTCAGTTCTTTTCCTGCTTTGATACTTTTGTATGGCACTGTTTCAAGTTGCTTTGGGTAACAATTCTTTGGTTTTCACGATGATGCCTAGAATAGAAACTACTCTTTTTACATTCCTTAGTGATACTGAACATAATGATTAAAGGGGGTACTTAAGCATTTCTATTGCTAAGCGCAAGATCAACAACTGTGTGTCTCAAATATTTTCGTTATTTTCTAGTTTGAGACCCCATGACTACTGACGAGAATAAAGAAGTTAATTCCACCAAAACGTTAAGTAACTATGAGATTGGACAGTGTGAGGATTTCTGTTTCTTCTGGCTAAACATGATGCTAAGGGGACTGTTTAGTTATTGTGTTGCTGTTTATTGGCATTCTTTTCTGATTCTCTTTATTCAGTCAATCTCTCGAACCTGGTAGAGTGAAAGAACCAGAAAGATACAAGGGGCAATTTAGAACACTGGAAAGTTCAGCCCACTGTGTTCATTTGATGGGTAGAAATGATTAGTTCTTGGCATGGTTGTGAAGATTCTCAAAGCCCTTAAATTTGAACCCTTTGTTATTATTAATCACCCAATAATGCCAGGAAACCTCCCGTGTCTTTGGTGCTTCTCTTGTGAGTACGCTCTTAGATACATAGATCAATTTTAGTCTTATTCAACAGTCTTCAGAGAGTGAACAGTGCAGTGTGTGAATGTCCAGGCTTTAGAAAATCTGGAAGGATTCACACCCTGGCTCCACTGTTCACTTACTTTCTGACATTTGGCAAATTAAAAAGCCATTTTGCCAATATGTTTTCCCTCTAAAAAAAGACTTCATTATTGTTTTCTTTGGAGAGTTTTGAATATTAATCAAGTTGATACACACAAGGTGCTTGAAATAATATCTAGAAAATTATAAATGATTATGTAGAATCTTAAATAAAATTGTGAAAATAGTAACTCAAATTATTTTCTTGGTCTGTCATTCAGACAATCCAATTCATGGGCTCATCAAAACTTTGTAGATCTTATTATACATTGTCAAATAAAAATTACGCCTCCATATTGTCTCACATATTTTATGATATGGGACCATGCATAACTAAAATTGGAAAACTAAGAGAGATATTTGTTAATTTGTGTCTATCCAACAATTTCATTTTAATAAACTGAACAGAAATAAAATATAAACTCAATCTATGAAGCTACACAATATTTAGCTCTAAACAAAGATTCTCACAGTGTTTTTCTTCTGCCTAGTCCCAGAGAGAAGATTATCATGGCCAATGTCAGCATGTCCATCACTGAATTCGTCCTCATGGGATTTTCAGATAGCCGGGAGGGGCAAGTCCTCCATGTCATTCTGTTCTTATTCATCTACCTGGCAGCTCTGGTTGGCAATCTTCTCATTGTTCTTCTTACTACTTTGGATCAGCACCTCCACAGTCCTATGCACTTTTTTCTGAAGACACTGTCACTGTTAGATGTCTGTTTCATCTCTGTCACAGTTCCCAAGGCCATCATTCAGTCTTTGACCCAAAATAGTTCCATATCTTTCCTTGGGTGTGTGGCACAAGTTTTTCTGGTTGTTTTGTTTGCATGTGCAGAGTTGACATTGCTCACAGTGATGTCTTATGACCGATATGTGGCTATTTGCCGCCCCCTACATTATCAGGTTGTCATGAAGAAAGCAGCCTGTGAGCAGATGTTGGCTGCTTCATGGCTCAGCGGGATTGCCTCTGGGCTCCTGAATACATCTGTGACCTTCTCATTACCATTCTGTAGGTCAAATTTTGTCCATCAGTTCTTCTGTGAGATTCCTTCATTGCTCAAACTTTCCTGCTCAGAGAAGTTCGTTGCTGAGATTGGAGCCATCATTGTCACAACATCCTTGGGGATCGTGTGTTTTATTTCAATCCTGGTTTCTTATATCCACATCTTCTCCACAGTTATGAGCATTCCATCCGTGAAAGGCAGGTCAAAAGCTTTCTCAACATGCATTCCTCATCTTGTGGTTGTTACTGTTTTCCTCAATACAGGGTCCATTGCCTACCTAAAGCCAGTGTCAGAGTCTCCTTCTGTTTCAGACCTGATGGTGTCTGTCTTCTACACCGTGGTACCACCAACTCTGAATCCCATCATTTACAGCCTGAAGAACCAGGATATAAAAGCTGCTTTCTGGAAAATGCTGAGAAAGACCATATTTAAATACAATGATGGCAACAAAAATAACAACAACAACAAAGGCATAGATACTTCATTTAATTCAGACAAACATGAAGTCAAACTAGTTAATTGTAACAGGCTTCCTGCTATTTAAACAAGGTAAACCACCTAAATGTTTATAAACAACTCACTGGATAAAGAAGCTGTGGTGTATTTATACAATGGAATACTATTCACTCACAAAAAAGAATAAAATAATGTCATTTGCAACAACATGAATGACGGACAGATCATCTCTCTGAGAGAAATAAGCCAGAAAGAGAAAGAAAAATACCATATGAGATCACACATATGTGGAATATATAAAAAAAAAGGACAGTATGAACTCATCTACAAAACAGAAACAGACTTGCAGACTTAGTGAAGAATCTTATGGTTACTGGGGAAAAGGGGTGGGAAGGGATAAATTTGGGAGTTTGAGATTTACCAATGTTAGCCACTATATATATAAATAGATTTTTAAAAGTTTCCTTTGTATAGCACAGGGAACTATGTTTAATATCTTGTGACAGCCTTTAATGAAAAAAATATGAAAATAAATATATGTATGTATATACATGACTGGGACATTGTACTGAACACTGAAATTGACATAGTGTAATTGGCTCTAGTTCAATTAAAAAAAATAACAAAATCAATTACAAAAGATAAATAACTTCACTGTATAATAATAAAAGTGTAAAATTATAAGGAGGCTACAATACTTGCATATGTGTGTGCATGCAACATTGGAACACCAAAATATATAAGGTGAATTTTAGCAGATCTACAGTGGAATATAGATAGCAATAGAATAATAGCATGGGACTTCAGTATTTCACTTTTAACAATGGGTGTGTGATTGATCCAGAAAGAAAAAAAATAAGGAAATAGGAGATCTGAATAACATTTAAACCAAATGGACCTAGAAGACATAGAGATTAACATTCTACTGAACAGCAGGGTACATATTCTTCTCAAGCACGAACATTACATTATCCAGGAGAAACCATATAACAGTCCACGATAAAAGCATTAACAAATTTAAGAAGACTGCAATATTGTCAAGCATCAATTCTGAACACAATAATACAAAACTAGAAATCAGCAACAGAAGGAAACTGGAAAAATTCACAGATACATAAAAATACCACCCTCCTAAACAGCCAATGGGTCAGAGAATAGATCAGAAGGGAAATTTAACTAAATAAACAAATAAATAAACAAACACACACACACACATATCTTGAGACAAACAGAAAATAAAATACAAGATAACAAAATTATGGGATGTATCAAAACCTGTTCTAACAGGGAAGTTTATAGTAATACACTTCTACATAAGAAAAAAGATAGATTTCAAATAAGAATCGAACTTTGTATCTCACGAAACTAGAAAGAGAATTAAAAAAAACAAAGCTTAAAGTTCCAAAAGGAAGCAAACCAAAAAGATCAGAGCAGAAATAAGTAAAATAGGCATGAAGGGAAAATAGAAAAGATCAGTGAAACCAAGATTTGATTTTTTTGAAAAGATAAATAAAATGGACAAGATTTAACTAGACTACCTAAGAAAAAGAGACTGAGAAGATTCAAATAAGTAAAATTTTAAAATGAAAGAGAATGAATTATACAAAGAGTCATAAGAAAACTACTATGAATATTAATATGATTAAATACTGGGCAAACTACAATAAATTGATACATTCCTAGAAACATACAGTGTGCAAAAATAAAATCATAAAAAATGGAAAATCTGTCCAGAACAGGAGAGGGGAATGATTCTGTGATAACAATCCTCTCCAAAAAGAAAAATTAAAGATCATATGGCTTCACTGGTAAAATCTAACAAACAAAAGAAGATACAATAGTACTATTTTTCAAAATATTCTAAATTTTTCAAGTGGTGAGAACATTTCAAAATTCTTTTATTCAATTATTTTATTTTATTTTATTTTATTATTTTATTTTATTCTATTTTATTTTATTTTATTTTTTCTGATAACAAAACTAGACAAGGATAATACAAAATTATAGGCCAATATGCTGGGTCATCTCAATAGCAAGTTAGCAAACCAAATTCAAGAACACATTAGGAAGATCATGCTCTGTGATCAGTTGTAATTTATCCCTGGGATGCAAGGATGCTTCAGCATAAGAAAATCAATAAATGCTATGCACCGCATTTACAAAATGAGGGATAAAGTCTATGATCACTTCAACACATAAAGAAAGCACATGTGACAAAATTCATCTTCATTTCATGGTAAAAATACTCAACAAATTCAATATACAAGTTATGTACCGCAACATAATAAAGGCCATTTATGCAGACCCACAGCTGACATCATGCTTAATGGTGTAAAGCTGAAAGATTTTCTTCTGAGATCATGCAAAACACAAGCTTTCTCACTCTAGCCCAGTATTGCAGTCCGAACCAGAGTAATTAGGCAAGAGAAAAAAATAAAACATACCCATATTGGGAAGGAAGAAGTATAATTGTCTCAGTTTGCAGATTATATGTATAAAATCCTACATACTCCTCTAAAAAAATGGTTTAAAATAATACACATGCTAAATAAAGTTGCGGGATACAAAATCAACATACAGAAATCACTAACAAAGTAAAAAGTTAAGTAAACCATTTTATTTACAATAGCTATAAAAAAGAATAAAATACTTAGGAATGAATTTAACTGAAGAGGTGAAAAGTATACTAAAAACCATAAAATATTGATGAAACATATGGAAGAAGACCCCAATAAAAAAATATCCCACACTCATAAATGGAAAGGATTAATATTATTTGGATATTGATGGCACCAAAAGTGATTTGCAAATTTAAAGCAATTCTTATCAAAAGTCCAATGGCATTTTCAAAGAAGTTTTTTAAAATCTAAAATGTGTAACCTTAAGAGACTCCAAACAGCTAAAAAAATTGAGCAAGAAGAACAAAGTTCGAGGCAATATACTTCCTAATTTCATATTATATTACAAAGTAATAAAATCAAGACAGATGCATAGATCAAGGGAACAGACTAGAGAACCAGCAAGTAAACTTTCACCGAAAGTAGTTTTTGACAAAAATGCCAATAATAAACTGGGAGGAAAGGATATTTCTTTTTCATTTAATGATATTGGAAAAAGGACACCGAAAACCACAAGAATAAAATAAAATTAATTAATTAAATAAAATTAAAGTACATAAACAAAACAAACAAACAAATAACCTTCAAGCATAAGACTCCTAGATTTGAACAGAGGAAAACTTCTTGACATTGGCCATGACAACTTTTTTTTTTTTGGATTTGGCATTAAAAAGCACAGGCAACGCAATTCAAAATTAGTAATTGTGACTGTGCAAATCTAACAAAGTATCGCATAGCAAGTGAAACAATCAACAAAATTAAGAAGGAATTTATGGAATGGGAAAAGTGTTTGTAAACCTTGTATCTGATAAAAGGTAAATATGCTGTAAATTAATGGAGTTCATAAATGTAAAAATGAACAGAGGAGCTGAATAGACATTTTCCAAAGACATAGAAATAACCCTCAGTTACATGAAAAGGTGTTTAACATCACTAATTATCACTAAATGCAAATCAAAAGTACAATCAGTTCACCTCACATATGTTAGATGTGAAGAAAAGGAACTGTTGTTGGGAATAGGACTTAGTACAGTGAAAAAGAGTACAGAGGTTCCTCAGAATTTTAAAAATAGAACTACTGTGTGATCCAGAAATCCCACGTCTCAGTATGTATCCAAGTAAATAAAAACAAGGTGTCAAAGAAATTGCTACACTTCATGTTTATTGCAGCATTATTCACAATAGCCAAAATACGAAAAAAGTGGTGTCCATCAAGAGACGAATGGATAGAGAAAATGTGAAATGGAAATAGGTAGGAGAATATTATGCAGCCACAAAAAGGGATCAAGTCCTGCCATTTGCAGCAATTGGATAGAACTTGAGGGCATTATGCTAGATGTAATGTCAGAGAGAGAAAGACAAAATACTGTGTGATATCACTTATATGTGAGATCTAAAAAAGCCAAAATCATGGAACCAAGAGTAGAATGGCAGTTACCAGGGGCTGGGGGTGGGAGTTATGGGGAGCTGTTGGCCAAAGAAAACAAGCTTACAGTTAGAGAATAAAGAAATTCTGAGGATCTAATGCATAGCCTTATGATTATAGTTAACAGTTATGGATTATATATGTGAAATTTGTTAGGAGAGTAAAACTTCACTGTTCTCATCACAAAAAAGAAATGGTCACAGAATCGTAATTATAGGATATGATGGAAGTGTTAACTAAAGCTACATTGTTAATCATTTTGCAATTTAGATGTTATCAAATCAACATCTTCAAAGTGTTGTACACTTTAAACGTATGCATGCTACAGCATGTTGGCTACAGTTTACAATATTGTATTGTATACTTGAAAGCTGCTATGAGGTACAGCTTTAATGTTCTCACCATAACAAAATGGTAATTATGTGAAATTGAAGGATATGTTAACAACAAACCTTATTGTGGGAAACAGTTTGCAATATATATCATCACATCATAAATCTTAAAATTACACAATGTTACATGTCAATTATATCTCAATGAAACTGGGAAACAAATGTTCTAAAATTAAATGAATTGGAAAAATGATAAAAAATAAATGTAATATTAAACTAATACAAATTTCACGTGAATAGCAAAAGAAATTGTACAATGAGTAATCTAATTAAGAGTGATCAAGACAATTTCAGCTTTGACCATGGTACTGAGTAATTACTGAGTAATTCTATTTTCTATGACAAATCAGTTGAACTATGAGTTTCAATGTCTGTGTCAGTGAAAGATAAAAAAAATATTACTTCACAAATTTTTCAGAACTTCAAATGAGAAAAAAATGTAACTCACACATAGAAGAAAATATATTTTGCTGAATGAAAAGGCTACTTAGAAACTAAAATACTTTCATACCTAAGAATTTATTAGTGATGTTGAAATTTGCAATTACTGTTCATATTGGTTCACATTGTGATACACACTGAGATTAAAAATAAAAGCAGGTTTATAGAAAGACATGAGGCAAAAATCCAGAAAAGTACAACAGGACGATCTGTTAGCTTTATTAGCTCTCTTAAATGCATTCCTTTTTATAGTCTCAAAGGGATTTATCAACAGAAAAACCTTGATGCACTCACTCAATGGGCATAGCAGAACCAGGGGTGATGTCACTCTCCTAGTCCACTTTGCGCACTTAACCTGAACACACTTTATCAGCCCATCTGGATGAGCCCAGCAACGTCATCTGATGCTGGGTTAAACCAGACAAGGAGACAGAACTTCCAAAAGGGTAATGATTGTTCTTGACTTTTCTGCTTCTTGCACATTCTATTAATTGTTAAAAACATTTTTCCTTTTTTAAAACTATTGTAAGGAGAAAAGCAAATGTGCTTTTTCTTTTGAAGCTCTTTATATAAGATGTATTTACTGCAATATATTAGGAAGTCAGTTTTTGGTTTTCAACAATTTGTAGACAAAATAATATATATATTCTTTCTGTTTTATTACATGGCGTATTTGTTTTTCTGATCCTGAAACTTTACAGAGGAAGGGTTACTGATTTTACTTGGAATATGGGTGATTTCTGAGGGTTAGAAAACATCAAAAATAAATGTCTTAATCATATTTATGTTTTCAGTGAAACTAACAATGGTGACCTCTCCCAAATTGTTTACTATGGAAGGAGACTCCCCAAGATATCTGAGGCAGAGTTACAGTCCATGCCTTCAACTCTTGGGCTAAGACAAAGGTTCTCACTTAAGCTCAGTTGTGTGGTACTAAGCAGACACCCTGACAACCTGACTTTTTTGACATTTTAAAGGAGAAAATGAGGTGAGGAGGTAGGCTCACAGACTCTTGGGCAAGATCAAATTCAGTAAAGCAATGGAAAAATTCCTGGAATGCTGTGAGCTGCAAGTAAGGTTGGATATGATTCCACCATCACTGCCAACAATTTCCCAATTTAAATATACACTACACTCTTTACATGAAGTTCAAGGAATTAGATTAGAGGAGAGTAGGAGTGAACGGGGAGTGGGGGACAGCTGCTGTACAGAGTGTCCCCTTCTCTGTCTGGTGTCTTGGGTGGGCTGTTCATTGTGGCTTAATGACAGTGAACCCCACTTACCAAAGTGCAGCAGAGCTTCGTCCAGTGCCCACCAAGCGCCTTCCTGATCCCCCTCTTTTCACTCAGTAAATAACTTCAAAGTCTTCATATCTATTGGTCACTTCAACAGTCTTTGCTTCTATTTAACCACAATATAGACTTAGTCAAGAGGTGTGTTTTGAAATTTATTGACCTGTTTTTACGTTTTGCACAGATCCAAATTCCATCTGCCACTGAGGGTAGAATTTGATAGAAAGGTTATATTTAAAATGTATAAATTTTTATTGCAATGTGTCCTGGATTTGTTGGACGTTTATATTAAGAAATCAAAGAATTTTTGCAGTGTTATCTATTGCTTTAGCCCTCTAGAACCTAGAATGGTTCATAAGTTGAATATCATAATTAACCTTTGGAATTATCATAAAATGTATTTGAAACTTGGACATTCTTTCTGAAATATTCCTGCATCATAACCAACTCTAAACTCTTCCCAGAAAGAGGAGCCAATGTTTTCTTCTTGCTGGTAATGGTTTTTGTCAGAAATTGAGAAGCTGCAAAAGTTTAATCTTTGTAAGAGAAAGTGTAGAAGGAACTATTACTGAGTCAGACATTCTTTGTCTATATTTCTTTTTTTTAAAATTTGCGGTTAGTTTTAAATCATACTTTACATCACATTTACATAATATTTCTCCCTGAATAGACTGACCGTGATCTCCTTAAAGCTAACCAAGTTTAATTTGTCTTTAATTCAGCTTCAGCGTCTAATACAGAGGCTGGCTATAATCAGCAAGATAGAGGAGGAAACAGTAAATTAGAGTCAGAAATATCTCAGTGCACAGCTTTCCTCTCTTCATCACAGCTTCCATGAATAATTCATTGATATATGTTTTAAGCAGAAAACATTTGGGAAAATAACTAAAGCCTTGTCTGACAAATGGCAGTGACCCTCAAAATCCCATTTCTTGTCCCCTGAGATTTACCGCAAATGGTAGATGCTTTCAGAAGGTGAATTTCAACACGGAAAAACATGTAATAGACAGAAATAAGATAGGTTCCTATATAAGTCTCTGCTTAAACAGGTTTAAAATAAGAAATATATATTACATATTTATCCATATTTATTTATATGTGTATATTTATATACATATATTTATTTATATGTATATATTTATATACATATATATATTTATATGTATATATTTATATACATATATATTTATATACATTTATTTACATACATATATGTATATATTTACATACATATATACATATATTTACTTAAAATTATGTATTCTTTAAAATGATTGGATGTATATGTGCATATATATATTAATAAATGTATAATATATGTATGTATATATATGTAAAACATATTCACACATAATTTGTACACAAATTACTAAATCCAAATTCTAAAATGCATAAAGATACTAAAACTGGTGAACTGATGTAATGCGTCTTATATCATCGGAGACTCATAATAACAGCCATCTCTTACACAGATTCTGCACAGTTACTATGGTAGATATTAACACTCTAAACAAACAGGATGTGTTACAAGTTTATTCATCTGTAACTGGTAGTGTTCTAAGACTTTTATTATTTTTCCTCATCTAATCCTAATCATACCTGAGACCCGACACTATTTTTTAGCCTCTTTTTATATAGCGTGAACAGAGAAACAGTAGGTGGAGGATAATCCAGGCCCACAGCAGCCCAGCCTCAGATTCCAGGCTTCTCTCACGGTGCTCCCAGGATATCTGAGAGACTGACTATTGATGAGGACCACAATCTGTTCCTGGAGACCCGAAGCTCACTCTGTACAACCACAACGCCTCACAGTATCATCTAATCCTGTAGGACAAGGTGTTCAAATGTTTTGTATAGATTTTCTTTAAATTGTGTTTCAGCTCATTTTTAAATCTTTCTCATATAGAATATGCCTCCAAAAGTTTTTAAGAACCAAGGTGGATTCTTAAACCAGAGAGAGAATGAAATTCCAAGTTCTATAACAGAAATTCTATGGAAGTATAATATTTCTCTTAAAATAATTCACTTTTTTGGTGTGTTTTCATAGGCCAGTGACTATGCAAATGTCCATTTTTCTCCATGAAAAGCATTTCATCATCAGATAATCTCAATTCTTCTGCCCCTAGTTTTCTGATAATTCATAGACTTACAGGTAATTTTAAATCTCCATGTATACAGAACAATGGGATTTCCTCCTGTTAGCACAACTGGGTTGATTCACACACACACACACACATACACACACACACACATACACACACAGTCAGTAACTATTCATTTCAATGGGTAGCTTCCTTTGAGGATCCATTAACTTCAAAGCTCTCTTCAGTGGTCCAGGGGGAACCTCATGGAGAACAGCACCTGGATGACCAACCACACTGACATGTCAGGTTTCATCCTGGTGGGACTCTTCAGCCAGACAGAGCACCCAGCTCTCCTTTGTGTGGTCATTTTTGTGATTTTCCTGATGGCCTTGTCTGGAAACAGCATCCTGATCTTTCTGATACACTCCAGCACCCACCTCCACACCCCCATGTACTTTTTCATCAGCCAGTTGTCTCTCATGGATGTGATGTACATTTCCGTCACCATGCCCAAGATGCTCATGGACCAAGTCTTGGGTGTGAATAAGATCTCAGCCCCTGAATGCGGGATGCAGATGTTCCTCTATGTGACCCTAGCAGGTTCAGAGTTTTTCCTTCTAGCCTCCATGGCCTATGATCGCTACGTGGCCATCTGCCATCCTCTCCATTACCCTGTTTTCATGAACCATAGGGTGTGTCTCTCTCTGGCATCTGGCTGCTGGTTTCTGGGCTCGGTGGATGGCTTCTTGTTTACTCCCATCACCATGATGTTCCCCTTCTGCAGATCCCGGGTGATCCATCATTTCTTCTGTGAGGTCCCTGCTGTATTAAAGCTCTCCTGCTCAGACACCTCCCTCTATGAGATTTTCATGTACTTGTGCTGTGTCCTCATGCTCCTCATCCCTGTGACAGTCATTTCAGGCTCCTACTATTTTATCCTCCTCACCATCCACAGGATGAACTCAGCAGAGGCCCGGAAGAAGGCCTTTGCCACATGCTCTTCCCACATGACTGTGGTCATCCTCTTCTATGGGGCTGCCGTTTATACCTACATGCTCCCCAGCTCCTACCACAGCCCTGAGAAGGACATGATGGTATCTGTCTTTTACACCATACTCACTCCTGTGCTAAACCCTTTAATCTACAGTCTGAGGAATAAGGATGTTATGGGAGCTCTGAAGAAAATGTTGAATGGGAGCTTTCAAGAAACTGTAAAGTAAGAAACTTTGATATTAATGTATTTTTCCTTCTCCCTACACATCACAAGTTTAGAATCCTATGCCAACATTAATCCTCAGACTTTCATACCATGGTGTCTCATCTCATTTTCACCCCTCTTTTAAAAAACAAACAAACTAACTAACAAACAAAGCATAGATACAAAACAGAAACAGACTCATAGACATAGAATACAAACTTGTGGTTGCCAAGGGGGCGGGGGGTGGGAAGGGATAGTCTGGGATTTCAAAATGTAGAATAGATAAACAAGATTATACTGTATAGCACAGGGAAATATACACAAGATCTAATGGTAGCTCACAGAGAAAAAAATGTGACAATGAATATATATATGTTCATGTATAACTGAAAAATTGTGCTCTACATTGGAATTTGACACAACATTGTAAAATGATTATAAATCAATAAAAAATGTTAAAAAAAAGAATTCCTTTCCTGTACAAGAAAACTCTTCAATTTTTGAATCCTTCTTCGTTCAAAATGTATTATATAATCATACTGTATTGCTGTTACATGTACTAAAGTTGATAACTACACTATGACTTTATAGATGAATATCTATATTCTTAGGAAACACATAATAAAAGTATTTAAAGGAAAAAGGTCATGAGATGCTATGTAATTGATTTAATGGGGAGGAATGGTGAAGCAAAATGGTACAAAGTCAGTAAGTGGTGAGTCTGGGTAAAGAGTATGTGGCTGTTGCTTTTACCATTCTTGGTCATGCTATTCATATGTAAATACGTAATTATTCCACATAAACAGTTAAAATATCAGTCACCCCCCTTTTGAGTTTGTCTTCTGTTTGGTGACAATGTAAATGACATAATGTCTAGAAAACGTGCTCATTTCAACGTGGCTAATTATTACTGAGACCATCCTCTCTCTGCCCACCTTTGTTCGGGCTAGATTATTTCATGTGGTCCAACCCTGGAGGCATCTATCGGAGAGGTTAATTGTCCTTACCAGGTGGTAGGTTTAGAATGCAGAATTTCATAAGGGACAGAGGGAAAACTATAAACTCTGAATGGCAGAAAAGCTTAGGGGAGTTTCCTTCCATGAGGTGCTATCTGAGCTGAGTTTTTGAAGTATGTAATTTACCACACAAAGAAAGAGAGACAAGATATCAAATATCCAAACTCATTTATTCAAATATTTAATGAGTATCCCCTATGCTATGTTATAACCCAAAATAATAGCTAAATGAGATTAAAATCTGAATGCTATATGGTTGCTGTTCCCAAGGAATTTGAACCTACAGTTTTATATGCAAATAGGTTCAATTAAATACATGGTATGACTTGATATTTATGCAGAAAAGTTACAGCTCATAAAGATGCATCAGTTCTGTCTGTGACATGTAAATTTTGTAAACAAAAGGTTGAGAGCAGACCCTGGAATTCAGTGTTGAATGGTGAGCAGACATTACCCTTGGATGAATTTAGGTGGCTGGGGCCAGGGGAACTCACTCAAGGACAAAGAAAAGAAACCGGGTCAACAAAGGTCAGACAGATTCCCAGGCAGGAGAGTTAACTGCTCCAATAGCTCCTCCTTTCTTGCCTTACTTTATAGACTCATTTCTTGACCTTCTGTGACCCAGAGTTGTACAAACAGCAGTGATATGGTCAGGTTTGTATTTTTGAAATGCTAAATTGGTGGTAATCAACAGGGGAGCTCTGACACTGGAGACAGGGTGGTGAGGCGAGTGAGGATGGGAGCTGAGTGGTGTTGATCTAAGTGGCATGGATCCCGCTTCAACAACAAAGGAACTGGAGGGAAGAATATTTGGAGTAAGAGAGGCCTTGGTGAAACTGTTGCATAAAGACCACAGACATGGTTTTGTGTCTTCCGTTTTCCAGTTGGCTGTGTCCAACTTACTGTTTCAAAAGTACACATTCCCAGTACTTCTTGACACAGTAGATTAGTTCATGACCATAAAATAAACATCTTGCAGTGTTTTGGAAAACAATTTTAGAAAATCAATTCCCTATAAGTTTGATGCAGTAAAACTGAATCAATAAATATTCATTATAAATTTAAATTAATTAAAAACTAGCATCATCCCTCAATTTGCTAAACCAAAATGATGCACGTTTGATGGTTCCATTTACAACACCCTAGAGACATAGGGAACAAAACGGAACAAAATAAAACAAAAAGTGGTATGGAACCATGTTCCTCCAAAGGTTTCTTTTAATTACTCTATCAAATAGAAATAATTTATTTAAACATGTTTTTAGAGCCATAAGTTATAGATGTGTTCAAAATAGAATGTTCCATACCTCTATTGACGAATTTATAAGAACTACGCAGTTCCACTAATATACACACACACTCACACACACACCCTCCACACGTGTGCACGCACGTGCACACACACACACACATTCAGGTATCTCCACAAAATTCTGTGGCATGTAAGGGACCTGGAATTTACTGAACCCCCTTGTAGGGGACTTCACAGACAATGGTATGTTGGGAAGACCATGTTAATGCCAACATGGTGTCCCCAGATTGCAGACAGCAACTGTTCCCTCTCAGCAGATACCCAGTCAGAAGTAGTGCCGACCAACCCTGCTTTTCCAGCAAAAGTAACCAAAAGAAGAGATGCTGATGAAGAAGGAGAAGAAAGAGAGTGATCAGAAAGAGCAGAAATCAGGTGAAGTTAGTATTCTAAGCGGTGTGGGCAGATCCAGGAGACCCAGTTCTGCTCATCGATTAAGAAGGATGAACACTGAGAATTTAGCATTGTATTGGGAAATGATGTTGTCATTGTGGATTTTGGGGAGTGGCCTCAGAGGAGGGATGGGGACAACAGTCTAATTGAAATGAATCAAGAGAAAATGGGAGGCGAGGAATAAAAGAGGAAATGGCCCCATTCAAAGGGTTATTGGAATCAAGGATGTATCACAGGCAAGATAGAATCCCCATGTAGAATTTGCCAAGTGGTGGCTGTTTCTACAGTTTTCTCAAGGCCTGTGGGGAGTTTTATTCAAGGAAAAAGTTCAAGTATTGTACAAATAGAACCCTGAATCCAGTGACTAGTAGATTTCCTTCTCCTGGAGTGTTCTTCCTACTCTTCTCAAGGTCACTTTGTCCTTTCCCCAGCACCATCTATCCAAGACCAACCTCATTGTCTTCCCCAAACTTCTGGAAGACACCCACATCTGTCCCTCTGGACCCCTTGCATGCTCTCTGCACTTGGGGTGCCCACCCTGCCTGTTGTCCCTTTTACACTTGTACTCTTCACAGATGCAACGTGTCCCTCAGTGTCAGCTTCAAATCCCCTCCCTAGAGAGCTCTCCCATCCCGAGTGACCTCTGGCCAGAACCCTCATCTAAAGACTCCCCTTCAAGGCTGCCTGACAAACATTTTGTTCATCTTTTCATCCATCAGGAAGGCTCCAGACAACAAAGATCATGTGGGTCTTTTTTTTGTTTTTTGTACTTTGATCTCATCCCTTTGCCTACTTCTCAACTTCAATGCTTATTGGATGAACGAAGGAACTGCTCTCTCTAGAACAAACTGATTCTCTTAAAAGGTACCTCCTCACTGCTATGGAGTTGCTGTTATGTTAAGTCCACAACAATCTTGCTACTCTAAGAGCAAGGTAGGCACAAAAATGGGGCATCTCAAATAGATCCTTATTGCCCTCTTGTTGCAGATGAGACATTAAAGCCATATGTCCCCAGCTGTGTAGCAACCAGCTGAACTGGGACAGGAAGCGTCTGCTGCCTCTGGGTCTATCCCCAGAGTGATTGGTGACCTCACACTGTAGAAACACCCTGGCCTTATTGGTGTCTCTGTCCAGCCTGTCCTTGTCCCCGTTAGCCAAGTTCCCTGTTGACTTTCAATGATGCCTCCACCTGAACAGTGATTTCTTAGTTAGGCAGCCCAGTGAAGATATTCTTTCTCTTCAGGTCCCTTCCCTTCCCCAGCCCTTGAAGACCTTATGGAAAAATCCCCTCCAGGATCCCCCTGCTTCCTGAGCTCTGCAGGGTCACCCATCCAGGAAAGAATTCTGAGCTCTGCAATCAATGCAGGCATCTGAGCATCCTTACCATCCACAGGGCAACTGCCCTCTATCTCAGAGGTGTTTGTCCTGGTCTCCCAGCACCCCTCCTGCAGAGCAGAGTGAGAACAGGACCCAGACGCACCTAGGCTGGAAGAGGAGTCACCTCTGCCCCTGAGGGGACAAGTGAGGACTTGGCAGTGCTGTTATCTAGTGGCTGGGGAGGTGACTGCTGCTGCAGCTGCTCCTAGGCAAAGCCTGGGACGCCTCAGGATGCAGGAGGGCTCTCCGGCAGAAAATGCTTCGTGCAGGGTTTAGTGCATTTTTTTTAGTTCTGATTTTCAACTTTCCAGTTTTTTCAAGGAAGTCTTTTCCCTTAATTCATGAATAAACCAACAATATCCTTAACCTACTTTTACTGTGTATTCGCAGGGCAATCTTAGCAAGTCATTGACCTCTCAGTCTGAAATATTGGATGAAAAATATCTTCTCTGAGCCTTAGTTTTCTAAAAAACGAGGACATGTATTTCATATAGAAGTTTTCTGTAGGAACTTAATCTGATAATACACATTAAAAAATGGGCATCTTTTAAAAACTACACAAGCAGAATCAGTGACCACCCAACAATAAATGCTTTCAGTGTCTGTCCTGGACTCTCTTATGACGTGTGGGTACGGGAACCCACCTAACTTTATAAGAACACCGGGAGGTTATCATCATCATCATCGTTATCATCATTATTCCCTCCTTCCTCCTCAAAGGAGACAAAGCTAAGACTCAGAAAATTGAAGTTACTTGCCCAAGGCCACCTTCTCAGCCTGTGCTCAGAAAGGCCCAGAACCAGAGCGGCCGTTGGGCAGCGGGAGTTTGCCTTGCTGTCTGCACAGGGACCACCAGCACTGTGGGTTTGCATCACGTCCTTATCTTCCATCCCCTGCACCTCCTCCATCCCTCCTCAACACCCTCCATCAAATCAATGACTCAGCATGATGGGGAAGGGAAAGATAAGCCAGAAAAGTTGAAATTCTGTTCAAGTCAGTGACAACATCTGTGAACCCTTCCTCCCATAAATCTTACAGAAATTCCCAGCGTGTTCAGTATTTCTCACTACAGTTGCTTTTAATTCAGCACTAGGTTTAGGGAAAAAGAGCATATCTGATTCTCATTCTCCTTCAATATTTTTGGCTTATTTTAATTACTGGGGGGAAAAAACTGCACGGCATAGATGGATCACAAATTAAATCAGAGATCTACATTCTCTGCCCAAGCTTGGCAAATATGGGTGAAAACTTGATGTGATTTCTCTTGTGTATTCCCTCATCTCCAAAATGACATAGAACCTTTGTTTTCTTCAACATAAAAAGTGTCTACGAGATTCAAATATTTTGGTCCCTTTTACCATTTTTGCATTAGTTCACTCACATTCATGACTCATTTCAGAAAATGTAGGATTTGAAGGATCCGATCCAAGCCTTTGAAAATTAACTGAACCCAGTGGCAACTTACTTAACAGCAAATAACTTAACAGCAAATAAACTTAAATCACATTTAGAAGACAATTACAACATTTATATTTGCTAGATGTTTGGCTTTTTTTCCATTGATGTTCTATCATATTAGGTACTTTTTTGTTTGTATATATTTGAGAATTTCAATAACGTATGTAGTCTTTTTACTTAATGTTCTACTTTATTTTCAGTACTTCTAATAAGGATTTATCATTCTTTTAAAATCAAATATCATTATTCCTTAGATTTTTTTTGTTGTTTGTCAGTGTGAATACATTGTACATTGAGTTCATTTCAAAAAAATTTTAACTTAATTGTATCAGTTGCACATTATTTCCTTATCATTCTAGCAGTTTCTTTTGTATGTTTGCACTGTACCTGATTCACAAATGTATCACAAGATCAAGAAAAAATATTTTTAAAAATAAATTAGGAAAAATAAGGTTTTCTTTATAATTCAGGGTCTCTCCCCTGACCAACTTCAATTGATATAATGACCTGGAGTTTCAAGATTTATTTCCGGGTAGTAAAAACTGAAAGGCACATATTTCCTTAGCATAAAATAGTCATCATTTTGGTAATAACATAAATTAATGATAGTAACAACTAGTCACTTTGAATGCATTTACTAATGTGATCCTCATCCCACGCCTCTTAGCTCCAATTAGCCACTGACTGTTTATATTTTGATTACTAGTATCTCAGTGATTCCTAATATAATGCCTGGCACATAGTATGCACTTTAAATTTGGTTTTTTGGTTGATCTGTCTGTTCAGATCAGTAATCTCAATTTCTTCATATAAAATAATGATAACTTCATCATATAATACGCCGTTGACATTTCCTTACTTTCTTCCCATGGTCACAGCAAGAATCCACCCCGTAACTCATAGGCTGATGTCCCCAGAGAGAAACTGACCATATCAAGGGATGACGATTGATTAGTTTAAAATACGGAATGGAATACTTTATACCCAAGGCTTACTTTGTAATGATGAAAGTGATGATGGCGGTGGTGTTGCTACATCTGTTTTAGTTGTTTTACAGAAATTCTGGTCTACAAATGCACATACATGCACATATACATGCATATAGACCAGAATCAGCAGAGAAAACCCCACACAAGAATGGTGAAATAGACACTCTTGTCATGTATTTCTACTAAGTGTTATAAAATTCATCTTGGGGTTTATTTAGCAATATAGATTTCTATCCCTTGACTCATGAATTAGTAGTGGTGTATTAGAAAAAACAGTGGTGTATTAGAAAAATATATATATATACTGGTGTATTAGCAACTCCACTTCTTGAAAACTCTTCTAAAGAAGTAGATTTGAACACAACTATTTCTGTACAGTTATCCAATGCCCTGCTGTGCACAATGGCCAAAATATGAATCAGCCTGGGACACTAGTTACAATCGTTTCTCTTTACCATGAAACCATTAACGTCAGATTGCAGGTGGCAACACTAGTTACGATACACAGTAAAGAGAAAGTAAATACACACTGAATAATATAACCTAGCTAAGTTCCATCCATTCCTAAGCATATACAACAAAATATAACACTGGTTCTTTGGTGGAATGACAGGTGATATTAATATTGTTTTATTTAGTGTCCCTGATTATTACATTTCCCATTTCAGGTGGTCACAGGAAGTATTCATCCCAGACCTGAGTGTGATGTTGTCAGAAAAAAAAAGAATGAGCATGTCTAAACTTTCCAGTTGACTGGCACACTTTGCTTTATGTATTAAAGTAATGAAGTATTGTCCATTTTTTTCAAATTTTTCACATGAATTTTTGCTTTAAAAAATAAAGCAAAGGCTTATTTTTTTTAAACAAAAGTTTCACTCTGACTTCTAATCTAGGATAAAGCAATGTTCATCAACTTGATATTTGACCAGGCATTCAAGAGGGTTTGATGACAATCATTTCTGTAAATTGGATTCTTATAGGCAAAAACTTTCCCCATAGATTTTCTTACAAATTTGGCCAGTGATGTTACTGGCGATTACACGAGTTGTTTTGCTATCATTTAGTCAACGAATGATCCATATCAGAAAGTTGCTTCACAAAAGAAAAAAAAATGTAAGAATTAGAGTTCATGATTGTTACGGAAGTGAGAAAAAAAAGATGACCAACTTTTCTCCTTACTTTGCTGGTTTTCCCACTATTACTAATTTGCTCTCCAGGGGAATAAAATACATAATGTGATGTGATGAAACATTCAGAAAACAGCTGTTCTCAAGCTGATTGAAAAAAAAAACTGGAGAGAAGTCAGACTAATCCTTTCAGCTTTAGAGCACTTTCTTTGCTTGCCATTTAGACTTTTGGGTTAAATTTCTCAGGATCAACCAGAATCAGTTTAATTAATATCCCCTCTGGATTCTTAGAAGGAGACCTCACCATGAGAGCTCTCAGGATGGTCATGGTATCATTCTAAAGGTTATTTAAACTCTTCCTGCTTTAGTTCCCTGCTGCTGTGTGCCCCAAATTGTCTGTGGCACTGAAGTATGAAATACATGGCTTCAGTTATATTGATCATCTTTAAATACTTCTAACTTGGTCATCTTTAAATACTTCTAACTAACAATCTGTTTTGATTCTCTGGGTCTTTCAACCTGGATCTCCTGTCGTCTTTTCAAGGACGGCAAGAAGCCAATGTGGAGACAGAAAACAGGAAAACCAAAGAGGTTCCATTTTATCTTTCAGTTTCTAAGGTCTTATCTTTTGTGAAGTTGTCTGTAACTAATCTTGCTTTTAACTAACATTCCTCTCTCTAAATATATTATACCTGCAAGTGATACATTGCCATCAGCTTTTATCTCCATCCTCAGGGTAAGAAAGCCTCTTGGCTCTCATGGATAATACATATGGGGGCCAGAAAGAATTCATAATAAATGTACTGGTTTGTGACAATTTACATATCTTTTGCATATTCATTTTTTGTGCATATTCAAACTTGCTGTTACATAAGCTTGGAGCACAAAGACTTTGGTGATGAAAACGTAATTAAATTGAATAGTATTGGAAATTAGAAATTTTGGTGGAAGTATAAGGAAGACAGGATGCTTTACCTTTAGAAGACTGGGTTGGAAATGGATAAAATAGAATCCAGGAAAGTAGAGGCACATAATTTTGACTGAATTGAATAAAGCCAAAACTGTGGACAAAAACCTAGCTGTCAAACCTAAAAAACATAGACTATTATTTTAGCTATTTCTGCGTACTCGCAAAGTATTCATTTAGCATTCTTAAATATTTATTTTTCAGGTAATAAAGAAATATTTACAGTTAAATGGGGTGGGGTCAGCAGTTGGGCAGAAATAATCATAGAAACACTTGGATTAGACTTCAAGTTTTCTGTTGCTTCAATTACAAAATAGCCACTCACTTGTGTGAAACCAGCATCACTGTTTCACACAAAAAATAATCAACTGGTAATTAACACTGCTAGCTTTGCTATGGAGCCACTCACTATATCATGATCTGGTTATGTTTATTGCATTTTGTGGACCGTTCTGGGCACAGCAGGCAGCAGCACCCAGAAGATGGGAGCCCTCTTCCCAGATAGTTGTGGCTGTCAGTCGGTCAGATCTTGTTAGTCAAGCTGTGTTGAAAGCGCAGGCTTAACACAACTTTTGATGTTAGACAGAAACACCTGGCCAACACCATCACCTTTCTGCTTGGTGTCAAAGCTGTCTTTCCTTTCCACAGACCAGTTTTGTTCTGACTTAAGAGGTCTTTGAATTTAGATCTTCGGTACCATGTGATATCATAGAGGCTATAAAAGGAATTAGTCACATCCTTTGTCCCCTCACGTACAAGCTTGAAATGGGAAAATATTAGCCATAGGAATCATTACGTTTTTGGAGTAATCTGTTGATATACAGACCACCTAGTAAGTGCAAGACTGCGCTAATGGCCATGACTATAAAAACCATTTGGAAGATGACTTGACTGTCAAAAATCTCACACTGTAGTTGGAACGCGAGAAATACACAACGAACGAAAACATTGGGCAGAAAGCCGTGAGCTGTGGAAACAAGTTGAAGACATGTCATGGGCGCAAATGGGGAGCAGTGTTCTTCCTATCAGAAATTTAAGAGCATCACAAAGAGATTGAAAGTGTTATGGAACTCTGATCATCAGAGTCTATCTGATTTGGAAAAGCATGACATACAAAGTGCATAGTACGCTGTAAGTAAAATAAACCAGACTGTAAGATGTTCTGGTAAAATGTCTTCCTGATTCTTCAATCTCCATTCAATTTAGCACCTCCTGTGGGTTTTTCTGCTTCCTTAAGCCTGATTTCTGCCCTCAGTTTCATTCTTCCCTATCTGAGTGCAAAACACACTAAACCAACTATGGGTGATGAAAGTTTTTCTAGGCATACATATTTCTGTAAAAGAATATTAATGTGTTTTTTACTCAAAAATATATTATGCACATATTTACATGACAGGAAAACTAATCTACATTATTAGTATCAAAGGGTCCAAGGTAAGGAGTATAATGTTTAATTTCGTCAGTCTGGTGATGTTGATCACTTACACTGTTTTCAGTTTATTTTCACAATCAAAATGATGATTAATGCATTTGCATATAATCACATCTTCGTACTATATATTTCCCTAGAATAAATTCATAACATTAGAGTGTAGATCTTTTAAAAATTGATAAATATTGCCAGACACTTCCAGAAATTTTGTTGTAATTTATAGTCACACTAGCAGTACGTGGGACTGCACGAGTCCACTTCTTCACGTAGAAAACCCTAAAATGTTACTGTCATTCTTTAAACGTATTTTTTTTCTGATTCCAAAACAAGGTTTCTTTGTTAAAGGGCTTCAAACATTACATAAAAGCTTCATTTTAGAAATGTATTGATTTCTTTTATTTAAGTTTTTGGAGTCACCTGGGCTAAAGATTGTGAGTTCAAAGAAAAGCTGTATTCTTTATCTCTAGGATGCAATTTTCTTGTCTCTATAAAGAAGGCAATGCTTTACCACTGTTAGGTCTTCAGCTGGGGCGCTTCAACAAAAAGACGTATTAATAAAAGAAAAACAAATTATTAATACATGTAGCTTACCATACACAGGAGAAATCTCAACCCAAAAGTAACTCAAAGCCATTGGCTTACAACTGTGGCATATGTAGCAACTTCAGCGAAGAAAAATACATTTGTAGAAAAATAGTAAGACTAAGGGAAGCAGTTTTATGCTTCTGTGAGTGGCAAGCTGTGGGAGTATAATGTAAGGGAGGAAATGAATAAGGTTTGCAGTTTCCTGCTGAGTCTGTCTCCAATAATAGATTGTGTATCCTGCCTTTAGAAAGAAAAGAAGGAGCTGTTCCCTAGTTTGCTACTTTTAATTGCCTTCAGCTCAAGATAAGTTTTATGTCAATGATGCATCTTTTAGGGTGACGTAGTCTGTTTTCTTTCATTGTTGTATGTGCATTCTGAAATCCATCTTTTAAAAAATCGTATGTGCAACATTTACCAATGTGCTATAATCTGTGTGCATTTTTTTTTCAGGGGCTAGGGGCGTTTATTTCTAAACACGCTTTTTTATCCAGTTGTTCAGTCTCTGCATTTTTCATTGGTCCCCCAGAGGTTGAAGTACTGCCATTTTTTAGCATTGTTCCCTCTGGACAGTTAGCACATCCTCGTTCTGTCAGATCAAATTTAGAACCATTTTACCAAGTTTCTCCAGAAAAATTCCTACTGGGATTTTAATTAGAATTGCATTTTATTAGTTTTACACTTTTATCCAAGTTTGACACATTACCAACTATTTCAGCATTTCTGTTAATATTATGTACAGATATTTTGCTAACATCTTTGTTATTATGAACAGTATGTTAACATGTAATTAGGGCATTTTATGCTGTCACTGACACCAGAGAGGGTCCTCTCTGAGGAAAGTATACACCTGAGCTGAAAAGAGGCCAGAGAAACCAGATAAAGTGGGGAGAATTGTGTTCCAGGCAGGGGGTGCTCCTGAGTCAGGCTAGTTTCTGGGAGGTAAGAGCCAGGAATTGACAGATCCCTGGAAAGCAGAGGGCCAAGGGTCCAAGCCACTGAGGGCCAGGCAAACCACATTCAGGACTTTTACCTGTAGCTCAAAAACAATGCAGCGACTTGACGGGCTTTAAGAGAGAAGGAGTAGGCTTATATGAGCCGGTTCTTAGATGTGCTATTCTTAACGTACTGCTGGGTTTAATGACATATTAATTTGGGGAATTTTAATCTACATGTATAAGTGAAATTGATTTACAATTAGGAAGGACTGTGTTTTGCAAGCTATACAGATTTATAAAATAAGTGGGGATAAAACCCATATCTTTCTACACACTGCAATAATTTTGAAATTCTCTGTTCTAAGAAGATTTTTATAGAATGCTTTCTAAACTAGGAACTTGAGGGACACATAGCTCTATTAAAATATTTTACTTAATTTTTTCCAAATTTTGTGGATCTTGTTAACAATTTTCTTAGCAATTTGGATATATATGCGTTCTATTTATTTATAGTTATACATGCATATTATGCCTATAGACACACATCTAGAGTATATATTTGAAACTAATCTTTATCAAAATATTCACTATATTAATACAATGTTGAAATAACATCCTATCACAAATATTTTGCTATTTTTCTCATATCTGTGGTTAGATCATTTTTCTCATTCTTAATTCATTCTTAATTCTTAATCTCATCCTTTTTTTTCCCCAAAATATCATTAGCCTAGTCAGAAGTTGGTCTACTTTGTTTCAATTTTAAAGAATAACCTCTTTATATATGCAGTCTATGCATTTTAGAGTCCATGAATATCTATTTAAAACTGGTATATTCTCTTCCTCATCTTTAAATTTATTTTGTGGATATATTTCTAACTTACTAGGTTAAACCTTTATTTACACCACATATTTTTCATATAAAAATGCTTTATTGAGTGCTATACAATTTTGTCTGAGTACCTCTTTGGCTATGTCCTATAGGCTTTCATTCATAGTATTTTGATTTAAGTACAAGTTTGAGTGTCTTTTTGCCCTGAGTAGTGGTTGGCATATATTTATATATTTTAAATTAGATTTAAACCTATCATTATTTCATAATTCTAACATATTTTACTTTAAAAGATTGTCCTTTAGAAACTAATAGAACATATTAAGCACATAAAATATCTCCATTTATAACGTGAATAATAGAATTACCTCTTTTCTCCATCTGTAGTATTGACTTATATTTTTATATTCATTCTTTTTTTTTTTTTCATCTTTTCAGTCTGTCTTTTTCTGTTTGGTACTTTTTCTGATTTGCTTCCTTAAAGAGTGAGCCTTTTCTTTAAAAGGAAGTGTTTCTACCCCATATGTTGATATCAAATTAGCTGTTTCCTGTCTAATCTCATTATATGCTTTTACCTCCTGCCTTTCTATATTATGTAATTTTCTAGTGTTTTTTGAACACACACACACATCCTCGTGTCTGACTTTAATACTCGGCCTGGTTTTGTTAGTGCTTTTCAGAATTGTGCTTTTCCTTGTAGCTCTCTTTTGTTCCACTCATGAGTGAGAAAATCTATCTTCTCTGGCTCGTTTGCTGAGAGAATCATGTTAAACTCTTGATGGTTGTGTGTTTAATTATTTCCCATCTGTCCCTTCCATTAGAATATATGTTCCGAGATAGAGTGTACATTGTTGTTGTATCATAGCTCCTCCACCAACAGATCACAATAAATAGTGGAATGAATGAATAAAAAAATAACTTCATGCAAGCTACATTCTGGTACTCCCTAATTTTCCATCCTATGTAAATTGAATCTGTTTTTTATATAAAATTTTCATTACATATTCTGTTCGTTTTTGTTCTTTTGGGAAGGGAGATTTAGGGTGCTTTGTTTATGTATTTATGTATATATGTATGTATTTATTTATTTAACTGAGGTACCGGGGACTGAACCCAGGACCTCGTGCATGCTAAGCATGCATTCTACCACTGAGCTATACCCTCCCCCACTTTAATTACATTTTCATACCTTGCAATAGATCTTTGTTGTTAAGCGTTATTTTGAATTTGAGCAAGTTTGTAATCATATTTACATTCCTTTTAAACATATCTATTTAAACTGAATTCATTGTCCACTGTAAGGAACAGTTTGCAATTTCTTCTCTATTCTTACTTCTCAATTTTGTTTCACCTATACAAATATCTGGATATATGTTAATGTTTATTCCCTATTAACACGTTTTAGAATATCTTCCTTTTTGATTCACATATTACTGACAATTCAAGTGTATCTAGTAATATGGACAATAGTTCTTATTAGGCAGGTAACGCATTTGAGGTACCAGCTTACTGATGTGTGCTAACTGATTTAGACCTTGCAAATTGTGTCATTTCTGTCATTACAGAGAAGATGGGGGGACAGAGGCAAAAACATTTACATGGTGAGGAAAGGATGACACTTAATTATAGATCAAGGAACTGGAACCATAGAGAACCCCTACTTCAAAATGCTGTTCCTAGACCAGCAACCTGACTGTCAGCTCCACTCACTTATGGTTACATTACCTGCTCCTTCCTATAGAACAACTCATGTTTGCAATGGTTAATATTATGCACCCCCACCCAAGTAATTCACAAATTAGATCTGGCCTTTGAAGACTGGTAAATGGTAAAGCTAATAAGGAATTTTTGAAAGGGATTCCTTTATTCTCATTATATATTCAATATGCAAATGTACTGCCCATAGTGTGGATTTCCCTCCAGCTGTTGAGACCTTTCAGGGTTTCCTGCTACCCTGTACCTAACATAGTCCTTCAGACACTTCTTTCAGGTACCATGTCTAAGGCTTATGACCAACCAAATTAGGATGCCCTTGAGAGCGAAAGGGGGCAGGACTCACGCTAAACCAGAAAGGACCCAGGGACAGAATATGTAACTCGGACTGCCCCAGACTAACCTAGATGGAATTTCTCCTGTTGTAAAGCCTTCAAAGTCCACAAAACTGCAGAATAAAGAGGAGGAATCATTGGCTCATATGCACAAAAGGGAAACTGAAAAAGAAAAAATCAGAATGAACATGTGTTTAAGTGTTAAACAGATGGTTACAAGCTGTCAGTTGCATCTTAATTCTCAACAGATATTTAAAAATAATTTTGGCCCTTGACCTTGGCTAACACATCTTAAAAATCTGTCCTCTGACACCTCACTACCCTCTTCATTCATGATGTTCTGCATGAAATGTCTTGAATATAATAAGCTCCTTTCTGCTTTAGGGACTTTAAAGTTGCTCTTCAGTCTGCAGGAATACCCTTCTCTCTAACTTTCACATGACTGCTCATTTGTCGTCCTTCATTATCCATGGTAAACTTTTTCCTTGTAGTATTTCTTACTACCCAGAGCCATCATTGTCCTTTATTAATTCACTCTCATTCTCCCACAACTAAATCCATAACTCACATGAAACATTTCCTCTTTTGTTTGCAACAGTAACTCTAGAGCTTAGAAACTCTGTATAAGTTGTTCGCCATAACTAAAGGTTGGTGTGTGATTGATTGAAAAATCAACAAATGAGTGAAGGTACAAATAAGGATGAGTGACTGATAAATAGTCAGATGGCCAAAGCTGTGATCCAATTCATTACAGTTCATTATAGTTTTCAATCATATCTACAACTTAATGGTTATTTTCTGATGAGGTTGATCGGTTTTAAAATTGTCACAAAAATTCTCAATTCAGTGGAACATCTTACTGAACTGTAGGTTTATTTGAAATGATTAAATCAATTGTTTTGCAGTAGTATCCACATTTCAAATAAATGGAGCCAACTCCAGGGGAAGATCCTCTCTGTGGCCCAGATGTTCTGAAATAATAATTAAACTTGCTTAAACCAAGTGTTAATTGCCAGATGACCATTCATCTTCATGCCATGGGGACCAAATTTTAGAACTGCTTTTCAGTAAGAAGAAATAACCACAAATGAGGAAGCTGCAGGCTCACCCCCCTCACACTCAAAAAACAATATTCTTGATATCAGTTATATAAAACATTTTAATTCAGTCATGCTTGTACAGACATTTTTAATGGTTCGTTTTATCTACCGCAGTTTTCATTAACCCCAGACTTCTTTTCTTATGCCTCCAGGTCCAACTCAACACCATGGATGAAGATAATAAGACATTTTTCAGTGACTTCACCCTCACAGGGCTCTTCACTAACAATAAAGCCTCTGGTTTCCTTTTCAGCATCATTTGTGCCATCTTCTTCATGGCCATGATAGCTAATGGGGTCATGATCTTCCTGATCCACATGGACCCTCACCTCCACACCCCCATGTACTTCCTGCTCAGCCACCTCTCTCTCATTGACATGATGTACATCTCCACCATTGTTCCCAAGATGCTGGTCGATTATCTCAGGGACAAGAGGACCATTTCCTTCGTTGCCTGTACAGCCCAGTACTTCCTCTATATGGGCCTTGTAGGGGCTGAATTTTTCCTGCTGGGACTGATGGCCTATGACCGATACGTGGCCATCTGCAATCCCCTCCGCTATTCTGCTCTCATGAGCCCTCGGATCTGTTGGATAATCTTGGCCAGCTCTTGGTTTGGTGGTACTTTGGACAGCTTCCTCCTCACGCCTATCACCATGAGTCTCCCGTTCTGTGCTTCGCACAAGATCAATCACTTCTTCTGTGAGGCACCCACCATGCTGAGGCTGGCTTGCGGTGACAAAGCTGCCTATGAAATGGTGATGTACCTTTGCTGTGTCGTGATGCTGCTTATCCCCTTCTCTGTGGTGCTCGTGTCCTATACCAGGGTTCTCACCACAGTGCACCAGATGAAGTCAGCAGAAGGGAAGAAGAAGGCCTTTGCCACCTGCTCCTCACACATGATGGTGGTGATGTTGTTCTATGGGGCCGCCCTGTACACATACATGCTTCCCCAATCATACCACACCCCAATCAAAGACAAAGTCTTCTCTGCCTTCTACACTATCCTCACTCCCTTGCTAAACCCTCTCATCTATAGCCTGAGAAACAGAGATGTGACTGGGGCCTTTAGGAGGGTTTTGGCAAGATGTCAAGGGCCCTGCGGTGGGACAGTAGGAGAATTCTGACAATCTAAATTCTCCATGCCTGCTCAGGGGGGAATGGGGTTATGCCATGGATACTACAGATAATGCTTGCAGCAACCAATGCCAGTTATGTCAAAAGGTCCATCAGCAGTACTCTTATCAAAAATGTGAAGCCATTGTAACATCTGTGCTTTGATAATGCAAGAATGCTATAAACACTACTGAGCCAGTCTACTGAAACCAGGTTGTGGTGAAGGAGCGTGCAGCATTTATCGCAGGCCACCAATCCAGGAGAATGGGCATCTAGCGCTCAAAAGAACAAAACTCTTGACGGCTTTGGGGCAAGGGTTCTTAAAGGCAACATTAAAGGTGAGGGTACCAGGGTGCATGATAAGTTCATGGACATTCTTCTGATGTGTTGGTGTTGAGGTGACAGGATCACATTTTGGGAATCTTAATCATCAACTTTCTCATTCCAACCAGTCTGGGGTCTACACGCTTGTGATTAGCATTGTAGTCACCATTCTCTGCCTGGGTGAGGGTCTTAGTTTCTGCAGAACTCAAAGAACTGGTATGTACTTGAGGAGGAACTAGGAGCCCTGTGATTCTGTTTCATTGCTGAACTATTGTTTAAGCTATCATTATTTTTTCTTACTTGACTGTCTTTCCTTTGTTTCAGCAATTCCTCACTTTTCTAATTAGTCACTGTTTGAGTCTGTTCTTTGGACCTCAGGGAAAGCTTAGGAGACTGAAGCCTTTTTTACAAAAACGAAATGAGGCACACAAATTTGGTACCCAGGAATGCCCTATAGGGTCCTGCTTGGTTTCAAAAACAGCACTGATGTTTATTCCTTGCATCTATCCATTCCAATTCTTCTCTCATACCACTTATCTGGCTGTAATTTATGTATATAAGGGCCCCCAAATGTCTTATTAATATTATATACTCTGCCTACCCTCAGTAGCCTCATAAGAATGAAACATTTGATTACATTATTCAAATGATCCATTGATGGAGTTTATGAAAGGGTTAGGTATGCAGACATTTGAAAGAAATTATCATGTCATAAAACTTCAAAGGAAATACCTACATTAACTCACACCAGGATTTAGAATATCTGAATATCCCTTCTTTGAGTGACACCTGAAAACATCCCTCCTTTAAATTTGGAGCTGGGAAAAAAAAAGAATCATGTATTTTTGCAGAAATGCAAAGACTAAGTATCTGCTGGGCAAGGATTCTATGATATTATATTTGTTATGTGGAAAATAATGCAGACACAGGGAGAGGCAGGTGAGGAAGCAGTGCTCCATTAACTTGCAAACTTAGTAATCACTTTTCAGTTTCTTCTCCAATACATTGGAATTATTAGATTTCTGGAATCGCTCTTTAGGTGTTAGTGGTGGTGTGGATATGTTATCTTTTTCTTCCAAAGAAATAGTGGACAGCATATTTTTCTCTTTCTATGGTACTAAGTTTTACATTATATAAAATTATAAAATGGGAGGGAAATAATTCACTTTTCATTTGAAAGTTGGAGCTGGACAATTCATGGGAAGTTACAATATAATTTCTTTCCAGGAAGCTGGAACCCAGAATATATGTGTTTGTGCTAAACTGTACCCAGTTGTAAACACTTGGACCATACCCCAAGCCCCTTAGACCACCTCTGCATGGTGATGTGCCAGATTTTGTGCTTTAACCAGTATGACAAAATCCCAACTGGGTTTGGGGATGTTCTACTGCTGACAGGACACAGGTGATAGTGGGTGAGGTAAACATAACCATGCCTCCTATCACACTGAAAAAGATTCTGCGTTGTAGACAAAATCTGTAACCAAAAGGAAAAATCCACCTTGGAACACTGTGGGCTGGACTAACTAGTTAATCAAGGAAGTGGACTTGCTTCCATCTGATTCAGCAGGGTTATCACTTGCAAACCAGAGGCAAACTTTCTGAGGCTCTCTATCTGGAAGGTACATCTCCTCCAATCTTGTCCGACTGGCTTGGAAAGTACCATTTGCCAGGTGATAGGAGAGACCATCTCCAACCCAGAGGATGGTGAGGCACAAGAAAGCAATTAACCAGAAGAGATGAGGCGTGGTCCTGAGAACTGAGAATCAATTTGGGCTCCACTTGTAGAGGCCATGTGAACTTCTGTATATCATATATGTAACAAAGGCCCAATTTCCTCTTTCGTAAAGTTTGACCTAATGTAATGGTTTTCTTTATAAAAGCAAATATGATAAATGTACTAAATACCAACCATTATTTTAGCTTTTCATAACAAAGGTGATTGCCCTTCATGTTTATATTATTTTTCCTGGTTTTTTAAAATTCCTCCATTTATATTTTTCTCTGTCTTTCTCGCACATATAAGCATGTTGTCTTATTCATTATACTAAGGAAAGGACATTGATAATGTGCAAAATTAATACCCCAACTGTAGGGATTAAAATAAATTTCAGTAGGAAAATTATAAAATTAAGAATAAATAGTGCATACTTTTTAAATGTAGTAGTTAAAACAGTAATGAGATAGCACTACACACCTATTAGAATGGTTACAACTCAAAATACTGTCCATAGCAAATGCTAGTGAAACACAGGAACCCTCATTTGTTGTTGGTGGGAGTGCGAAATAACTCCTGTGGAAGACAGTTTGGCAGTTTCTTACAAATCCAGACGTAGTCTTACCATATAATCTAGAAATTGTGCTTCTCAGGGCTTACCCTACTGATTTTTTTTTTACACAAAAACCTGCATGTGGTCTTTATAACAGCTTTTTATATGATCATCAATAATTAATCAAGATGCCTTTCAGTAGATGAACAGATAAAGTGTGATACATTCATACAATGGAATGTTTTCCACAACAAAAAGAAATGAGCTAACAAGCCATGAAGTAAAGGAGGAATATTTAAGATATAAGACTAAGTGAAGAAAGACAGTCTGAAATGCCTACATAATACGTGATTTCCAACTGTATAGCATTCCAGAAAAGGCAAAATAAGGAAATGATAAGAAGATGATTGGTTCTTAGGGGTTGCAGGAGGAAGAGACAAATTAATGGAACACAGAGGATTGTTAGGGCAATGAAGCTGTTCTGTACGATACTGTAATGGAATATGATGCATTGGTCAGAACTCACAGAACTATAGAACATAGGGTGAATCCTAATGCAAACCATAGACTTTAGTTAATTATAATATATGAAAATCAGTTAATCGATTGCAACAAATGTACCATACTGATGAAAGATGTTAAAAATAGGGAAAAGAGAGGAAGTATATGGTCAAACTCCATGCTACATTTTCTGTAAATCAAAAGGCTTCTAATATAAACCTTATTAATTAAAAAAAACAAACTTCCTAAAACCCAGGTCACTCTCTGATGCTGCATTTCACTCAAGAAATCATTAGAATGGTGGAATTTGTAGAAGCAGGATGGAGACCAGACTTTAAATTATAAGACCTTGCTAATGTAATTGGCTTTGTTTTGGTGATTTGGCTATGGGTATTTTGGAGGTGGGGGAGCAGTAAGGCTAGAATTTTGGCGGGGATGACAAATTAATTTCACACCTTGGGCATATGGTAGTATTTCCTTGGTACTCTGCATTTCAAGTCAGTATTTCTTTCCCATCCTGCATATATAATAAGGCATATATAACCTGTGTAAGGAGGGGAAATGAGTCATCTATATTTCTCAGAAGGCTACTGCTGCAAGAGAAGTCCACGTTAGAGTGAGCAGAATGGTTTTCTCTCCAGAAGGTGTTTTTTTATTCATCACATGTCCAATACACTAAGAAGTTTATAAAATTCAGGTGGTCTTAATTCTGCAGAGACAGTGGAAACTTTTGAAGTCCTCTGATGGAACGTGAAGACAATGTCTCCACTTGTGAGCTATACAGACATGCCTGCAAGAAAGTCAGGTTGAATATCAGTGTCAGAGCCCATGGAAAATGTCTTAAGACCTTCCTGTGGTGGCAACCAGCAAGTTAAATGTGCAACTTGTGTTTATAAAAGAATTAGTAATGACTGGAAGGGTGCTTGATTTGGCTCTTAGAGCTGCCAGACACTCACTGTTACTTAGATGACTGGGCTGCCTTGGCTTCAGTTTGTCCATAAGTGAAATGGGATATATTCTCACAGATTACCAATACAAAATAATTGCTGGTGCCCACAAGAAAAAAAAACTTGCTAACAATTTGAGTAGTACACAGGCCCTTCCATCAGCTTGAGATAGACTATGGCCAGTTTTTAAGTTTTTGTTTCGGTGTATGTTCTGATGTTTAGAATGCAATGAACACATTCAGTGTTTTAAATATGTAGCTGTATGTAGCAAATAGAGTGAATTTTGGCATCAAGCCGTGTTCCTAAGAAGTCAATGATTCCACCTACGAAGCATAGGACTATCCCTGGGAAGGAGTGCAGGTGAATTGGGGACTATGGTAGGGAAGGGAGCCAGTGACTTAGATGACCTCCCCAATGGCCTGACAAGCAGCAGACGCTCCATAAATAATGGCCAAAGAAAATGTGGGGAAACTTCTTACAGGAAGAGAATTCAAGGGAGCAAATTGTCCTAGAGGGGATCTTGCCAATGGTTGGCCAGTGGCTTTCTGCACCACTGTGTCAAGAAATTTTTTAAGAACAAAATCTACATTTATGCTTTGTAAGAAGAGTCATGCAGTCCCATTAATCAGGAGGTGCATAAGTGGGTTCCTGGGGATGAGGTTCAGGGCATAAGGTGCCAGACACAAATGCCTTGCATGTGTTATTACTGATCTTGCTCAAAATGATCATCCCAGAAATGGGAAAACAGTCTCAGAGAGCTGAGTTGGCTTACATAGTCTACTATAAACTGTAGCACTAGCACAGAATGAGGATCTTCTGTTTAAAACAGTTTTACTTACTGTTCCATTCCTTGCTAGTAAGCAACCTCAACACTATTGCAGGGTTTGAGCCAAGGTGGTGGAGTGGAGAGACTCACAGCTTGCCCTCTCCCACAAATACATCAAGAATTACATCTGCAAACCCATTAAATCGCACAGAACACCTACTGAACTCTGGCAGTGTGTCTCTCTCTTTGAAATGCAGGAGGATTCTCACAAAATCCATCAAGAAAAAAAGAAAAAATCAGTGTAGGACAGTTCTGCAAGGAGAGAGTGGTATAGGAAGATAGGCACCCTCATGTTAGGATTCCTCCTCTCTAGCTGAGAGGTCAGTGAGGACAGAAGCGGAACTTCCAAGGCTCAGAGGAGAAAGTGGGAATGGCTTGGCAGACAGAACTAAGGGAAACTGATACTAAGAGGGAAGTTCCTAGCGATCCAGGCATCCTCAAAAAAGAAGAGCAATCTCAAATAAACAACATAATCTACCACCTAAAAGAATTAGAAAAAGAAAACCGAAAGAAAACAAAAAACCTAAAGTCAGCAAAAGGAGAGAAATAATAAAGATCAGAGATGAAATAAATAAAATTGAGATTAAAAAACAATAGAAAAATCAAGCCAAATGCTGGTTTTTTGAAAGAGTAAACAAAATTGACAAAGCTCTGGCCAGGCTGACCAAGAATAAAAATGAAAGAACATAAATAAACAAAATAAGAAATGAAAATGGAGAAATTACAACCAACACAACAGAAATATGAAAAATTATAAGAGAATACAATGAACAACTATATGCTATAAGGCAATAAGTTTGACAACTTAGAAGAAATGGAAAGTTTCTAGAAACATACAATCTACCAAAACTGAATTAAGAAGTAGTAGATCATTTGCAGAGACCAATCAGTAGAAGTGAAATAGAATCAGCAATAAAAAAAACTCCCTGCAAACAAAAGTCCAGAACCAGATGACTTCACTGGGGGAACTCTATCAAACATACAAAGAAGAGCTCATACCAATCCTTCTCAAACTCTTCCAAAAAATTGAAAAGAAGGGAATACTCCCAATTCATTCTATGAAGACACCATCACCCTGATACCAAAGCCAGACAAAGACACTACCAAAAAAGAAAACTATAGGCCAATATTGATGAACGTAGATGCAAATATCCTCAACAAAATATTAGCAAACAGAATCCAGCAACACATAAAAAAGATAACACACCATGATCATGTTGGGTTCATCCCAGGGATGCAAGGATGGTTCAACATACACAAATCAATCAAAGTGATACACCACATCCGCAAGAGAAAGTATAACAATAACATGATCACCTCAATAGATGCAGGAAAAACATTTGATAAAATTCAACACCCATTTATGATAAAACCTCTCACCAAAGTAGGTATAGAGGGAACATACCTCAACATAATAAAAGCTATTGGTGACAATGACAAACCTACAGCCAGAATAATACTCAATGGTGAAAAGCTGAACGCCTTCCCCCTAAAAAATGGAAGAAGATAAGAATGTCCACTCTTATCACTTGTATTCAGTATAGTATTGGAAGTCCTTGCCACAGCAATAAGACAAGAAAAGGGAAAAAATGGATTCAAATTGGAAGAGAAGAGGTAAAATTGTCATTATATGCAGATGACATGTTACTATATACAGAAAACCCTAAAGGCTCCACGCATAAACTACTAGAGCTAATGAAAGATTTCAGCAAGGTAGCAAGATATAAGATTAACATACAGAAATCACTGGCATTTCTTTACACTCAGAATGAAATATCAGAAAAGGAAAGTAAAGAAACAATCCTGTTTAAAATTGCATCCAAAAAATATTGAATACTTAGGAATAAATCTGATCAAGGAAGTGAAAGACATACACGGAGAGCTACAAAACATTGACTAAGGAAATCAAAGAGGACTTAAAGAAATGGAAAGATATCCCATGTTCTTGGATTGGAAGAATTAATATTGTTAAAATGGCCATACTCCCCAAAACATACTACAGATTTAATGCCATCCCTATCAAATTACCCAGGACATTTTCCACAGAACTAAAACAAATAATCCTAAAATTTATATGGAATCACAAAATACCCAGAATTGCCAAAGCAATATTGAAGAAAAAGAATGAAGCTGGAGGAATAACCACTCCTCCCTCAGACTTCAGACAATACTACAGAGCTACAGTAATCAAAACAGCATTGTATTGGTACAAAAACAAACATATGGACCAATGGAACAAAACAGAGAGCCCAGAAATAAATTCACAAACGTTTGGTTAATTAATCTTTGACAAAGGAGGGAAGAACATACAATGGAGTAAAGACAGTCTCTTCAGCAAATGGTGTTGGAAAAACTGGACAGCAGCATGTAAATCAATGGAGTCAGAGTACTCCTTCACATCATACACAAAAATAAACTCAAAATGGATTAAAGACAAACATAAGACAAGACACTATGAATCTCTCAGAAGAAAACACAGGCAAAACATTATCTGATATAAATCTCAGCAATGTTCTCCTAGGGCAGTCTACCCAGGCAATAGAAATAAAAGCAAAAATAAGCAAATGGGACCTAATTAAACTTACAGGCACTTGCACTACAAAGGAAACCATAAGCAAAACAAAAATACAACCTACAGAATGGGAGAAAATATTTGCAGAAGATGAGATAGACAAGGGCTTAATTTCCAGAATATATAAACAGCTCATACAACTTAATAACAAAAAAACAAACAAACCAATCCAAAAATGGGCAGAAGACCTAAACAAGAAATTCTCCAGTGACGATAGTGCCAATAGGCACATGAGAAAAATGCTCAATATCTCTACTTATCAGAGAAATGCAAATCAAAACTTCAATGAGATACCACCTCATGCCAGTCAGAATGGCCATCATTCAAAAGTCCACAAATGACAAATGCTGGAGAGGCTGTGGAGAAAAGGGAACCCTCCTACACTGCTGGTGGGAATGGTGTTTGGTGTAGCCATTATGGAAAACAGTATGGAGATTCCTTAAAAGACTAAAAATAGACTTACCATATGATCCAGCTATCCTGGGCATATATCCAGAGGTAATCTAATTCAAAAAGATACATGCACCCCAATGTTCATAGCAGCACTATTTACATTAGCCAAGACATGGAAAAATCTAAATGTCCATCAACAGATGACTGGATAAAGAAGTTGTGATATATTTATACAATGGAATACTACTGAGCCATTAAAAAGAATAAAATAATGCCATCTGCAGCAACATGGATGGACCTGGGGAATGTCATTCTAAGGGAAGTAAGCCAGAAGAAGAAAGAAAAATACCACATGATACCACTTATATGTGGAATCTAAAAAAAAAAAAAAAAGAACGTATTTACAAAACAGAAACTGATTCAGAGACATAGAGAAAAAACTTATGGTTAGGGATAAATTGGGAGTTTGAGATTTGGAGATACTAATTAATATACATAAAATGGATAAACAACAGGTTTTTACTGTATAGCACAGGGAACTATATTCAGTATCTTGCAGTAACTTATGGTGAAAAAGTATATGAAAAGGAATATATGTATGTTCCTATATGATTGAAGCATTGTGCTGCATATGAGAAATTGACACAACCTTGTAAACTGACTATACTTCAATAAATATATATATAAAATAACACTATTGCAAAAAAAATGAATTAGTAATGTGCTCTCTGAGATTCAGGCACACAAATACATAAAGACACATACGCACACACACTGCTTGTAAAGAATGGTTGCCAAGAGATTAAATCCAGCAATCATTGACGATAGAAAATTTTAGATAGTAAACAAAAATAAAAGTATAACTCCTTACCACGATGAACTTTATCTGTCTCACACTAAGAAAAGATCCAGACAAAATGATAAAGTAATACAAGCATTATTATGAATGTCTAAAATAATACAAAGAACCCATGTCCACCATGTTGGTTGACATTTCTGGGAAATTCTTAATAGTATAAGGCAAATAAAAAATTAATCTTTACATTTTAGAATGAAGAAGAGCATATGTTTATTTTTGTGCATTTGATAAGTGTGCAAAGTAAACATAATGTGAACCTTTCCAGATGTTTTTACTAATTAGAAATTGTCTGTTAACAGATTAAAAATAAATTAGTATTTAAAATCCAGCAGTTCCTCAGTATGCCAGAGGTAAATATTGACAAATACAAAAAATTTGCAGAAATCATAACAAATAAAATAGTAAGGAATAAATCTAATAATAAATATACAAAAATAATTAGTAATACACAGAAACATACAGAATCCATACTCATACCCATACACATGACTACAAGAATATCCACACACTATATACAAATTGCAACTCTTAAAGGTACTTAACCTAATACCTAACCAAATCAAAGGGCGTATCACACTCTGGGATGAGAAGAGTAACTTTGTAAAGATTTTAATACTCTTCAGATCAATAAGTCTAGCGCTACTCTAATAAGAACTATAAAATAATTTTTCTATTTTTGTTTTTGAAACATAATAATGCAGTTCTAGATGTATGTTTCCTAAATAAGTGAGCAAATATTTATAAATCCTTTTGGAAGAGGAAGCTGGAAGACCATTTTCTTTACCACATACAAAAACAAATAACATGTTGAAATAATAGAAATGGTGAGGTATAGTTTTAAAAATTAGAAGGATCAGTACAGTACACTAGATGGAGTCCCTGATAAATGTAAAAACTTAATATATGAAAAAATTGATGTTCAAACTCATTTGAGGGATAATTTGTCAATAATTGGTGTCATTGGGATAATGAGATAAATGTATTGTTATTTAGAGGGAATATTGTATATTTCTGCTTCACAATCTTACCCTCAGATTCAAATTTAAAGAGTTAAATTAAAAAAAAAACACACACACAAAGGAAAACCAATATAACTTAAAATAGTTTCATGTTTAAAACTATAAGAATATTTTCTAAGCATGTAACAGGGAAAATAAAAATGAAAGAAGTAATGATGATATGCTTTGTTCCAGTAACTAAAACATAAATCAGTCAGTCAATCAATAATCTGTTTAACAAAAAACAATGAATAAAATTTAAACAGAAAGCAAATGCAAGCACTACTTGAACTATATATGATAAACACATGTTCATACTTTTTTGTAATTTTTATTGAAGTATAGTCAATTTACAATGTTAGTTTCACGTATACTGCAAAGTGATTCAGTTATACATGTACATACATATATATATTTTCAAATTCTTTTCCATTTTCAGCTCATTTCAAGAAATTGAATATAATTCCCGGTGCTATAGAGTAGGTCTTTTTTGTTCATTTATTGTATACTGTAATGTGTTTAAAATATAAGAAGTTAAAAAAATCCAATTAAATAAGAGCACATGAAATGGGCAGACAATTTAGAAAAAAAAATTCCAACACATTCAAGAAATTTCCTCACTAGAAAAAAAATCAATTAAATTTAGGTACAAATTTAAAGTTGTAAATGGGTGTGTATGTATATGCATATCTGTTTATACTTATGTATGTGGAAAGAGAGCTGTGAGGCTGCATCAGTGCAGTGGGAACTATCAGACATTACAAAATGTTTTGGAAATGCAAATTAAAAGTAAAACTTAAAAATAATTACACAAATTGACTAATTGTCATTGAAGAAAAATTTATGAAGGAAACACGACAAGATCTAGATTTAAAATTAAGTGTATACTGTTAGACTATAAATTGCTACAGGCACTGTGGAATACAGGATGGATGTTTGTCAAAAAAAAAAAAGTAAAACTAGAACTACCATATGACTCAGCAATTCGACTCCTGATTATATATCCAAAAGAAACCAAACATCGTTTTTCAAAAAAATATGCATCTTAATGTTCATTGCCGCTTTATTACAATAGCCAAGATATGGAAGCAACCTAAGTGTCCATCAGCAGATGAATGGATAAAAAAGATGTGGTGTATGCATTTAAGGAATACTCCTCAGACTTAAAAGAACAGAATTTTGCCATTTGCACCCATATGGATGGACCTGGAGGGCATTTTGCTAAGTGAAATAAGTCATACAGAGAAAAGCAAATACTGTATGCTTTTATTTATATGTGGAATCTTAAAAAATACAGAACTAGTGAATATAACATAAAAGAAGCAGACTCAACAGATACAGAGAGAACCAACTAATGGGTACCAGTGGGGAGATGAGGGAGGGGCTATTAGGTGTAAGACAGGCTTCAAAGATACATTGCACAACACGGAGAATATAGACTACTTAAGTAATAACCCTAAGTGAAGTGTAATCTTTAAAAATTGTATAAAATTAATATATATATGTTAAAACTTGGATATGAAGCCTTCAAAAAAACTTCAATCAAGTTAAAACAAGATTGATTTCTAAAAAGATCTTCATCATTACGTGATTTATTAATGCCACAATTAAAACACGTACGCATGAAAGTGGAGCATTAGTTAAATAAAACTGAGCAGATCCCTGGGGGAGAATAATGTGGCTTATGAATGCTACATTTGGAAGACTATTTCACTTCGTGGACTTCCTAAGTATTTTTTTGTGAAAAATCAAAATTGCCAAATTATATGTAAATACACACATATGTAGGTGTCAGTGTGTAAATACCATGTATATAACGTATACAATGTAAACATAATTTTGTAAAGATAACTGTCTCTATGATACGCTTTGGTGACTATCTCTAAGTATTATGAGCACTTTTAATTTGTTAAACTTTTTCATATTTCCTCAAGTATATATATGTGTGTGTGTGTGTGAGTGTGTCAATACCAGATAAAATAATTATTATTAGACTATCAATAAACCGCTAAGATGAATAACAGAAATTGGGCTATTTTAAAAAATCATCTTTATGGCTTTTCACATTAAGATGCATGATGCTGAAGGAAATTTCTGATGAAATGTTCAGGAAATCAGGATCTTGGCTTTGGAGCCCAGCAGTGGAAACACTTTCATTAAAGTCCATGTGACTTAGGGTTCATGCTGTTTCACCCCATGAATACACTGTTCATTAGCTGGGACAGATCTGTCTCATTAAGGTCTGCTGGGCTCCACAGGGAAGAGATATGCTCTTTACAAGAGCACTTCACTTCGTGGCCTTCTCAGAAAACTATTTAAACTCCTGCCTCTTCTCACTACGAGCATTTCCTGTTGCTCCAGGGAACCGAAACACAGAACACCCAGATACCGTCCAGCATTCTTTAATGGTCTGCAACTTTCTTTCTGCTTTTTAAGTTTTTCACAATTGTCCCTCACTGGTTTCTAAAATCTCTTGAAAAGAAAGGAAGCAAGTGTTTTAACACATTTTTCTAGAAAGCTGGACCTGTGTGATTTGTCCTGGCAGATAAAAAAAAACAAAACTGTTTCAAGGATTTTTAGGGTATTTTTAAAATTTTCCTTTTGTAGATTTCTATTACAAAATAACTCTTAGTAAGTTGTTGCATGTCTCCTTCTGAGCTAACTCCATCATCAGGTGCTAAAGATAGCTCTAATTTATAATTCAGCAAGTTCAGGTTCATAAGCCTAGAGTAAAAACCTCTGTCTTTTGGATCTTCATGGATAACGTGCAAAGACCTGAGCACACAGCTGGATGAGATCTTGAAACCTTTCTATTTATGGATACCCATGACTATGAATCACTTTGTGTTTTTCCTCCTTAATGTAAATGGGAGAGAAATTAAATCCACTAAGCTTAATCAAAGTCTTTTCTAGTAACGTATCACCTTCTACTTTCTGAAAAGTCTCTGTTCATTGCATATCCTTTTCAGTTACTTAAAGTTCTTGTATTTTGCAGGTCTTTGTGTTCACTAAATTTTGTATGACTATCTTCACCTTTGATGAACCTACTTTACCCTGAATGACCATCTGGAGAAGATTCAGCTCCAAGTAAGTGACAGAGATGATCTTCTTTAGTTGGAACAAAGTTTAGGATCATATTAGACATTTGAATAAATTTTATATGAATGATGTGTATTTAATTCTTTTATGCACACCAAGAGACTTGTGTAACATGGTCTTTTTAACGTGTAGCATTCATACTGCATGTCTCAGAAAAAGATATGAGAAATGTAGGGTGATGAGGTTAAACAAGGAAGGATGTAGGAAAAATAAATCAATCATTTTATGGCTTTTTAAAAAGTAAATGAAATTGACACAACATTGTAAACTGACTATAACTCCAAAAAAAAAAGTTAAAAAAAGAAAAGTAAATGATTGGATTCAATGGTTTGAGATTTTACCTAAACAATGAAAAACTCTTGATTCAGTTAAGCAATTCAGTGACTCATCCAGGAGCTTCTGCAACACTTAAACCAAGTCTGTATATTCCTCTCTACTTAATATCTTAATGAATATCCATGTCTTTCGAAACTGTGCAGTAAGATCAGAGGTGACAAATAAAATTTTGATGAGCACCTCGCCTGGCCCGTCTTAATGACACTTTAAATATTTGCTGGGTATGGAAATGGCTAAGCTTTCACATCATTTTTTAGGGGTCTGACAATACGCACGCTTTATATGATGTTAACAAGCTTTATGCAAACTAAATCTTAGGGCATAGAGGCAAGGGAATCTAAAACTCATAGGCTGCAAATCCCATGTGCAGATTCAGTGGGGAAGTAACTGCTCCACGCCCTCCATCCCCACTGCAAGTTCATTGAGTAGCAGATAGCTTATTTCATTAATTTGGGGAGTGATCTAGAGTACGTATTGCAAATCTTGGGTTTTAAGGATATGATAAGATGGAACTGTGCAACTAATCTTTTCTACAAAATATTTTTGTGTCTCTGTGTTTAATTTTAGCAAAACCTTTAAAAAGTATATATATAGTTTAAGCAAACCTTAGCCATGTGAATTAGAAGGGATAGGACAATACTAATTGATGGGCTAAATGAAAAACTTGCACTGAATCCTCATTTATAGAGCACAGACTATGACCCAGGCTTTCTGATTCCCTGCTAGTGTTTCATTCCTCTCTACTCGAGAGTCAAATCTTTTGTATGCTTGCATTCTTTTTATGGGTAAGAACACTGAGGGTTGGAGAATGACAAGAACTTGCCTTAAGGACACAGGCAGACGCCCGTGGGCCCTCTCACTGCAAACCTAGGGCTCCACCTGGCTTCAGCGGTGCGAGCATTTCACATATCACTTTTCCATAATGATTTTCAGAGATGTGCAGACACCTGCATCCCTCAGATGCACTCTGCCAGCGGTTCACAAGCAATCTTCTAGTGGCCACCATATTGAATCACAGAAGGAACTCCTTTCAGAAAGAGTGAATCTCTCTAGTTGTGGGACTTATCCAGGTGTGTGATCTTTTCAAGAGTCCTGGCAGGAGGAGTATATGGTTAAAAAAGGAATGTGGTTCTCAATAGCTCCCCGGAGTGATGGCCCAAAGACTAATGAACCCCTGATGAAATTGTCTGAGTACATTAGCATTTCATTATCTAATAATTGTATGATTCAATTTGACTTTATTCTCGATCATTCCAACTTTTTGAAATGCTGAACAGAATTTAGGAATACAGAGAAGGTCTAGAAATATATGTAAATGTTTGTATTTATTTTCAAACTGGAACAAGGATGAATTGGGCCTTGCTGGAGGACCTCTCATGAGAAGATACGACTGGAAGTTATAATTTGTATATAATGAGCCAACCGTGTGACATGTCTGATATAAAAACAGAAAACATAATATTTCCAGGGTATTCTGCTTTAGAAAATTCTGCCTAGGGTTAACTCTTGAAATTAAGATACTGCATTTTAAAACAGACATTGCAAAAGATCACCCCAAATTATTACCTGAAACTTGAGTATTTCAGCAAAGGATATATAGATTAATGCACAGAAGAATTGGAAAGCATAGACTGACACAGAGACGGGTGGAAAAAGACTCTGACATTGTCAACTGAAGAAAATGCATAAAAAGTTGAAAGTTACGTTTTATTAGGTGGACTTCCTGAGGACTAGAGACCGGGAGGCAGCCTCTCAGATCATTCGAAGAGACTCTTCCAATGAGGCAAAAGAGAAGCCAGGATATATAGGCATTTTTGCAACAAGGACCAGGTAATCAGAACATCAAAAGATTACTGTTAATTAAAGAAAACCAGATATCTCAAGTTAAAGACTTTAGCACTTTTCTATGTATGGGAAGGTACAAAGATCTGGGCTCATTGAAATCATTCCTTTGATATGCACCTTAGCTCTCTAGGGCCAGCATCCTGTTCTTGCCCATCTTGAGTCCCTTTAGCGTACACCACTGCGGGTGGCAGCAGAGGCCAGGCTGCCTGCTGGCCCTCATCCTGAGGTCCGTCTGCTTACTAGTGGGCAGGGGGAAAGGGGGTGCAGGTAGTGGCTGATGACTTGATGGCCACAGCATCCTTTGTTTACCGATATGGCTGGCAATACTTTTCATTCACATAGTCATATTCACACTATGAAGGATTGATGTTAAAATGGAAAAAACTACCTCTGAGTGGGTCTAGAGGGTTTTATGAGCAGCTTTTAATCCTAGTGAATATAGAACTTCCTGGCAAAGGGCTGTTGCACTGAAGGAGCATGAAGCACGCTCTTTCATGTGGCAGAAAGCTCACCAGTGGGGCACATATAAGCAGGGAGGACTGCGGTCTACAACTTTGAGATTCTATTGTCAGTTAATTTCACGGACAGGCTTGGCGACCCTCACAGTCACAGGCAGAAATTGCATCCTAACTTAAAGTTAAGTAGGAAAAAGTAATTTTGTAACTATCCCCACTCAACCAAATGTGTACCTCTGACAAAACAGGAGATGATATTTGCAAATGTCAGGATGTATTTCTATGCATTACTTTTACGTGATGCGTGGTATAGTATAATAAAAAAGTAATTTAAGCCACCCTTAAAGGTAATTTAACTCAATAAAGTCATGCCCCTTTTGCACAATCACTGTTTTTTGGTTGTGTTCTCATATCTTGCAGGCTCAGCATATCTATGCTTCTCAAAGACATTACGTTCTCATCAGGTTTAAATGTGATGCACACATCTTTCTAAGGATTTGTACAAAAAACATTTCCTTCAAGTAAAAGGATTTCTGGGGGGAAATGCAGAATCTAAATGCTGAATTATTTCCACTGGGAGTGCCAGAGTCTATAAACCTGAAACCCAAGGCATTTACAATGCAAATTAATAGATTTTAGTTGGATATGTATATTGCTTAATGAGAAACTAGGAATTTTCATATATTTACTAATAATTCTGAGATAACTAGCATATATGTGCTTAACACTCACTAGCACTTTACTTTGCATTGTATAAAATATTTCACCTTATAACTATGGATTTTTAATTTGATCTGTAGAGCAGTCCTGAATGTTATATCATCTGAATTTAATATAAATGAAATCTGAGGCTTAGAGTGTTTAGGGAGAGAAGCCACAGTCACAGAGTTAATTTACATCATGGCCAGGAGACCTCAATTTATCTGATTCAAAATTTTGTTTTACTGTATGTCTGTTACCTCATTTCAGAAGTAAATTCCTGTATAAAGTCACAGAATCATTTCAGACAATTTGTAATTATTTTCATTTGTACGAAATCATAGAAAAGCAATAAAATCCGTGCCCAGCAGAAATTCATGTATAGCCTTCACATTATGTGCCCCCTAGTGAGACAGCAGACAGTAATTTTACCAAACAGGACTTGTTCTCTTACCAATTAAACTTTTTATGTGCAATCAAGAGGGTATGACCAGTTAGCTGCAAAATGGAGAAGCCTTTGGAGTTGACTCTGTCATTGTTGGAACTATAGGGCCAGGCAGAAAAAAATTAGAACAGCAGAAAAAGTATTAAAAGATTAAGGAATGAATGTGGATGGAGAGCAAAGAAAGATACTTGACTTTGTAAAGCAATACATAATTTTCCTCTGTGAGTAGGACTTGGTACACGCAAAAAAGGTAGACCCAAAATGCGGAAGGTGTGGGAGCAGTTAAAATATTACTAATATTGAAGCTATTCCATAAATTGGACAGAAGTTTTTTCCTTTAGAAGCATATTTTAACAGTAATAGAAAAACGAGGCAGGTTCTGAAGGATGATAAAATGGTACGTGGTGTCAGGCAATTTTTGAGACCTGGCAACAAAGATTATGAAATTAGCAAAACAAAAAAAATTAAAAAGATAAACATGAAAAATAGAGTTAAGTCTCTTGAAATTCAGCAGCCCATATTATAACAGTTAATGTGGTATACTCTTGATTATGACTAATTTTCACGGCTCACATTAATGAGTACGCATAGTTAAAAATTTAATTATTCACATTTAATGACTCACGTTGTCAGCACATTTTATTTGATAACTAATTTGAGTGAGAGCACATAGTGAATTGAGAGTCAACAGATACAAAACACTTGGCACAAAGTAAACTCTTCACAGTATCATTATAATTACTCTTGATAATATTTTTTTCTGTACAGTTGACTCAAATGCTCATACTTGTAGTATATTTAGAGGAACATGGACTAGTTGGATCAATTTAACTTCCAACCATGTTGGTAAAATATATCTCATCTTGACATATTTAACTTTAAACATATGAAAAATCATCCTTGACTTTCAAACAATTTGTTGTGAATTTTTCCTTTATCATCACCTGAAATTATATAAAACAGAGTCAATGAGTTTTTCTGAATTACAGATAACTATGAAAAAATTCCAGTTTCCAAAACTAACCAGTGGGTTATAGTTCAGTGCATATGTTCTTGTGCTATTCCCTCGGAATCCTAATTGCTGATGCTAAATACTAATGCTAATTACCCAACATCCTACAATGGAAATTTCTTTTTAAAAAAACAACAAAAATAATTCTAGAACAGTGAATGCCTCTTGTACTGGGTGACCCCTTCACATCTGGGTTTGCAAGAGTAATTTCCATTCCCCACTTGATTTCCTCCATTCAATTTTGCCTGCGACATAGACAAAATGGCACCAACAGAACACTCATAACATAGTGATTCGCAGCCCAAATGGTAAGGCACTCATATTTGTGGCTAAATGGCCAACATTCACTATTAACAGCCAGTACTGAGATGTTTCAAAGATGGTGGTGATGATGATGATAATAAACATGCACTGAATACGGATACCAATTTAAAAGCATCCAAGGTGGTACGTTCACACACACAGACACAGACACACACACATACAACAGACCAGGGTATATTTAACTCCTGTATAGCATTGAGGGTTGTTGTATGTATCACTGTGGTACAATAGTATTGCTGACATCATCTTGTTCAATGATTATAAAGAACTTTTGATTTAAAATAATCAATTTTATTGAAAAATATTTTAGAATAGTTTGTTGCTAAGAATGAGTAACAAAGTAATGTGAAACTATGTTATTTAACTTTTTATTGACGTATACTTGATTTACAATATTGTATTAGTTTATACATTCTTTTTCATTGCAGGTTACTACAAGCCATTGGCTACAGATCCCTGAGGGACCTTGTTTTTTTTTAAATTTATTCCGTACACAGTAGTTTGTATCTGCCAATGCCCAACTCTCAATTTATCCCTCCTTCCTCCATTCTGTTTGTTTTCTGTGTCTGTGACTCTCTTTCTGCAAAAAATATTTTAAACGCTTTCTTCCAACTTAGAAATTTACTTCCTAACAATCAGTCTGTATGCTATGTTAATTTCCTGCAAATATCATGGTTTTATTTGGAAGGTTCTAGGTCACAACAGCGCCATCATGGGATCCATGGAAGGATATAACACATCCTCTACAGATTTTATCTTCATGGGGTTGTTCAACAGACAAGACACATCAGGCCTTCTTTTTGCCATCATCTCTCTCATCTTTTTCACCGCATTGATGGCCAATGGGGTCATAATATTCCTGATCTGCACCGACGTGTGCCTCCACATCCCCATGTACTTCCTACTTAGCCACCTCTCCCTCATTGACATGATGTACATCTCTACCATCGTGCCCAAGATGCTGGTCGACTACCTGCTGGGTCAAAGGACCATCTCCTTCGTGGGATGCACAGCTCAGCACTTCCTCTATCTCACCCTTGTAGGAGCTGAGTTCTTCCTGCTGGGCCTCATGGCCTATGACCGCTACGTAGCCATCTGCAACCCCCTCCGCTATCCCGTCCTCATGAGCCGCCATGTTTGTTGGATGATTATAGTAGGTTCCTGGTTTGGGGGCTCTCTGGATGGCTTCCTTCTGACCCCCATCACCATGAGTTTCCCTTTCTGCAACTCCCGGGAGATAAACCATTTCTTCTGTGAAGCACCTGCCGTCCTGAAGTTGGCTTGTGCAGACACAGCTGTCTATGAGACAGTGATGTATGTGTGCTGTGTTTTGATGCTTCTGATTCCTTTCTCTTTGGTGATTGCCTCCTATGCCCAAATCCTGACCACAGTCCACCGCATGAGCTCAGTGGAGGGGAGGAAGAAGGCGTTTGCCACCTGCTCATCTCACATAACAGTGGTGACCCTGTTCTATGGGGCTGCCACGTACACCTACATGCTGCCACACTCTTACCACAGGCCAGAGCAAGACAAAGTCTTCTCCGTGTTCTACACTATCCTCACACCCATGCTTAATCCACTCATCTACAGTTTGAGGAACAAGGATGTGACCGGAGCTATGAAGAGGGCACTGGCCAGGTGCAAGGGTGTACAAAGAGTGTCAGGGGATGCCTTTTGACGCTTGACTCTTCCCCATGCAGGTGGTGAATGGGAGCCTCTGTGGCCGGTGTGGAAATGCTCTCAATGAAAGATTAAATTGGAGGGTACATTCAACTGTGCAGAAAAAAAAATGATCTATATAAAAAAATGTATCCTCTTGGTCTTCCTTCCCTCATCTCTTCTTTCCTTTCTTACATCTTCCTTTCCTCCTTCCCTGCTCACATGTGTTCAAAATAAATGCTCAGCGGTTTCCAAAAACACAAGTTAAAATTTCTTGCTCTGCAATTTTGCCTTTGGGGACTAAAATAAACTGCATGCAATTTTAAATGGTATGAATATGCTAAGGAGTACAGAACGGAAGGTATTACTTTGGGGGTGAAAGTTACTGCTATGCAACTCTAGCTTACCATCTAAAAATGAGAGAAATATCATTGTTTCTTCTATTTTTAGAGTAATACTCGTACCCAGCCATTTAGGAAGACAGTTGGATAGCTGTCTTACACGTTCCAATTTGTCAAGTGGTAGGAAAACTCACTGAACGTGTTTTACTCAAAAAGCTATTGTAATCATTAAAATCATTAGGTGATTTTTAAAAGTTTATGTAGAAAGACAGTATTTAACTTCTGCTTGTTTGCAACACATTAGTAAGAACTACTTGTCAGATTAGTAAAAATTGGATGAGAGTAAAGGACATTGCCCAGAGAAGACAACATGACAGGACTGAATGCACGAAAGCATTTCTAAGATGTTGGAGAAACATACAGGGATACCAGCTGGGAGGATGCTGATATATTTTTTGAATATATCACAAAGTCATCAAGATTAAGCATATGTTAGCCTGGTAATAGAAGTTAGCTCACAGTTCTTATCCATATCCCCACTAATCCAAGGAATTGAGGGCAGAAAGGATGTGACAAATCATGTTCAACGTCCCACTGGATTATATAAGGTATTCACTCAGTGATCAAAGGGGTAACTTTATTAAATTATTAATGATCATAATCATATTGGTCCATCGGTCTAAAAGGTAATGATTTAAACGCTTTGTCAGATTCATCATCCTTTATTACTCTCATTATAAATGAAACACTCATTATAAATTCCAGTTTGATGAGAACAGTGGAGGTCATGGATATAATGGAATTCTTTAGGGTAACATTTTTAATCAGTGCCCTGGACTGTAACGTTTCAAGGAATGTGATCGATAGAATGCTGTGTCTTTCAGATCCAGCTTCCTCATTTATCCATCCATTTATCTGCTCATTCATCATAGCTGTGAACAAAATAGACAAAGCACCTGTGCTCAAGAAGTTTACATTCCAGTGGGGGCAAGATAATGAAAACAAAAGTCAAGCAAAAAAGCAAGCAAGCAATCTGTATTTCCACCACATTTTATGTGACAGCAGCCACTAAAGTGGAACATATTCATAATTTGTGCTCTAGAAGGTTCATACTTGAGTGAATTCCTAACAGACACATATGCATAAGGGTTACCAAAAGTCACGCAGTAACAAATAAAAAATCAGAAGTGACCCAAAAGCTCACTGATGGTGAAATCAAAAACAAATAAAGAGTGACATCGTCAATACAATAATAGTAGGTGTTCTAACATCACTGGGAGCAACATTGCTTAGTCTCAAAAACATAATGTTGAACTAAAGAAGCAAGTCACAAAGGGTGTATTTATATAATGTACAGATCTAGCGAGACTACCTTGTGCTTTGGGAAGGTTGGTGGCTGAAGGTGTGCAAAGGAAGACTTCTTGGTGCTCATAGTTTTCTGTTTCTTGGTGTGGATGCATGACACACTCAGCGTTGACTTTGAAAAACTTGATCACGTTCAAATTTTTGTATGTTTATTTTTGACTGTTGGGTATACTACAATAAAAAAAGCTAACATATATCATATTTATTTGTCGACTTATAAGGTCTGTAAAATTTACTCAGTGGAATTTTATTTTTTTGCCAATATTATGGAGCGTGATGGGATCTGAAGGATACTTCTCATGGCTTCAAGGACAACACAGGCACTGGTACCCACAAACACTTTGAGTTCTCCAATGTCTTGACAGTTCTGGGAATCATGGGAAACTCCTCTTGGTGTTGAGCACCACACTCACTGTGTCAGGGTACTGATTTAATTGGCTTTTCAACCCAGGCCAGGTCAGCTTGAACTGACAGAATTTTCCACACAGAACCCAAGCCCCTAGCCCTTGGTTCAGTCTGCACTTGCCCATTTGATTGGAATCCTCAGAACTTGGTTCTGTCCTCAGATTCTACATTAGAAATTACTGGTGGATTAGTCCCCAGTATTGCATCTGATTGGAATATCCCAGTCCACAGTCTTAATTTTTTGGAGTCTGCAGAGTCAGTCCTTTCCTCAGTCCCCAGTTTCACAGTGAGAATTGCTGGTGGTATGCACAGGCCTACTATTGGCCAGTTCACAGTGACATCTCTCTGGTTTCTGCTGATGTGTTAAATGTACACATGAGGTAAAGGCTATTTCTAACGGAATCTCAAAACCAAAAGTCACAAAAGTTGATGGGCATGACTAAAGCACATAAAAGCTGTTAGAGTGCATCATTTATTTCTCAGACTACCTGTGACAGTGCATTTGTAATGGAATGAGTTAGAGTGACACTAGGTCAACCTGTGCAACAAATGAGGTACACAGTAAAACACCCCATGACCCCCAACCCAGCGCTGGATGCTGCTTTGGTATTAGTTTGAGTTTGGCACCAAGAGACCCAAGTCTTAGCTAAGAAAGTGGGATCCTCAACTTCCAAATAATTGAGCACGCCACTTTCCAGCCCATCTGCTTCATCTATGTCTAAGAACTGTGGCCCCAGAAGATGTAGATATCCACAAAAATGACAAAATCTTGCAAAAGACAATCTAAAGGTGCAATGACTAATATAAAGAAGGTTCTAATGAGACAAGAGCTTTCATGCTGGTCAGCCAGATGGGCTCTTATCTTTGCCAGACATCTTCTCCCGCCCTTTAAGATGAAGGAGTCACCAGGAAAGATAAATTCTGATTTTATACATGCACCGTCTGGAGGAAAACAGGAAAAGGGGGCCTGGTAGCTGGTAATGGATGCTGCTCCCCATTCGTTTGCATATTCTTTTTCATTAAAGGTTATTACAAGATATTGAACATAGTTCCCTGTGCTACACAGCAGAAACTATAAAATCTATTTTTATATATAGTGGCTAACATTTGTAAATCTCAAACTCCCAAATTTATTCCTTCCCACCCCGTTTCTCTGGTAACCATAGATTGATTACTATGTCTGTGGGTCTGTTTCTGTTTTGCAGATGAGTTCATAGTGTCCTTTTTTCCTCTTTTTTTTTTTTTTTAGATTCCACATATGAGTGATATCATATAGTAATTTTCTTTCTCTTTCTGGCTTACTTCACTTAGAGTGACGATCTCTAGGTCCATCTGTGTTGTTGCAAATGGCATTATTTTATCCTTTTTTATGGCTCAGTAGTATTCCATTCATTTTTCTTGCTTTAACCTCTACTTCTCTCTCTCTGTCCCTTTGGCTTCCTGGATCACATTTCTTGGGGAAAATGTACAATGTAGTGTTTATTTTCTAAGATCAAATTTCTGGGAAACTCAGGTTCAGGGAGGTCCTATATGAAAATAATTTAATAACAGTTATCTTAAGTTGACCACAATCCTAAAAATGTAGGAAGCACAGAAACTTTTCTAAAGTATAAGAAAATAATTCTCAGCCAACAATACTAGAATAATTGAATTATTTTTCTCTTTTCTTCACAGAAAATGTCATTGTCTTATAAAGTGCAACCACAGAATATGCAGTCCAAAATTGTTGAAAAATGGTTAAAGTTGTGTGTCAAGCAGTTAAATCATAATATTATGTTACTGTTTTTTTATGAAATTCATTTAGGCATTTATTAGCTTTTTCAATTTGTAATTTGAATGGATTTCTTTTTTTACCCAAAGAGAATATTTATGTTTGTATCTAACTGTGTAAACATGAATAAGGCTCCCTGTATTACATGAACTTCAGAACTTCAGGATCAGAAAACCTGAAATCCGAATTTCATTTATGTACGTAGCAGGAAGTGTTAAATGTAAATTGCATGATAAAGACTCAACAGATAATGCAGAGGGAGATAACAACATAGCAAAGTTCCTTGGCCAAAGATTTTTTTTTCCCAAAGAGTAGAATGTGGGCACTTGTGAGATTATTAGAAAAAAAGGGGAAAGAGTGTCTTACTCTTGAAATAACTCAAAAATTGTATTTTCTTATTGTTTTAGTTGTTGTTCTATATATTTTGAATGTTTTTCAGTGATGAACATTTTCTTATAACTAACTACACGTTATATGAAAGATCAGATGGTCACATACCAAGTGAATACTTTAGTGACAGGGTAGGCATAAAATGTACTGCCTTTAGCAAGACAATGCACCCCTAGGAGGGTTGGATTTTTTCATTAACTTTCGAGAGTGGAATGCATAAAGATTAGAAGTGTAAAAAGGGGGTAAGTGATCCAAAATCATGCCATGAAAAAAGTAGGGGGAAAAAGTAATTAATTTGAATGTAGAGTTCCACAGCCTGATGCCTGACTTTTTGGATGACACCTTAACTACTATAATTCTTTGAAAACTGGAAGATTATGTGTAATTGTAGGTTAGGGACAAGTGCCCCAGGGATTGATATTCTGATATCAATTATTCTTCCAAATGGGAGTACTAGTCTACCTTGATAATGCAAGTTCTCTTATTTAAATTGCTTGAACTCTTTGCTTGTAGTAGCCTACATCATGTAGCTGGTGCCAACTTTCCTTGTACCATCTTTATTAGGCATTTAAGGACTGCTTGACCATCTCTAGGTTTTCAATCTATTCGCCTATCCTTGCCTGTTTGAAAGTATCTTACATTGGTTGAGACTGGTCCATACCTTTGGCCAACAAGATGTAATTCTATGTTCAAGCCAATTCACCATTTTATTCTTTGAAACTATAGCCACTTATGACTTCACACGCTCTTTGCTTTTCTTTCCCCTTCTTTGTTTTCCTTCCATTCAGAATACCAGCTTTCAGTTTGAAAGATCTGATTCTTCCCTCTTAGTTACCCATACTTATTTAAAAATTGCTGAGCAATTCCATTTACTACTTTAATTCTGTAAGATTTTTCTCCAGACAGTAGATAATTGATCTTCAGTTGAGACCATCAGATTCTGGGGAGGCTACAGTGTGAGGTAAGTAACTTTGAGGACTTTTTATCAGTTAATTATGTGGTGTTTGAAATAGTATTTGATTCTGGACTTACTGGGAAGCTGGTTCAAACTAGGGACATACTAGGAAATCTCAAAGTTGAAATACCTTAGTTTTCTAATTATAGGTACTTATGAATCAGTATGACTCATATAAATTTTATAATTTTTTGATCTGATTTCTTCTTTCAGTCTATAAGATAGACTCAATTCTCTCTTGTGTACATTAGAATACAGGTGATTTTTCTGCTCAGGAAAATTCTATGCAAGTTTGTTTTAATGTAAGGTTTCAACAAAGCTTACTTTCTTGAAAAAGTATATTCACTTTTATAATTTTGAGGTATTTATAAGGGCAAGAGTTTATCTAATTTGTTTCCACCAGCCCATCTCCTCAGGTAATTGATGAATATCTTTAAAAATAATTTAGTTAAGAAAATCCTACAAATTCTGCCCTAAAATAACTGACCACACTTTCTTATTTTATACTTGGAAATTATTGGATAAGATAGAAAATTTGAGTGGCTTGCCAGGCATCCAGAATCTCATACATGATGAAAATAGAACGTGAAAACAGGTTTATGTTTCCAAATATTTTTTAGTGTACATAATACTACTCACCAAATGTCAAGGAAAACAGATTTCAAGGGTGGGAATAGACAAGAGAAGACTTCAGTTTAATTCTTCTTGAGATTGAGCTGATGGGATGATCACGTTATTAGTCTGCTTTCAGAATAAAGAATGATCCTTTGTTTCTGTCAAAATTTCTCTACCCTTCTAAAGATGCCCAAATGATTTTACTTTAGAAAAAGCTGTTTTTACTCCACAATTAGAAGTGAGGTTTTACATAAAAACATGGTAAGGGAGAATCATAATGGACTAGACTATACATAGGATTAAATGGCTTATACTGAGGGTCAACCTTTATTTTTATTTCTGTTTGCTCAGGTGAGTTTCCGTTTATGCCAATGTCATGATCTCCTGCCTGTTTTAAACTTTTAGCAAAATCTGAATTAAATGGTCACTTAGAATTGTTCCAGTGTTTGACAGGAAGCAGTTTAACAGGAGAATGACAATGTGAAAAAGGAAAAAGAAAGAAAGAAAGAAAAGAAAAGAGAAAGAAAGAAAGGAAGGAAGGAAGGAAGGAAGGAAGGAAGGAAGGAAAGAAAGAAAGAAAGAAAGAAAGAAAGAAAGAAAGAAAGAAAGAAAGAAAGAAAGAAAGAAAGAAAGAAAGAAAGAAAGAAAGAAAGAAAGAAAAAGAAAGAGAGAGAGAGAGAGAAAGAAAGAAAGAAAGAAAGAAAGAAAGAAAGAAAGAAAGAAAGAAAGAAAGAAAGAAAGGAAGAAAGAAAGGAAGGAAGAAAAAGAAAGAAAGAAAGGAAGGAGGGAAGGAAGGAAGGAAGGAAGAAACCTAGCTACATTCTGTTGAATCTGCTATTACTAGAGAGAGAAGAGTGAGAAAGCACAGGGTGAGATCCCAGAATTTGTCACTACCATTGCAATGTTGCTTAAGGCTAAACTAAAACCCATTAGTTTTTTAAGTATTCACATTTTATGCCAACATTTACATATGCAACATGAGTGAAAATCGGTTTCATTTATGACGATGTGTTTCCCACATCAACAGAGAGAGAAGAGGGGAACTTCAGCGAGGTAATCCTAGTCTTCATTTGCATTTGAACTCTTTTGCTTATTTGAATAAGTAGAACTGGCATGAACTGAAAGGACAAATTTATTATGTTTTTCCTTTTAGAGGAATCTATAGTCCTAAATTTTTCAAGAAAGAGTGAAATAGATTCTATTTTTAATTCAAATATTACACATTTGAAATATTTTGATAACTGGATTAAAATAGAATATCATATGAATCACAGACCTACCTGTATGAGGAATAACGTCCAAACCCAGATTTCAAAGGGACAAAATAAATGTCTTAATTAAGTAACTATTTAAAACATTTTGACCTAAAAATTAAATAAAGTTATAATTGCAGGTAATCATTTAGGTAAAATACTTGCAATAAATATTAGACACAGAAAAAAAGGTCCTTACCTATAGAGTAATATTGATTTTTGAGAAATCTCCAGTATAGAAAAGGGCAAGGGTCATGAAGAATGAAATCCCTAAAATAAGCAATAGAAAGACAAAATATACATATAATAACATGTATTTTTTTTTCAGTATCAAAGAAATTCACATTAAAGCAAGTTTAGATACTGGTACCGGATTATCATGCCACAAATGTGCTCCAATGTCATTCTTTGAGTATCACTAATCACTAGCTTTGTAATAATTTGGCCATGGACTTCAAAAGCCTAATAAATCCATTTTCCAAGACCCACTTCCATAAAACTAATCTCACAGTATTGCACATTGTAAGCAAACTTAGAAACAATGTGAGTGTCAACCAACTGAGGAATAAATGGTTACATATTACATTATTCAATATTCTGTGTAAAAACTGTACTTTACATAAAAAGGTATACTTGATAGTATAAAATACTATTATATAATAGCATTAATTTAATATACTATTTTAATAATAGTATTAATATATTATTATATATGTTATATAATATATATAATTGAAAGTATGCTAAGATAAAAAAATTATGCATAAGCATAGAAGTATTATTAATAGTTATTATATGACAGCATCAAGTGTTTCCGTTGGTTTTTTTTTTCTTATTTTCTAATATTCTTGTGTAGTTATCTGCTTTGTAGTTTTTTAAATGCAGGCCATGAGTCAATACGAACAGAGAGGGACAAAAATGCTTTTAAAATTTGAGGAATTATAGAGATGCTGAAATCTCTCCCTTTGTGAAGAGTGCTGTGGGGATCTCTAGGGACCCATTAGTGAGTTTCAATGCTTTAAATAATCATGGTCAGGGCTGGGGATACCTTTGCCATGAAAGAGAGATTTGGGGGCCCATCTGTCCCTCGTGGGCTTTAACATTTCCAGGGACCAGCAGCAATCACTGTGCTTGGTCTCTACTAACCAGGCACCATCTGAATTTACAGTGAAATAATGAACTGAGTTCTCTAAGGAACTCGTCGTTCTTACCAAACTTCTGATTGGCAGGGTTGAGTGGGCATTCTCTTTATCCTTCATGCGAATTGCTGCTGAAGGCTTGCCTTCCATTTCCCCCGTGGTTTAGCACAATGGGGGGGGGGGAAGAAACCGAAGAAGGACACACATCAGGAAAACAGCTAATAAAGCTCTGGTGTAAAGCTTGTAATATCTCAAGAGTTAAAAGCTGAAAAGTCTGTAAGAATATAATATGGGTCTCATCAAGAAAAGCCTGGCTGAGTATGTACTTTTCATAGTTATGAATCTATCAGTCATAACTTACTTTTGATGAAATATGCAGATGGTCTGTGGCATAAATTCAAACCATAACTCATACGGTGTGACTCAGGAAATACTTATGAAATGAATGAATTGTTATCTACTTTGAATTACTGGAAAACAGCATACTGCCTCCGATTTGTCATATGCTTCCAAGAAAATCTCTTAATCTCTTTAAATCTCATTGCTTTTCATCTGTAGAATGGATAAAGCAGTGTTTCATAGGGATATTGGGGAAAGCAAATTAAATCATATTTATGAATCACTAAGCACCAAGCCCTCTGTTATTAGTGTGTTCTTACTACTTTCTTTTTTTAACATTTTTTATTGATTTATAATCATTTTACAATGCTGTGTCAAATTCCAGTGTTCAGCACAATTTTTCAGTCATTCATGGACATATACACACTCATTGTCACATTTTTTCTCTGTGATTTATCATAACATTTTGTGTATATTTCCCTGTGCTATACAGTGTAATTTTGTTTATCTATTCTACAATTTTGAAATCCCAGTCTATCCCTTCCCACCCTCTACCCCCCTGGTAACCACAAGTCTGTATTCTCTGTCCAAGAGTCTTTAGATTCCACATATGAGCGATCTCATATGGTATTTTTCTTTCTCTTTCTGGCTTACTTCACTTAGAATGACATTCTCTAGGAGCATCCATGTTGCTGCAAATGGCGTTATGTTGTCAGTTTTTATGGCTGAGTAGTATTCCATTGTATAAATATACCACCTCTTCTTTATCCAGTCACCTATTGATGGACATTTAGGCTGTTTCCATGTTTTGGCTATTGCAAATAGTGCTGCTATGAACAATTGGAATGCAGGTGTCATCCTGAAGTAGATTTCCTTCTGGATACAAGCCCAGGAGTGGGATTCCTGGGTCATATGGTAAGTCTATTCCTAGTCTTTTGAGGAATCTCCACACTATTTTCCATAGTGGCTGCACCAAACTGCATTCCCACCAGCAGTGTAGGAGGGTTCCCCTTTCTCCACAGCCTCTCCACTACTTTCTATTTTACTGTTACACCTGAATTTTTTGCTTGATTTTTTCTAATATGGGTTCTATTCAATTCTGTGGGCTTGCTTGGATGGAGATATTTGGAGCCATCATATTCTAGGAAAGCGAAGCTCTTAGACCAGTGCTCTCCACTAGAAGTCTGTTGGGAGCCACAGAGGTAATTTAAAATTTTCTAGTAGCCACATTAAAAAATGTAAAAAAGAAAAAGTAAAACTAATTTAATCTATGTTATTTAACAAAGATATCCAAAGTATTAGCATTTCAGAATGTAGTCAATATAGACATTTTAATGTGATACGTTGCTTATCTTCTTTCGTACTAAGAAGTCTTTGATTCTTGATATAATTTGTACTTACGGAACATCTCCATTCAGAAAAGTCATGTTTCAGGTCCTCAACAGCCTCACGTGGTTTGTGGTGCTGTACTGTATAGTGCAGATCTATATGGTACCAATAGAAACTGTTTGTCTAAATAACCTATCAGTTCATAAGTGTGATAAAATATTGCTTAAGTAAAATAACTATCTATGCATAATTAAACATCAAGTTTAAACAGAAAACCCCCTCTTTGGGGAGACAATACCCCCTAGTATTATGTAAATCAGCCTTTTCACTCTTTTTTCTATTAAAAATTTATATATTCGTTATTGCTTTCATTTAACTAATCATATGAGTTGTATGTTATTAATCACTGATTTCCGGCTAAAATAAGGAAAATACACACCACTTGACTCTGAAAATTTTCCCTGTACTGCCTTTCTTCTAATAATTTACAGATTATTTCTCAGAGTTCAGAGCTCTTGTGGTTTTAATTTGACATGGAACTATCATTTTCAAATATCCAACACCTAACAAAATGTAAGCTAAACACTCAGATTTTACAATGGACAAGTGTGTCAAGGATAATGTTGTCAGGTAAAATCAGTTAAGGTTATTATCATCTCACAGCCAAACTGTATGATCTGGATCAGTGGTTTTCAATCTGAATTCTAATTGTGAGAACTAGAGCCTGGTGTGGGAGAGAAGTATATGGTGGGGATTCCCACCACTAACATACCACTCCATCCCTATGCAGTTATACACCTTGTGTTTTTAGCCTTCTAAAAAAAAAAAAAAATATATATATATATATACACACACACACACACACACACACATATATATATATGTAAGTTTCAGGTGTATAGCATTATAGTTCAACATCTGTATACACTACAGAGTAATCATTGCCACAAACCGATTACCATCCAGTGGAGACCCTTCACCCATTTTACCCTCCCACAACCTCCTTCCCCTCTACTAACCACTAATCTGTTTGCTGTATCATTGAGTTTGTTTCTGTTTTGCTTTATTTGTTCACTGTGATTTTTAAGATTCCATATATAAGTGAAATCGTATGGTGTTTTCTCCCTCGGCCTGACTTATTTCGCTTTGCATAATACCCTCAAGGTCCCTCCTTGTCACAAATGGCGAGGTTTCATTATCTTTTATGGTTGAGTAGTATTCCACTGTATATAGAAAGGTCTTCTTCATCCCTTCATTCATCGATGGATCCTTCAGTTGTTTCCATACCTTGGCTAATGTAAATAATGCTACAACAAACATAGGGGTGTATATACTTTTCCAAAATACTGGTTTTTGGTGATCTTCAGATAAATATCCAAAGTGAAATAGATGGGTCATGTGGTAGTTCTATTCTTAATTGGGGGGGTGATCTCCATATTCTTTTCTATATTAGCTGCACCAGTTTACAGTTCTACCAACAGTGTACAAGGATTCTCTTTTCTCCACATCCGCTCTAACATTTGTTACTCTTTCTTCAATAACAGTCATTCTAACAGGTGTGAGGTAATATCCCATTGTGGTTTTGACTTGCATTTTTCTGATAATTAGTGATGTTTTGGACCTGTTTATGTAACTGTTGCCCATCTGTATGTCTTTGGAATAAAAATATCTCTTCAGATCCTATGCGCCTTTTTAAAATTGGTGTGTTGATTATTGCTGTTTGTCCCTGAGTTGTATGAGTTCTTTTTATATTCTGGATATTAACCCCTTATTGGATACATCATTTGCAAACATCCTCTCCCATTCAAATAGGTTGACTTTTCATTCTGGAAATGATTTCCTTCACTGCGTAGAAACTTTTTCGTTTCATACAGTCCTATTTGTTTATTTTTGCTATTGTTTTCCTTGCCTTTGGAGTCAGAGCCACACAACATCACTAAAACTAAAGTCAATAAAGTTATTGCCTACATTTTCTTCTAGGAATTTTATTGTTTTGGGTCTTACATTCAAGTCTTTAATCCATTTTGACTTAATTTTTGTATATGATGTAGAATAGTGGTCTAGTTTCATTCGTTTGTATGTGACTGTCCACCTTTCTCAGCATCGTCTATTGAAGAGACATTTCTCTGTTGTGTGTTCTTTGCTATTTTGTCATATATTAATTGTCTATATGTGTGTGTGTTTGTGTGTGTGTGTGTGTGTGTTTCTGGGCTCTCAGTTCTGTTCCATTGATTTATATGTGGGCTTTTGTGGCAGCACCATACTCTTTTGATTATTATAGATTTGTAGTGTAGTCTGAAATATGAATGCATGCTACCTACAGCTTTGTTCTTTCTCAAGATTTTTTTGGTTATTTGGGGTATGTTGTGTTCCATACAATTTTTTAAATTATTTCTTCTACTTTTATAAAATATGCCTTGGTATTTTGATGGCGATTGCATTAAATCTGCATATTGCTTTGGGTAGTATGAACATTTTAGCAATATTAATTCTTCTAATCCATGCCCACATGGTATTTTGTTTTTTTGGAATCCTTTTCAATTTCTTTTATTAATGTCCTGAAGTTTTTAGTGTACAAGTTATTTACGTCCTTGGTTAAGCTTAATACTATGTATTTTATTTTTTATTGTGATTGCAAATGAGATTGTTTCTTAATTTATCTTTTTAATTTATTACTAGTGTGTAGAATTGCCAAAGATTTCTGTACAGTGATTTTGTATACTGTGACTTTACTAAATTTATGTATCAGTTTTAACAAATTTTTGATAAAATCTTTAGTTTTTTTTTTAATATACAGTATCACATTATCTTCAGATAGTGACAGTTTTACTTTCTCCTTTCCAATTTGAATTTATTTATTTTTCTTGCCTAATTGCTGCAGCTAGTAATATGTTGAATAAAAGTGGTGAGAGAGAGCATCCTTGTCTTGTTTTGATCTTAAAGGAAAATACTTCAGCTTTTCACCATTGATAATAATATTAGCTGTGGGTTTCTCATATATGATCTTAATTACATTGAGGTAAATTCCCTCCATGCCTGCTTTGCTGAGACTTTATCATAAATGAATATTGAATTTTGTCAAATCTTTTTCTTATTCATCTTACTATTGAATTTTGTCAAATGTTTTTCTTATGCATAATCATAAGATTTTGATCCTCCATTTTGTTAATGTGATGTATCACATTAATTGATTTGCGAATACTGCATCATGCTTGGATCCCCCAAATAAATCTCACTTGTTTCTGGTGTATGCACCTTTTAATATATTGTTGGATTTAATTTGCTAGTATTTTGTTGAGGATTTTTGCATCTATGTTCATTAAGAATATTGGCCTGCAATTTCCTTTTTGTGTGTGTGTTGTCTTTGTCTGATTTTGGTATTAAGCTAATGATAGCTTTGCAAAATGTGTTGGAAACTTTCACTCCTCCTCAAGTTTTTGGAAGATTTTGAGAAGGATAGTTATTAACTATTCTTTGATTTTATTTGTGAAAAATTCATTAGCAAAATCATCTGATCCTGGGCTTTTCTTTGTTTGGAGATTGTCATTGATGAATTCAATCATCTTATTAATAATTGATCTGGTCAGATTTTTTTTTTCTATTGCCTCTAAATTCAGTCATGGTCGGTTGTATATTTCTAATAATATTTCCATTTCTTCTAGGTTTTCCAGTTTGCTGGCATATAATTATTTATAATTGTCTCTTGTGATCCTTTATATTTCTGTAGTATCAATTGTGATATCTTTCTATTTCTGATTTTTATTTATTATTTTTGGTATTTTCTATCTGTTTGCTGAAGTCCACATTGTGTTCATCCATCCTTCTGAGTTTGGTGAGCATTTTTATGACCAGTACTTTTAATTCTTTATCAGGTAGAATGCTTATCTCTGTTTTATTGGGTTCTCTTTCTGAGGTTATGGAAAAAAATTTTTATATCTCCTTTTGTTACCTAATTCTCTGTATTTGTTTCTATGTACTAAATAAATCAGGTACCTCTATCAGCACCAAAAACAGTGGCTTATGTAGCAAATGTTCTGTAGGGCTCAGAAGAGCAATGCTACGCAGCCATCAGAGCCCAGCACTCAAGGAGTGTCCTCTACGTGGGCTTTTGGGATAAGGCAGCAGTTACCACTGCAGTGCACTAGTGGGCAGGGCTACCCCCCAGCATAGCTGCAGGGTCTGTCCATGGCAACTACAGAGTGCTGGTGCATGACGTTATTGCTCAGCTGCCTGTGAGGTCCAGCTGAGGCTTAGGGGTGTATGGGGCTCTCAGTAGAGCATGCTCACTGGTGATAAAATGTTAGGTGGAAATTTCTAAAGTGGCACCTGCAAGGACTAGTATTAACAATGTAGCCCGAGATCCCAAAATTGTCTCTCACCAATGTTTCAATCCCCCAGGAATGTCCCAGATGATTCCTGCCTCTCTGGTACAAGCTTCAAGATTAGTAATGTCCATGCATTTTTCAATCTGGTGCTTTTGCAGTGGTTTTGGGGGCAAGTCTGCATGTAAATCCTTTGAGAGCAGGCTTTCCATTCCCTCTACTTCTATAATTTTCCTGGATGTATTCCCCTATTAGTTTTTTAAATTAAGTGTTTTGGGGGCTTGTCTGTCCTATGCAGGATCTAAGCATTGCAGTACCTGATGTGGAGCTGAAATTCCTCAGTCTTCAAGGATAATAACCTCACCTTTGTGATCTTTCACAAGTGTTGATTGCCACTGCTGGATGTTTTTCCCCCCTTTGGTGTTACCATATCTCTGTTTCTCCTACCTGTCTTGATGGTATCTTTTTACTCTTTGTTCTGAAGCCTCTGTTCATCCAGTTTTTAGGTCCCTATAAAAGGAACTTATTTCACACGTCACTGTGTATTTATTGTGTCCTAGGGAGGAGATGAGTTTAGAATATCTCTACACTGCCATCTTGAACCCTTATTTTTATCTATTTTATGCATATCTACCTCAATGTAAGACTGTGCTTGAGCATAAATAAATAAATAAGCAAGTACATAAATAAATAAATATTCTTGAGCCAATGGACGTAAAATTGTTTCACTGTGACCTCCAAGTTAAGAAGTAACAGTAAATCGAGAATATCATTCTTAAGTAAATGATGGTATGATGTGACATAATATAATCCTGCTATGAGTGTTCTTCCAGGAAATTAAAAAGTTTGAGCTTCATGATTGAAGGTGGGTCTACTTAGGACCTAAAGGTAAAAACTAATTTCTTCAAGCAACAGATAACTGGAATCAACCCCAGAAAGTATTAGAAAAAGTGGGACATTACACAATGGGATGTGATTAATATGTCTTGATTTGTCTGTGGTTGTGTCATGTTTTAAGCAAACCCAATACTTATCTTTTGTGCCCTGCTTTACCTGTCATATCCATCTTTCTTTTGCATAACCTACAAGGTTATGGAGTGGGGCAATTATTCTATGTATGCCGACTTCGTCCTCCTGGGCCTGTTCAGCAACACCCACTTTCCCTGGCTTCTCTTTGTCCTCATCTTCCTGGTCTTTGTCATCTCCATAGCCAGTAACACCATCATGATCATTCTCATCCACATGGATTCCCACCTCCACACTCCAATGTACTTTCTGCTCAGCCAGCTTTCCATCATGGACATTCTGTACATTTCCACCATTGTGCCCAAGATGCTGGTTGACCAGATGGTGGGCCAGAGGGCCATTTCCTTTGCAGGATGCACTGCCCAGCATTTCCTCTACTTGACCTTAGCAGGGGCTGAGTTCTTCCTTTTAGGACTCATGTCCTATGACCGCTATGTCGCCATCTGCAACCCTCTGCGCTATCCTGTCCTGATGAGCCGCAAGATCTGCTTATTGATTGTGGTGGCAGCTTGGCTGGGAGGGTCCATAGATGGCTTCTTGCTCACGCCAGTCACCATGCAGTTCCCTTTCTGTGCTTCCCGGGAAATCAATCACTTCTTCTGTGAGGTACCTGCCCTTCTGAAGCTCTCCTGTGTGGACACATCAGCCTATGAGACAGCCATGTATGTCTGCTGCATCATGATGCTCCTCATTCCTTTCTCTGTCATCTCGGCCTCTTACACAAGGATTCTCCTGACTGTTTATAGGATGAGTGAAGCAGAGGGGAGGCGAAAGGCAGTGGCCACTTGCTCCTCCCACATGGTGGTTGTCAGCCTCTTTTACGGGGCTGCCATGTACACCTATGTGCTGCCTCACTCTTACCATACTCCTGAGCAGGACAAGGCTGTGTCTGCCTTCTACACTATCCTCACTCCCTTGCTCAACCCGCTCATTTACAGTCTCAGAAACAAAGACGTCACAGGGGCCCTACAGAAAGCTCTGGGGAGGTGCTTGTCCCCAGGAAGGTAAACACCTTCTAAAGAAACCATAGCTCCTGCTAGAGGTTGAAGAAAAGATATAGGACTTTATCGTCACCTTTGGATTTGAATATTGTCTGCCTGAAAATAACAGGTCACCCCTATGTCAGCAATCGTGAGGCATTCTGGGATTTGGAAAGCTGACAGCGAGATTTTGAAGATTTCATCATTTTTGAAAAACGTAAGGATTCTGAACAATGGATGGTTTTGAATGCAGTGGGAATAAGACAGGGAATTCAGTAGTCACACATCTGCTTTCAGCAAACCCTGCATTCCACTGAAGACCATGCAGTTGTCTGTTTCCTACTATGTCAGTCATCCCAAAAGAAATGCTTATCTTCAGCTACACCAATAACTTCTCACTATAGTCTCTCTTCAGACACTCTACAAATCGACTACTTCAAAGATATCAACATGTCAAGTATTATTTTGATTCTATTTCAAATGTTATTTCAATATCTGATTGATCTTTTTACAGGTGATTTTGGGGCTTCCAAATTTTTTATTCAATCAAGCCAGTATTGGCATTATCATTATTCTTTTTTTAAAAATTGGTTTGAGTCTATATAATTAATTTTCTTAGCTGAATTCCATTAGCATGGCTAGTAGACAAAAGAGTACACATCAGTTTTTGGAGGAGACCAACTCCTTTTCTTTTTCTCCATAAAATTTTGCTAAAATTATCCCAGAATGGTGGATTCAATGTAAAAAACAATGTGGTTTTGAGGCTTTGGTGAACTTCGATGGCTTCTACATTTTCTGTTCTCTTAATGATATAATCTAATGGGAACAACCAGGGCAGTTTTAAATCCCATATTTTTCACTATATTTAAATTGTCTGATGACCAAATATATTTCATTTTCAAAGATTTTAATGCAAAAGAAAAGGACTTTTTTGAGAGTTATTCTTTTGGAAATTAATATATGCTACTCATTATTTTGTATTTTCATAATATTTTAATTTAGCTTAGTTTATTTCATCATTTGAGTACTTGTAATTAACCAGTATTTTTTGAAGCACAGAAATTAAGTTTTATCTTTTCTCTTTTCCACACTTTTTTCCACTTGACTAAACTCATTCTATATTAAGTCCTCAGTCTTTCTATCTTTCTACATTTCTATATTGGAGTTTGCTTATACTTCATTATCTAACCCTAAGAATACTTTGTATTACAAAAATGAAAATGTGATTATACATAAGCTCATTTAAGAATGTTTTAGTATCGGTTTGGTTTTAGTGTGTATAGATAAGTCATCTGGGAGTTGACATAATGTTTCAGAAAATCTAATGCTTCTACACCTTGGAAAAGAAAAGGAGAAACAGCTCATTACGGAACTTTCAAAGGCATCTTATTTTTTTTATATTGCATTTCCACGTGGGTGAAAGATGACATTGTTTATTATCCTTAAATACAGGCGTCTGTCCTATTTTCCCTCAATAAAACCCATACTGGAAGCGGAAGTTGGAATCAACTTTCAGACTCCACAATTGTGTCCCGATCTCCTAGGATCTCTCAATCCAGTTTTTCATTCTGTTAGAAATGTGTCTTCTCACACAGATGTCTGTGTCACGGAGAGAATGATTCAGACCAGGATTGGAACTTTTGGCCTTTTCTGATATAGAAATGGTGAATATGTTTTAGAAATGGATTCTGGTTAGGAAAGAAATAGTGAGTTTAGAAATGTTACATTCTCATTAAAAAGATGCTTTGAGCTTGTAACTCTCATTAAGCTTTAGTTATACGTGCATGTACTTATGCCAGGTTGGACAAGTTAATTTCTTGAAACCTTCTTTCCCAATGTCTTAAATTAGAATATTCTAACCTAATTACTACCTCAGAGGGATAATTTTAAGAGAATACGAGATAACCGATGCAAAGCAACTTTAGCTTTGGAAGGTACTATATACCATGAGGTACTATTGTAATTGACTCATAACTGTAGAGACGGGGCAGTGAAACCTGCTTTTCTCCCTCATTTCTCTTCCAGGAGTGGCCCTATCTCTTGACATTGCACTTAACACAGAATTTTCTTTTGTCGAGGTGAGACTATAAAGGTGATTAAAGTCCTCTAACTCTGACATAAGACCTTTAAGAAAACATACAGAAAATGTTTCAAGGACCGATGTTAATCTGACCATAACGCATCCTTGAGATAAAATAATAGTCATTGCCTCCAGTGCGTCGTGAGGGGCTGGATATCATAAGGTCACTTCAGACTCATTTCCACTTAACTTCAGAAACTGAAGAAAACAGGCAATCATGTCCTAATATGAAGAAAGTTTCTTCTTGGAAGGAAACTGAATAACCATCTATTAGGACTTGACCTTCCTCCTTCCCCACCCAGTGAATTAAAAGTGGCCACATGCATTTGCTTTCCAGCTTAGTTTTAGACATACAATTGTCACTGAAATGATATAAATTGAATGAATAGAATAAATATCACATGGTTTATAATATATTTGTTTTCAACATCAGCTTATTTTCTCCCCTCTAGAGCAGTGTTAGGAAATTCATGCCATATCTGCCTTTCGTGGGCTCTTCTTTCCCTCAATTTTAGCTTTTTTTCCTCCCTCTTTTTTTTTTCTATGCCTTCTTTTGTCTTGTCTGATGTGTATCCCTCCCTCTTCCATTCCTAACCATCCCTACATCCCTAACCCTTTTCTATTTCCTTTTTCTCTCCCTTGCTCTTGTGTTTTATCCATCCCCGCTTTTTCTGTTATTTTGACTATGCTCCAGCACCCCACTGCTGCTCTTCCCGAGTGAAAGATGGGATTTTAGTTCTCCTAAGATTACCAGGATAACTAGGGACATGAAAAACACAGGGCCTTTTAAAATGAACTTCTGAAGTGCATTGGCAATGATCTGAGAGAGAGAAGGAGATGAGGCTTTAATATAGAGAGGTTTTTAACGGAAACCCATTTAACACAAATGTGTTTGTCTTGGTTAGATGCACTTAGCTGTAGCCAGAAGAAGGTTTGCACAATGGAAAATGTAGGTAAATCTAGCATTGCTTTCTTCATTGTGTGCTCAATGGGGCTCTTTGGTTCTAATGTATCAATATAAATAATTTTTTAGCCTAAAATCGATGGAATTTCCACAACGTTTAGAATCTACCATTCCATAGTGAGCCAGATGAGTTTAGAGAATGTTGTTTCCATCTCTGGGCAGAGATCTGATTTTCATCCTAAGATTGTGCGTTCTATCTATCTTGGGTGCCTGATTCTTCATGTGTGCTCTGAGTAGATTCTGCTCAAGACTGCTCTTTGATATTTACATCAACTTTTTTTTTGCTTATAATGTAGACCTAAAGTTTAGTGACTGCCAGTCTTTGCTGAGAAATATCCCAGAGCACCTTCTATAATTTCAAGAAAAATACTCTTTACACTCTTATTTGTAGCAAATAGATACATGAAGTCCACTTCAGTTGCAGTGATTGGATTCCTGCCGATGAAGCAAACATAATGAAGCAATGAGAATTAAAATGAAAAGTAAGCAAACATTATTTAAATTCTGTGTCATAGAACACTGAAGTTTGACTTTAGCTCAGAGATGATTGTACCAAAACATTTTTTTGTTTAATAGAGGGTATAACAACCTCTGAGAATGGAATCCCTTTCCCAAAGACACACAGGGAATGGCAAGGATTCTTATTCCAAGTTCAAGGATCTTTGGCACATCCTCTGAGGCTTTTTGTTTACTCATTCCTCCAAGGAGATGGTTGAGTTATAAGACTTACCAGTCATAGGTCCAATATTCTGTCTGCTCTGAAATTTTCTTCTCCCAGGTCTCTCAGTGTCTTCATGCTTTTTCTTCCATGTCTGAAGTCCTAGTTAGGGAATCTGATATGTGTCTCTGTCTTTCAAGAATATTAGCAGAGAGCTCAAATCTTTAGGAATTTAGAAAGAACTTTCTAAAAATGTATTCGTTTATGTCTTACCATGTTAAATAATGGGATTTTTGTCCAAAAAGCATTCTCTCCAAATGCCAGGCAGCACTTTGGGAGGGGGTGGGCAAACAGAATTATTTGAAATCAAGCACTGGGAATGTAAACATACAGAATTTAGGAACTGCTGTCTTGGAATGTAAGGCTGTGTCTGTTTTGACCTCTGTATAAGAACTATTACCGGAAAGGACTGAAGGAGTTGAAAGGTAGAAGGAGAAAAAGAGCTAAAAGAAAAATGAGCAAGAACCATGAAAAGGAACATTGAGATGTCACAAAATATCTATCATATATAAATAATTTAGGTTTTTGTATTTTTACAGGATCACTAAGTTTAACAGTAGATGAAAAATTGTCACATTCACTGGCTGTGTTATTTTCCTCTGTGAACTTGAGAATAATAAGAGAAGACCAACTTAATTGTTACAGCAGCACGTCTCAACCATTTTTACGACATGAATATCAAACTAAATGGTGGTCTTATGGCACACGGGGGAAAACTGAGGTGGCTGCTGATGGCCAGATCAACTCCCTGGTAGTTGTAGACCCCCGGGTATTATCAGACCCATGTAGGGCTGGGACAATCAATATCTGTTTGTAAACTATTGGTGGCTCGGTAATGAGCAACATCACACTGGAAGGGAAAGCATATTTGAATCAATTCCATATCTAATTAAAGGACTTTTACATTTATTGATAACTCACATAAAATATTCTTCAAGAAGAATTGGTTATTGAATAGCATTCTAAATGGCTGGAATTTTTTTCATCTGCAACATAGAGGGTATGAGGTCTAAGGTCTATGTCTAATGAATTTGCGATGAGTAGAAATTATTTAAGTCACCCATGCATCACGAGGCCTAAAGAATGAAAACCATTCAATCATGATGTTTACTAGTATTCTTGGTGGTGGTGATGTGATTAGTTAAGATACTCACCTTGTCAAACAAGACCACCTACTTCTCTAAAGTAAAGTGAATTCAAGTTTTGGAAATTTTAATTCATCTCATGTTTAATATCTTAATATAGCTACGCAAAATAACTTTTCGGAAATGTATACCTTTAATTTTACTCCATCTCTTGTTTCTTCTTCCCTTCCCCTTTCCCCCATCTCCTTGTTTCCTTTCCTTCTTTCTTCTCTTTCTCTGTTTTCTCTTTGCTCTTTATCGTGTCTCCTTTGTTTCATACTGTGTATAAATTCCTCCTCCACTACTCATTAAGTGAATAATTATGAAAAACTCTTAACATCTGTATTAAATACATATTTTAATATAACTTTCCCTACACAAAATAGGTCAATGGCATAGAAAAGAGTGGGGTTTTTATTTTTGGTTTGGTACGGCCAATTTTAGAGATTTGAAGCTTTAATTTTAAATTTAGAATGACTCTTACTCTCACCCCTACACCACATTTTGTTTTTAAATTACTCTGGAGAGGTGCCAGGATTAGATAAGTGGTTCTCTGAATAAATATCAGTAAGTGATTACAATGTTTCACTTGGGAAAAGAATGGACCCTGTGGTAAGAGGGCTGGACTTTCATTAATCCTCTTCTAATGGACAAGGTGAACCCAGTAAATACAGATTAATTACTAACCTAGGGATTCCTGCTGCAGGACACTGAAATCCATTATTAATGAAAAGCTTACCCTTGAACTAGCCCCACCTCCATATTCAAGTATTTAAGAAGTCTACCATTTCACTGTTGCCTGACTGAGGCTTGGACCCAGCTGCTCTGAGGTAAGAGCTAACATTTTTGTGGAAACTAGTTAGAACAGTCCTCGTACACTGGGATGTTTTCCTTAAGTATAACTGTGACCATTAGAAACTGTCTTCAAGATTAAGAAGGATAAATTTGTACACTCACTTTTTGGAAAGTGGATACTTTAGCTTGAAATGGGAAGCCAAGGGCCATCTAGTAATAGTTTTAAAAGACTTGAATGGATTTACTAAAGAGGAAAAGTGCATGTCTGAGCTGATGATTGGATGATCAAGCTTAGCATTAATTGTGAGGGATTTTTAGATCTTAATGGCTAGGAGATATATTACTAATGAAGGAGGATAGATTGTCCTCTGAATATTTTTAAGGGAAGAGTTACCTTCTTTGGATGTAGTTAAATGAGGGTAGAGAGTTTTTTTGTATCCTTGGGAGGCGATTAAAAGATGTTGAATTATTTCTTTTTTCTGATTATTTTCTAAGCTCCCCTCTCCCTTCCTTACTCCACAGGCACACTCATGTGCTCTCAGAGTGCCCCAAAAGGCAATTTTTTTCCCATAAACAAACAACATCTCTTAAAGACATTCCCTGAATGGCTTCCTAGCGTGGGCACACTAGAGCCCACTGGGCTGAGCAACTGAATCGGATGGGATTGTGTCTACATTTCAGATACTTAGATAACACAATGCCATGATGAGCACATTATGTTTAGAGCTACAGGTATCAGCTGCTGTTGGTCCTCTGTCACTCCTGGTCTTCTGCATCTCCTTCCCTCTTCTCCTTCACTCCCCACAGCATTAGTAGGGTGGAGTAGATGTCACCTATGCCTGATCCTCTGATTTCTATTTACCACCACATAAACTGACCCTGCCGTTCAGAAAATCAATATAATGGCTGTCCTTCTGGCATCTGACAGCTTGAAATGTAGACCCTTTGCCCACTACTTTCGGAGCACAGTTGTGCTTATTTTTTCTGGACCACTGATGGTATCCTTGGCAATATATTTTAGGTAAGTTGGTGCTTGGCATTAGAACACATATTCCTTCAACTGGCACCATAGGTGTTCAATAAATATTATCTACATGCCACTGTAGTTCATTTTTTAAGTAAGGAAAGGCTCTTCTATCTTCTTATGCTTGATTTTCCACTTTGAAAATTTCCAAATTGACCGTGGGAGTGGTGAGGGAAAGCAGAGGGTTGGTTTGCATTCCACTGATGAAATCAGTTGCTACTTAGATGAACAGAGCAGGTGACGAGTATCTACGAACGTATAATGACCATGAACATTAGAAATAAAGTGAAGAAAGCTAGACAAGTTCACATCATTAGGTACTAAGTTGCTACAGAAATAAACAGATTATTGAATGAGTGAAACAGTGCTCAAAATAATCCCCTAATTTATAAAAAATAGATAAAAGAGGACAGGATTACTTAGAATGGGTAAAGGAAAGATTGGGAAAAAAAAAGTTGTTCAATGGTCACAGCCTAGTGTGGCTTTAAAGAAATTATTAATAGTAATTAATCAACTTCCTTTCAGAACTAGAAAACTCTCAGATACAATCTTTACTATTTCATCATAATCAAACAACTTACATTTATGTTTAATTTTCAGTTGAGTCAAAATCTCTCAGCCTTCACTTTCCAGCCTCATTATAAACCATCTCCAGGCTGTCCCCCACACATTAGCTCTCCGAGGCACCCTTCAGCTACTGGCACACTGGACTCTTCTTTCTTCCCCACCCCTGAACCTTGATAATTCTTGTTTGCTGTCTTTCTCTGACATTGTTTACAACAATCATGGTCTTTCTCTGTCTCCTTTTTAAGCCTCAAGCTTTAAAGTCAGGCCAATTTCCATCTTTGCTATTACGCTGTTTATTCTAATTGAACTAAATACAGCCTTTTCTTGGTTCTTACTCTTTACCACACGTTTTAAAGCAGTTATCACTTGAGTGTATTTAAATGCTCCATGCTTTAAGTTTATCTCGATCTCTAGCCATAGCTTGAGCTCTTGAAGTAAAGAATTCTGACCCACATTACTTGAGCTCATGCACAGCATTTTTTTGTTTGCTATGAATTTCATGTATGAAATAAGCTTTCAAACTTCCTGGTTGGCACATGGCAAACTCCGCTTGCTTTCTGGTTTGGGCAGCATCATAACATCCTTTTTCTCAGCCTGCATCTCTTGATGACTTTCACATCTTTCCTTGTCTCCTCTTTACAAAATGTACTGAAAGCAAATATATTCCAATATTCTATTAGTGACTCTCTATATCATTCAGAAATAATCTATAACTCTTTGAGCTATCTGGTACTTTTGGTTAGTGATATAATTCCCTCCTTTGACTGAAAGTAAATGAAGGTCCAGAGAATTTCCTATGTGCAGGTCATCCCCAAGTCTACTTGACAGCTCTGGTATAATTCCATGAGCAACTACATGCACTGCTGCTGTCTTATTTTTGCTGCTAAATACTTTCCAAATTCCCAGCATAATCCATTTTCTCTTCTGGAGAAATCTCCAATTTCGATTTATAATAGTCTGCTTTTATAAATATTTTTGGTATATGTTGTATTCCTAAAACTGTGTTATATGCTCCTTTGGGGGGGTGGCAGTTTCTGTAAATCTTGGCAGTTCACCCCACACATGGTGCAATGCCTTAAGCATAGAATGTGTTTGCACTTGACAGAGTCTATCTTTTCTTTTTCATTGAGTTATGGTCAGTTTACAATGCTGTGTCAATTTCTGGTGTACAGCATGATGCTTCAGTCACACATGAACATACCTATATTTATTTTCATATTCTTTTTCACCGTAAGCTGCTACAAGATATTGAATATAGTTCCCTGTGCTGTACAGTATAAACTTGTTTATCTGTTTAATCTATACCAGTCAGTATCTGCAAATCTCGAACTCCCAGTTTAATCCTTCCGATCTCTTTAAGAAGAGATTGGAAACGCTACCCTTTAGGAAGACGTGACAGGCACGATGTGTCAGGTGGAGGAGATCACTTCTGTCAGCAGCTTTATTACCACAGAAAGAATGCTGCCCAGATCATTTCCCATAGCTCTGGTCATGCTTGAATCCTGGGAGAGGGTGTACTTTGTGTTATTTTATGAGCTGGTTGAGAAAAGCACGGCCACAAGAGGAGACAGAGGAGGGATTCAGGAAAAAGAAAATACGAAGTTTATTTTACTCAAGGTCCAACAGGCAGGAGGCACAGCATACCACGCAGGGTCACATGGGAGAGTCAGCAGGGGGTCAGGAGGCAAAAGGCAGGAATAAGGGGAAAGGATTTGGCCATGCGTGGCCTTTATCAGGCTTTCTGCTGGAAAGATGAGGCAGGGCAGGGGAAGCAGTTAAGGATGGGCTAGTTTGAATCCTTTGGGCAGGCTTTGGAGTGGCTGCCTGGTGTCTAGTTTTGGAGTGAATAAGCAGGAAGAGCTTGTCCCCAGGGGTGCACTTGCCAGGGGAGGGTGTCTGGCTCTGGATTGGTTAGTTTGCCTATCAGAGACATGCTGGGCCCTTTGCTTTCGCTACAAGTTGACTAGCCCAGGGACGGGCAGTCTCTCCATAGCTAGAATAGCTTTTTAAGACATCAAAACATCATAACATACAGAAGATTTAAATGAGCATATACAGGGTATCAGAAGGGATTGTTCGAAGAATTCTCCATCTGGGCTCTTCCTTCTGCCTGGTATAACACCACCTATCTCATTTGGAGGTCTCTTTTTACAACATACTGTGAGAGTCTGAACTGTGTCTGCATTTCTGTGGCATCTCCCAGAACAATTCCAGGCCTGTTGTCTTGAAATGTGCCGCTGGCCCTCTGCATAGAGACCCTCTCTGATCTCCTTGCCTCTTCTTTCCATGCGGTATACCAGAGACAGAATCAAGGCCTCTTGGCAGAACTCACCACCCTTTCCCTCGGCGGAGAATCCAGTCTCCCTTCCCAGTGCCCTCCTTCCCTTAGTTGGATCCTCCCACGCCCCAGCCCCTGCTTAAGCAGGTGATTTTGTAGCAATGCCAGGTGATGTTATACCCAGTCCTGGAGGTCAGTGCATTCTCTTTCTAGAACAGCAGACAGGCCTGTGACTGAGATCATGCAAATACAGGCTTTTAAATGCTTCTTTTCTTTTCTTCTTTCTTTTTTCTTTCTTTTCTCTCTTTCTTTCTTTTCTTTCCCTTTCTTCCTTCCTTCCTTCCTTCCTTCCTTCCTTCCTTCCTTCCTTCCTTCCTTTCTTTCTTTTTTTCTTTCTTTCTTTCTTTCTTTCTTTCTTTCTTTCTTTCTTTCTTTCTTTCTTTCTTTCTTTCTTTCTTTCTTTCTTTCTTTCTTTCTTTCTTTCTCTCTCTCTCTCTCTCTTAAAAGGACTTCAGTTAGATAGGGAAATGGGAGAAAATCTAAGAAAGAGCAGGGAATAATGATGATAATGATAGAAAGGCTGAGGGGAATGGGATCCAGGATCTTGTACATGTAAATAAACCAAATCACACATTACATTGCATTATTGTTAAAATGAGATCCTGGGAACTGATGCAAAAAGAAATAAATCATAAAATGTCATCATGCTCATAATGCAAACATTGTCATTGTTTACTTGTCACATCAAATAATCCACAGTACAGTAGTGATTCTGTGTTTTGATCACATATCACATTGGTTTATATATTTGATTTCATTGCAAAAATAAAATATGCTCCTTTGTGCTAAGCCTCATAGTGGGCTACTCCCCTAGCAAAATCTATTCCCTACACTCAAATATTCTCTCTCTTACACACACACACACACACACACGCACATGCACACGCACACGCACACAAGCAGCCTGGATCCAATCTGTGGTTCTTTTATTCACTGAGTCTCTGGTTGTTTTAAAAATAAAAAAGTTGGCTTATCTCTCTTCTCCTTCAGCTTCTGTATTCTGTTATCCTAGGCTCTACTCCAAGACAGGATCTCGGAGCTAGAAAAATTTTGCATTCCTTAATCAAGAAGACTCGAGGCAATAAGATTGATGAATTCTGTCGAATATTCTGAGGAGTCCAATCTGAGTGCTTGCTTGTGTGAGATAAAATTCTCTGGCCCATATTTTGATTGTAAAGAAACTTTTTAAAGTTTCGTAGGCAATTTTCAGATGGCATGGTTATTTCATTTTCAGTGCTTTTTTGAAATATTCATTAGGAGCAGATTTGATACTGTCAGTAATTGACATATAAAAATCTATAACGTGTCTAAGTGGAAAAACAAAGATTGTTGGTCAAGGTAAAGTTAACCTCTGTCTGTGTGAATATTTTCATATCCAACCAGTTACTGCAAAGCCTTATAATTGCAATATCTTAAATTCAGTCTCTTTCTCTATGATTCAGCGTTGTGCTTGTGACAGGTAAATCTTTCACATATTAAAGAAGGATGAAGTAGCTGACTTCCACTGAACTAACTGAGAGTTAATATTTGATATTTAGGTAGAGTTTACTAAATATCCAGTCATTTGTTTCTCTCCCTTTCAACTGAGAAGGTGTATTAAATTTAAGTTCCAGTACAGACCAACATAAAATTGCTTTTCATTTTCCTTCTGGAATTTTGCTTATTTTTCTAGACTATTACTCATAATATAACTCCATCTTTAATGAGCACTCAGAAAGAAAAAGTCTTTCTATTGTTTCTAAGGGTTTGCTTCAGCATAAAGGAGGACTTATTCATTCTTGATGTCTCAGAAACAATATATTTGACCATTATGGAATAAAAAATACAGATAAAGTATTGGTAGCTAATACCTTTTATACAAGTATACTTCTTCAGTCATTCTGTCACTGAGATGGAGAGAAATACAGTACAAAATAATTGTAATGATAATAAACAATTCACCCTTCAATGTTTCTGAACACAACTAAGAAATGCATAATTACATTTCTGAAGAATAAAAGCTGTAAGCTTTCATTCCACTTAGTTCAAGAGAGTTTTAATATTAATTTATCTTTTTCTCTCTAAATTCAGGAATCACTTGTCCATCTGGAGTTATCTTTACTTATACACATAAGGATCAGTAACAAGGTAGAAAAAATTGTTAAGGAAATTTTCAAAAAATGGATTTCTAGGACCCTATAACATTTTGAAAACTTCAGAATGCCACCCTGCCAGAGAAACTCTGTTAATGTTTGGCTGAACAATGATTTAAGAGAAGCTTAGATCATCATGAAATGATATGATGCCTTACTAAGTCATAAAATCTCAACCCGACTCAACGGTGTCAACCAGAAGGACCACCATGATGATGAACCCAAAGTCCTGCTCGTGGAATGGAGTAAAGCTAAGTGGTCCTCATTTGAGATTTAGGACCCCAAATGATCCTGGGAGAAAAAGTAGATCCAAGCGCTTAAGGTGACCTTTGCCTAAAACATGAGCTTCCTTGGCAGCACAACATCCAACCAGTGGCCAGTGGATCCTGAACCTTAACTGAAGGCTGTAGCACTGCCTGGTTCATCCTTAATGTTCAAACCATTCACAAAATAGTCTAATAATAACAGGAGCCAAAATGATTAAATTTACTTGCATTTATTGTCTTCATGTTTATCTTCTATCAATTTATGAAATCACAAATGGATTTCTATGTATGATATTAACAATGTAATTGTCTAAATGGCAGAGAGTAGTTAACATTTCATCAACCTATGCATAATGATCGCAAGACAACACGAAGAGTAAGGCACAGTTATCAAACTCAGGCAATTTTCAGTCTAAAGTAAGATTATAAAATGTGTATAGAAGATGGTTTGAAAGAAAAAGTAAGAAAAATTTGAAAGTGATCCTGTAGGAATTATTACATTTACATCTTACATCCAGCCTGCAGAGATACAGACCTATGATAACCCTTCACAAGTGATGAAGTTGAGTTCATTCATAGATTAATTTCTCTGTCTGATGTTAATGTTAGACCATTAATACTGAAACCGGGATTCAAAATGGTTCTGAGGTCAGTGTTCTTTCCTTTATTCCACTCTGCTTCTTCACGCATACTAGTCATGTTGCCCACCCCTGCCTATGTACTGGATTATCGATTAACCCAACAACTTTCTGTCTTTGCAGCTCCAGGAGCTGTCATGTGACATGGGCATGGAGGCGGTTCTCCAGAACTCCACTGACTTCATCCTCTTGGGTCTCATCACACATCCTGCATTTCCCGGACTTATCTTTGCAGTGGTCTTCTCCATCGTTTTGGTGGCTGTGACAGCCAACCTGGTCATGATTCTGCTCATTCACACAGACTCCCACCTTCACACACCCATGTACTTCTTGCTCAGCCAGCTCTCCATCATGGACACCGTCTACATCTGCATCACTGTCCCCAAGATGCTACAAGACCTCTTGTCCGAGGAAAAGACCATCTCCTTCCTGGGCTGTGCGATTCAGATCTTCCTTTATCTGACCCTGATCGGAGGAGAATTCTTCCTGCTGGGACTCATGGCTTATGACAGGTACATAGCTGTGTGCAACCCTCTTCGATACCCTCACCTTATGAACCACAGGATCTGCTTGTTCATGGTGGTGGGCTCCTGGGTTGGTGGTTCCTTGGACGGATTCATGTTGACTCCCGTCACCATGACTTTCCCCTACTGTGGCTCCCGAGAGATCAATCACTTTTTCTGTGAGATCCCAGCGGTCCTGAAGCTGTCATGTGTTGACACATCGCTCTATGAGACCCTGATGTATGCCTGCTGCGTGCTGATGCTACTTATCCCTGTATCTGTCATCTCTGTCTCCTACACGCGCATCCTGCTCACTGTGCATCGGATGAACTCTGCCGAGGGCTGGCGCAAAGCCTTCGCTACCTGTTCCTCCCATATTATGGTGGTGATTATTTTCTACGGGGCAGCCTTCTACACCAACGTGCTGCCCCATTCGTATCACATGCCAGAGAAAGACAAGGTTGTGTCTGCCTTCTACACCATCCTCACTCTGATGCTCAACCCACTCATCTACAGCTTGAGAAATAAAGACGTGGCCACAGCTCTAAAAAGAGTGCTGGGGAGATGCACATCCTCCCACCAGAAAATCAGAGCGGGGGATGTGTCCAGGAGACACTAACATCCTTGGTGCTGTCGCCAGTGGCACACAGTCCTTCCGGAAAATGTGTCCTTGGTTCTGAGAAATAGTCACTATCATTTTAACAGTCCTGAATTATACCAGGCAGAAGCATCCTTTGCGAGCATCATTAAAAAAATTATATAGCTGAAGGCCGCCAGCATCTCAGCATCAGGCAACTGACTTGTTTGGATTCACTGACAGACACCTTCCAGAGAGCACTCTCTTCAAGTAGCATTATAAATTATCTCAGGCAGGCCAAACATCCCTTGAGGTCCTGAATAGATGTTTTTACATGTTGCCTGTGTTCATGTGTCTTTTGTGTCTGTATTGCTGACAAACTTTTAAAAAGAAATTGCAAGGAGCAATTATCATGTCCTTGCTGATTTAATGTCAGATATTCAATGCAAATTAAATACCTTCTAATGGTAATAGTGTAGCAGCTTTATTTAGAAAACTTTGGTGAAGACAATTCAATTGAGTTCTGGGTTCGGTACTCTTAGTTACCTTTTATAAATGTCGGTGTTCTCTAAGCTCTGAAATTAAACTGTAAGTCATGACCACTATGTGCCTGGAAATTAGTAAATATTTACAGATTGATTAAAATTGACTTCTGTAATTAAGATGATAACATTGCTCAATCCTTCAACAACTACCATTCATTCCCCAGTGAAACGTCATAGATAAACATAGAATGACTAAATCAAAACATTTCATTAGTTAACTCAGCTCCCTTGGTCCATGCTCCTATTCTAAAACTTTCCGTTTTGTGGACTGGTAGACAATACTTCTTTTATTCATTAGCTTTTGGTTAAGTGTGGAGTTTTGACAGATGTAGGATTTTGATAGAATCTTTACCAAATGCCATACTCATTGAGGACTCTCCAGTCATTTACCTAATTTTAACTTCCTACTGCATATGAGGTACTAAAATACGACAAAGACAATTTGACTCACCTGGTGTTTATTTTAGCTATCAACAGAAAGCTTAGAATATGTTGGACTATTTTTGAGTGGTTTTGTAGTTCACACTAGATTAAGAAAAGGTTACTCAGCCTTATGTTACCCTAGCTTCAATATAGAGTAAAAAAACGTTTCCTCCATGGATGCTGATTTGAATATAACACGTTCTCAGCAATATGCTAATCATGGAGTTACTTTTGCCTCGGAAGGCTCCTAAAAATTTGATCTTACTCTAAAATCAAATAAACAGATAGAAAAAAAAGATGAAAGAATGACTTGGAGTGATGAATCTTTTCAAGTAGAAAAACTAACCAGGATTTGTTTATAAAATATCAGTGTCCTTTCTTTTTTTAAAATTTTATTTTATTGAGTTATAGTCAGTTTACAATGTTGTGTCAATTTCCAATGGAGGGCACAATTTTTCAGTTATACGTGAACATACATATATTCACTGTCACATTTTTTTTTTGCTGTGAGCTACCACAAGATCTTGTATATATTTCCCTGTGCTATACAGTATAATCTTGTGTATCTATTCTACAATTTGAAATCTCAGTCTGTCCCTTCCCACCCCCCACCCCCTTGGCAACCACAAGTTTGTATTCTATGTCTATGAGTCTGTTTCTGTTTTGTATTTATGTTTTTGTTTTCGGTTTTTTTTAGAGTCCACATATGAGCAATCGCATATGGTACGTTTCTTTCTCTTTCTGGCTTACTTCACTTAGAATGACATTCTCCTGGAACATCCATGTTGCTGCAAATGGCATTATGTTGTCGTTTTTTATGGCTGAATAGTATTCTATTGTGTAAATATACCACAGCTTCTTTATCCAGTCATCTGTTGATGACATTTAGGCTGATTCCATGTCTTGGCTATTGTAAATAGTGCTGCTATGAATATTGGGGTGCGGGTGTCTTTTTGAAGTAGGGTTTTTTCTGGATATATGCCCAGGAGCGGGATTCCTGGGTCATATGGTAAGTCTATTCCTAGTCATTTGAGGAATCTCCATACTGTTTTCCACAGTGGCTGCACCAAACTGCATTCCCACCAGCAGTGTAGGAGGGTCTCCTTTTCTCCACAGCCTCTCCAGCATTTGTCATTGGTGGACTTTTGAATGATGGCCATTCTAAAATATCAGTGTTATTTCAATGCAATTTCATTCTCTTTTAAATCCCTTAGTCTCTGCATTAATACTTTCTGTCTTCTCCTTCTTCCTGGCTTTGTTAGCACCTCTATCCACAAAATCTTTCACTTCACAATTCCCATTTCCCCCTCTACCCTAGACATTCATGTCTTCTTTCCAATTTCCTCAGAGTCCTGCCTAGACCTGGGTTGCTGCTACATGGCTTTAGTTTTCACGTTTCCAAGATGAGTCATTTGCACATTTCACAAGGGCATTTAACATTTACAATTGATAAATATTTCAAAAGTATCTGAAAAACAACAGGCAAGGGAGGTAAATTTAGTTTCTAGAGTTAGTGATTGGGGCAGAAGTGGGGAGGTACTTCTGTGATGTTGTTAAGGGTCTATTCCTTGCCTCATGTGTGGCGGCATGGGTGTGTTCACTTTGTGATGATTTATACATCTTGTCTCTTCTGATGTGTGTGTTTTTCTATTGTATGCCATACTTAAAGATACTGACCGGTATATATAAGATAGATAAACAAGTTAATACTGTACAGGGAAATATTTTCAAGATCTTGTCATAGCTCATGGTGAAAAAGACTATGAAAATAAATATATGTATATTCTTGTATGACTGAAAAATTGTGCTGTACACCAGAAATTGACACAACATTGTAAACTGACTATAACTCAATAAAAAAAATTAATAATAAAAAAATAAATTACATCATATATAGTATGTGTCCTCTCCCTTCACTCACAAGACTAGTCTTATCTTATAAGGGATGACTAGGGGATTTTTTTTTCCCAGTCAAATGTTACCAAATTTTTGTAGAAGATAATTGTGGTCATCACATTTTCCTCTTCAGCCTAAATATATTTAACTTGAGAATGAAAATTATGAATTTTAAGAATATAAATTAATTCAAAATACCAGTTGCATATTCACAAGATGTCAAGTACTTTTCTTGACTATGGGGAAAAGGTGAAGGGAATACTGCCCCCTTTTTTCAAAGCATATTTAACTGCATTCTCTGATTGTGATTCTGCTTCTTCACAAAGTCCTGCCAAGTATTTTGAGAAAGGAATTACACTCATGGGAGATATAGAGAAGCTGAAGTTCAGAGTAAACTATTGCCTCACCCAAGCAAGAGGCAGATGAAAACTTCAAAACCGCATCTTCTGACTTCATGATTTTGTACCAAACCTTACTATTAATTGATAAAACAATTTCCAAAAGAGAGAAGCATGTGGCACCATATGCAGCTGCCAGCTTGTTAATCTTGATAATGACCTGGGGGAAAAATACCCTTTGGGAGTAACATGCTGATAAAATCCATGCTCATTTTCTGTTGTATGCCAGCTAGGCTGGTCTACCAAGGACCTGATGCTCTGTGTTCAGAGGCAGTCAGACCCCTTCTGGGGTCTTTCTACAGGTGAGGAATGTGGGCATAAAATTAAATGAACCATTGCTTCCAAATATTTATTTCACTGGCACAATATAAAATGTATATTTATATAATATACAAGTTATAATCATGGATGCTATAAAGTCTACTTAATAAATATTTTGTTAAATCCTTTCTGAATACCAAGAAAGTTTCAGATATAAGGGAATGATCATCAATATTGCAAATATTTAGAAAATTATTTAGTGTGGAGAAGAGAATACAGATCTCTGTTGACTAGAAAGTGAAGAGGGGAAGGGTGTAGCTCAAGTGGTAGAGCGCATGCTCAGCACGCATGAGGTCCTGGGTTCAATCCCCAGTACCTCTTTTAAATGGAAATCAATGAAGAACCCTAATTATCTCCCTCTCAGAAAACAAACAATACAAATTAGACTACTCACTGTGGGCAAAGTGAAGTCCTGCTAACAGCTTTGATAACCATGACCACGTGAAAAAGTGTTGAAAACTTCTGATAATAATACCATAAAGAAGTGATTTAAATGAAGCTGGACAATTGTAATAATGGAAAATTTCATGGCATTGAAAGGTTATTTAACTAAAACAACAGGCTGATTCATATAGAATTACCTAAAACCAGAAGCATTTTAATTTGTTTTCAGTTGGGATTGTGTTGAAGAGAGATCCGATTCACTCTGCATGCCTATTATGGTCTTGCCAAATATTTACTAAACATCCCAGTGAATGCTTTTTTCAAAATCCCAGATAATTAAATTTTAAGAAAATAGGTAAGATTTCTGTTCTACTATATCACCTTGGTTTACATAATTAGATAAGAATATAACAGTGATAAAATCTGTAGCACAAACTCTTTTTTTTCACATTTTTTTCTCTGTGATTTATCATAACATTTTGTGTATATTTCCCTGTACTATACAGTGTAGCACAAACTCTTACTAGTCCATCTTGCTTGATTTGATTTGATTTGATTTGATTTGATTTGATTTGATGTAAGTTTATTCCATTATGTTAGATTTTACTCATCACATAAGCAAGACAGGGATTTTGATTTTGTTCCCTGAAGCACCCCAAGTACCAAGAAGTTTTCCTGATGTAGAATATTATTAGTTTGAATGAATGAAGGCAAGTTCATTTTAGAAGACTTCACACTTGAAAATATACATTTTAATGTTTACATAATTCTTCTTTTTTTCTTCTTCCTGGGAAATCCAGGTTTGAAGAGATACAGTGGAGACTGAAAATCATATAAATTAGGTAACTTTTACAGGCTCACACAGAATTGCTTATCAAGGGGGAAGCTGGATCAAAAGAAACATACTTAAATCCCTTCCAAATCCACTAATTCTGATATAATTTCTATTTAAGCCTTTTAAGTTTGTGGCTCCTGCGAAGAAACATCATTGCTTTTTGCTAGATTTGTCATAGATAGCCATCCTCCTTTGGCGCAAACAGGAGGTAAGTGTCAAATATAAGCATTTGCTCTGGTGTAGAGACAGAAAAAAAATTTTTTTTCCATATTGACTGAAAAATTAAGTGTTAGGACAAGGCTTAGGATATATCAGTTGACATTATTAAAATTGTTCTTTTCCTGAATTTCCAGTGTTTACCTGCAATAGGCAGTGATTTTAATCAGTAACCAATAACCTTAGGAAGATAAAAGAAGGAAACATGATTGAACGTAGGTAAATCCATGTCTCTGGCCCTGACCTTCCGTAGAGAGGATGAAGTTGCAACAGAGACAGCTGCGTTCCTGCATCCCTGGATAAACCGTGGGGCAACTTCCATGAGAGAAAGATGAATATACACTTGATGGAAGCCAGGGGTGCCTACAAATAATGTTCTTTTCTCATTTGAAAGATGATAAAAATCTTTATCTTTGAGTACTTTTAAGAACCAAATTACAACATACACTGTGCCTGTATTAAATGATTTTTAGATATTAAATGTCTTAAGACAGAGAACTGGTCCAGTGCTAGTTTTTAGTTGAAAATACATGTTTCTATAATCTTAGATGTATAATCTAAAAATTATGAATTTTATACTATTTTTACTGTCATGTTTGCTCTAAATATAAGGAAAGTTAGGCTAAGGGGATTAAAGTAATTAAGACAAGGTTATGTGTGCTGACCATTTTCAAATTCAGAAATTAATACCATTTTCTCATTCTGGAACCTGTTCTGTTTCCACGACTAGCAAAGTAGAGGGTTACTTTTCTTGTGTGAGGGAAGGTCCTAAACTTTTCAAAAACAGTCTTAGGTGCCAGGACTCTCATGAGGGCCTTACACAAAATTCTCCCAATAACCCTGGGGACAGGGGCTGCTCTGATGTGCTTTTGGCAAGTAACAAACGTGAAAAGTGACTTTCCCAGTGTCACATGGATTTTCACCCGAGGCAGTGAGGTACAGTTTCTCCCTAAGGATCAGGTTAAAACTGCATGAGGAGCGAAGGGTAAAGTGACATCTTAGAGTTTGACGTGATTGTCGAAAACTGGGAAATTTACACGAGCAAACTGGAATTGTTTACAACAATGAGTAAGTCTTCATCACTTACGGGCATTCTTTTGTTTGTATTTCTTCTCTCTTTGCTAAAATATTATTTTGCTTATCTAATATGCTACATGTTTACAAGTTCCTATTATCTGACTTTTTTAAGTGTATGTATATTGCCAAGTCTTTCCAAATTTAACTTGCAGAGACTAAAGTGTCTATTTTACGATTAGAAGCATGTACTTCAGGTGACACCCTGTGGTACAGAGGCGTAAGAGTCAGAAGAAATCAAGTGGATTCTGTCTAGAATGTAGGAGCAGATATGGGCAGGATTCTGGTATAAATTTATCATAGCTTAGTCACTCCACCAACATTTTAAGACTGAAAAGCCAAAAAGTATATGTATTTACTGCCCAAGTTGCAAACAGGAGGCTTATTCTTTGATTTGAAAGTAAATTACTTTTACACATTCGATCTATAATTGTAGGAAGACAGAAAATATAGCCAAGAACAAACTGGTGTCACTTGAAACTCCACCATCAGTGAAACTTTAGTTTACTTCATAATTACATATATATGCACTTGCATGTGCTCAACATACGCACATTAAATTATATATACATGTCTGTGTATGTACATCCTTATCACATACGCTCAGTGTTACATATATCCTTATCATATATGTTTTTATATATTATATATATTATAATACATATAATGAGATTGTAACTGCCACATTTTTCTCTTAAGAATACAATGAAACTGTCATACATAATGATTATAGATCCACATCCTGTCGTAAAGGACATTCTGTAACTAATTCTAATATTAAAACCTAAACTATTTTGTGTATGTCCATTAGCAGGTGCTTAAGTTGCCTCTGCTTTCTTACTATTTCTATAAGGTTGCTCACTTTTTTTTAATTTCTAAATAAAATTCCCTGGGAGAGGAAGTTCATACATATTATTTTTAAAGTCCTGTTACTGACGTGGTGCTCTCTCTAACAAAAGTAACACCTACGCTCTTTCCCACCGGCAATTCATGACAGCCCTCCTTTGATATTCAGTGTTGATACAGGGCGGCTTTCTATCAGAGGTTCAAGTTGAATAATGTTGACAGCTTGAACCCCATTTCTACACTCTGCGTCCTGTGCGGCAGAAGGGAAAGTCACCAGGGCTCTCCAGAATCTAGCCTGTTAAAAAAAACTTCTTTGTGCTTTGACTGCAGGGAAGAGTCAAAGCGAGCTAAACTTATGCTCCAAACATTTACCTTTGGGCATCCAATGCACAGCCGAGTGCAGTCAAGTCAGACTCCCCGCTTCACATTTCAGCACATCTCATAGCCTCACACAGCACACGAGTTAGAGGAATGTGGCACCAGGTGTTCAGTGATTCACACATATTCAGAGGAGAAAGCAGTGGGAGTCATTTTTATGAAATCACCCAGGAGAGGGGACCACCTGACTGAAAAAGAAGGCTGGGAACACCTTTAGTTTTCTACTGATATTTAAAAACAAAATCCAATCCAGCTCAAGCAGGGAATATTTGTATCAAAAGCATCAGGTCCCATGTAACCACTAGTCTTAGATTCACAGTGGGAGAACTCTCAAAGTACCACACCACCCATAGGGAGAATTTGGTATAGAGAATGATGCATTGTGCTTCAAAAAACATTAGGCATAACCATAAGAATGCTGAGGTCTGATCACAGAGTTAGCATTTTACCCTGTCTTTTTTTAAATGCTGATTTAAAAACTTATCTTCCTTCCCTATTTGGGAACACCTAGGAAAATATAGCAGAGGAGGGAAATTATATTAAAAATACTCAGTAACTTAACTGATGGTTTTAGATTTGTAAATTACTGACAGGACAGCTTTCAGGACATTTCAGTTGATTTCACAAGGATTGAGACTGGATTCCCATTTCCATGCAATATTTTGAAACATCTTTGTTGTTTCTTCTTCACTGAACTTTAAATAATGGTCTTGACCTCAGCAGTTATTTATTCTTAAATGAACTCTGTTACTTTTCCCTGACACTCAATACACAGGATATTATTCAAATCTGGATTCAAAAGGAAACATGGTGCCATCTTTACAAGGCTGCCTCTGCAATGGTGTTTATCTGAGGGCAGGACCATTGGGTGGGACATTATTATGTCTGCTTGGAAATAATAAGTTGCCCTCAGCAGTGGATGTTTCTGAGTCTGGTGTTTGCAGAATCTTTCTCAGGGTACATTTGATGAGGATTTTTTTTTTTTTTTCACTTGGACCTCAGTTGGAAGCAAGGCCTCTGCATGTAGGTATGTGATAACTAGAGATTGTCCAGGAGCTAGAGAGCATTTGGGGTTTCTGAAATTTACCTTCATTTTGTTACTCTATGCCTTTGTGGACAACTTTTGACCAGAAATTCAAATTTTTCCTGAGTGTGATTACGGCCTTGTAACCTGTGTTCCTTTGACTTGTTTTAGCTGGTTATAAACTTAACTGATGCTTCAAAGGATGCTGTTCACTTATGGATCAGTTGAATATAGCCGTGGAGAGTATGAGAAACAAAGTCTTAGTCTTTGAGTCAGGACCCAGCTCTGCCACTTGCCCTCTCTGCCTCAGTTTACCCAACCACAAGATGGTGATCATTATAGTAATTCCCCCACAGAAGTGCTGTGAAGAGTGGCTACATCAAAACACTAGAGTGTGTGGAAAGACACCTGGCAAAGAATAAGCATTGCTAGCTGTTTTATTATTAGCAGCATGCCTCAATTATACTTACGTTTAAAATCTGATAAAATTATTTAGAGTATATTAGGTTTTTGTGGCTACTGTTCAAATAACCACAAATTCAGTGCCTTAAAAATGACACAAATTTATTATCTTACAGTTCTGGAGGCTGCAGACCCAAAATTGTGCATGCTGGACTAAAATTCAGTCATCAAGAAGGCTATGCTTCTTTCTGGAAGTTTTAGGGTGGATTTCATCTCTTAGCCATTTTCGGATGCTGGAGACCACTCGGTTCCTTGCCTCACATCCCCCTTCATTTTCAAAACCAGCATTTGTATCACTTGCACCTCTGTTCATAATGTCACATCTCATCCTCTGATCCCTGCCTCCCTCTTTCCTGCACCCCTGTATAAAGGTCCCAACATCGGACTCAACAAGACATTCCAGAAAAATCTCCTCATCTCACCATCCCTAACATACAATTGCAAAGTCAATTTTGCCAAGTAAAGAAATATATTTATAGTCTGGGGATTAGAACACTGGGATCTTTGATTTGGAGTAGAAAATTTATTCTTCTTAACACTATTGATTTGAATTAATACTAAATTGAATTTATTATAGATTTGTGAATTTCATTAAAATACCAAATGAATAGTAGCATCTTAATACACAGTTTTTCTGATAATAGATGGAAAGTTGCTGCTAAGAAAAATCATGCATAATGATGTTCTGTGCTTTTATCTGTGCAACAGAAGGTGAATTCAAACATTATTGAGATCACAATACAATCTCTGGATGGAAAAGAACATCTCAAGCTACTGTTCTCTTTTGCACAATAGTTGGTGCATAATCAATGAATAGCTGTCACAACAAACCAGACTCGGAAGAGAGATAAAATGAGATAAAGTGGTGAGTTCTCTTTTTGGAATGAATGTGGATTTCAAGTCACCGAGAGTGATCGTCTCAAATGAGTATACATAAAACCTCAATGACTAAGAGATGAAATTTGTGTTGCTGTTGGAGATTAGATGTTTTTGTCGTATTTCTGTTTCTTAGAACTATGTTTCTTATTAAGAAAAATCCTGGTGGATTCTATTCTGGGGTGATGTTACATTGAATTGAAGGTAAACAAGGCATAGCATTTAAATTTTACTTCAACTTTGCACATTTTATAGAACATACTTGGGTGTATTTTTTAGGAATTCTACTAGAAATGTATCATTTTAAAAAGCAAAAAAACCCTATGTATTCTATGGACTTATGTTTCATAGTCATTCATTAAATATTCAACAAATAATTACCATATGTTAGACATCATTTTATATTTTGGAAACACACAATAAACAACATAGGCAAATATCTTTGCTCATGTTGGTCTTACTTTCTAGTGAGCAGTAGAGAAACCCAAAATAAAATGAATATGTATAATAGATAATGAATCTGAAAAATACAAATACTCAAGTCCTATAAGAATAGATCCTTCTAAGAGGGTGGACTTTGAGGAAAGACTTGAAAGGCACACGGGGATGACCACATACAGATTTGAGGGGGAGACTCAAGCCTGAGTTACAGCAGAAGCAAAGGACGTGGGCTGGGGAGCTCCCAGAGAGTGGGGACGAAGGCTCAACCAGGAGGCCATGGGAGCTGCAGCACCAGGGCTAATGCACTGGAAGGGGGAGGAAATGACTTCACAGAGTGAAAATTCCACAACAGGATAGGACTTGAAGTGGGATATGAAGTGTCATAGCAGAGTTTTGAGCATAAAGTGACCTGGTCTGCTGTAGGCTTCTCAGGATCTCCTTGCTCTGCTGAGATCAGACTGAAAACATCCAAGAAAGAATAAGTAGAGAGTGGGAAAGCTACTGGAAAAAACTAGGAAAATGAGACTGGAAACTTAAACGTTTTATTCGTGATGGCTGAACATATTTTTCTAACCTTTTGTGATAATGTGATGTGTAGTAAGAAATACATATTGGGTCTTTGTCCCTGTTCCTGCCACAAACATCCTAAAATCCTCAGAATTTCCTAAATGAAAAGAGCCTCGTATGTGTGTTTTGTTACTCATAACACGTCCCTCCCAGCCACACCTGAGTTTATGTTAATGCGGTTACTTATGGAAAACCCTAAGGATGGAGGCTAGTTGCCAGGAAACTAACTTTATGATGAGAGGTTTGGAATTTTTAGATTCCCACCTCCGAAGTCTCCAAGGAGAAGAGAAGAGTTAGAGGTTTAATTAATCATCAATGAGTAATGGCCTCTTTGTACAAATCTTGCCTTATATACTCTTGCAGCTGATTGTTCCTGAGTTATATCCTAGCCAATTTAATAGGTGAAATGATTTCCTGAACTCTATGAAACACTCTAGAAAATCAGTTGAATTCATGGAGGGAGTCATGGGAAACTCCAGTGCACAGCCAGTAGTTTAGAAGCAGGGATGATGATCTGTACCTGCATCTGACATCTGAGGTGGAGTCAGTCTTACGGAACTGAACCCCTAACCTATGGGACATTTCCAGAAAGGTAGAGTGAGAATTGAATTAAATTGTAAGACACCATTCTAGTGCCTAGAAGTTGGAGATTACCAAGGTAAGGGGAGAACCCCCACATATTCGGAAGTGTCAGAAATGAAAGTATTGAAAATAGAGAAGACACACAGGAAGCATTTGTTTTTTTCCTTTACATCTTTCACTTAATAAGTTGTTTATTCTGCTCACCTTTAGCCATCCAAATAATCAATGAATCAATCATCCTTTTCTCCAACCAGTATTTACTTAGCCCTACTATGTGCTGGATGAGATTCTAAAGGCCAAAAATGCAGAACAAACTGGGCAGATCGAGCTGAAACTCTAAGCAAGATACAGCAAACACCAAAATTCTTATGCAATTAGCACAGTTTATGTATTGCAGCATAAACACAATATAAAAAGTGTTGTTCTCCAAAGAGAAAAAAAAGAACAGGTTTATAGTTTATGATTTATGTTATGTCTCTTGGTCCATTTGTTTTTGTCTCTAGCATTATGACATTGAAAATTTTATTGGAACCAGTGGCCGCTGAGGTGTCATCTCCAATGTGAGTTTCTCCCATACAGGAAGTGTTTTCTCTCTCCTTTTTTCCCCCTGGTATTTGTGGCTTCCTGCTCCCCTGGAGCTGTCATAGGCAACGTCAATGAAGAACAGAACTTCATCCTCTGACTTTATCCTCCTGGGGCTTCTGATAAACCCGAGAACTACAGGGATTGTCTTTGTGGTCATCTTCGCTATTTTTGTGGTGGCTGTAACTGCAAATATGGTCATGATATTCTTGATCCAGGTGGACTCCCGCCTCCACACGCCCATGTACTTTCTGCTAAGCCAGCTGTCCATCATGGACACCCTTTTCATTTGTACCACTGTCCCAAAGCTCCTGGTGGACATGGTTTCTAAAGAGAAGACCATTTCCTTTGCAGCCTGTGGCATCCAGATCTTCCTCTACTTGACCATGATTGGCTCAGAGTTCTTCCTGTTGGGCCTCATGGCCTATGACCGCTATGTGGCTGTCTGCAACCCTCTTAGGTACCCAGCCCTGATGAACCGCAAAGTGTGTCTTCTTCTGGCTGCTGGAGCCTGGTTCGGTGGGTCCTTGGATGGCTTTCTGCTCACCCCAATCACCATGAATGTCCCCTACTGCGGCTCCCGCAGTATCGACCATTTCTTCTGCGAGATCCCTGCAGTTCTCAGACTGGCCTGTGCTGACACATCCTTGTACGAAACCTTGATGTACATCTGCTGTGTACTCATGCTGCTCATCCCCATCTCGATTATCTCCACCTCATACTCCCTCATCTTGTTGACCGTCCACCACATGCGCTCGTCTGAGGGCAGGAAGAAGGCCTTTGCCACGTGCTCTTCCCACTTGACTGTAGTCAGCATTTTCTATGGGGCTGCCTTCTACACATATGTGCTGCCCCAGGCATTTCACACCCCTGAGCAGGACAAGGTGGTATCAGCCTTCTATACCATCGTCACGCCCATGCTCAATCCTCTCATCTACAGCCTCAGAAACAAAGATGTCATGGGGGCATTTAAAAAGATACTTGCACAATGCTTATCTGCTCGGAAAGTATCCACAAGTGATGGTTAGAGAGTCAGTACACTGGGAACAGGTTTTCCTAATAACATCCTCTGTGTGCCCTGTTTCACAATAGACTATGGAGAGTATCTGGTCAGGTGTCAAAGATTGTTTATAGTTGACAATTAAGAGGATTTACCTTGGCTGGTTTCTTCCGCATAGATGAAGGGAACCAAACGTGCTTTCATTAGCTGTGCTAGACTTTTTGGCTAACTATCAAAAGCAATGTATTTTTAAGTAAGTAAAAGAATTCCTCTGATCTTAGTTCTTATCTCTTGGAAAAAAAGAGAAAAAAAAACCAAAGCAGGTATTAGAGTTTAAGCAACTATCATAAGTTCCCCTTTACACTCACTTCATGGTCAAACAAAACAAAAAACCTTCCAAAGCTACAAAATTTTGGTGCCCAAAATTCTGCGATTATTTTTGTATGGATAAGAAAAAAAAATACCAATTCACAGGTGACTAAGAAGATAAATCACAAATTTAATACTGCCTTTAATTATTGGATTTTCCCCAGTGGATTATAAACTTTATGATCACCTTTATAGCATTTGTGTGAAAATACTGGCTTTCAAATACTGGGCCACAACAAATAGTGGATGGTTGAGCTAAACTGAGTGTGAATTTATGAGTGTCTGAGCTTTACACACCTACTCAAAGTGAATAGACTCTAATATTTAACATCAAAAAATTCTATCATGCTTCTTTTCATGTTATTTTAACAGCAGAGTTCTAGAGATGGGGAGAAAACTTACACTGCCCAACGCTGTGTTTCAACAAAATGACTTGAATGCATTCTTAGTTTTGTTCAGAGATGGGAAGTTCTTGAAGAATTCTCTGTAGAGGTATAACTTGGTAAGTTATGCATTTTTAGAAGGATCTCTGTGTCTATGGTTTGGAGACTAGAGCAGGGAGCTAGGCTGGATGCAGGACAACAAATTAGGGGGCTTCAAATGAGAGACAAAGATGGATTGAGCAGGGAAATGACACAGCAGGATTAAGCTCGTGGAGGGAATGGCTGTTAGGAAAGAATACGGAATGAATGATAACTCAATGGTTTGGGCTCAAGTGAAAAGAAAATGGAATTTGTATTTACTGAGATTTGAAAATTTGTAGAGTAGCAGGTTTCAACAGGAGAAATCAAGAATCCAGTTGTTTTTGAGATACTTTTGAAAAGTCTATTAGATATGTGGATCCAATTGGAGTTTGCATTGGAGTTGTGAAATTTGTAGTCTTCAGAATTAAATATATATATATATACATATATATATATCTGTATGTATATGTGTGTGTGTATATATATATTTAAAGACATGAAATTAGTTGAAATCACTTAGGTAAGAGTAAAAGTTTGATACTGAGACTTAAAACACCTGTGTTCAGTTGGGAAGCAAGTAAAACAAGAGACAGGGATTTAGTGGAATGAAAATGATAAAGATGAAGAAACTATTCAAAGCTGGAAAGTATAATCAACTGCAACAAATGCAGTTTCTTGTTGAATTATAAGAAGTAAAAGTTGACCATTGGATTTGGCAACATTGAGGTCACAGGTGAACTTAATAATATTAAATTCCATGTACCTTTGCTCAGAGAAGATTCAGGGTAAACTGATGAACAAGATGAGCAGAATATAAATACAGTTAGTCTTTTTTAATAGATGACATCAGAAAAATGGAGCAGTAGCTAGAAGGATATGTGTGACCAATGTGTTTTGTTGTTGTTGAGGTATTACAGCTACGTTAAGGAAGTAATTCTATACAAAGAGTAAATTGATGATGGATGGAAAATAAAGGAAGCTTCCTCCAGAGGGATAGCCTTTGAGAATGACAGAGAGCATAGAAAGCAATTTAGAATTGGAGAGGTTAATCTTTTGTGTGAGCGTAGACAGTTCATTAACTGTAGCAGGAAGTAAGACATGGCATATGTGATACTAGTAAATTCTCTTCTAATAACTTCTATTTTCTCAGAGTATTTAAAATAAAGAAGAGGTTCTGAGTTTATGTTTGTGTATGGTGTGAGGGAATATTCTAACTTAATTGATTTACATGCAGCTGTCCAATTTTCCCAACACCATTTGCTGAAGAGACTATCTTTACTCCATTGTATATTCTTGCTTCCTTTGTCAAAGATTAATTGACCAAAAGTTTGTGGGTTTACTTCTGGGCTCTCTATTCAGTTCCATTGATCCATATGTCTGTCTTTGTGCCAATACCATGCTGTTTTTATTACTGTAGCTCTGTAGTATAGTCTGAAGTCTGGGAGGGTTATTCCTCCAGCTTTATTTATTTTTTTTCAGTAATGCTTTGGCAATTCTGGATCTTTTGCGATTCAATGTAAATAAATTTTAGGATTATTTGTTCCAGTTCTGTGAAAATAATGTCCTGGGTAATTTGATATGGATCACATTAAATCTGTGGATTGCTTTGGGTAGTATGGCCACTTTAACAATATTCAGTCTTCCAATCCAAGAACATGGGGTATCATTCCATTTCTTTAAGTCATCTTTTTAATTTCCTTAGTCAATGTTTTGTAGTTGTCTGCATGTAAGTCTTTCACTTCCTTGGTCAGATCTATTCCTAAGTATTTTGGGGTTTTGGGTGCTATTTTAAAAGGGATTGTTTCTTTACTTTCCTTTTCTGATATTTTATTGTTATTGTAAAGAAATGCCACTGATTTCTGTATGTTAATCTTGTATCCTGCTAACTTGCCAAATTCTTTTATTACACTAGTAGGTTTTGTGTGGAGCCTTTAGGGTTTTCTACATATAATATCATGTCATCTGCATATAATAACAATTTTACCTCTTCTCTTCCAATCTGGATCATTTTTATTTCTTTTTCTTGTCTGATTGCTATGGGTAGAGCTTCCCATACTATACTGAGTAGAAATGGTGAGAGTGGGCATCCTTGTCTTGTTGCAGGTTTTGGCAGGAAGGATGGCTTAAAGACTTAAACATAAGACAAGACACTATAAAACTCTTTGAAGAAAACATAGGTGAAACATTATCTGACATAAATCTTAGCAATGTTCTTCTAGGGCAATCTACCCAAGCAATAGAAATAAAAGCAAAAATAAACAAATGGGACCCAATTAAACATACAAGCTTTTTCACAGCAAAGGAAAACATAAGCAAAACAGACAACCTCTGAAATGGAAGAAAATATTTGCAAAAGATGAGACAGACAAGGGCTTACTTTCCAGAATATATAAACAGCTCATACAACTTTATAACAACAACAACAAAAACCCAATCCAAAAATGGGCAGAAGAACCAAACAAGGAATTCTCCATTGAAGACATACAAATGGCCAATAAGCACAAGAAAAAATGCTCAATAACACTAATTATCAGAGAAATGCAAATCAAAACTACAGTGAGATATCACCTCACACCAGTCAGAATGGCCATCATTCAAAAGTCCACAAAGGAGAAATGCTGGAGAGGCTGTGGAGAAAAGGGAACCCTCCTACACTGCTGGTGGGAATATAGTTTGTTGAAGCCATTACAGAAAACTGGAGAGTCCTCAAAATACTAAAAATAGACTTACTATTTAATCCAGCAATCCCACTTGTGGGCATATATCCAGTGGGAACCTTAATTCAAAAAGACACCTGCACCCCATGTTCACTGCAGCACTATTTACAGTAGCCAAGACATGGAAACAACCAAAAGGCCCATCAGTAGATGACTGGATTAAGAAGTTGTGGTAAATTTATACAATGGAATACTACTCGGCCATAAAAAGAATAAAATAATGCCATTTGCAGCAACATGGATGGACCTGGACAATGTCATTCTGAGTGAAGTGGGCTGGAAAGAGAAAGAAAAATGCATGATATCACTCATATGTGGAATCTTAAAAAAAAAAAAAAGACAAACAAACTTATTTACAAAACAGAAACAGACTCACAGACATAGAAAATAAACTTATGGTTACCGGGGGGTATGAGGGTAAGAAGGGACAAATCAGGAGTTTGAGATTTGCAGATACTAACTAATATATATATAATAAATAAACAACTAGTTGATACTGTTTAGCACAGGGAAATAGATTCAATACCTTGTAGCAACTTATGGTGAAAAAGAATATGAAAACAAATATATGTATGTTCACGTATGTTTGAAGCATTTTGCTGTGCACCAGAAATTGACACAACATTGTAAACTGGTTATACTTCAATAAATAAGTGTGTGTGTATATATATGTATGGCAAAAAAAAAAAAAGAGAAGGATCCTGTTTGTGAAGAACAGGGAGGATTGTGAAAATTTTGAGAACAGGAGAAAGGCATTTTGGAAAGCAGGCCAGTAAATGAACAATTAAGATTGTGGAATGTTCTTAAGACCCCCACATGATATTGATTTATCAAATTAGCATGAGAATGTTTGTCAGATATTCCAATAACTGTACTCCACATGAAGTCTAGCAAATGGTAAGCATGCCATATGTTACCTCCAGTTAATTATGGCAACAACAATGACAAGAATATCAGAAAAAAAAACTGCCATCACTATTTCTACAGACTCAGCATTTCTTACGGAAGTAAAACTTGTACTCAGTTATGTGTTTTCAATGCCTAGATTTTGGAACGTGTATTGGTTATTCATAGTTTGTTTCAGTGAATTGTTCTCTTTGTGCAATTAAAGGCTGTGTCAACCAACCTTCTTACCCTTGCAAGCTTACTGTGTATCACAGTGAGATTTGGGATTATAACAGAGCATCCTGCACCTTCAACATTGTAATTATTTAAATTTAGGATTAATAACCCCCCCAGAGATCCAAGCTTTATCCTGATCTTTGTGTTGGCTTTTTTGATGACAATTTGGATTCTCAGTGTGAAATAGTGTCTCTACCATAAGCACTAAATGTTTTTCAGGACATTTGGTACTGTCCAAAACATTGACACAATTGGGCTACGCCAAGAAGTCTTTTATAGTTAGTCATGTCCAAAATGCCCATTGGGATATTTGGTCCATGAAAAAAAGGCCCTTGAAATCGAGTTCTGTCCAAAACTCCACGGAGACATTTCATCCTTGATTTGCTGAATAATACATTTAAATTCGTTAAAATTGTATTTACATTATTTTTATTGTAATTCATGATAAATTTTGGATTTCACGTTTATTCTTTTTCTTACTCCTCATGAAATCCAACAAGGTTACCCTTAAGTTGATGAGTAATTTCTCTCAAGTATATATCAACCTGATTAATCTGCTTTATATTTGATACCACTGTTAACAGTTCCTGGTCATTCAAGTTTGATTTTGTCATTATCATCATGAAGTCATTTGGTGTATTTGAGTGCACTTACCAAGAACCTAGGTTATAATTTGTTTGTTGCCTTGCTGTTGGTCTTTTAACACTTCAATAAATCTCCAAAGTGAAGGATAATGCACTGCCATCAGCTTTCAAAATTTGCTGTGCCAGTCTTCTATTGTGTTTTTCATGCTGCGGCCATTCAGTACTGATGTATCAAAAGTTCAGGTTTCTGGTAGAAATCTTGGCGCTTCTGGTCTTCTTCTGCCTCTGTCATGCCTTCTTGACCACCTCATATTTTTTTTTTCCTATTTACCACTCCAGAATGCATATTTAAGACATCATTCAACATTCTTTACCATTTTTAAATGGATGTACATTATTTCATTGCATGACAAAAATATCTCACTAAGCTGTTACTAAGATTTCTCTCTAATAATATGAACATTTAAAATTACAAAAATAATTTGCCAATGATTAATATGTTTTACTTAAGCAAAATACTTGACAAGCAAGTATGGCTAACTGCAAGTTGTATGCTCCTAATGTCAGGAAAGGCAGTAGTCTAGGATGGGTACTATGCCCTAGCTGATAACCAGTCTTGGAGAAAAAGATCTACAGAACCAGTTGCCACAATTGGCATCCATCCATTGCAGGGGTGGCAATGGCATAAGAGCGCTGTGAGATACATGTGCAGGGTGCACGGTTCATTTCCTCTAGCATGCACTCAGATGAACAGACAGGTGTACAGAGCGCACACCAAAGCACACCACTTAGAAAGCTAGGTTAAAAATCAGGATTATAATTACTTTTGCTTGATGATTGAATGACACACGAGTAGAGTTTTCGAATGTTGATGATGTTTTCCTTCTTTATTCAAGTGATGAATTAACGAGTATATATATTTTGTGTTATTTTATGTGCATAACCAACGTGTTTTGGAATTCTTACTATGTATTTTATGTTTTAGTTAAAATTTTATAAAACGGGAAGAAGTATTTATATGAATGTATGTTTGATAGCTTAGTGAACTGTCCTACCTAACTGAAGAGTGCAAGACTGTACGTGTGTATGTGTGTATCACGGAAAATCAGTAAATGTCAGGCGGGGCTTCTTTGGAGTGTTGGCCTGATGGCGGGAGTTCACACAGCTGTCTTTGATTCAGAAGAGAAAACTTGCTCTAAAACTGTTAGGGAAAAAAAAAGAAGGAATAAAATACTTTTTTTTTGCTTTTAATTTTTCTTCTTTTTTTTTAGTGGTGGTATGGGGATTGAATCCAGGACCTCAGACATGCTAAGCATGTGCTCTACCATCGAGCTATACCCACCTTCCAGGAATCAAATATTTATATGAAGTATTATCTCGACCACATCAGAAAAAGCAAGAGCTAGGAAGAGACCATATGAGTCTAAGTCCTCTGGGAAGTCACAGAAATCTAAGAGAAGGCACTCACTCTTAAAAACAGTGGGGAACCAGTGATTTTAAGCCATCTTTCCCAAATATCACAAGTTAGTGTGACATCTGTGTTCTAACATGAATAGAAAAAGATTCTTGAATCCTGGGAGGCACTTTCTAATAGTCAGTCTGTAGGTAATGGGCATTTTTAGGATTTTATAAAAGCATTCAGAAAGTTCATGTATTAGTTACATTAGTGTATTAGTCAGGGTTCTCCAGAGAAACAGCCAATAGGGGACTAGATAGATATATACATCGACATATTGACACAGACACAATAGATATAGGTATTATACACATATATAGAGAGATTTTCTATATAGAGAGATATTTATATATACAGACAGACATTTTCTTTATCCATCTGTCCAGGGATAGAGGGAGAGGGAACGAGAATAAGAAATTGGCTCATATGACAATGGAGGCTGAAAATCCCATAATCTCTCATCTGAAAAGTAAAGACCTAAGAAAGCTGGTGGTAAAAACCCAAGTCCAAGGGTAGGTAAACACCAATGTCCTGGATCCAATAGTCAGGCAGAGAGTGAATTCTCTGTTCCACAATCCTTCAGTTCTACTCAGGTCCTGAATAGATTGGATGGATCCCACCCTCATCAGGGAAGGTAATATGATTTTCTCATCCACCAGTTCAAATGCCAGTCTCATCTAGAAACACCCAAATTCAGAAATAATGTTTAATCTGGACATCCCGTGGCACAGTCAAGTTGACAAAAATCTTTAGCCATCACAGTTGATTTTTATGTTTGCATTAATATCACATAGAACTTTGTTCATAAGCCATGAGGTTTACAGAAAATTCTAAAGCAGAGTGTTTACCCATGAAAGTCCACTGTAACCTCAGTTCTGTGCCCCTAATATTTTTATTCCTGCAGTTATAAATATATGTAAAAGAAACACATTTCAATACACTTAACCTCAATCAGATATCCAAACTGTAATGATACACTTAGGAAATGACTTGATTTAAGACTGTATGAGTCCATATACACTGAGCTTACAAACGTGTACAAATACCTCAAAAGACAAAAAAGCAAGAATCATGACCTTAGAGGGTGAAAGTGTAAATGATAACTTCAGGTTTCTTCTTTTACTGAAAAGCATGAATTAAATTTACAATTAAAAATTATGTACAGAAGGTTCATAATTGAATATAATATAATTAATTGTAATGAAAGACTTTCTATATATTCTACAAAAATTTTTGTACAATTTTATTAAATATCAGGCTCTGTACTAGGGGCTAGAATATGGTATAGTGGAAGGGAAAAAAAAAAGCCTTTCCTTCACATGGCTTATAACGTAGGATCATTACACATTAACAATCTTTTTTTTCCCTTAAGAAAAAAAATTAATACAGGGAATTGGTTATAAAGATGTTGATGTATTGAAAGAATAAGCCAAGGAAACAAATATAATCACAGAATTTTCTCCCCTTGGTCTCCTTTTGGTAGTTCCTTCTGGGAGAAATTAATATGAAACAAATTGATAATGGATTCAGAGTAACGACAGTTGACCCTTGAATAATACTGGTTTGAATTGCATGGGTCCACTTATACAGAAGTTGTTTTGTTTTGTTTTTTCAATAGTAAATACTACAGTACTCCAGTATTTGCAGTTGTTGAATCCATGGATGCAGAACCATGGATACAGAAGGCTGATTGTAAAATATATTTGGAATTTTGACTCTGTAGAGGATCAGAGTCCCTAGTTCCTGCACTGTTTGTGGGGCAACTGTAGTTCACTGACTCCTAGTCAGTTTGGAGCTGAGAGTCCACAGACAAATAACTGGCACAAGTTTGACTACAAATGATCAGGATGTGGGTTCCTTCCACTCTCCCGAGCTCTACACACACACATACTTCTCCCATCATCTCAAAAAGATTATAGCTCCATTAATTTTGTTAAAATAACATTCAATTTTTATATTATTAAGATAGAATAAATATTGACGTTAAAGTCATTGGTGGCACTGTGGTTACCTTTCCTTTAAGATGCTATTTTATTGCTTTTGAAAGAAAAAAAAATCTGGTCTGAAACTAGAATTAATCAGGTCTCAGACTTGTTTGTTTGCTTGATCTGCTTTTCTGCCATACGTACAAGTTTTCCCCTGATAAATATTTTCTTGTTATCATGAGTACTTCAAAGTTCTCTCAGTTGCTGCTTCCTAGACCACCCTTCCTGTAGCCTCTATGCTCCGGCTGCCCTCCCAGCCTGCCTGCCTGAGGGTTACCTTCACAGAGATCCTCCTGGGAGGATCCTTCACCATTAACCCTCTTCCCTGGATCCCTTGATGTCTATACTATAAGCCTCCCTACTTTTTTAATTTACTCTTTCATTTTAGTGGAGCATATCCTTCAGTAGATTCCCAAACAAGGTACATAGGAGAAAATTTTGTTGAGAACTTGCATGTCTGAAAATGGCATTATTTTACCTTCCCACTTAGAAGTTTGGCTAAGTGTAGTCTTCTAGGCTGAAAATCATATTCCCTCGTGATTATAAGGGTATCCCTCCCTCCTTTGTCTTTTAACATTGAGTATTACTACTAAAAATTCCAATGCTATCTCAATTGTAAGTATTTTGTGTATAATTGTAAGTATTTTGTGTATAATCCATATCTGGGCTATTGTGAATAATTAATAAACATGGAGTACATATCTCTTCTCCTGTTTTTATTTTCTTTGAATATACACCCCAGAGTGGAACTGATAGATCATATGGCATTATCTTATCAATTTTTTGAGGAACCTCCAGACTGTTTTCCAGAGACTAGACCAATTTAAATTCCCACCAACCGTGCACAAGTGTTCCCAGAATGCTACATCTTTGCCAACACTTCTCTTTTCTTGTCTTCTTGATGACAGCCACTCTGATGGGTGTGAGGTGATAGCTTATTTGCATTTCCATTATAACCAGTGATGTTGAGGATCTGATCATGTACCTGGGGCCATTTGTATGTATTCCTTGAAAAAAATGTCTATTTAGTTTTTCTGCCCATTTTTTATTGGATTGTTTGTCTCACTTAGTTGTTTTTATATGTGTGGTGAGAGCACCTGACATCTAGTCTGGTAGCAAATAGCCAGTATTCAATAGAGAATTATTACCTATAGTGATCTTTCTGTACATTGGGTATCTAGTCTTATTCATCCTACATAACTAAAATTTTGTACATTTTGACCAGCACTTTTCCAGTTTTTCCACTTCTGTGCCCCTGGTAACCACTGTTACACCCTCTACTTTCATGTACTAGACATTTTTAGACTTCATGTATATGTGAAATCATGTAGATACTTTCTTCTGTGTCTGGCTTATTTTACCGAGCGTAATGTACTTCAAGGTTTACCATGTTGTTGCAAATGGCATGTTCTCTTTCTTTTTTAGGCTAAATGAGGTGTATCATATGTAAATACGTATATATACATTGACAATTTTTTTTATTAATCCATCTGTCTCTCTGGACACCTCAGTTGTTCCCTTTCCACATCTTTGAGAGACTATGTACATTTATTTTGCTGGATAATATGATGGTAAAATTTTGGGGTTTTTTGAGGAAACTTCATACTGTCTTCCATAATGGCTGTACCAAGTTACATTTCTACCTACAATGTGCAAGTGTCCCTTTTACCTCACATCTTTGTCACCAATTGTTATCTCTCTTCTTTTTTTTTTTAACACCCATCCTAACAAGTGTGAGGTGATCTCTCATTGTGGTTTTAATTTGCATTTCCCTGTTGATTAGTGATATTGAACTGCTGGGCAGTTAGACAGAAATAAGCATCAAGCAAAGGGGAGAGGAAGGGGGAAGGAGCAACCCAGAAAATAACAGTACACCTGCATTCAGGATAAGGTGCTCAGTTTGAGTCCCTTCCTGTAAGTTTCTCTGTGTGCATGTGCAAAAGAGATGGGCGTGCCTGAGCACCAGGAACGTGAGCTGTCAATCAGCCTGAACACAAGGAACGTGAGCTGTCAATCAGTCAACCTGAGCACTCAAAGACTGTGAGCTGTCAATCAATCAGTCACAAAAATGCCCCCTAAGCCAGGCTGTAAGACGGGAGAAACAAAAGAGCAGCATCCTTTTCCCCCTCTTGGGTCGGCCCACCTCCAATTCTTAAGGGTGTACTAAATTTTACTATCTTTTTACTTTACTAAAGAAACCTTCTGTTTATAGCACGCTTTCTGTCTTTCATTAAAAATTCTTTTTTTTTTCAGGTGACTAAGAATCAAGGTAACTTTTATTCCCCTCTTCCCGTGAGAATTTCTCTAGTGCCATGACACAGATATGTGCCCTCCCCAAGGCCAGTGGAGCGCCAGCCCCTGGGGCCGGCTTCTGCAGCTGGAGTGAGGATACAGGGCATGATAAGTGAGCAGCAGCTGGGCTGGGCAGGGACCAGGTGCAGACCGTGGCACACGTGGCTGCTCCAAGTGGTGCAGGACAGCCCAGCAGACAACCAAGCCAGGACCCTGGACAGGAGTATGGAGGCCACAATGCCGCCTCCCCTGCACCCAGCTAAGTGCACGGGTCGGCCCATGTGGCACACCTGTCTGCCTCACCAGAGGGTCTGCGGTATGCCAGGAGAGTGAGCTAGCTCCACCCCGCCAGCCCTGCCTGCCTCCAAGCGGAGCTAAGCAAGGTTATGCCAGAGCAGCAATAAAGCCATCACCTCTGTAAACATGCTAGACGACTTGCCTTCATTGTGCACTCTCCATAACCACGCTCTTTCTCCTGCGTCCCATGAATTCTTCATCATCTAACTTATCCAACTCTATGCAAATTTCTGTTATTTCTCAACTCATCATGCTACATCTGTTCAATCTACTCTATGATTCCTAGTTTATTACATCTAACTCTGTTTTATTTATTTATTACTTAATTTTTAAAATCTTATTTATTTTTATTATATAATTTGCTTTTATTTATTTTTATTTATTATAATTTTATTTTTAATTATTATATGGTTCGCTTTTTCTGATCACTCTTGCTATAATCATTAAATTTATTTTTAAAGACACATTTGTCTTTGTTTATTCTATTCATATTTTTATATTTTATTATCATCTGTCTTCTAGTTTCCTTGCAATTATTCTCTTGTTTCTTAAAATTATTCCTCTGCCACTTTTTAAATGCCAAAACTATCAATGAAGATTTGCTATGGAACTTTTCAAATATGTTTGGGTCCTCTATCTAAGACAACACTTCAAGAAACAACAATCGCCCTGGCCGTGCCCAATCTCAAGGCTATGTGCGTCTTATAAACTCGTGTCTGTTTTTTTACTGGGAATACTGGCTTCTGCTTTCTGACCTCTAATTTGGGTTCTCTAGAAAAACACCCTCCTTCAACCTCTAACTCTTTTTCTTCCCACTGGCCACCACAAGGTCCTAAGGCTCTGAAAACAAAGGGGTGCCTCCCTCTTGGTCTCTTATTAACCTTCTCATCAAACTGGGAAACATTCAATATTAAGTTAATACCTGGTGTTAAGGTTAGCTTAACTTTGTTAATCTGATTAATATAGGCATGTCTTTAGAGTCATCAATATTAAGTATAATACTTTCACTGTACCCAGGTTTAATTAAAGTCAAATAAGATCTTGTTATATCTGTTGCATATTTGTCAAAAAATAATCATTTGGTGTGACAAAATTCTTATAAGTAAGTTAAACACCAATAAGATAAGAACTTTTGGGTAGACTCTTCAGAATTACCTATTGTTTAGAAATATCTACTTAAACATGATCTTTCCAAATATTTGGTAACTTAAATTTTAGAATTATGTTAAATTGAGTTAAATGATGGGATTTCATGAAATAACCAGGTTATTCCCAAATAAAGTAAGATATTAAAACATTACTTACTAAACATTTGCTTTCCTTTACAGAAAAGCTAAAGGCATTTGGGTATTTAGCTGTGTTTTGTTTTTGTGTTTGTGTTTCAACTGTGATATCTTGTGTCTTAGAGGCCTTATTTAATTAAATTGATTTAGAGTCTGACATACATGTGTTCTTTCCTGTGTTGTATTTTTCGGGGTATACAGAAATGATGTTTTTAGAAACGTGAGGTTCCCTGTAGAACTTCTCTCTTTGGATGTTATAAATGAAAGTGTGCATTCCTGAACGTGTTCAAATAGCTTCCCCACTCTTCCTTCCATTACTGAGTAGGGGACCCACATAAGAAAAATCTAGAAGACAAATTCAACCAGGCTTTTATGCCTCTTCTTTCTGTTAAATTAAATACTCATCACTTTATTTGTTATGAAGATGTTTAATAGGTGTAAATTGGACTGATGCTTTTGGAGCAGCTCCCCTGATTCATTCAGAAAATTCTTCTGATGCTTTTTATCCTTAAATGTGCAGCCATTTCGTCTTCAATCTAGTCTTTGGCAGTAGAGACAGGTCCACACTTTAACATTTATACACTGACAGCAACATTCTGTTATAAACTGTATTTACATGAGCTTCAGTTTTCTGTTATCTTAAGTCTAAGTCACGTATGAATTTTACTTTTTCTTTTCATGTTCTTTTTTCCCTTGTGGGTATTATAATGAAAGATGAAAATAAAATTAAGATTGTAGATTAAATCCATTTTTTTTCACTTCCACAATTTTCTCTTAAAATACTTGAGACTGACAAATTGATGAATTTCACTCTCTTTGGGAGAGAGAGCCAGAGAGACAGAGACAAAGAGAATGACACACACTCTCTCTCACTTTTACTCAACCTCTAACCCCTTTAAACAAAAGAGGAATGAATCGAATTATATGTGGATTAATCTGTTTAATAAAATTTTGCACCTTTGATTACTTTAATAAAATAATGAAGCAAACATTTGCATCACAATTCTATTTTATATTTCTGGTTTTCCTAACATAAATGAGTCAATATAGCAAGGCTAGTTTCTTCTCTGGTTTAAGCTGATATTGTGGAAAAGTGGTAATATATTTTCTCTAAATATAGATATTTATATATGTGTATATATGTGTATGTGTATATATATGTATGTGTGTGTGTGTGTGTATATATATCTATATACAGATATATATATATCTGTATATAGATATATATACACATATATATAATGGTGTGAAATGTATAAATAAAATAGGGTATGTTTTATGTTCTCAACATTTATTATGAAACAGTTTTACCCAGAAGGTGAGATGAATCATGTTTCATGTTTCAAGAAACCTGGAGAGTACAGGTAACATTTTATTTGAGATTTTAGGGCGAAGTCGAGGTTTACCAGATAGACCAGTATTCCAGGGTGAAATAATTAGTGCATGAAAGTTGATGGCACGGTCGAGGAGGACCAAAGAGTTTACTGTAGATGGAGCATAGAATCTTGGACTCCATGAGAACGATGTTTGGAAAGAATGAAACTTACTGTGGCTTGAGTGTGTCAGCCTCTTGTAGAGTTCTCCATCTTTTACGACTGCTTATGGCACTGAACAGGAAAACAGTACTCAGAACAAGTCATCCACAAGCTAAAAACAACAGGCTAAATTTATACTTACAGCTCATGCCCTTTCTGAACCCAAAGCATTTCCCATTACTAGTGTCCTCACAGCGCCTTTCACATCTTTGTTTCTCAGAGTGTAGATAATGGGGTTTAAGAGTGGTGTGACTATGGTGTAGGAAAGAGAGACAAACTTCCCCCGGATTCTGGAGCTACTTTTCGCTGGCTGAAGGTACATGAAAATGATGGTCCCGTAGAAAATGATGACCACAGCCAGGTGGGAGGAGCAAGTCCCAAAGGCCTTCTGGCGCCCCGCTGCTGATTTCATCCTCAACACAGCTTGCGTGATACAGCCGTAGGAGACTAAGATGAGTGACACAGGGACAATTAGAAAGATTACACTGGCCACAAAGAGTTCTACCTCATTGAATGTGGTGTCCACACAGGCCAGTCTGATGAGCACTGGCACCTCGCAAAAAATGTGGTCCAGTTTGCGATGACCACAGAGGGGCAGCTGCAGAGTCAGGGAGCACTGAATCAGGGAGGTGATGAGGCCACCGAGCCATGCTGTGCTGGCCAGGGACAAACAGAGCTGAGGATGCATAATGGTTGTGTAGCACAGAGGCTGGCAGACGGCAGCATAGCGATCATAAGCCATGACCGCCAAGAGAACACTCGGAGGAGCCCAACCCCGTGGCCACATAGAGCTGGGCCACGCATGTGCCATAGCTCATGTTCTTGTCCTTCCTACTCATGGTAACCAGCAACTGCGGGGCAACACTTGTGGTAAAGCAGATGTCTACACAAGAGAGGTTGCAGAGGAAAAAGTACATGGGAGTGTGGAGTTTGGGGTCCAGGCAAGACACCAAAATGATGGCGGTGTTCCCCAGAAGGCTCAGGATGTAGACAAACAAAATGATAACAAAAAGGATTCTCTCTAGCTGGGGCCGGTCAGAAAATCCCAGGAGAAGAAATCCCTTTTCAGAACTGTTGCTGCTTTCCTCCATTATCCTGCAGACTTCAATTTAGAACAGAATTTATATTCTGGAGGCAGAAATTGATGAGGTGAACATTGGTAAACTGTAATGGCTTCAGATATGATTTTCTTTCATTTATAACATTCAGCCAGGCTGTAAAATATGATAGCACTTTCCTCACTGTATATCCTTCGACAGAAAATGCTACTCCCTTTGTTTCCTTGAAGCATATTTCATTTTTTTCTAATGGGAGAAACTCTAATGCAAACACCATCACGATGCCCTCTTTTTCCCTCTCATAATCTAACATCCGCTCTTCAATCTTCCTCTAGAAGAGACAGCTTGATAAATTAGTGATATTCATCTGTGAGACTCTATACTCTATCAATTCTGGTTGGGTCTTCCTAGAAGAATCTGCTATTGTGCATTTTTAAATTAGACAACAGCAGACAGTTACGGGGGAGACACTAGGAAAAATTAACACAGATGTTGCAAAGAACGTAAGTTAGATGTAGGTAGTGATAGTATATCCCAGGCATCATGAGGAGTTTGAAGTGATGTGACGAGTGATGGAGAAAGGAGCTCTTGAAGACATAGTCTTGAGGAGAGAGGACGGAGAGGAGATGAGAATCAGATTAGCATCAACCAGATGCCCACTCATGGGTTTGGACAGTGACAGTAGAGTTTGGGCTGCTGACATTTTTAATGAAATACCCAGACAGCAATCTCACACGCACACACATCATTCCATGGTTCCTCCTTCACTTCCCATCTTCTTCTCTTCACATATCTCCTTTCCACTTACTTTTAACATTCCTCAATTACTGTAGCTTTAACTTACAAGTGTTTGCAGATGAGTCAGAGAACTAGTTTACCTTAGCTCTCTCCTTGGTATGTACTTCCACCTGAAACAAAAGCTTTATATATTTTCCTTTTCAAGTCCAAATGTTGCAAAATAATTTTGAAATTTTTGAAAGCTTTATATATCCTTTTCAAGTCCAAATGTTGTAAATTAATTTCAAATTAAATTTTGAAATTAATGCTACTTATAGTCACCAAATTATGTACTATTTTGTTTGAAAATGTACTTGGAACACATTATATTTTAGTATATAATCTTTGAAAAATAAAAATATATAAATTTAAAAGATAACATTTACTTGAAATATCTTCATTCAAGTATGATCACTGTTAACTGCTTTTTATACTCACCTTAGTGATACTAAAAAACCTACTTTCATACCCACGCTCCTCGCTCATCATCTGTACCTTAACAACAATATACCCATACTTCTTATATAATGGGTATAAATATTAAATCGTTGGTCATCAAATTATACTACAATAATTTATTAAAATAAATCTGGAGGGCAGGGTATAACTAAGGTGAGGAGTGCGTGACTAGCATGCATGAGGGCCTGGGTTCAATCCCTAGTACTTCTATTAAATAAAGAAATAAATAAACCAAATTACCTCTTCGCCCCCCAAAAAATATAAATTAAATCTATTTTTAAAAATTTTTGATACATTATACTGTATATACTTACTATATGACCAAATCCTGAGTTTTTTGGATTATCTTATAGCCAAAGGCTTAAAAAACACACCAAAAAAACTTATTTTCAAAGACTGCATCCACTTTCATCATGTAGCAAATGTTATTGCTTTATTATTTGTCATTATAGTTGGTTAAAGTTTATTACTATAATATTTTGGAAAAAAATCCATACATTTACTTATACTTTGATTTGTTTAAAGAGCCCCAGAAATAGAATTAGTTGCCAAAATATAGGAAAGTCAATATAGTTTTTAAATCTTGCAGACGTAGTACAATAAATACTCCTTTCCAGGTGTTTGAAAGCTACTCATGTCAATTCA